>NC_086331.1:41929208-42547178 GCF_032445375.1 Bacillus rossius redtenbacheri | reverse complement strand
CTGGGATTCCGGGTATCTACGTACATATACAGAAACCTGTGATGGAGGCGCTCAGCATTGGCGGTTTGCGCACTTTCCTGTGTCCTACGAACCGACTCAGCAGCTGGTAGATTGTTGCGAACCTGGAAACTGTGCCGTCTATCACATGAGACCACACACAATCCTTCCTGCTAGCATCGCTGAGGTAGTCGCCTCGTCTGCACGTGCAACACCAAACATGGACGTGTTGCAACCTGTTGCGACCTGTGATGCTTCTACGCAGACTTCCAAACGGTGTGCGTCTCGTCGTATCAGTTCAGGCAGTGAATCTGTCCCAACTAGCACTGAGCCTAAGCCCAGGCGTAGACGTGGTCACAGACGTCACCGACCATGTCTTGTCAGAGTTGTCGACGTCGCAGAAGATGACCAGCTGGAAACCTGTGTTCCTGATCTCGTGACCGGCGAGCCAGTTGGAACTGGAGTCAACGAAACAGTTGGAACTGGAGTCAACGAACCAGTTGGAACCGGAGTCGACGAGTCATTTTGTGCGGCATTCAAGACTTTGCTTGTGAAAATGCTTGATTCCTTAACCTAATATGTATTTGTGTATTTTTTATAAATAAATGTGTAAAACTTGAACTCGTGTGTTTTTTATTTCCACATTTTTTTAGATACCTAATAGGAAAAAAATAATTTTAAATACAGACATTATTTTGACTCATGTAGTATACCAGTAGACGACGGGTATATAAGCGAGGTTCAGACGACTGGACTCGCAGTTCACCTCTGGCCGCGGTGCAGTACGGACGTGCTCTCTCCAGTAAGTTTCGTGAGATTTAGTTACTGTTCCAATGTCGACCGGAATAGACTGTTTACCGTCAGCAGCGGGGACCTCGATGGCAGCAACGATGATGGCGTCAGAGATCCCGATACCATTTGCAGAGGAGACCACGACAGCGTTGGAGATCCCGATACCTGCTGCAGAGGAGACAACGATACGTGCTGTTCCATCATCAGCTGAAGTTTCACCATCTGCATTCCAGACTTCATTTAATGAAGAGCGAACAGCACATCAGTGCAAATACTGTGACGTATCTTTTACAAAACCTACGAATGCGCGCAGACATGAAAGAAGCAGTTGTACGAATAATTTACTGAAACGGATACAATTTCAGTGCAATAAGTGCGGTACACTATTTTCACATCTTGACAGCTTACATCGTCATTATAAAAATTGCTCCGCGAAAGTTAAGTGCGAGTATAATGAACATGGTTATTGTTTTGACTCATGTGTTGTACCAGCTGATGAGACTATATAAGTGAGACCCTGGTGATATGAACTTCAGTCCGTCTCTGACTGCGGTGATGAACGGCTCGGATAGTAAGACTTGAATAATAGACCAGTATCTAGCTATTCTTGAGAACTCGATGGTATCATTACCAGTATCAACACCAATCTGGATCGAACGTCTACCATCATCAGTGCAGAGCACGATGTCATCGATGTCTACAGCTACACCTGCTCTCTCAGCACAGCAGGAGATTTCGACGCGTGCAACATCTTCTGCAGAGCAGACCTCAAAGGCTTCAGAAGTTAACATGTCAGAAGTGTTACAATGGTTGTCAACAATTCCAGTGCCATTGATGAAGGAAGGAGCATCCAGCGGTATTCCATCACCCGACTGCACGTACTGTGAGAAGATCAAAAACTTGAAATTACAGGATAATGTAATACACAATTGTAGTAGTAACTCTGAACGCATTAAATATCAGTGCAGCAGGTGTTTAAGCAAGTTTGTACACTATGGGAGATTAAAAAGACACCTCAGGAATTGTCATAGACTGGGTGTACATTCATCAGAATCAAGCTGTATATTTTGTAACAAAACATTATTAACTATTCAAAGTGCACACCGACACGAAATATATCACTGTCTTTTAATGACGTCGATAATTCGTCTTTGTGTGAAAATTGTGGTGTACCAATATGTCGACCTGATAAACTGAATAGACATTTCAAGTCATGCCAAAGAACATGGTCCATACAACAAGAAGACTGTTTGAATCGAGAAATCCACAAAACTTTAGTAATTTGTCTGTGTATTTTTTTTGTACTTAAAGTAGTGTAGTATTTATGTAATAAAAGTTTTTTTAACAGAACTTGCGGTGTTTTTATTTTCTCAAATATGTCACTTTAGTGGTACTTTTTTAAAATATTTAAGTTTTTTTTATCGGCCAGGGATCGAACCAAGGACCTTAGTCGATCGAATCAATATTTAAAATAATGAGTGATTTATTGATAAATTTTGGAATTTTTCCCGAATCTCTAGCATTAAAATTATGAATTTCCAATATGGTGGTCTTGATGTCTGATAGGATGATGGTAGTAGAGGATTTAGAGTCTCTTTACGAATGTTGAACGTGGTTTATTGAAATTATTATTTTTTACATAAAATTAAACATTATTTATCGATCGGGTATCGAACCGAGGACAGGAATCCATCGAATAAATATGTAAATTAATGAGTGATTTATTGAATGAATATTGTAACTTTTCCCGAATTTCTAGCTAAATAATTACGGATTTCCAAGATGGCGCCCAAATTTCAAGATGGCGGGCACGTTAGTAATAAATGATTACTGCACTCTAGCAGGTAATAATTAAACTAGCATGGCGTCATCGCACTCTAGCCGACGATACAATGATGATGGCTTCCAGCATCGAAGACAAGATGGCGGACATGACATCATACTAGGTGACGATATATATGCTTTGAAAAAAAGTGGTGGGAGTCAGTCTGCCTGCAACCACCAATGAGGAAGGAGCCTGTCGCCATTTTTAATTTTTTTTGCACTCGTCGGGTTCGAACCGAGGACTCCGAACTCCGTGTCGTAAATGTTTGTTTTTTAAAAAATTTTTATTAAAATTTTATTAAATGAATTTTTTTTTATAAATTTAAATTTTTTTATTAAAATCGGATAATAAATAAAGATTTTAAAGATGGCGACCGTAACAGAAACTGCGACCTTGGCGTCATGTTTCAAAATGGCGGATAACACAATGCCAGAAAGTTCGAGAAAACAAAATGACGTCATCCAAGATGGCGGATCCAAAATGGCCGCCGTGATCTACTTGTCCCGTTACAATGTGTCCCGTTACGCGGTGTCCCGTTACACTCATCCAAGATGGCGGCCGTGATGTCACAATCAAAGATGGCGGTCGACAACACCGACACCACACCCAGAACCCAGATCTCGGAGCCCCTATTATATACTACTTTTATGTACTTTTTGAAACTTTTCACTAGTTACCAGAGTTTGGGATATTCGTCGAAGGTGCTTACATTGTATTAGGTGGCTCGGGACGTGTGCTGTCAGGTCTAAATGATGCAGCTATTTGGAGTGAGGATGGTTCAGGGGAAGGGGGAAGGGGTTAGGTCTGCTTACGTCAAAGGTCGTACGTCAGTGACGTGTGTGCTTAGCACGCACGAACAGGACTGCATTAGAAAGGGGAAGAGGGGTGGGGACAGTTGAACAATTGTACCCTTAGGATGTATCATTCGTAGTAATCAACAGAGCTAGTAAGATGTGTCTTGCCAGCGATGAGAAAATTGTTGAGGAGGAGTTCTATGCGTGCTGTCAGGAGGCTAGCGGTCGGGAAGAAGCTCTTGCGATGGATGTTGACGAAGAGTCCAGGGAAGACATCGCATATGTACCTGTGAACACCTCCATTCTAACTATGGAGGATGTTGTGGCCGTCAGGGCTACATTTAACCTTGTAATTTAATTTTGCTTTATTGAGGTTACTGGCTTTTAGTTTTATATAGTTTTATTTTACGTATTTTTACGTTTTCATTTTTTATTTTATGTTAATTCATCTCTTTAAATAATGGTTGTGACTGTTAATATTTTATTTTAAGCTAAGCGCTTTATTTTGTAACTATGGATTGGTAGTTACAGTGATATCGATTGTGTTTCGCATGAGTTCCACTTTGTGCGCTCCCGGCGGTTTGGCGATGAGGTCACCGATGCGGCCGGCCGGGAGTGGGAGGTATCAGCTGGAAGCCAGAACGATTGGCGGGACTCGTGGTGAGAACGCAGCATTTGACGGCGCGGGGTCAGCATGGAGACACCACGCAGGACGACAGGGCAAGGTATTGCCCGACGATGCACACTTTGAACAAGGTAAAAAGAGGCGGCCGCATTGAATTTTTCCCTCGTGGTGATAAACTAACTGTTTCGAAGATCGTAATTTGATTTTATGCCCATGCTGAACTTTTCTAGTTTGGACGGAACTTTTGCCCCCTTTTTGTGAGAAGAGGCCCGTGTTTTTAATGTCACACATTGGTGATGTGATGACGTGTTTTTGTTAACGGTCGCCCGTTTGCCCGTTTTGTGGGACACGAAAGTTTATTTTTAAAATAATTCGGTGTTTTGGAAAATTGTAGCAACGTTTTGAGACATTGGCATAATCAGCGTATTTTCAATGCGAGGGAGTTTTGCCGCACGCACGGACTGATGTTAGTGCGTAATTTATTCATTTTTATGGAACAGTATGTCGGCGAGGCATTAGACTCTCTAGTTTATTGAAGAAGGTCAGCGAGCCGGTGGACGTCTAGAATGTTAACAAAATGGCAAGCTTGTAGTGACAAATTATTTCAAGGATGAGAACAATTAATGAAAACTGAGAAATACGTTTAATTCATGTTTTGTATTAGAACATTTTATGTACAATTTTATATAGAATTTTATATAGATATATATATATTTATAATTGGTATTAAGGTAGGCCATCTTGAATTTAACTTTTTTTGTGGCCACACCTTACGACCTTCGTTGTGATCATTTAATTATTAGTAAGGCCGTTGTTAATATTTATATACATATATATGTTGTCATCGTTATTTATATTTTTATGATATTTAATCTGTAATGATTATTTTTGAGAATGGGTTAAGAGACTGCCATTATTATCGCCTTTTTTTGTAACCAAACGTGTATTGTTATATATAGTAAATGCTATTTTTGAAAATTATCTTTTTTTAATAGTAATTACCCAAAGTCTTGCCTTTATTTGGAATATTGTTTGCTCTGCTTTGTCTGCTTTAAAGTTTTTGGCCTGACCCCTGGGCATTGGTATGAGGAATTTTTTATTGTGTAGCCTTTCATACCTTTTCATAATTTTTGGAATTTCCCTTCGCGCCCAGAGTGAGTCGGGGACGCAACCCCTCTTCCAAGTTAGGAGGAAGAAGGGTTACAATATTACCACTGTGGTGGGTGAATATTAGGCACTTATTCCTCAATTATCGACTTTGGAGCTGTGTGATGCTTGTTTAGTTGTGTGGACAAAGTATTAGATTGCTAGTATGGAAAGTACTGCGAAGCGGGGTCTTGGGAAGGGGGTCGGTAACGCCTTCGGAATGGTATTGTGTTAACAATGGAAGAAGATGGTGCGAAGGATTTTGTGTTTTTTTATTAAATTGTGTTAAATATTTTTTAAATATTTTATTTACTTCGACTTCTTGCCACGACTTAAAAAAAATACTATTTTAATTTGATATGAAGTGCATCTCGTAGCGGCAGTAGGTAATGGCTGAGGTGAGTGTTGTAAGTGCATCATATACACTATAGCGATCATACATTAAGTTGAAACGTAAAATGTTATGTGTCGGATGTGGTCTCTCTCATGAAGATAGGGGAACAACTAATACTGTACAAATGTGAATCGGTATATTTGTTTCTAGCATAATATTAATGTGTACGATTAGCTGCGTGTGTTTTTCCTTTGATTAAAAATTTTAGGGGGGGGGGGCGGATATTTACACAAAAATTTAAAATATCTGCTTCCATGTAGCTTTTTAAACATTAATACGCGAACATGTTCCTACTTAGAAGAGATACTTATCTACTTTTGAGTTGGGACTTTGAAAAATTTCTAGTTCCTGTGACGACTATGAAGTAGTAATTAAATTTGATGGAAGAAAAAGTTATGAAGTATTATTTCTATAACCATTTTAATGAATGGTCTTTTTTAATTTGTTATATTTTGAATTTATGTTTCAAGGTAACTGATTATAGTTTCGAAGGTATTTTTACGTGAAAGACTGAAAACATGTACGCAAACATGAAATTGTATAGGAATGCAATTATACGCAGACATTAAAAATATCTGCTTCCATGCAGCTTTTAATTACTGTATGCAAACACGAACTTGTTTAGGAATGTAATTATATGCAGACATTAAAAATTTCTGCTTCCATGCATCTGTAAAACACGTGTACGCAAACATGAGAAGAGAATATTACTGGTGAGTTAGGACTCTGAAAAATTTCTGGTCCGTTAAGATGGAGTAATATATGTTTTTTATAATTAGCATTACTCTAACCATCACATCCACAAAGATAGTATTGATAACATATATTTTGGTTAAGACCTATAAATGATAAGACTAAGGAAAAATAGTGGTTACAACGAAATGACTGTGGATTTTGTAGATTTTTGTCTATAAGGGTCATAATAATGTTGGTACAGGATAGGAACTCGACCTTACATACACTAACGTACTTTAGAAACCTACACCCGATGATAACATCCATCAGTTGAAATCAAGATGGCGGTCTCCACTAAATAAGACGGCTGCCTCCAGCAGACAACGATTGTATATATTTTTTATTTTGATTATAAATTATTTTAAAGAATGTGGTGTAACAAAAAATTGTAACAGGGA
Source organism: Bacillus rossius redtenbacheri (assembly GCF_032445375.1). Classification (NCBI taxonomy): domain Eukaryota; kingdom Metazoa; phylum Arthropoda; class Insecta; order Phasmatodea; family Bacillidae; genus Bacillus; species Bacillus rossius. The sequence goes on along the minus strand of NC_086331.1, from coordinate 42,540,472 downwards.
TGAGTGGGGTGGTCGATGACGATGTCATTGTAACAGAGGAGTGGGGTGCTAGATGGTGTATTTGTAATGTAGAGAAGTGGGGTGTTCGATGCACAGGTTTTTAAATTAAAATTGTATTAAATAATATGTTTTTAAAATTTTATTTTAAAATTTTGATTCTTTAATTTCATATTAATTTTAATTTTTTTTATTAAAATCAGATAATAAATATAGATTTTCAAGATTGTAGACGAAACTTAAAATGGGGGAATGTTCTAGAAATCAAAATGGTGGAATTTTCTAGAAAACACAATGGCCGCCGGGGTCAAAAGTCAAGGTCAAATACAAGATGGCTGCCGGAAGTTACGTAATCCACGATGGCCACCAAAAGTGACGTAATCCAAGATGACCGCCGGAAGTGACGTAATCTAAGATGGCTGCCGGAAGTGACGTCATCCAAGATGGCTGCCGCGGATCCCAGGATCCCCTACCCCCCACCACTGTCCCCATACATATTATTTATACCTACTAATATGAAAACTCACATGAATACATGCAAAGGACCAGCTGCGCGGCAAAAGTAAAGGTTTCGGTGCAACAACAAATTATTGATTTGCATAAGAGTATGCCTGAAAATGGTACAATTGCAGTAACATCTTTATCTGGTTCGGGTCTGAAAATATCGTCTACGTCAGCACTGTATCCTTGCAGCTACTGGGATATGACGTTTGCATTTACTCATGATACACGGAGACATGAACAAAGTAAATGCCAGAAGAATTCTTCTCGCCTGAAGTTTCGCTGCAATGAGTGTAATGAATGGTTTACTCGAATTCATAGTTTGATACGACATGCGAAAAAATTAAACGGTAAAGTCTGTGTGCCTACTGATGAAATTTCTGCAGAAATTTCGACTTCTTGGTTTAGGTTGAAGACTCGTGAGCGTAGAGGCAAAAAAAAAAAAATGAGCAGCAACCGATTGGTATGATGTCTGGACATGAAACTAAACTTAAGACTGTTATCGGTGCTCTACAGGTGAATAATAATGACTTCAACTTGGCGCAGTCTGCATTTCGTGGAACATTGAAGAACTACTATTATCTAAATACGATTAGTGAGTCAAAATACATTTGTAATTTTCTTGACGATATTTGACAGAACACAATCAATCAGCTTAGTGATGACGTAGCAACAAACGGACCTTTGAAATATAACTTGTGGTTGGACTGTATAATATATGGAAAGCCATATCCGTTTGATGACAAGGAGAAGAAGTGTGCATTGAAGACATCGGCTGCAGTAATTTACAGTTCTTTCGATGTGAAGCAAACTGTTAAACACGGTATCCAGAAACTGTCAAGAAGAGAAGGACTATGTCAGTAAAGGATATGGTTGGTCTCTGTCTATTATAAACCGATTGGAGATAAGAATTAGTCATTTCACGCCTATGCAGGCCTAAATGTTATAAAATTGATAACTATCGCAAATGTTCCTGTAGTAGAATAGAGATTATGTGATAATTATTACGATTGTAAAAGAACTTGTGTTAAATTCATCAAACCTGTCACATTTATGACAATTTTAATTAAATTTATTTTTATCTTCGTACAGAGATCGAACCAGGAACGGATATTGATCGAATCATTCAGTACATATATGTGTGAATATTTTGATGAAATTTGGAATTTTTCCCGAATTTCTTGCTAAATAATTACAAATTACCAAGATGGCTTCCAAATTTCATGATGTCGGGCACCTTAGTAATAATAAATGATTACTGCACTCTATCGGGTAAAAATTACACTAACATGGTGTCAGCACGCTCGAGGAGCCGAAAACAAGATGGTAGCCTCCAGCAGACGAAGACCAGATGGTTGACATGACATCATACCAGGTGATGATATATATACCTTGGTATTGGTTGGTCAGTCGCAGGTGGCTTTCATGGAAGAAGGATCTATCCACATTTTTTTTTATTTTTGCTCTTACTGTGTTCGAACCGAGGACATCAAGGCGTGTGTTTCTAAATAGTTTTTTACTAAAAAGTGATTAATAAAATTTTATTATAATTTTAGAACTTTTTTTCCAATTTTCTATCATTAAAACTACGGATTTACAACGAAACATGCAACAATAATAGGATCCAATATGGCAGTCGTAACATCAACCAAGATGGTGGATCCAAGTGGCGGAACCAAGATTGTCGCCGGGGTCAAGGTAACGGTCAACGGTCAAAGTCCCTGTCATCCAAGATGGCTGCCGTTACATCACAATCCAAGATAGCAACCGTCACGATATGTGCAATGCTGATTTTTAAGTAATATTTTATTAAAGTTTTATTATTATATTTGATAAATTATTTTTTTAATGATTTTTTTTAATTTTTCCTTATTACTAGCTTTAAAATTATGGATTTTCAAGATGGCGGACATGACGTCATACTAGGTGATCATATATATACTTTGTAATAACTGGTGGGGGGAGTCAGTCTGCCAGAGGCTTCCTTGGAGGAAGGATCAGTCCCCATTTTTTTGCACTAGTCGGGTTCGAACCTAGGACTCCGAGTTCCATGTCGTAAATGTATGTTTTTAAAAATATTTTTATTAAAATTTTATTTAATATTTTTTTATTAATTTTTAAAATGTTTTCATTTAAATCGGACAGTAAATAAATTAAGATTTTCAAGATGGCGTGTGTAACGGAAAATGCAACAGTGACGTCATACTCCTAGATGACGACTGCGGCTTAGAGTGGCTAGCTCTTAGGACTTTTAAACCGCTTTTAGGAATTTGTGTTCTTTCTAAGGCAAAACGACTTTTGAGGTTTTTCGAAATCCTAATCTTTGACTTATCAAAATTTTGAGATTTTTTGGCGGTATTTTTTCCAAAAAAATGAAATTTAGTCGAATTTTGAGGAATTTTGTGTAAATTTTGGAAAATTTTAGGCTAATTTTAACAAGTTTTGAAGGTAAAATTCAAGGTCATGGTCAAAAGTCAAGGCCACAGGCATCCAATAAGGCCGCCGTGATGTCACAATCCAAGATGGCGGACGGCTCCACTGGCTCCACACCCTAGACCTTGCGCCCGCACCGGCTACCCTATACTACTTAGGTCAATAAATACAAATATCCAAGATGGTGGCCGTAATGGCTTATACGATGATGGTTGGTTTGGAAACTATGCTTCTATTAGGACTTTGATTATTATTTATTGAAATTGACAAGTTTTTACATAAAATTAAGATATTTTGCATCGCCTAGGGATCGAATCAAGAACAGGATTTGTCGAATCAAAAAGAGTATTAATTGCAAATTAATTTAATGAAATTTGAATTTTTCTCGAATTTCTAGCTAATTAATTACACGATTCCAAGATGGTGCCCAAATTTTAAGATGGCGGGCACCTCAGTAATAATAAATGATTTCTGCACTATAGCAGGTTAGAATAAAACTAGCATAATGGTAATGATGGTAAGACGAGTACACACACAAGATGGTTTCCTCCAGCAGACAAAAAACAAGGTGACAATGTCCTCTAGCAGGTGGTAGCTCCTGGTAAAATGTACTGAACGTAAAATGTCGGATCCATGGTGGTCATCAAGGTCAAAGTTATATTTCAAGGTCAAGGTCCTTGTTTAAGTTAAAGGTCAAATTTCAAGGTCAAGGTCAAATATCAAGGTCAATGTCAAATATCTAAGTCAATGTGAAAGTTCAAGGTAAAGGTCGAATTTCAAGGTCAAGATCAAAGTTCAAGGTCAATGTCAAAGTTCAATGCCAACAGTCGAGGTCAAAAGTATGGTTAACAGAAAATTATAATAAATGCTGCCAGCACACTCTAGCAGACGAAAACAAGATGGCGGCCTCCAGCGGACGAAGACAAGGTGGCGGACATGACGTCATACCAGTTGACGATATATATAACTTGGTATTTGTGGTGTGAGGTCAGTCTAGGTAGCTTCCATTAAGGAAAGATCTTTTGTTGTTTTGCTCTTACCAGTTTTGAACCAAGGATGGGAATCGATCTAATCAATCAGTATTCCAATAAGTTAATTTTTTGATGAATTTTGAACTTTTTTTCATTAAAAATGGATAATAAATAAAAAAATTCAAGATGGCGTTCATAACGATAATTTATACAGTGGTAACCTAATTCAAAATGTTGGGTGTAGTGTAAGATGTTACTATTACTTTTTACTGAGGATTTTTTAAATAAATTAATAAATAACTGGTTTGCTCTCGCCGGAAATAGAACCAAGGACCGAAATCGTTTAAATAACTAAACATTTGAAGTAGGCAATTTTTAAAATATTTTTTGGATATTTTTCGGAATTTCTAGCATTGAAATTATGGATTTTCAAGATGGCGAATATAACGCGAATTGCAACAGTTACGTCTTAATACAAGATGGTGTTTCACCTCGAACAGGTAATGATATTATTTCTTCAAATTAAAAAAATTACAAGTCCGAATATGCATGTTATTGTTATATATACCTTATTTAATTCTCAGTCTGGTAAATGTCTCGATGGCCGTGCGGTTAAAGGTGTGTGTTTTCCAACCTAGAGATCAGAGCTGTGATGGTTCGAATCAAAGCGCTTCCAATGTATTTTGCATAAAAAATTAAATTTAATATGTCAATAAGGACCATAAAAACTATGGTAGGTAATGGAACATCGGCCTTATGTGATGAGACAGAGCGATGCTGGCGCTCTCTAGGAACAAACAGCAGAAACAATGTGGACAGTTTCCAAGATGGCGGCCTCCAGCGGAACAGAAAAAAATTGATATGGCGTCCGTGACGAAAATTTCTCATGAGTGAGTGGGGCACTCGATTTAAAGATGGCGGATACAAGATGGCGGATCCAAAATGGCCACCGGGGTCATGGCCAAGGTCAAAGTTCAAGGTCAAGGTCACGGTATTCCAAGGATGCCGCCGTGACGTCACAATACAAGATGGCCGCCGTGACGTCAGAGCAATCGGCAGACGCCCCGACAATCCCAAAGCCTGAAGCCTATCCCGATACCGGCTATTACACACTACTATCTTCTGCTTCCTGTAGTCATAGAACAGTCAAATTGTTATACAGTAATTATTGCAATAACAACAAAATTTTAAATCCGTTACCTCAATTCTAATATTATTTAAGTTGTTCTCTAGACAACAAAATAAATTGTAAGTATGTCAAATAAATAATTACTCGGCCTATGGTAATAATACAAATTCCCTACTGTGAATAAATTTTAAATTATGCATTTAATAATTTATTAGTTAACAATCACCTTCTACTAGCTTATCATAAACTATATATTTTAACCTTAAAAGTTAATTTCACTAAAAGGGAATTAACATTACAATTAAACTACAATTTTAAATAACACTACTAACATTAATTAACTTGAATTGACCCTGTTTGTACACCGTTACTCTAACTAGAGTGTTTCTGCCATATCTGAACGAGACTTAAGTTTTTTACCTATTAAAAATATCTGCCACCGAAACGTGGGGTTCCTAAGGAGATTTATACTGGCCTCTGAATTGTCAATTTATCGTCTTATTCCTAATTGGTTTGCCATACTCCACCCACAGAACGGCAGCACTCGCGGATAGCGGGTGGTGGGATGTCGTTCTCGCCGCAGCTGGATGGCTGTCGTTGATGTAAACAGTTGCTGTCCGAACTAGTTTTAGCAAAGTTACTCGCCCAGCGAGTCCCGGTGGCGATCCAATGCTGAGGAGTGACAAGTGGTTCGCTCGCCCAGAAAGTCCTAGTGGCGATGCAGTGCTGGTGAGTGGCAAAGGGTTTTCTCGCCCAGAGAGTCCGCATGTATGTGCAGCACCAGCCCCAGTTGAACTGCTCTCGTTTCCTCGACGACTCGTTGTTGGGCCTCTATTCTTGTCGATGAAATCGCCCAGCGAGTCCCGGAAGATGAAGTTAACACAAAGACATTTTCACATAACTACTTTCTCTTGTCTGGTTGCCTTTCCCGTGACGAGCAGTTGCAGTCTGCTTCCACTCGTTTTTGAGCTCCCGAACCAAAACTAGCACATCCAGTGAGTGCCTTACTCTTTTACGCTCCTCTCTACCAAAATGGCCGCTATTCCCTACATAGACCGATCCATGGAAGACTCGAAGATATGACACGTTTAACAACTCGTTGTGTGTATTCGTAGCCTCAGCATCCTTGATCACTTGGTCATTAAGCAGAGTGTCCGACATTGACTGATGTCCCAAACAGAATGAATGCCTGATCGGCCATGCCTCTATTTATACCGCCGACTCAGAGTTCGAGAAGGTTTTTTTTATCGTTCTCCACTAATCTCGTTACTCATTACTTAACCTAAAGCATTTACACTTAGGCACTGACAGGCAATCACTTCACATAAGTCACATGAAATCAGAAGGAGTAAGCACAGTTTTGTTAGGTAGTGGATGCGATTGCTAAATGTTCTCAACAGTTATTGTTTACAATCTGCAGTTCTAATTCTGTGGAAAACTCACATTTCCACTTTAATAATCAATTTCAAGGATTAATCAAAATAAAATTTTACAACATGTTGAATATTTTGGTCTGTGTCCACAAATGTGGGTGCAGTAACAGATATGATCTTTCGCATGAAATGTATTTCCTCCACTTATTAAGTTTAGTTGAAGTCAGCATTATCAAATAATTATTTCAAACATTTCTCGGCATATATCCCAAGCTAGTATAGTATAGTTTGTCTAAATACGTCACCCTAAATGCCGCAGAAAAATTAAGTAATTCGGGTGAAATTAGTGACATTTAAAATTTTTTAATTTAATTTTCAGAGATTTTTACAGTTTTGTATCTCAGTACCTGATCAGAATTTTCCAACGGGTTAGGCATGAAACTGCCGGATATTGAATGACCTTTAAAATTATTATAAATCTTTTTTGCCTCAAATACACTTGAAGTGAGTTATTGAAGAAATCTGAAATAGTGCCTTTTCTTAGCAGTTTTTCAAAATGGCGGAAAAAGCACAGGTTCGGAGAATTCGATTACTTGGATTTTGAACGACGGGGTCAATACATACAATATACCTGAAAATCACAATTACTCCTTTTTTTGCAACAGAACCCCCTTTTTTTTAACTCTCTCTCTGTGTGTGCTATAGAAAATATCGACATGGATATCGCAGCGCATATCTTATATGTAAAAATTTGGACGATAAGACAAAGTTTAGATGTATACATATAAAATGTTTTTTTAAGTGACGAACTTAGGTTCCAACGAAACGCCTCGGTATGGCTCAATTGTATGAAATCTGAGTTGGCACTGAAGTAGTTCGGCACCCTTTTAAATCTAGAAGGTATCGTCACTGAGTTCAACCTTGTCAAAGCAAATCAAACGAAACCGACAGCAAATTTTTTCTTTTCCTCAACGAAAAAAACATTTTTTTAATAATAGGCGATTAATATTAAAAAAGTAAATTTTAACAATTTTTTTGGATAGTTATATCGGCAAACAAGTCGTTGAATATATATGTGTGTGTGTGTGTTGGTGTGTGTGTGTGAGCGCGGCGGCTCCGCTTGCAGAGGGTGCTGCAACGCCGGTGATGGCGCACGAGCGTTTGGGAGAGGTGATGCGCATCCTGCGCGCCGTGCTGGAAAGCTACCCGGCGCTGCAGTCCAACGAGCTGCTGCTGGCGGCCAGCGCGCTCATTCACCAGGTCAAAGGTGAGCGGGCAAACCACACAAAGTGAGTTGGACCTTTCCAGGGGCTAAATGTTAACACTGGTTTCCGCATCAGACGCTTCACAGCCTATATGCACCAGGCCCAGACCTAGCATTTCATCATCTAGTCGATACGCGCCTGGATAAGACTTGTAGTGGTGTCGCTATCAATTTATAACGGAAAATTAAAGATAAAGTCTCCCTCCACGTCCATATACTAATTAATATACTCTGTGTAGAAATTTTCATACCTAAAAATGTTCTTGAATACACCCGTTTTAGCCTTAAACCTGTAAAATAAATACACGGTATAAACGAAACAATCGAAGGAAACTGATACGGAAACATGAAAAGGCTCTTAAATGCTATTTGTTATCAGATATTTTAATAAATCGGGGGAGGTTTGTAAATGGCACGGTAACACCTGCTGTTCTACACACCGTCTGGCGGCTCAGCCAGGACACTACCTTAAGGCCCCTCTTACTTGGGCATACATGCCATGTGCAGAGCTTCAGAAGAAACAACACACGCCAATTGAAAACTGCTTATCATATCTAAGCGTTGTCTGTTTACGAAAAGTATTTAAGAATACCTTGAAAAAATCAAAAGTACTTGCATAACACTTTTATTTTAATTTCCCCGGCAGTAGTATAGGTTTGCTGGTCCGAGGACTGGTTATGGTTGAGGATTGATGATAGTGTCAATGACCGACCACCATCTAACGACATAGCGACCATCTTACTTGACCTTGACCGTGACCTTTGACCTTGACCCCAGCGGCCATTTTGGATAAAACCATCTTGGATTCCGCAATTGTTAATTATGACATAACATCCGCAATCTTGGAAAAGAGTGTCCCACTCCCAAACATTGCACTTTTTGCTATGGGAGAACATTCATACTTCTTGGATTATATAATTTTTAATTATGGCATAATGTACGCCATCTTGGAATCAAGTGTCCCAATTCCAAACATTGCAGTTTTCGTTAACGTTGCATCGTTACATTGTGCCCCACTCCCAAACGTTAAGCTTTTCATTATGGTAGAGTCTTACACCAATTTTTATTCCGACATTTTGTTTTCTAGATCATTTCACCATTTTGAATCATCATGTCATGCCCGCCATCTTGAAGCATGACGTCACATACACCATCTTGAATTCTGACATCACAGTCAAAATTTAGGATGATGTCACAGCCACCATATGTTTTTCGTCTACTCGAGACAGCCATTTTGGATTAAATCCTAGCCATTTTCTTGTTTTCATTTTTTAAGATCGTCAATCTGTTTTAGTTTCTTGGAGGATGTCATCTTGCACTATGCCACAGCCACCATATATTTTGTTTACTGCTGGAGGTCGCCAACTTGGTTGAAATAGACAAATAGTCGCAATTTTTGCTTCTGCTGTTTGTACCTGCAGTGCACCTACATCGCTCTGTCTCATTCGCATAAGATTGATTATCCTTTACCTTTCATTGTTGCCTTTCCCCTTATAGACATTTAAAAATTATAATTTTATACAATATAAGTTGTTTATAAATGGGGCTCCGGGTACAGGCTTCAGTCTGTGTGGATGTGAATGGGTTCAGTCAACGACAGCCATCTGATGTCATTGCGGCCAAAAATGACTCAAAATTACTAAGATTGACTCAAAATCCCTAAGAATTTCCCTATTTTGGGAGAAAAATTTCCGGTTTGAAAGGAAATTTTACTGCTTTAGTCCTCATAACTGCCAATGGCTTGAAAAGTCAACATTGAGGTTTAAGAATCCATATCAACAGCCCCCGATTAGCCTCTGAAGTCATGTCCTTTACAATTGAAGAGTCCACTGCAAAAACGTTGGATGTCACTTGAAATGAGTTTTGAAAGGAAATGATTTTAAGTTGAAAAACCTGTTTTTGTAAATGTTATATATTTTAACAGAAACATAGCTTAATATTTACCTGTGTTCGTATGGCTGTACAAAATTAGTGGTAACACTTCGTAAACAACAAAATCATAATCATGAACATAATTATGATAATATTGCTATTAGTACAAAACAACACATGCCTGCAAAATGTCTAGATGTTGCAGCACTGCATTTTGCTTATTACAAATTAGCACACTTCCTTCGTCTGACTGATGTAGATTGTTTCTTTGCCTGACAGTGTGGCAGTTTAGAGTAAAAGTCGCTCGCTTTTGGTCCGCAGAACTGCGTTAGGTGTTGTACATCCTTGAATTTTTCATGTGACAGTGGAATGAAACCTGCAACACAGATAGACACATTTCAAGCTGATTCAAAGTACATTATCATATACACATCAAAATAAGAATGAAGCAATCAATATCTGCAATGAAGATATTCTGTAACACATATATAGTAATAGCAGGTATGGCATTAGAGAAAGTTGATAACTTACCATCATACAAGTAGTCTGAAAGACAGAATTCACTATCATCTACAGCCTCTGCCTGGTAATTTTGTGGACATGAGCGACGAGCCTCTTTAAGTGATGGACTCTCCCAGGCACCATTGTAGGTACTTCTATGGTGAACACTGGGTCCCAAAGCATGCTGGAACAACAAAACTTTCACGGGTCGAATGGGAAATGGACACTTCTTCTTGTGCATGGGTGATAAAAACTTTGTCCATGCTGTAAGAAGTGCCTGATCGACCTCAATGACATGGAAAGCTGAAGGTTTCAGTCTTGCTACAGAAACATGCTGCCACCAATGTTCAGGAAGTTCAGCAGTCTTGAGTTGAATCATTGCCATATTGAGATCTTACTCCAAGTATGAATGTCCTCTGACGGGAAACGTTACCTGAATGGTGTTCAGTCTTGTTGTACAGTGCACAACATAGTGCAAGTATCTCAATACGGTGTAGTTCTTATTCTGGCCACCAGAATTGTCACAGAATAACTCCTTATGTTTGACGTCTTCTTTCAGCTGTGTAAAAATGAAGTGATGAAGAAATTACACAACTTCATCGGCGCCTTTTCCTCCAATAGTCTCGTCATAACAGTAAAAGTATGATTCGCTGTTAGACAAAACATGAATATTGAACATGAACATGGACAGCTGTCTTCTGTAGTAAACATCATTTGTGGAAATGTTGGGGGTACTGAGGTTTTTTTGAAAATCCATAACTATACCTTCATAGCCTGTGTTTTTTCTACCCCTTAATTTTGCACCTTTTTTTCTAGTGGAGAATGTTTCTGCTTTAGCCTTATGAACATAATTTTCTACTTTCAGTTTCTTCTGTTCATGTAAGAGAACGTTCTGTTCTTCTTTATTTAAAGTACTTTTCAATCTCTCTTCCAAAACACGTATTTCTGCTTGAAACCTGTCACATGTGCTGCACGTATCAGATCTTGGAAACCCAAATTTGATATTGAATTGTGTGTTGAATATGTTTCTATAATGTTCGTAGGACTCTGCAGGGAGATTTTCTCTTTATACATCTGATGCATTTTATTTACATTAAGCTCAGGTGGCAGGTACAGTTTTGTAGTAGCACCTCTACTGTAATGGCTTGGCGTTCCTTTAAATGAAAAAATGTGCTCGTACACAGCTTTTTCGACATCTTGAGGATTTTTACAGTGTACATGTTTATATTTCCCACGCTTATCCTTAAGTGCTGCACCAAATTTTTTCCCTGACGTCTGTAAAGTGATGCCATGAATGTAAACAAATGCTTAAGCACAAACGGGTATCTGTTATCTTTTTACCATTCAAGACCCGCACTTTGTAAGAATAAGCATAATCATGGAATGTTGCGTCATTAATATCTCGTCTAGATCTACGTTGTTTATCTGGTTTATAAACATCAAACCAAACAAGTACATATTCTGTTGTCATACGATGTCATTTCATTAAATTGTTTAATTTGTTGTAGTCTCTGTTCGGCAGATACATTTTGAAAACATTTTAACCTTTTACGTTTGCAGCCCGGGCCAGTCTCGTGGGGCGATAAACGTAGTTTCTTCATAACATCAGTCATTCGACCATATTGTTTCCTTTTCGCACAATTTACATTAAGTGATGTGTTTGCTACGTCTTCTGTTTCACTTTCTAACCCTTCCATTATTCTTTTTTTTACATTTAAATCACAGCAATAGGTTTACTACACACGTCAGTAAACACTTTTGCAACCCATACTGCCAATCTGCCAATGTAAACAAACGAAGTATAAACAGTATAAACAGCCAAAGATAACATAAACACAGGTTAGGTAACACTGACATCCAGCATTTTTAGCTGGTCTACTACTGACATCTAGCATTCTTGCAGTGTACTGCTATACTACTTATTGTTATTGCATCTTGACTACCAGCATTTTTGCTGTGAAACCTCTATGGCAGGTTTTACACCCACTGAGCATTGTATTTCCAACTTCAACTCACTTTTCAAACAATAGTGACATCCATCGTTTTTGCAGTGGACTCTTCAATTAGGATGCCATGGTTGCAATTTTGAATAATGACATAACTATTGACATCGTCATCTTGAAAATCCGTAATTTTTGTGCTAGAAAATCGGGAAAATTTTTAAAATTTATAAAAAACATAATTAATATAGATTTAATAAACTTAGTTAAAAACACCGTTGCACATATCGTTACGCTCGCCATCTTGAATTCTATAAATGTTACACATTTCGTTACAACCACCATCTTGGTCGTGTATTACAGAATCGTTATGAGTTTCGCTACAGGCACCATCTTGGATTCTATATCGTTGCTTTTTTCGTTACACCCACCATCTTAAAAATCGAGAATTATTATCAGATTTGAATGGGATAAAATTAAAATTAATAAGAAAATTATTTCATCAAATTTTAATAAAATTTTTTTTTTAATCACTCACTTGCATTCTTGGTTCAAACCCGGTGAAGGCAAAAAAATGACGACAGAATCTTCCTCCACGGAAGCCGCCGGCAGACGGACCTCCCACCACTAATGCCAGGACATATTACGTCAGCCAGTATTATGTCATGTCCGCCATCTTGTTTTAGTTTGCTGGAGGTATCCATATAATTTTTGTCTGCTAGAATGTGTTACCACCATGTTGTTTTAATTTTTGTTCACTAGATACTTGACCTTGAACTTTACTGTTGGCATTGACCTTTGACCTTGACCCTGTTTGAACTTTTACCTTGTACTTGACTTTGACCTTGGACTGAAATTTGAACTTGAACTTTCACCCTGTCCTTGAACCTTGACATTGACATTTAAACTTCACATTTGTCCTTAAATTTGACCTTGACCTTGACATTTTACCATTGTGACTATCTTTGATCCACTATCTTTTTTCAGTACACTTAACCAGTGGCGCTAGTTAACACACATGGCCTGATAGAGGACATCGCAGCTGTCTTGTTTTCAATACTTGTTACTAGGAGCGATAGTGTCACACAGTACACATGTCTTATAGTAGAGAGCATTACCATCATGTAAGCTTAATTCTTAGCCACTAGAGTGCAGTTTTATTTATTAACAGTTATCACTCATAGTATCCGCACTCTTGAAATTTGAACGACGTCTTGGCAATTCGTAATTAGTAACCTTAAAATTCAGGAAAAATTTCAATATATATCGAAGAAATTACTCATTAAATTACTGATTGATTTCAACGATTCCTTCCATGGTTCGACCCTGAGTCAATGGAAAAAAAAGGTAACTTAATTAAGAATACCACTAAAGTGAGAGATTCGAGAAACAAAAGACCACATATTCATTTAAAAACATAAATTTTATTACATAAATTCCACAAATACAAACTAGTAAATTAATAGCGTTTCACGATTTCTACAGTTTTCTTGGAATTCGAAGAGAGTCCTTTGCATGCTTTGAAATGAGTTTTAGCGTCAGCTATAACTAACAGTTGATTAACCAGGCATGTATCTTTAGCAGCCAGGCACGTAATAGGCGGCCAGGCACACCCAGTCGGTGGTTAGGCACATTCAGTCCGTGGCCAGGCACGTATTTGATGGTCAGGCAGGTCCAGTAGGTAGTAAGGCGCATATATTCTGTGATCAGGCATGTATATATAGTGGTCAGGCATGTATTTACCGTACAGCCATATTCAGGCTGTTGGCAAGACACGTTCAGTTGGTGGTTAGGCATTTCCAGATTCAGGTCAGGCTAACACGATCAGTTAGTGGTCAGGCACATCCAGTAGTTGTTGGCTAGACACCTCCAGTCTGTGGCCAGGCACGTATATTCAGTGACCTGAAAAGCACATCCAGTAGGTGATGAAACGGGTCCATTTGGCAGTTAATACTTTCTATTCAGTTGCCAGGCACGTAATCGGAGTCCAGGTGTATTGAGTTTGTGGTCGACATGACCAGTTATCAGCTAGGAATGTCCAGTCAACATGAAGTCACGACTAGTTGGTGGTCTGGCATGTATTCGACGGTCAGGCAGGTGCAGTAGGTGTCAATATGCGTACAGTCAGTAGCCAGGAATGTCTATTCAGCGTGGTCACATCTAATCGGTAGACAGGCGCATCCAGTAGATGGTCAAACACATCTAGTCAGTAGCCAAAATATATTTTTTGTCGTTGCCCGGTTAAAATTTCAATCAGTTCGTGTAGAAAACCACTCACATAGGCCAAGTTTCTCCGAACCAAGAGGTAATATCAAATGATATGCGACCAACATTTTAAAAAGTAGTAGTGTATAAATGGGGTTCCGGCGCCCGGTTTCATGGCTGTGGAATGTGAATGGGGTCAATGACAGTTCGCTCTGACGTCTCGGCTGCGATTTTGGACTCAAAATTCCTCAAAAATGATTAAAAATTGACTGAAATGAGTCAAAATTTCTAAACATTTTCTATTTTCGCGGGAAAAATTCCCGTTTTGAGTGAAAATTTCCCGTTTTTGTCATAAAAATCCCAGTGGCTTTAAATGTCCATATTGAGGCTTAAGCATCTGTATCTACAGCCTCCTTTAAGCCTCTAAAGTAATCTTGAATAATGTCGTGACCGTTGCCATTTTCGTTATGCCCGCCATATTGAAAATATTTGAATGTATGACAAATCGTTGTACGTTTTGTTACGGACACCATCTTAGATGCTAGATGGTTCCAATTTCCCATATGCTCCGCAATCTTGAAAATTGGTAATTATAATCCGATTGTAATGGGATTTTTTTAAAAAGAGTATAAAAAAATAATTATTCAAACTTTAATAAAAATAATATTTTAAAACGCACTTATGTCATGGAGTTTGGAGTCTTCGGTTCTAACCCGGTGAGAGCAAAAATAAAAAATGTCGACTTAACCTTCCTCCACAGAAGCCGCCGGCAGACTGACCTCCCTCCACAACGCCAAGGTATATATTACATCAGCCTGTATGTCGTCATGTTCACTATCTTGTTTTCGTCTGCTGGAGTGCGCTACTATCATGTTAGTTTAATTTTTGTCCACTAGAGCCCAGTAATCATTTATTATTATTGAGGTGCCCGCCATCTTGAAATTTGGATGCTATCTTGGAAATTTGTATTTATTGACCTCAAAATTCATTAAATAAATTTACAATAAATATACTGAATGAATCGATTTTTTCCTGTCTTTGGTTCGATCCGTGTCCAAAGCAAATATTTTAATTTTATGTAAAAAAATACTTATTTAATAAATCATGTTCAAAATCATAAAATAAGCCTAAGTTCCGACTAAACCAGCCTTCAGTAAGTCTTCATGTCAGCCATTTTGGAAATTTGTAATTTTTATCTAGAAATTCTGGAAACATTCCAAAATTAACCAAAAAATTCAATTATTTAAATAATGATTGGCGCGAAATTTTTTCCCCTTTGGATTAAATCTCGGACTGTGATAAGGAACACTATAGCTTAAAATAAATGTTATATTTTTTTCCTATTACCTTTCACGGAGTTTATTAATCATTCACTTTACAAAAATCATCACTAGACAAATTACCTATTGAACGAATCAAATACGTTGTCGCTATACCTAACATGGAAGTCTAATTTTTTTCCTTACTTAGAATACATTCCGTCAAGTTTATGTAAAATGCTATACGTATAGGCCAAGTGTCTATGGACCACGAGACCAGGTAAATAACACTCTCAGTCGTATAGGCCAGTCATTTCCAAACCTATGGTCATCTTTGTTGATAGCTGATATAACATATTTCAGCCAGTAAAGACAAAAACCTTCGAACTGTCATACCTAAAACAACGATAAAATCAATTACAAGCATTTAGACAAACGGATCATGTTTTTACGCTATTAGAGGACCACAAATACTTAAAAAATATTTTATCAAGACATTAAGGTTTTGAACTAGTAAATATTAGAGCTACTACAGATTTGACTACGCGCTTTTAACGAAAAGACATACATCAACACAAGAAAAAAACACACAGTACACACAGGAAATGGAATGAACACACAATACACACAGGAAAAGGAATGAACACACAATACTCACAGAAAATGGAATGAACACACAGTACACATAGGGAACAGAATGAACACACAGAACACACAGGAAACGGAATGAACACACAGTACACACAGGAAATGAGATGGGCATGTAATGTAGTAATTGAACATGCAGTAATATGAACTCGGGCCTAGAAATCATAATTCGTGAAATAACAGAACTCACTTTTAAAATTTTCAATATATTTTATTATTTTTTATAAACAAATGCAGGTAAAACAAGTCATTATATTATGTAGCCAGCTCCCCTCAGTTCTTTGAGTATTAGGGCTACTTTTTTGATGTGCGAATAGTTTCCTGCACAAAGCGAAGCATGTATATGTCTTAACCTGTCAACCAATATGTTAGGATCTTCCCATGATAAGTAATTAATCTCTTCTGCTGCCATTTTCCGTGCATGTTTATTATAAATATTTTTAATATCACTTTTATCCAAACGATCATCGTAGGATTTTTCAGAATAAATTATTTTATTACATCGTTTCCATCTTTTTGTTCTCTGGGCTTTATTACAGTCTTCGATCTTGTATGCTTTAGGTGCTTCAGCACAGTCTCGATCGCGTAATTAGCTTCAAAGTCACTGTCGACATTTCCATAGAAGTCAACGTCTTCACCTGAATTACTGTAATAACTCGAAATAGCTGACGTAGAAGCTTCTTTATCGGCTAGAATCTTCCTTTTTACATGTTTATCATTAGTAGTTTGTAAATGGGGTTCCCGGGTGACATAGGCATTCGAAGCAGATTGAGACAAAATAAGCCATTTGTAGCAGATGGAGTATAATTTTGAGTCATTTATTCAGTTGTATTTATTTAGAGCCATTGGAGCCAAATGCATTTTTAGCAGTTGGAGCATTTATAGCAAAATGAAAGTTAAACATTTGTAGAAAGTGTAGCCATTTGGAGCAGATGTGGCTTAATGTAGACAGGTATAGCATATGGTGTCATATGTGGTCAATTGTAGTCATTTAGGGAATTAGAGCCAAATGTTGTTTGTGAAATTTGTGAAGCTGGAGACAAACTCATTTTTTTGCAGTTTAAGCAGTTGGAGCCAAATATAGTTGGAGCAATTGGAGCAGTTGGCACCGAATACATTTGGAGCATTTGTATAAGATTTTAGCCAGTTGGGTCAGATGAAGCCAAGTGAGCCCAATTTAGCAGATTGAGAAATTTTTATTCACTTTAAGACAGCTATAAACATTAGGAGCAGATGGAGTCAAATGCAGCTGAATCAGTTTAATTTAAATGCAGTTCGAGCCAATTGTAAACGGATGTAGGAAATTGAGCAAAATATAGCCAATTAGAGAAGAAATCATCAGTTTAGTCAGTTCTAGCCAACTGTAGTCACTTGGAGCTGTTGGAGCCAAATGCATAAAAATATTGTAGCAGTTAATGCCAAATGCAGATAGAGCCTTTGGAGCACAATGTTGTTGGAGCAGTTGTAGCCGATGTAGTCAATTGGAGCAGATAGAGGCATATGTAACTAGTTGCAGCAGATGGAGTCGAATGTAGTTAGTTGTTGACACTTTTAACAGATGATTCAAAATTTTGCCAGATGGACCTAGATCATATCGAATCCTTACGTACTCTAAAGATAATAAACTTTGGGAATTTGTCCCAGTAATCGTTTCCTATTGAGTTGAATTTTCGTTAAAATTTGCTCCCTTTTCGTTAAATGTTCGTCCATTCTGTTAAAATCTGCATCTTTTTTGTAAAATGTGTATATTATAGTCTGTAGTCAAAACTGAATATTTAAATGTTTAAAACCTCGTCGTCTTATAGTAAGCATAAAGCGTTTTTCGGGGATACTTAGTACTATATTAGTTTAAAACATGCCTAGTTAGTTGGTCAATTTCCTTGTAAACGATTATATATTTTATATATACTGTAGGTCTGACAGTTAGGAGACTCTTGTCTTGACTTGGTTGAATTAAATTATATTAGTTTAAAAGATATGACAAGCTTTGACGAATAATGCCTCGTGATTTTAATGCACTTAGTCCATATGCCTGACATTATTCATGGCTTGTTTTTAAAGAATGCCAAATATCGTATTTAACTTAGAAGTGCTCTTTGTTTGGAGATGCTTGGTCTATAAGCCTGACATTGGAAATGGCTTCTCATAAAGGTATGACTTTTATCGAAAAATTAGGTCTCTTGGTTTGGAGATGATTCGCCTATATGTTTGTAGTAAAGGCTCTAGTAATAATAAGGTGCGCCTAATATGGCCTACGTAGTAAACATAATGATATCGAGAAACGTATTTATTTTGTCGAATAGTTGACTTGTATAGAAGAATTTTTAATGTTAGGAATCATTAATATACTCTACAAAAAATAATGTGAAAAAACTTAATAAATTATCTTTAAAATTATTAACTTTTCGCCCTGACTAAGAATCGAACCATTTTTGGGTATCTATAGAGTCAATATATATGTCAATAATATTTTTTAATTAATTAAAAAAATTTAAAATGTATTTTTATGTTAATAAATACCGATTTTTTATTATTGCCACCAAGATGGCTTACAAGGTGAACGATGCTACGACGGTCTCGTAATAAACACTGTTACACATCAGTAATAACAGAGTAAGCAGTAAACCTAAGTTCTGCTATCATTTTGTTACACTTCACTCTCTCTTGATAACTTATGTAACTTTTGGATCTTTTAGTTTCAAAAGGCAAAATAATGATTTCGTCTACATATAAGTACCTCTATGTTAGATTAACTTTTGATTACTTTTACTTAGAAAAATAAACTCGTTAAATTGATTGACAAATGTATTAAAATTATTAAATTACATTAACATGGATTTTAAATTACCTATATAAAAAGAATGGGCCGGCCCTAATTGGAAAAAATCCATTAATCATTGGACTTAAATAAAATGGATTCAGAAACGATAAACAGGTTAAGTTTTTAACAATCCCAGTACCCTTAGAGAAATTAAAGACCCGAAAGAAAAATTTTCTGGTGTTCCGATATTTTCAACATCGTTCTATAAGTTATTATGAAGATATAAAAGAAATCTGAAGGACTGGAGGTTTGATGTTCGTTGGCTGAAGTTAAGCTGCTAATGAGGCGTCAAGGCGCCTTAGTCGTCCTGATTGCTGGAGGAAGGACTCGAGGGTGGTGTTGTTAGGTACATATCCGGCCCTTGGGCCCTGTCTGTTAACAGGTCCGAATCAAACATAATCAGAACATGATCACAGACAGTAAGCAAAATAGGTAGAAAATGCCTACTAACAAAGATGATTGTGACGGGGAATAAGGTTTTTCAAAAACTCACCATAAAGGGAGATGGCTTCTAGCGTCAGCCAGGGTACGGAGCTTGCGAACATGCGGTTGTCGCAGATGTTTCAATGATTCAAAATATAGAAAATATTATGAAGTATTATTAACGAAGCTAGACTAATTCTACGAGGTACGTAGACTGACATATTACTTATTAATAATGTTGTTGGAATCACATCCCTTGCCTAGCTGATTACATTTTTAAACAACGACCGGAGTGAAGTCTTGATGTGCGGCTCGCCGACGATGCAGTGTGGTCAGTCTGCTGTCGTGGCACGAAGTCAGTTTGGGGCGGCAGTGAATCGTAATTAAAAGACGAAGTAAATAAAAAAGGGAGGAGTCATCGGCTTCTGGACTGAAAGGTTCCGAAGTTTTCCGAGGGAGAAATGCTAACTTCGATATCTCGAAGTCAGTGCAACCTACAGAGGGGTGTCCGAAACAATGAGAGATCGACTCACACGAGGCGACTACTAAAGCATTGGGCTTTTGGAGGGGACTAGTGCAGCGCTCTGGTGGCTTTAAAATGAACTACGGGGCATTGTTTGCTGCGTGAGGCGCCAGGTGACAGGCGTTTAGCAAGCGTTCAAACACCTAGGGTAAATAATTCGCAACTGTGCCACTAGAGGGCAAAGGCGATACCTTCGAAGACTGGTTTTGTGGTCTTGAGACAGGCTCGGGGTTGACACCCGGCCATTGCACTGGGCCTTGTTCCCTGGAAAGGCTGTAGGGGGGGATGGGAAATGTGCTTTTGCCAGTGGGAAATTATCTCGGCAGCGGCCAGCGACGTGCTCGTGCCTGAAATCGCTTGCGTAAGGTTGACTCTTAGAATCTAGCTGCTGTAATAGCTTGCAGGACATGGCACCTTTTGTCACGGCTCGGAGGAGAATTACAGGCGAAGAACATGCACCAAACGGGGATAAGACGATAGCACTTGCTAGGTCATTAGATGCTTGGCAAAGTTATATTTATGCTGGGAAAATTGGGGAGACAGGTTTGACAAAGATTAAATTGGAGTGTAAAGGAGGCAGAAAAAGTTTGAGTTCTTTCAGCAAAAAATGACTGGAGAAAAATAATGTTTCAAAAATTCAAATTTAGAATTTTGCCAAAAATACTAATTGGCGGCACAACACTATGGTTAAAATTAAATATATGTGATAATAAATGATATTTAGGTGTAAGTTAACTTTTTGTATCAACCAAGAATCGAAGCAAGGACATTAATCCATAGAATCAATAATTATATTGATAAGTAATTTAAATTGATTATTCCTAGTTCATTTTCTAAATTTTATTTGAAAGTTGCACATTTTAAAGCTAATAGCCTAGATGGTTGTCAAGATTTTGGATGCTACGACTGTATGGTAATAAATTCTTCTTCACTCAGGAGGCTAAAAATTAGTTGTTATGTGGCACCGATCTCTTGCAGTCGAAGTGTGCACTACACGACACTAGCATTCCAAGTCGCCACTACTGAAATCAAAGCTGGTGGGAGTGCCCTCTAGCAGGTGATATGTGCATTAGCACTTCCAGTAGCAAGTATTGAAAACAAAGTTAGCGGATTGCCCTCGAGAAGGTGTTGCAACTATTCCTTCATATTAAAACTTTAGCTAGCCTGAATATATGTTATTTATACTAAAAATTAAACGGTTCGATGTTTAAAATTCTGTACATTTTATGAAATAATGGAAAAAAAATCTATTAAAATGACTAGTAACATTATTGATAAATATATAATACAGTTTTTTAAAAAAAATTTTAGCTGTTTATTTTTTTTAGCATCAATCAAAACTTACTTGAAGGGTTTTGATGATCTTAATTATTAGAAACGTCTTTGACCAACTTAAAAACCTGGCTAAATTTATTAACAAATTTCTAATCCTAAGGGGGTGAAATTAGTTTAATATATTTTTTAAATATTTGATATTATCTCTGAAAGAAATCACAGAAAGTAAAAATATCTTATACTAATAATTAACATACAATATAATCCAACCCAAAAAAAATTTAAATTTTGTGCAATTAAAACCTTAAGGGGTTGAAAAGCGTATGTATGATTTCGTAAAGTATACTTATTGTGGTTGGTAGTTTTCGTATGTTTATTATTGGTACCAATATTATTTATAATGCCTTATTAAATTCGGAGATATAATTATTAATAAAAATGGTGACTGTGACAAAATCCAAGATGGCGGCCTCCAGGAGAAGAAAACAGAACTGTGGCTGTGACATCATCCAGATGGTTGATGTGATATCAGAATCAAGGATGGAGGACGTGAGGAAATTGTGCTAAATGGCAATCATGGCATTATGTTTCAATTGTGAATTAGCTAGATAAACTATCTGATTAATGTAATATTTTATATCTTATATATAAAATTCTCGTGTCACAGTTTTCGTTGCCATACTCCTCCGAAACGGCTTGACCGATTTTGATGAAATTTTTTGTGCTTATCCGGTATCTATGAGAATCGGCCAACATCTATTTTTCATCCCCCTAAATGTTAGGGGTGATCCACCCCTAAATTTTTTTTTAATTTCCAGTTTTTGGTAGGAAATCACCATGGCAACGGCTGTTGCTTTGTTGATGCTTCATTCGTCTCTATGGCAACGGCTATTTCATTGTTAGTGCAGTCCTCATCACCGTTGAAATTTTGCAAGTGGTAGTGGGAGGGGGAGGTGTGGTGGTAGTGGGAGGGGGCGGTGTGGTGGTAGTGGGGGGTGGAGGGGGAGGTGTGGTGGTAGTGGGAAGGGGAGGTGTGGCGGGAGTGGGAGGGGGAGGTGTGGTGGGAGTGGGGGGTGGAGGGGGAGGTGTGGTGGTATTGGGAAGGGGAGGTGTGGCGGGAGTGGGAGGGGGAGGTGTGGCGGTAGTGGGCAGGGGTAGGGGGAGGGTGGGAGAGGGACCGCCGACGCCGAGCAGATTTTTTCGCGAAATATGCCTGCCCCTAATGTTCCTTATGTTACGCAGGATGACATTTTCCGAAAATTAGATCTAATGGGTGGTTAAAACCAGGCAACAGTGGGTACTTTGTCTGCATGAGAACAGTATTTTGCATTGTTCATGCCTTCTGCGTCTCCATGGCAACGGGCATCGCGCGGCAGTGGCGTACCCACAACGAGGGGCATGTATTATGAGCGGCGCAAGAGTGATCTGCCTGTAGACTGCCGTAGCGAAGTACGGGTTCATCAGTTGTACGTTGCGTGCACGATTCGGGTAACCATCGGTGCTATTCATTTTCTCTCCGGTACATTATACAGCATTGTAATAAATTTTCACTGAATTTTTTTTTATTTACCATTACTATAAATGGGAGATGTGGCTTAATTTTTTTCCATTAGTACCTATAGCCGTGCGAAGCCGGGTCGGGCAGCTAGAATTATGTATAACATTTAAAAATTCCATATTTTCTTGCGTCTTTAAATTTTATATTACTTGATTTTGTAACTTAACTTGCAAGGCAAATTGAATTTTTTAAATTTCAATTATGCTTTTTATTTGTTTTCTAATATTCAACCAATTTTGTAATATTTTTGCAAGTTAAGTTAAGATGATAAATTTAAAAAAAATCATTCACCAGTTTACATAATTTATAAAATTAACAGCTGCTCTTATACTTTTTGGTATTTGGTTGTATAGACAGTTAAATGTTTATTCTACTCCGATATGAATGCGTTGTCTGTTTTTCTGATAGCAATTTTAGGTATTTAGTTTATGGAGTAACAAATTATTCTTTCTCGTCTGCTAAACAAACTGTAATGTCCGATATCATTACTTTGGATATAGCAGAGGATATAGCAGAAATTGGGCATCGTGGGGGTTAGGTTGTATGAAATTACGTTTTCCTAATTAACGAAGGTAGTGGAGATTACCGCATAAAGAAACTACTTGAGTACAAATGGTATTTATCGTACTGGTGCTAAGTTAAATCCAATGTGTGTATCAGTGGTAGTATGAAGCGAATATAGTATTAGCATTCCATTTCAATAATAGTAAAAATGAAATAGTGAAGTAGTAATATTAGTATGTCCTGGGACTGGTGCACGGCTCGAGAGCTGGGATCTGAAATCTGTCATTTAAAATTATGATATCACGGCAGCCATGAACTTTGACTTTCACGTTGACCTTAAACCTTAGCTTTTTCATTGACCTTGGCTTTAACCTTTGACCTTTGACCATGACTTGGCTTCGACCTTGATATAAACCTTAACTTTAACCTTTACATTGACCTTGATTTTGACCTTGTAATTTTACCTATATTCTTGAACTCGTTCGCCATGTTAGACTTCGATATCTTAAGTTATGTCATTTAGAAATCGAGTGCCTCACTCACATTCAATTCAGTTTTTGTTATGGTAAAACCTTTCGCCATTTTGGATTATGACATTATTGCAGCCATTTTTTCCCTTCTACTTCTGGCCGCCATATTGGATGGCATCACATGAATTTTTTTTATTCTCATCATGTTTGCCAGCTTTTATTCATCTGCTGGAGGCCACCATCTTGGATGATCTCAACCACCAACATTATTTTTTGTGTGGCTAGAGAACGCAATATTGGACCCCACCATATGCTATTTTTCCCTAGAGAGTGCCAGCATCGATCTGTCTTATGCACATAAACACGATTTTCTATTATCTACCATTGTTGTCATGACCCTTATCGACATATTAAATTTAATGTTTTATAAAAAATACATTGAAGCGAGGTGGTTCGAACCACAACAACTCGGACCTCTGGGTTGGAAAACAAACCCTTTAACCACACGGTCATCTTGACATTTACCTAATTGTGAAATAAATAGGTACATAAAATAATGACACACACAATTACGGACCTGTAATTATTTATTTTTTAATTTGAATGAATAATAGCATATCATGTAAGTAGTATGTAAATGGAGCTCCGCGGACAGGCTTCAGGCTGTGGTGTATGGTGCCGACCGATTGCTCTGACGTCATGACAATCTCTGACGTCACGGCAGCCATCTTGGACTCAAAATTTCCTCAAAATTCCTCGAAATTCCTCGAAAATGACTCAAAAGGACTCAAAATGGAGGCGCGTCGTTTTGCCTAAAATCTTTGGCCTAATCGTGTTTCCCCCCCACCTTCGTTTTGCCTTAAATTCGTTTTGCCTAAAGTCTGTTTGCCTAAAGTCTATTTACCTAAAGTTATTTGGCCTAAAGTCATTTTGCTTAAAGTCGTTTTGCCTAAAGTCGTTTTGTCTAAATTAAGACTGTCTAAAGTCGTATTGCCTAAAACCATTTTGCCTAAAATCGTTATGCCTAAAGTAGTTTTTCCTAAAATTATAATCGCATGCTTAAGTTACCCTAAAGTCGTTTTGCCTAAAATAATACTGCCTAAAATTTGTTTTGCCTAAAGTCGTTTTGCCTAATGTCATTTCGCCTAAAGTTGTTTTGCCTAAAGTTTCAGCACTTCTCTTTCTTTAACAGACAGTTAACTTGCCGAGCAGTCGTTTTGCCTGAAACCGTTTTGTCTAAAGTCATTTTGCCTAAAAGTATTTTAGTATATTCTTGCTCCATATAGTGTGTGTAAATACATTCCAGCCACTTGTAACTCTATTCGTGGATTCTGGAACTACTACCGAAACATTGTGAGAGGTTCGACATTCTGCCACAAGAGTTGAGGGTGTTCAGTATCGCCTGCATCTTTCAAGGAGGAAGGATAGTTCGTTTTCGAGACAACAGGTAGTGTGTCGCTCATCAAGTATCGCCTGCATCTTTCAAGGAAGATGGGTAATTTGTTTCCGAGACAAATAGATAGTGTGTCGCTCAAAATTACTATATCGCCTTTTAAGGTGGCTCCCTTCTTAAATATTTGAGCGCAGTTGTCCCATCTACGCAATGCATTCAATGCTGCGGAACGCACCACGCCTATACTAATTACTAGCAAACAAGATCTGTAACAGTGGGGTAATATTACGAGATAAAAAACAAATGATAAATCTACTAATTTCATGTTGTACATTTTGACTACGAATAAAGTAAAGTGAGTAACCAGGCTCTGAATATGCGCTTTTTCGCCATTTTCACAATATTTTTTTCTATGTAAATATATTATACGGAAAATGTAAAAAATTACAATTTTCACCTTTCGTGGAAAAGAATCGTATTACCAAAACATTTATTTACGGAGACACGCGTATACGCTTAACTAGGCAAGGCCCTTACATATAAAGTATTACTGCTTTTGAAGAAATATTATACACTCCTGCGCTATTATTTAT
Organism: Bacillus rossius redtenbacheri; assembly: GCF_032445375.1. Classification (NCBI taxonomy): domain Eukaryota; kingdom Metazoa; phylum Arthropoda; class Insecta; order Phasmatodea; family Bacillidae; genus Bacillus; species Bacillus rossius. The sequence continues at coordinate 42,514,819 of NC_086331.1, read as the reverse complement.
AACTTAGGGTAGATACTACGACAGTTTAATTATACTAAAACTGTTAATATTTTTGGAGTCCTAGGAGTATATTTCATGGTTTAATGTTTCCAGAGCAAAAATTTAAATTTAATTTTCTGTATAACTTATTTGTATACCATTTCTATAGCTGAATAATGTAAAATAAATACTTTGAAATCAAAGGAAAGAAAGCGATAGGGTTAGTGCACGAAACGGAAACTTGTTAAATAATACATGTGGTTCGGCAACTTAACATTTCATGAAATTATTATTATTATTTTATATCCAAAAGGAGTTGTTTGTGGTAATGTTGTTGCCTTTGTATCGCTGTGACGCCTTTACGTTGAACTTCCCCTTCTCAAAATACTGCAAACCTATAACGTTTTGGTTTAGTAATTTTTATGAACATAATCTGAAGACGAGTTTATAAATAACACAAACGTATACAATAAAGTTTACTTCTGTTATGTATGTTTGCTATAATCAATAAATTTTGATTGCGTTAGCAACTTGACTTCACCTTAGCCTCTGAAAAAAACTGATATATGTTTCAGAAACGGAATAGCCCTTATTAGCCTACTTTACTCTTAGAAAAGTAGTATAAACTAATATATCGTCTTTAGTCACGCCGGATATCTGTATGTATATTTATATTAAAAATATTTGTAAAACTATGATAATCGCTAGAAAATACGCCTACGTTTAACCAAATGCTATGCAGATCAATACCAGGCACTATGTTTTTTACGTTAGGAAAGTGAGTGGAACCACCGCTACTAGCACTGCCTCTTGATTGCTGGATGCAATATAATTTGAAATAATGCTTTGTTATAGCACTTTAGAGATTTTTAATCGCGTTTTTCAGGTACTTTTGATAATTTTCAGTCCAAATAAGGCTATAATAATGGTAATTAATAATCTTTCTTTTGTGTTAGAAGTAAATTCACTGTAATTTTAGTACACATTTTCTGAATTCAACTCTCAACTTTTCAAAGTAAACGAATACGGCGAAACACCTAACTTCATCTACATCCTGCTAGGATCGCTTGTCAAAGTAGTTTCCGCTAATCTCGCCGAATTTCCGGTATTGATCTGTATTTGTATTTGGTTTACCTTATTCGGCAATGAAACGTATGATTTTATGATATGTAGTTTTTCATGTTTCATGACGTAATTTCACATAATTTTTTATTTTTAATTTAGTCGGAATTTTTTTTAAGTCGGTAATTTGTTTACTCTATGTGATTTAAGTATGCCTGGGTTCCAGGTACTAAGCAATTTAAAGTAACGATGATATACTTTTACAGTATTTTTTTATTAAATAATTTGTTCCGTGCAATCCCTGTTTTCACACCTTTACAATGATAGCCACCTTGGTTGTAATATGGAGCGAAATAAGGAGGCCGCGTAGCGCGACGCCTGAAGCATTTTATTGTGAAATTTAAGTAATTTGAGTACCTACTAGGAATGCGTATCGTCCCAGAACCGTTATCAGAGATGTGAAGCTTCATTGCGTAGTAAAATAAAGTAGTTTTGAAATGGTAATCTATAAATTTATATAAAGAGAATATATGAGGTAACCACTTTTAATTATTGTAGCTAGCTTTGCTTAAGCCAGCCTGCCTGAAGAGTATCTACGGTGATTTTTTAAGAGAATTTAATTTCGGTTTATATCGGATTCATAATTGAGAATATTTTCAATTTATTGAGAGCAGGTTGTATTTGTTTTGCTATGATATTGACGATCCTACCAAGTCACAATAGCTCTGATGGTGATGAGAAGAATTAATTGCTTTAACCTACCCATACAGCACAACATGTTACAGATATGTTTTAGAAATATAACTTTTGAAACATAACATTTTTGAAACATTTCGCAACCTACCTCAAACATCTCGGATATATTTCAGAAACGTCAAAATGTCCGCCCTCTGAAATATTTCAATGAAACCTCCCTGCAACATCAAATGGTAACGTTTCTGAAATGTTTCCACTAATGTCCCATCAATATTTCTGAAACATTTAACCAAAATATTTCCATAAATGTTCTGAAATACGTATCAAATGTATCATGTAACCTAAAATACCTCTGGAAATTAGGATGACTGTGGGTATATTTATAATTTAAAAGAGTATTGCACTTAATAGATACCATAATGTTACAGCTGCATTGGTCAGCTAGTTGCAGTGAAGTGCAGTTACTATGTTCCAATTCATCACAGCATGCCCTTGTACACATCCTCTTGATCACTTTGTGCATAATGCCCCTTGACCACTCCCATAGAAAGTGTTAATCGGTGGATTGATATGATCTTGTTCATATTTTCTTGTTTTTGTCAAGTTTTGCTTGTCCTTAGTAATGTGTCATTTTTTGATTATATATAAAAAAATAGATATTGTATTATTATTTTGTTTGAGACAGTAAATATTTTAAAGATGTGCTCTGGTAGGGAATAGAATGTAAATTTTTGTCGTTTTTAAAGTAATGATAATTGATTAAATTACTAAATAATTTGGCTTGTACAATTGCTGAAAAACCTATTTAAATTTGCTTATAATTTCTATCATATGTAAGATTAAAAAGGCCTGCCGACAAAATCCAACAATTCATGTAAATTAATGAAACCATATTATCCACCCTACTGAGCTAAATTTATATATATATACATATGAACCAAGTTAAAGAAATAATTTAATTAATCTAATTAGACATCAGATGTTTTCCCAGGTCAGCGTACCAGACTTGCCTAACATTCATTTTAAAAACTATTTTATTATTCTAAAACATATTATGGTCACGAAAGTAAAATTTAAATAAGTCTTCAGTATGCTTGCAAAGTGAATGAAACTTACATGAATGTCATAGGAAGCCCAGCACTGGTGTCCATGGTTCCTGTCCATTGCATTTTATTATAATCGGGAATTTGAATGTGATATAGTGGCAGGCAGGCATGCATCTACATCAGTACATGGGGAAAAAGGGACAAGCTAATGCACAAAGGTTCCATTATTAAATACAATGACAATGTCATCTTGTAATGAATAAATTAAATTGAAGCTCCCCAAGCTATCTGGATGTGATCTCCTTATGCTCAGCACAGAAAGTATGCTAATATTTACTTAATCCATAACAACCAAACCCCACTTGCATTGGAGACATGATTACTGAGCATTTTAAAATACAATTTTCACAACCCAATGTGTTATGGCCACTTCAAGTTTGTTTTTGAGTATCATAAATGAGCACTTGTCCATCGATGTCTTTATCTCTATTTGAACAATGTCTTGAGAATTTGGGTGTGGTTTTCTATTGCATTCCAGATGTTGACATTCTCAAAAATCACGACACTGTTATTATGTACGGTATCAGTGGTCTTGATAATCATGTGGTATTACATTATCTTAAAATACTTGATACACACAAGAAAAAAAATTGCATTCAACCTCAAACAAATGTTATAGAAATAAAAAAACTAATATACCTATAGGTATACAATACACTAACATATTATAATAGAAAGTTCCTACTTGTATGTTGCACAGGAAACCGGTATTAACATAATGAACAGCCATGAGACTTGACCTGTGCTCGTATTGTGATGTACTTTTCTCCTTATTTAATGCTATAGTATATATGGCTGGTGCTTGTGATTTGGACATTTGCAAGAAAAAAAATGTGTGCTTGAAAACCCTCAAAAGACATGTAACAATTTAATGTTATAATTAATATATTTTTCTTCTTAAACACACATATACTAATTTACAGAGGGTCTTAATATGAAACAATGCAGTCTTAATACAAATTCATCATATAGCTTTATAATCGACATATTGTTTCCATTTCACACAAGCTCAACATAAATGAGACTGGACTGGAATCGGCTGTCCTCACTAAACGAAAAACTTGTCTGACCAGCCTAAATGAAGCGAGATGGTGATATAGAAGTGGAATATAAATGGGAATGAAACAAATGTGCAATGAGAAATACTCTTTAACATTGCAATGTCACTTTCCCTAATTGAAAGACTTATTGTATCAGACAAGAGCTCAAATTGATCCAGCTTCCCTTACATTGAGATGCCAGTGACTTGCTGAAGATACAATAGTGACAGTCCATAAAAAATCTGGTTTCCTTAATTTTTCCTATAGATAGCATGTTAATCTACCTAAAGTTCGTGGATTAAGCTAGGTTTTATATTTGTATTTTAATACTACCAAATTGACTAAATAAGGATAAAACAACAAATACAATATGGCAATAGTGTATAGGGGCTCTAAAATCCAAATTTTCAAAGTAAATGCACAAAATAATATTAACACAACAGTACTTCCACACAACCTATATTCAAATGAGATTACAAATTTATTGTAAACAAATAATATAAATAATTTGTAATATGCAGTACAAAATTTTAAAATAATATGCATGGCGATTTATACTTTGTACAAAATAGAAGGTAGCTAGTTTGGCCTAACTCGTAAACAATAAAGTCATTAGAGATAGAGAAACTTATTCAAACAGACAATAGGGTTTTGGATGGTAACTTCTATGATCTATGTTATGAAACCAGCCAAGAATGCACCTGAAGTAAGTTAAGAACCATGTATAACCATAATCAGAAAGCCACACCAGGTCTAACCAGGTTCTTTCCATTTGAATACTTAACAATAGAGGCAAAGATGCAAAGGGGTATTTTCTATAACAAATAACAACATAGTCTGAGAAGTAGACTTTGATAAAAAAAACTATATATATATTATGTATACAAAACATGAAATTTTTAACTGACTCTCTATGCAGATGTTCTTGGAGATTTTTGCTGAAAAAAAAAGAAAAAAAAAACAATTATTTTTAACTTTTTAAGGTCAATTATGACATGTATGTGAGATTTTTAAACATGTAGACACTAAGTTGTTACATTATTTATTTTTAAATTTACATGCAAACAGAAAAAAAAAGTTTCTGAAGCCAATGATAAATTTCAAAACTGAAAGCATCTTAAAAGGGACAAATTGGTATTGTAACATATGCATTTTTTTTCAAACATATTAAGCAGGAATACTTCTTCTCTGGGAATTTCTCAACATGCTATTTACATTCCTAATAATCAATTTAATGGTGTCTGGTTAATGCAAAGAGGCCCATGACATTGTATAATAACACATTTTAAGCAAAGTTTTAAAAGAAAACTTCAATTTAATCCTAATGATTTCCTAATAAATGTCTGTGTGAACAGTGCCTGTGATGTTACATCATTACAATTCAGCCCATGTTTTTGTGCAAGAATACTCTAAAATTTCTAGTAATTTCTTGAGCCGATTCTCAATATTATCCTTTGTAGTGCAAATTTTATGTTTATTTTCATTATTTAAATTGCTACCACTACATACTATACACATGTAATCTAATAAATCATCATTAAATGCGTTTCCCGTATTGTCATATAATGGATGGAATTAGGTTTTGTCAAACTCTCCAAATCAAACATAATTGTTTACTACCATAATTAAGCATAAGAAAAACTAATTTAAATAGAAATACCAATGATGCTTATGCTTTGTACAACACAACTTGAAGACTTGTACCTTCTCTGCGGTAAACGACAAAATTTATTTCAATTATTTTGCGCTGCAATCCCAGCCCACCAATAAAATGAAGGCCAGATTGCAGAAATAACTTTGTTAAACGAAATGGCAATTAATGAAACCGCTGTCTTATTATATGTGTAGGCCTAGTTCATTCACTTACAATAAATTACATTTATGACAGGCCAGATATAATAGCAGGCTTTATTAAATTTCCATTAATAGTAATACGTAGGCCTACAACATACGATGTAAGTACTACAGAGTGCAGAACATAATAAAAATAATTACTTAACCAGTAGAATTGTAAATTATTTCAAATTAAACACTTCAATATTTATATTAAAATAAACACAACATAATTAATTTATGTGTTGTGCACAGTAAATAAACATAAATTACCCTTAACTAAATATTATAGGTTATGAAATATATTTAATTAAGTATATTATAAAAGCCCGAAGGTGATAACTGAATAAAATAAATTGGTTTAATCAAATGCTATTAAAACCAAAATATTTATGAACCTATAAGCCTATATTTGTGTGATTTTTAACTAAAGATAACATTAAAGAGACTAACCCATACATTTGCATTCATGTTATACAGTCAACGACCATATAGTGGCATAGCTACAGTAAGTAGAAAACTTGTTAGATGCGTTAGCAATTTTATTAAATCGCGAATATTATGTTTATGCATCACATAAATGAAAAAATCAGACTGAAAACAGAGCACATATAAATATGGCACGGGAATGTTTGAGCATAATAAGCGTACACAAGACAAAAAAAGACATTCCACAATATTCTTATCTTTTAACCTACAGCTTTACACATTTGGAAGACGCATAATAGATTGTTTCTATACTTGCTTAAGTGTGAAAGTAAAAACAAAAAATAGTAAACTAACATAAAATAAATAATGTTCAAACTTACAATTTATTCACCACATATAAAAATCCATGTACCAATATAGTGGGCCAAAACAAAAAATTGTACACAAAGACATCAAAAATTTCTAAACTTCAGTGCCAACAAGCATGATGGGAAGTTTCAATATAATGTCTCAGATACATTTCAGAATCAACCACAATGTAATATTGCCAAACGAATCTTGCTAAAATGTATCTGAAACTTCATTTATAGACATGAGTACTATGTGTTCAATGAAAGGTTTATGAAATATTCCAGAAACATGACAGTTGAAATGTAATCTATTCGAAACATAGAAATGTTACTGCACTATCACAGACATGTTACTGAAATATTGTGTGCTGTATGGGTAGCCCCGGAGCAATATTATAGTCGACTTTATTTTGATTTAAAAACCTGAGATGTTTAAATTACTTTTTAATTACGTAACAGAGATTTTTAATTCTGTTAATTGCTATAATACCTGTAAACCCGGTGAAGGGATATAAACTGTGTTATGTTAATTTTTACAAAGATGGAACATTTTAATTGAAATGTTATTAAAAAAACTGAATTGACTGGCCTACAATACTTAGTATAATGGAATTGTGTAACATTTGTTGGTATGTGAAATATATCTTTCCATTATAGCAGAATTGTGTAAGCATTCAGTCATCTGCGTAAGAACCTGCAACGATCCAGTTCTCAGTTTCCAGTCCTGTTTTCTTACATTCTCAGTTCAGTTCCCAATTTTCACAGGTACAATTATATCACACTTTAATATCAACACTTGGAAGAATTCGTGTGGCTTCAAAACTCTGTATCTGAAATTCCAGGAAGTAACATGTCCAGGTCAGCATTTCATGCATCAACTGGAAACCAAAAAATCTGTAAATCTTCTGTAGGATTGCTTCCACTTTTTCATGACAACTCAAAATCATTAGCAATGATTATTCATGACATGGGCATTATTCAATAGATTACAAATTTTCTACATCCAGGTCAGGGTGTTGTAATGGATATGGATCAGTCATTATTTGCTTTTGCTAAAACTAATTAGTGGAGATGGCCCAAAAAATACGGAGACGATAAATTTTTAATTATGTTTGGTTCACTACACATCGAACACGATATTCTAAAAGTTTTTGGAAAGTAGATGGGAGTGGGTGGACTCAAATGTTGACTAGTGCTGGAGTAGCGAAACATGGAACTGCACAATCGTTCATAAAGGTTTCAAACATTGCTAAAACAAGATTGGAACATCAGAAAAGTGCTGCTGCATTATATCAACTTATGAATTATGCATACAAGAACAAAATAATTTAAGCAGTGAAAACAAATGTAAGAGAAAAACATTTAGCGCATGGAAAAGTGAAAAAGAACCTCCACTCCTATGTTCAAGTTCTGGAATAGTGTGCTAAAGATAGATCTTTGACGCTTGCCCAACCTCTTTATATTAAATATCACGTTACTTTACGTTATAATTAAACCCAAAACGAGTTTTAATAAACTCAGAAGCAATTCAGGAAAAAAAGGTATTTCGGCAGTAGGCCTGCTCACGTAATATGCGGCGAGGAATCTGTGCGACGTCGTAGGTTATAAACAAAGCGAAAAACAATAGAATAATTCTTTAAAGCAACCAATCATCTTCACCCTTTATTTTTCACGTTGCTATAACCTCACATATTTACCTACTTCGGGATATAATAGTAAATATCGACGAGTTATGTACACAAATTGATATTTTTCTTTCGCCACAGCTGAACATGTACATTAGGACGCCATCTTGTGACCGGCGATCTACCAACTATATTTATATTTTATAAGAGTATAAATTAAGTTGTGAAAGCAAGTTTAAATACTTTTTAATACATAGGAGTGTATATATGTATGTACATATAATTATTTATGCCATGTTTATCTTTTCTTTTAATTATTAATATGTAGTTTATACTTCCACCACCAGGGCAGGGAAATTTCAGCAAAATTTATGCGCGCGCATCTCATCCCTTCCAAAGGGGAGTTAGTTCACCCCTCCCTTCCTTTCATCGTTCCCGCGCTTTTCTCCCTATATAAAGAGAAGGTCATCCACCTGAAGGAGTTGATCGGCCTGACGGCCAGTGAGGCTAGAATCCGTCCACTGACCACAGGACGATCCTAGGGGGAGCAGCAGAACAACTGGCTATCCGTTTTCTGCAGCTCCCACCACTCCTTCGCGAGTCAGGGCATCCGAGGACCTATCTCGGCATAGGGAATTGGCCCCCCCCCCCCCCTTTCTTGATGCTAGGGTGTATAGTGTAATTTTTGTGCATGTGAAAGTCATCGCAGACGACCTTGACCTTGACCTTGGAAATTTGACTTTGACCTTAATGACCATCATGGATCCGACATTTTGTGTTCAGTACTTGCTACCAGGAGCTACCGCCTGCTAGAGAACATTGCCACTATATTGTTTTCGTCTGCTGAAGGACACCATTTTGTGTGTGTACTCGTCTTATAGAGTATGTACTATCATGTTAGTTTAATTCATACCCACTAGAGTGCAGTTATCATAAATTATTACCGTGGCACCGGCCATCGTGACATTTGGGTGCCATCTTGACATTTTGGTGCCATCTTGGAATCGTGTAATTATTTAGCTAGAAATTCGGGAAAAATTCCAAAATTCAGTAAATAAAATTTCAATTAATATACTTATTTATTCAATCAATTAATGTTTTTGGTTCGATCCCTATCAATAAAAAAATAATAATATGTAAAAAATAATATCTTCAATATATCAAGTTCAAAATCCTAAAAGAGGTTTAAATCATCTACTACCATCATCCTATAAGCCATTACGACCGCCATATTGGATATTTGTATTTATGGACTTTAAAATTCGGGAAAAATTCCAAAATGCACTAAAAAAAGGAACTTATTCATTTACATATTGAATCGATGGATTCCTGTGGTCGGTTTGCTTCTTGACCAGTGACAAGTGTAACTAAATATAAAATAAAGTTTATATTTTGGTCTCCATTACCTTTGGCGGAGTTTATTAATCATTAACTCTATAAAAACAACTCAACACAATATACCTGACCATCGAATTAAATATGTTATCGATAAGCCTAAAATAAAAGTCATGTTTTGATACTTAGAATAACCTTTAAAATGTAGGTATATGTACAAAGCCATCCATACATAGACACTAGGTGTCATCGGACCGCAGACCAGGTCATGAACAATGTTAGACATATTGACCATGAACACACAGTACACACAGGAAATGGAATGAACAGACTGTACGAACAGGAAAACAGAATGAACACACAGTACACACAGAAAAACAGAATGTACAAACAGAAAAACGGAATGTATACACAGTACACAAAGGAAAAAGGAACGTTTACACAGGAAAATGGAGTGTGCACACAGTACACACAGGAAACGGAATGAACACATGGTAAACACAGGAAACGGAATGAACACACAGTACACACAGGAAACGGAATGAACACATGCTGTAGCGGAAACACACAGGCTTAGTTAGAAATCAGAATACAAGAAATGAAACATAAAATTTTTATTTTCATTGTTTAATTTATTTCTCAACATTATAAAAAATCCAAGTAAAACAAGCCATTATTTTATGTAGCCAACTTCCCTTAGTTCTTTGAGTATGAAGGATGTTTCTTTGATACACCAAAAGTTTGCTGCACATAGGAAGCCATGTCTTAGCCGGTCAACCAATATGTTTGGAACTTTCCATGATGTGTAATCAATCTCTTCTACCACCATCTTCCTTGTGTTTTCATTATAAATACCTTTAATATCACAATCGTCCCAGTGGTCATAATAATTTTTATCAGATTTATATATTATAACACTTCGTATCAATCGTTTCTGTCTCAGGACACCGCCACATTATTCGATCTTGTCAGCTTTAGGTGCTTCATCACAGTCTTCGATCAAGTCGCCTGCTTCAGAGTCACTGTAGCAATCACCGTAGAAGGCATCGTCTTTACCCAGAATATCGTAAGAATTCAATATCAATGATGTCGAAGTTTCTTCATTGTCTTCATGCTTCCTTTTTAAGTGTCCTTAATTTTTACAAAGTTGGTAAGATCTACTTGAATTAGGCTTGAATGGATTCTCACTTTTCATGGTGTTAATGCTTCCATTAGTTTCAGTCTCGCCTAATGCTATCAACATACTTCAATTTATGTTCTTCGTCACGATCGGGTAAGCTAATACCATCACGCTCAAGACAAAGAAAATTATTTACATCAACCAGCACACTATTCCTTTGTGTAGTGTCTTTATCGATATCCTCTATGCCGTAAGTGGGCTTGGCTTTACATGTTATACCATGTATTATTAAGCTATCAATTCGTGTTAACAACCTGCTACACCGATTACCGCTTAACATTTTGCGTAGTGGGTTATTAACACAATAATTCTTCTCATGACAAAATTCTTGCTACATTATCTACAGCGGTTTCCTTCCGATTCAGCTGCAGATAAACTATGATCCATGGTAGCTTCTGTGATAGTAGTGTGTAAATGGCGATCATGAAACAGGCGCCAGGTGGTGGAGCCGGGTGCTGGTCCGCCATATTGGATTGTGACGTCACGGCGGCCATCTTGGATGACCGTGACCTTGTCATTGATCTTTGGCCTTCAAAATGTGCCAAACTTAGCCAAAATATTCGAAAATTTACCCAAAATTCCTAAAAATTCACCAAAATATCAAATTTTTTGGAAAAAACTTCCGCCAAAAAAGTTCAAAAATTCCACAATTCAAAAATTAGGATTTAGAATAACCTCAAAAGTCGTTCTGCCTTAGAAAAAACTCAAAATCATAAAAACGGCTTAATCATCCATGTCTACATCCTCCGATAAGCCATTTCTAGGAATAAGGCTACCATGACCGCCATCATGGATTATGACGTCACCGTTGCAATTACCGTTATGGTCGCCCTCTTGAAAATATTTATTTATTAGGATTCAATTTAAATGAAAATTTTTAAAAATGTATTATTAATTATTAAAATAAATTTTAATAAAAAATATTTAAAAAAACCTACATTTACGATATTAAGCTCGGAGTCCTCGGTTAGAACACAGTGAGGGCAAAAAAATAAAAATGGTGACTGATCCTTCCTTCACAGTGGCTGCTGGCAGACTGACCCCCGCTACTTATGTAAAAGTATATATACCGTCACCTAGTATGACATCAGGTTCGCCATCTTGAAATTCCGTTATTTGTATGTTAGAAAAATGGGAAAAATTTAAAAATCATTAAAAAAATTAATCAACCAAATCTTTATGTATATATTTCTTGTGTGCGTGTGTATGTCACTGAACTCCTCCTAGACGGCTGGACCGATTTTGATGAAATTTTGTGTGTGAGTTCACGGGGATTCGAGGTGGTTTAGATTCACAATTGGATATTTTATCTCGATTCTGAGTTAAGAAAAACTAAAAAATCACGCTTTGAAAGCAAAAATTGCAACGCATTATTAGAAGCCATTAAGTTTTGCTATTGTAAGGAACTAAGTAGAGAGTAAGAAAAAAAATAAAGATCCTGACAGTTTATAGTGTCGCCATATTTGTTTCAATTTTCAATACCCTTTTTGTATATTACATTTTAAATTGCAGAAAAAAATCATGTTTCATAGCCACACAAATAGTGAGTGTGTGTCATTTCTCTATGTCCACGAGGTCTCGCCGCGTCAATTTTCTCCTTGGAGCGAACCCGTCCGCTTAATTAAATAAACAGCTTTTATCGTTGAATGATTTCATGATTTATTTTATGAAAATATGCTCTCATAAAAAAAATTAGTTAGATAGACATTCAATAGGTGTCTTTCTCTCACTCTCTCTCTCTCTCTCTCTGAAATGTATGTAGCTTGCTCGCAGGTCAGTAATGCAGACAATCTTTACATTCTAGCTCAAAACGGAAAAAACAGTAAATGTGGTTTACAAAGACATTTTATGAAGTGTCTTCCCGTCATTACATTTGAAAGTAGAAACATATTTACTCAAAATTTAGGTAGTAACATATTTTTATTGCAAAGACTGAAATAGAGGTGAGAAAAATTATCATTTTTGAACTAAAGAAAACTACTACAACTGTATCAACTGTTGTGTTATAATGTTTAAATTTCTAAATGGTGCAAGATAATACAAAATTCCATGCGGAAATTCGTGGGCAGCAGATACGTATAGTTATAGGTGTGGGGTTATGCATGCTGATTTTTCATATACTGCATGGATGCGAACATGTAAAAATAATTTATCTATCTTACTATAATAAAACAGTACTTTTACTGTCTGTCTGTTTGTACGCGATTTTGATGAAATTTTGTGTGTGAGTTCACGGGGATTCGAGGATGGTTTAGATTCACAATTGGATATTTTATCTCGATTCTGAGTTAAGAAAATACTAAAAAAACACGCTTTAAAAGCAAAAAAACTAAGCATTGTTGATAATTAGCCTCCATGGCAACGGGCTTTTGCATTGTTATTGCCTTCTGCGTAACCATGGCAAAGGTTTTTGGTAACGGCAGTGGCATGCCCAAGAGGAGGGCATAATGAGAAGATACAAAATGTCCAGCGTAGAAATACTTACCGCCATATCCATATCTCACAAAAAGTACATTTGGGCAGGACAATGTCTGTCGGGTCCGCTAGAAAGATATATAGAGAGATAGAGATATAAATAGAAAGATAGAGAGAGTTATAGAGATATACATAGAGAGATAGTGAATTTGAGAGATGAAGAGAGATGCTTAGTATACGTTTAAAAAATTACAAAAAAAAATTGATTGAGGCATTGCAACGCATGCCGGGCATTATCTAGTTAAATAATAAAAATCTTTAAAAACAACGTTGCACTTTATGTTATGGCCACCATCTTGAAAATCTGTAATTTCAATGCTAGAAATTCGGGAAAAATTGCAAAAGTGTAAAAAAATTTACTTAAAGAATTCTGATTGATTCGATCGATTTCCGTCCTTGGTTCGAAACCGCTAAGAGCAAAATCAAACAACAGATCCTTCCTCCACAGAAGCTACCTACAGACTGACCTATCACCACCAATACCAATGTATATATCGTCATCTGGTATGATGTTATGTCCGTCATCTTGTATTTATCTGCTGGAGACCGCCATCTTGTTTCCGTCTGCTAGAGTGTGCTGGCGACATGATAGTATAATTTTCTGTTCACCATACCTTTAACCTTGACTGTTGGCATTGAACTTTGACCTTGGCCTTGAACTTTTACATTTGTCATTGCCCTTGAAATTTGATTTTGACCTTGATCTTTGACTTTGACCTTGACGACCATCATGGATCCGACGTTTTATGTTCAGTACATGCTACCAGTAGCTACCGCCTGCTAGTGGTCATTGTCACCATCTTGTTTTCGTCTGATGGAGGACACCATCTTGTGTGTGTACTCGTCTTACTATCAATACCATCATGCTATTTTTGTTCTAAACCTCTAGAGTGCAGTAATCATTTATTTTTTCTAAGGTGCCCGTCATCTTGAAATTTGGGCACCATCTTGGAATCGTGTAATTATTTAGCTAGAAATTCGGGAAAAAATACAAAAATTCATTAAATAAATCACTTATAATTTTACATATTGAACCGATGGATACCTATCCTCGGTTAGATTCTTGACCAGAGACAGGTGCAACTAAATATTAAATATATTTAATATTTTGTTTTCCATTACCTTTCATGGAATTTATTAATCATACACTCAACGAAAAACAACTTAAGACAATATACCTGACCAACGAATTAAATACAGTCCCGTCATACCTTACATGAAAGGCTTATTTTTCGATAATCTGAATAACCTATAAATCGTACATGTACAAAGCCTTACATTCAGGCCAAGTGTCTCCGGACCATGAGACCGAGTCATGACAATATCAGATGTATAGGCTAGTCATTTCCGGACCTCATGACCTTGTTCGTCGTTAGCTAATTACAATCAATTAGACCATCATGAAATTTTTTATACATAGTAAAGGACCAAGTTACCTTGAAAAATATTTTAGTAACACCAAGAGGTCTTAAACTAGTAAATATTCAGTCACTACATATTTTACTAGGCGCAATCAACAAAAAAAAGCACCATCAACGAAATGGCAGCACATTTGGAAGCACCATCAACGAAAAGGCAGCACATTTTGGAAGCTCAATTAAAAAAAACACATTTTGGAAGCACCATCAACAAAAAGGCAGCACATTTGGAAGCACAATCAACAAAAAGGCAGCACATTTCGAAGGACCATCAACGAACAGGCAGCACATTTGGAAGCACCATCAACGAAAAGTCAGCACATTTTGGAAGCACAATCAAAAAGGGCAGCACATTTGGAAGCACCATCAACAAAAAAGCAGCACATTTGTAAGCACCATTAACGAAAAGGCAGCACATTTCGAAGCAACATCAACGAAAAGGCAGCACATTTCGAAGCACCATCAACGAAAAGGCAGCACATTTTGGAAGCACAATCAAAAAGGGCACCACATTTTGTAGCACCATCAACAAAAACTAAGCACATTTTGGAAGTACCATCAACAACAAGGCAGCACATTTGGAAGCACCATCAACGAAAATATAGCACATTTTGAAAGCACCATTAACAAACAGGAAGCACAATTGGAAGAACAAGTTACGAGAACTAATTCGTAGTTAGAAATCAGAACACAAGAAATAAAAACATAAAATTATTAATTTCAATATTTAATTAACTCTCAACATTATACAAATGCAAGTAAAACAAGCCATTGTTGTATGAAGCTAGCTTTCCTCAGTTTTTTGGGTATGAAGGACATTTCTTTGATGCACGAATAGTTTCCTGCACAAAGCGAGCCATGTAGAAGTCTTAGCCGGTCAACCAATATGTTTGGATCTTTCTATGATGTGTAATCAATCTCTTCTACCACCATCTTACATTCTTGTTTATTATAAATACTTTTAATATCACAATCGTCTCAGTGATCATAATAGGCTTTATCAAATGTATTTATTATAACATGTCGTTTCCATTGTTTCAGTCTCAGGACAGCGCCACATTCTTCGATCTTGTCAGCTTTAGGTGCTTCATCACAGGCTATGCTTTTGTCAACAGCCTCAGAGTCACGATAGAAGTCATCGTCTTCATACAGATTACCGTAAGAATACGATATCGATGATGTCGAAGTGTCTTCATCGTCTTCATTCTTCCTCTCTAGGAGTCCATCATTTTTACAAAGTAGGAAAGATCAACTTGAATCGGCTGGAATGTATTCTCACTTTTCACGTTAAGGATTCTTCCATAAATCATCAACGTCCTTCAATTTATGTTCTTTCTGAAATTCGGAAGAGCCCCGAACACAATCTCTCTCAAGACAAGGAAAATTATTGTCGTAATGCAGATCACTCTTCCTTAGACTAGTAGATCCATCGTTGTCCTCTAGCTTGTACGCAGGCTTGGCGTTACAAGTTCTGTCATGTCTTTTTAAGCTCTCTCTCTGCGTAAACGACTTGCTACATCGAACATAACTTATAATATTACTTAATGGATTTTTAACACAGTCATTCTTCTCGTGTTGTATTCCATTCCTTCTCAAGATAACTTCTTTGCTGCAAAACTTACACCTGTGTCCTTTCGATACAGCAACCGACACCGAATCAGGATTCATATTAGTTACTGAGACTAATGCCAGATGCTAACTGAGTGAACTAAATTAGATACATTAAGTAGTATGTAAATGGGGCTCCGGGGACAGGCGTCAGGCGGCGGTGTCTGTGGTGTTGTCCGCCATCTTGGATTGTGACGTCACGGCGGCCATCTTGGGTGGTTGTGACCCTGACCTTTGACCTTGACCCCGGCGGCCATCTTGGATAAGCGTAACGGGACACAGCGTAACAGGATACAGCGTAATGGGACACAGCATAACAGACCCAGCGTAATGGGACACAGCGTAACGGGATGCAACATAACGGGACACAACGTAACGGGACAAGTAGATCACGACAGCCATCTTGGAACCGCCATCTTTAAATCGAGCGCCCCACTCATTATGATGGAAATTTCGTCTCCGTCGCCATATTGACTTTTTTCTGTTCCACTGGAGGCCGCCATCTTGGATACCGTCGACTTTGTTTCTGTTGTTTGTTCCTAGATAACGCCAGCGAATCTCATGTTTTTTCTGTTCCGCCGCAGGCCGCCATCTTGGATACCGTCGACTTTGTTTCTATTGTTTGTTCCTAGAGAGCGCCAGCGTCGCTCTGTCTCATCACATAAGGTCGATGTTCCATTACCTACCATAGCTATTATGAACCTTATCGACATTTTAAATTTAATTTTTTATGAAAAATATATTGGAAACGCTGTGATTCGAACCATCGCAGCTCTGATCTCTAGGTTGGAAAACATACGCCTTTAACCGCTCGGCCATCGAGACATATACCAGATTGAAAATTAAATAAGGTATATATAAAAATAACATGCATATTTGGACTTGTAATATTTTTTTAATTTAAAGTAATAATAGCACCACCTGTTCGAGACAGAACCACCATCATGGAATTTGAGGTCACTGTTGCAATTACCGTTATGGTCGCCATCTTTGAAATCCGTAATTTTAATGCTAGATATTCGGGAAAAAGTTCAAAATTCATGAAATAAATTTGTAATCTATATACTGATTGATCAGATCGACTAAGGTCCTTGAATCGATCCCTGGACGATACAAAACAACTTTAATATTTTAAAAAAATATTAAAAAAGTGTTAGGTTTGAGAAAATAAAAACACCGCAAGTTCTTTTTAAATACTTTAATTACATACATACTACAAGTACAAAAAAATACACAGACAAATTACTTAAGTTTTGTGGATTTCTCGATTTCCACATCAGCCACCCACGAATTAAAGCGAGGTGGAAAGCCCCACCACTTGAAGTAGGACAGTCCTTTTCTTCGTTTTATAATCTTCTCCACCAAGTACGTATCAGGATACAACATAGGCTGAATCTCTTCGGCATAGAAGCCGCCATGGATAGGTTTATGGTCCAAATCTTCGAGGTAGTAGGTCCTAGGTTCTGATTTACGAACATGTGTCACACGGAAAAGTTCGGGACTCCAGTTCGCAGTGAAACCTTTCTCGAAGATACCTTTCTGCTTGGAGATTCGCACAATGTCACTAACGTTAGCTTTAAGCTTTCGTGGATCTTTCTTCTTCGTGTTGGAAAACACTGTTTGAAGCAGACGATTGTCTGTTACGTCCTTTGGCTTCATTTTCGTTGTAGAATGCACCGTGGAATTATACTCGCTTATTAGTTTCGGCAAGATGTCAAGCCACTTGTAATTTCCGTTAGCCGTGAACTGTCGCCACATTTTGGAACGCAAAGTTCTGTTAAACCTTTCGACAATGGAGGCCTTGACGTTACTAAATGTAGAGTAGTGTTTGATGCCATACTTCTTAATCAAAGCCTTGAAGTTTGCATTAAAGAATTCTTTCCCGAGGTCCGTTTGCAGGTGCGACGGTACACGTCCATCACGCAAAATATTGTTCATGGCCTTGGTTACGTCAGTTGCAGTCTTTGATTTTACAGGTCTAGCCCAAGCGAACTTGCTATAAACATCGATGACTGTCAACATGTACTTGAAACCTTTATTCAATCGGGAATACGGTATCATCTCAACAAGGTCCGCCTGGAATAAATCATCAATTCCACGAACTATGACTTTGCGACGAAGGTATTTCCGTCTAGCAGGAGCATTAAGTTCGCGAGCGATTCCGGTTCGACTCATTGTATGTAGCCGGCTTCCCTCAGTTCTTCAAGTATGGAGATTATTTCGTTGATGTGCGAATAGTTTCCTACACTAATCGAAGCATGTAGAATTCTAAGGCGATCAACTAATTCATTAGGGTCGTCCCAATATACATATTCAAATATCTGACCACTTTCTAGCTTTTTTAAACCTTTTCGTGTATTGTTAGTTCACTGAAGAGATTAGCGAGAATGTCCATTTTTTCATGATCTTCGTCTTTATATACACCACTATCTGGATCGTTATCGCGAAAATGTGCATTGGTTAGCTCTAGCAGTTTTTTGTACACTTGTAAGTCATTGTGAGAATATCCTTTAGGTTCCCTGCGAAACAGCAATTCGTACAGACCCGGAGTCCCACGCGTTTTGAACTCTGCTACGCGCACGATGTTTCCTGGTAGAAAGTCTATTTCTTTAGCACCGAGGAACCACTTATTATATTTTCTGTACACTCCATAGGTCGTGTCATTATTCCGGCTCGTAAACGATATCAGGTATGGTCGGACCATTGCATTAACTTTATGTCCTTTTTTCGGTATTTTCTTCTTGTGCATGGACTCTGTACTTGTTAAGTCCTCTTCTTCTCGATCTGGTTCATACTTTCTCTTCTTTACAGTCGGCATTTCATCTTCAACTTCTGTCTTCACAATGATGGCTGGTTCTTCCTTGTTTTTAAATTCGTCGAGGCGACTAGTGATTGGTTTAAATATCTCCTCATTTGCCATCTCGCGTGCAAGTCTGATTCGTCTAGCAAGTAGATATTTTTCACGAACAGACTGTAATGCTCGATGAAGGTCACTGGCCAGGTCCGACATTGTACTGGCTGGAAACCTATTGCAAGACCCCCTTTTATACTTTTTTATTCGTTCGCAGAAACTTCTTTCTTGAGTTTGGCTAAATCTGAATTTGTTGGCAAGTGAGATAGTGATGCTTTCAGACTACTTTGAAATGTCCTCAGATCGTCACGTCTTTGTGCATTCGATTCTTCGATCATGTCGCGAATGCGAGAATCCGAGGCTTCCACACGCTGGTCGATGGCAACGAGATACTCTAGTAATTCCTTTTTCACACTGTCTACTTTTTGAGCCAGTAGTATAACGTATTTGCGGATATCGCCGTCATGAGACTTGAGAGCAGTACGTAAGTCTCGACTTCTACGACCGAATTTTGAAATGCTATGACTCATGTTTGGCAATAAACTGATCGAAACCTCGTCTGTACCTACCCTTATATAGAGGCCAGTCCTTTACGATTACTAGAAATCCGTGCTCGTGTTTCCAACACAAGGAGCACATGTCTTTGAATTCCTGGAATGTCATGTCGGTGTTTACGTTATCGTCATAAGCGTGGCGTAAATTAAGTTCGTCCATGCGAAACAAAACTATGACATTCGCGTTGTCTCGTAGGAGATGTTTTGGAATACGACTGTACGTCTGTAAGAGGTATACGCAGTCTACCTTGGCGTGTCTGCCCATGGAAAAGTACTCTTGTATTATGCTTTGTTTCTCGCACATTACGTCGTCGAAAACAAACACAGAATTAGGCTTTGCTTCGTCGGTAGTCACCACATCGGCGCTATCGCTAAATGGAAAATACTCCAGACCATCCACAGGTCGTAGAACAGTAGCTAGGCGCTGGTACTTTGGCTTTTGCAACGACTTGGAATACAAGTAGACGTTCTCGAACCGAAGACCATTTGGTTCCTCCAGTAAACTCAGCAGAACGCACGTTTTATCGCAGTTGGACGGACCCGCCATTATGCATCGTACGGCAGAAGGCAACAGTAAGCCATGTCGTGATTCACGCGCACTAAATACATCGTCTTGCGTAATGCGCACGGGCAAACACACGTCTTGATTGACGACCTGCATTGTACTGAAGTAATTGTATAAAATCAAACACATTTATACTTTCTAGTCAGTTGTGCGTAATGACTCGAAGAGGTAAGAACAAAAAACACATCGGCGCGGGACTCGTAAACTCGCTGATAAACAACCTACCATTCGAGCTACACATTCCCGGCTACAGATTCTGCGGCCCCGGGACTAAACTAGCGAAAAGGTTAGCTCGCGGTGACGTGGGAATTAATTCTCTGGACGAAAAGTGCAAGCAGCATGATATCGCATATTCATTAAGCAAGGATCTGGAATCCAGGCAAGGAGCAGATCAGATATTTGCACAGGAAGCCGAAGAAATTAAGTAAATTGTCGAACGCGGGACTAGGAGAGAAAATCGCGGCCTGGAGCGTATCTAAAATCATGAAGGCAAAGACGAAATTAGGACTGGGCGCCCGTCGAGCCAGCTCCATCAAGTCAAAGACTAACTCACGCAAGATGAAACGCAAGTCTGGTGCAGGCGTGCAAAAAGCCAAGCAAAAATTACAGACTCTCCACAAGAAGATTATAGGAGGATTTCTTCCTTTGCTTTTGCCTGCATTGGGTGCTCTCGGCGGCCTGATCGGTGCAACGAGCGGTATAGTGCGGGCAGTCAACACTTCGAAGAATGAGCGCAAGCAGTTAAAAGAAGCACAGCGACACAATGCCAGCATGGAAGCCATTGCCATCGGTAAAAAAAACGGCGCAGGACTGTACTTGCAACCTCACAAGGCGGGTCGAGGCATGAAAAAGAAACGTGTAAAGAGAGAATCCTAAGTTCTTTACCGAAACGTCCGCTCACCAACGTAGATTTAATAAAGTATGCTCGAAAACTGAAAATACCAAACTTTCGCTGCGTGTTTATGCGAGACACTTTGCCCAGCAAGCCAAAAACGCACGAACGTGTCATTATTAATTTAGACACATCGGCGGGTCGAGGCACGCACTGGGTGGCCTATTTAAAGTCTGGAAAAATGGCTGAGTACTACGATAGTTTTGGAAATTTACGCCCTCCGTCCGAACTGCGACAGTACCTGGGCCGGACCACTACGATGTTTTACAATTACGAAACGGAACAGAGGCGTAATCAAACAAACTGCGGACACTTGTGTCTTTGCTTTTTAACAAACAAAAATTAGCTGACAAATAAAAATTGCTACTTAAAGGTTGTGCAGTGATGATAATTTATTAGTCATGTCGATAACACTTACCCTGACAGATCACGCATCTGAGCTGCGGGCGGTTCATTTACCGCCTCTGGATTTAGACGGAGAATGGTGTATCGGACTCGTAGATTTTCAAACGTATAATGCCAATCCTAATATCGACGAGGAAAACTGCAAGATCTGCTTCCTGAAAAGCGATGGGACCGCTCATGAAATACGGTTACCTGTTGGCTCTTACGAAATTGATGACATTGCAAATTACATCAGGGATATGTTACCACAGGATGTAGACTTTCAACTGCGTGGAAATCCAAACACTCAAAAAAGCATTCTAACATGCAGTGAAAATGTCGACTTTACGAAACCTGGGACCATAGGTACGATGCTCGGATTCGAATCAAAGGTGTATGATAAAGGAAGAACGTACGAATCAACGCGCGCAGTAAACATTTTGCCTGTGAATGTCATAAGAATAAACTGTAATTTGGCAAGTGGAACGTATCTAAACGGAAGACTAAGCAACATGCTGCACGAGTTTTCGCCGATGGTCCCGCCAGGATATAAACTGGTAGAAGTACCGCAAAGTATCATTTACGTTCCAGTCGTCGTGAAGTGCGCACACGAAATCGTCGTCCGAATCGTTGACCAGCGATGACGATTGGTGAATTTTCAAGGCGAGGAAATTACATTACGTCTGCACTTGAAGCGATGGGCATAAAGTTCGTAACACCGAACAATTATAAAAGAATTCGTATTGCCGTGAATAAGAACAGTTCTCTACCAGACATCGGTGCGTTAACACCCAACAACATAAAGTATTTTCTCAGTATTGGACAAGTGCCGAATAAATATGGAAGACGAAATCCTCAACGTGGAAGATCCGGTCATTTTTGAAGACAGCATTACGAAAATGGAATTGCACGAGTACCAGCCTTTTCTTCTCGGACCGTACACACTACCATCGAAAGTACGCATTGCAGTACAGCACCAAGATATTTGTACTTTAGTTTCGCAGTCATTTTTTCGTATTAGAGGCACGCTGACAAAAGCGGATGGTACGCACCCGACAACGACGTCAATATCCTGCAATGGTATTCTTCACCTAATCGAGCGCATTACATATGTACTCAATGGTGTCGAGGTAGACCAGACGAGAGATGTAGGCATAACATCTGCTATGAAAAATTACCTTTCGCTCACTCCAAATGAACTGTATGCTGAAAAGATGGCTGGTTGGGCTCTCGAGGATGAATATAAGCTTCCGGTTTATGCCGAAGGGAAGTTCGAAGTTTGTGTTCCTCTGTCCATGCTTCTTGGCTTCGCTGAGGACTACAAGCATATAATCATTAATTCGAAACAAGAGCTCGTACTGCTTCTAGCCAACACGCACATTAATGCAATTGTCGCCGCTGCAGAAAACCCTCAAGATGTCTCGCTAACACTACAGTCTATCGAGTGGATGCTGCCCCACATCCAAGTGAGCACCGTTGAACGAGTAAAGATGTTGAAGAACATAGAAAATGGCAAGAGCTTCGATGTGCCATTCCGATCCTGGAGCCTGGAAACTTATCCTGGCTTGCCTCATAGTCAGCGTATCAATTGGATAGTAAAGTCCAGCTTCGCTACGGAAAAACCAAGATACATCATCGTCGGGCTTCAGACCGGAAGACAGCTCAATGCAGGAGTGAGTCGCTCCGTATTCGATAACGGTCAAATACGTAATGTAAAAATATTTATAAACAGCGAAAGTTATCCGTACGTTGACATGAACATGGATTTTGAAAGTTGAAGATTTCTTCTAGCATATCAAATGTACGCCAAGTTTCAGCAAGCTTACTATGGGCGGATACAGTCACCGATACTAAGTTTCAAGAACAAGGCTCCGTTAATGGTGTTAGACGTTTCCAAACAGGATGATCGAATAAATTCAAACATCATCGACTGTAGGATCGAGATAACGACTAGCGGAAATATTCCGCCAAACACCTATGCTTTTTGTCTGATACTTCACGATCGGTTTGCTTCGTACAATTGTCGAGACAAACTTGTGAAAATTCTGACATAAATACCATTTCGTTTTCTATGATAATTTAGTTACGACCGAGCATTGCTAGCGACAAGATGTACTGCAACCTAAAAGGTTTACAGAGTCAAAATGGATTCGTGCTCAAGGAAATTAGCGTCACCTCCGGAGACAAGACTCGAACCCGCAGCTTCCGCCCCCCGTATCCGTGGAAACTACTAGACGAAAAAAGTAAACGGTCGAACGAATGGTTATGTAAATATTATCACGGACTGGAGTAGGACGAAGGAAAAATTCCGTACCACCAAGTGAAAAACACACTTCAGGATTTACTACTGCATAACGAAATAATCTACGTTGCCGGACCTGAACAGAAGAAATGGCTACGAGAACTGTGTGACGTCGGAGCAGCTGAAATTGTAGATATACAGACCGACTACGGCTGTCCTTCCCTGCGCAAACTTTGTTCAATGTACGAAGCTAAGCATCCAAACGGCAAGTTTGAACGTGTCTGTGCCTGCACAAACTCGCAGTTAATGCAGAAATGGCACACACAATGTAAGTAGGAGCCTGCATATATAAATGGCGTACCTACCTACGTGCCTTCAGTTGATGTTCGACCCGCAAGAAGATGTTTACCTTTCATCCTGCTAACGTGTACGTGAGCGCAAGACCTAGCTTCAGCAGTGTCGAGTACAGCTACTGGGATTCCGGGTATCTACGTACATATACAGAAACCTGTGATGGAGGCGCTCAGCATTTTCGGTTTGCGCACTTTCCTGTGTCCTACGAACCGACTAAGCAGCTGGTAGATTGTTGCGAACCTGGAAACTGTGCCGTCTGTCACATGAGACCACACACAATCCTTCCTGTCAGCATCGCCGAGGTAGTCGCCTCGTCTGCATGTGCAACACCAAACATGGACGTGTTGCAACCTGTTGCGACCTGTGATGCTTCTACGCAGACGTCCAAACGGTGTGCGTCTCGTCGTCGCAGTTCAGGCAGTGAATCTGTCCCAACTAGCACTGAGCCTAAGCCCAGGCGTAGACGTGGTCAATGACGTCACCGACCATGTCTTGTCGGAGTTGTCGACGTTGCAGAAGATGACCAGCTGGAAACCTGTGTTCCTGATCGCGTGACCGGCGAACCAGTTGGAACCGGATTCAACAAACCAGTTGGAACCGGAGTCGACGAGTCAGTTCGTGCGGCATTAAAGACTTTGCTTGTGAAAATGCTTGATTCCTTAACCTAATATGTATTTGTGTATGTTTTATAAATAAATGTGTAAAACTTGAACTCGTGTGTTTTTATTTCTATAATTTTTAAGTACCTTATAAAAAAAAATTTTAATACAGACAATATTTTTGACTCATGTAGTATACCAGTAGACTGCGGGTATATAAGCGAGGTTCAGACGACTGGACCCGCAGTTCACCTCTGCGGTGCAGTACGGACGTGCTCTCTCCAGTAATTTTCGTGAGATTTAGTTATGTCGACCGGAATAGACTGTTTACCGTCAGCAGCGGGGACCTCGATGGCAGCAACGATGATGGCGTCGGAGATCCCGATACCGACTGCAGAGGAGGCAACGATACGTGCTGTTCCATCATCAGCTGAAGTTTCACCATCTGCATTCCAGACTTCATTTCATGAAGAGTGTACAGCGCATCAATGCAAATATTGTGGCGCATCTTTTACTAAACCTACGAATGCGCGCAGACATGAAAGAAGCAGCTGTCAGAATAATGCTCAAATAATACAATTTCAGTGTATAAAATGTAATAAACTAATTTAACGTCTCTATAGCTTACATCATCATTATAAAAAATGCTATCGAGAAAGTTAAGTGTGAGTATAATGAACATGGTTATTGTTTTGACTCATGTGTTGTACCAGCCGATAAGACTATATAAGTGAGACCCTGGTGATATGGACTTCAGTCCGTCTCTGACTGCGGTGATGAACGGATCGGATAGTTAGACTTGTATAACATAATAGACCGGTGTCTAGCTGTTCTTGAGAACTCGATGGCATCATTACCACTATCTACACCAACCTGGATTGAAGTTCTACCATCATCAGTGCAGAGCACGATGTCATCGATGTCTACAGCTACACCTGCTCTCTCAGCACAGCAGGAGATTTCGACGCGTGCAACATCTTCTGCAGAGCAGACCTCAACGGCTTCAGAAGTTAACATGTCAGCAGTGTTACAATGGTTGTCAACAGTTCCAGTGTCATTGATGAAGGAAGGAGCATCCAGCGGTGTTCCATCACCCGACTGCACGTACTGTGAGAAGATCAAAAACTTGAAATTACAGGATTATGTAATACACAATTGTAGTAATAACTCTGAACGCATTAAATATCAGTGCAACAGGTGTTTAAGCAAGTTTGTACAATATGGAAGATTAAAACGGCACCTCAGGAATTGTGATAGACTGGCTGTACATTCATCGGAATCAAGCTGTATATTTTGTAAAAAAACATTAGCAAATATTCAAAGTGCACAACGACACGAAATATATCACTGTCCTTTTAATGACGTCGATAATTCGTCTTTGTGTGAAAATTGTGGTGTACCAATATGTCGACCTGATAAACTGAATAGACATTTCAAGTCATGCAAAAGACATGGTCCATACAACAAGAAGACTGTTTGAATCGAGAAATCCACAAAACTTTAGTAATTTGTCTGTGTATTTTTTTGTACTTGTAGTATGTATGTAATAAAAGTATTTTAAAAGAACTTGCGGTGTTTTTATTTTCTCAAACCTAACACTTTTTAAGTATTTTTTAAAAATATTAAAGTTGTTTTGTATCGTCCAGGGATCGATTCAAGGACCTTAGTCGATCTGATCAATCAGTATATAGATTACAAATTTATTTCATGAATTTTGAACTTTTTCCCGAATCTCTAGCATTAAAATTACGGATTTCAAAGATGGCGACCATAACGGTAATTGCAACGGTGACCTCATAATCCATGATGGTGGTTCTGTCTCGAACAGGTGGTGCTATTATTACTTTAAATTAAAAAAATATTATAAGTCCAAATATGCATGTTATTTTTATATATACCTTATTTAATTTTCAATCTGGTAAATGTCTCGATGGCCGAGCGGTTAAAGGCGTATGTTTTCCAACCTTGAGATCAGAGCTGCTATGGTTCGAATCACAGCGTTTCCAATATATTTTTCATAAAAAATTAAATTTAAAATGTCGATAAGGTTCATAATAACTATGGTAGGTAATGGAACATCGACCTTATGTGATGAGACAGAGCGACGCTGGCGCTCTCTAGGAACAAACAACAGAAACTATGTCGACGGTATCCAAGATGGCGGCCTGCGGCGGAACAGAAAAAACATGAGCGTCGCTGGCGCTATCTAGGAACAAACAACAGAAACAATGTCGACGGTATCCAAGATGGCGGCCTCCAGTGGAACAGAAAAAAGTCAATATGGCGACGGAGACGAAATTTCCACCATAATGAGTGGGGCGCTCGATTTAAAGATGGCGGATCCAAGATGGCTGCCATGATCTAATTGTCCCATTACGTTGTGTCCCGTTATGTTGTATCCTGTTACGCTGTATCCCGTTACGCTGTGTCCCGTTACACTGGGTCTGTTACGCTGTGTCCCTTTACGCTGTATCCCGTTACGCTTATCCAAGATGGCCGCCGGGGTCAAGGTCAAAGGTCAAGGTCACAACCATCCAAGATGGCCGCCGTGACGTCACAATCCAAGATGGCGGACAACACCACAGACACCGCCGCCTGATGCCTGTCCCCGGAGCCCCATTTACATACTACTACATTAATTAAATAGAATTTTTTTAATATTTTATCAGCGAGAATTAAGTTGACTCATACAAAAGAACTTGTTACATGTGGTCTCCATTATTAGCATGAGATGTCGCCACGTGTTTTGTTGAGTCATAATTTATTAGGTTCTTTTATGTAGGATGCGGGATGCTCACTAATGATCGCAAAAAAAAAAAAAGGATAGCTTCGCTAGACAAAAAGTTACAAAAAAAAACATAAACAGATTCTGCTAGCTTGTGAACTCATTGTTGAGCCAAGAATGAGTTATATAACAAGCCAGAATTTTATGTCTATTTTTGTAGTTATTTTAAATTAAATTTTTTTATAATTTTTTTATATTATTTATTAAATAATTTTTCTGTTATTTCATGATAACAAAGGAATGTTATATGGTTTTCTCCGTGTGCTCCCGAATATTATTGTCAATATTATGATGGTTTTCTCCGTGTGCTCCTGATTATTCCTGTGGTTTCTTCAAGTGCTTCTGTCTATTCTGAGTAACCGCTCTCTGCATGATGGATTTTTTACCTAATGAGTCATGTCATTTTATTTGGAGTTACATTTAATTCGAGAATTTTTGTTACTTAATCAGCACTTGCAATTTTTTTTACCATGTGGAAATAAAAAAATAAACAACCTTTACTCAGTCAAATAATATACCATGTGAGATCTGTGAAGCACTAACATGCAAGACGAACTTCCTTCTCCTTGGTGTCTAGCAAAGCCATCCATTTTTTGCGATCGTTAGTGAGCATCCCGCATCCTACATAAAATAACTTAATAAATTATGATTCAACACAACACGTTGCGACATCTCCTGCTAATAAGAAGAATCTAACCGAGGACAGGAATCCATCGATTCAATATGTAAATTAATAAGTGATTTTTTAATGAATTTTGTATTTTTTCCCGAATTTCTAGTTAAATAATTACACGATTTCAAGCTGGTGCCCAAATTTCAAGATAATGGGCACCTCAGTAATAATAAATGATTACTGCACTCTAGTGGGTTAGAATAAAACTAGCATGATGGTAATGATAGTAAGAGTACACACACAAGATGTTGTCCTCCAGCAGACGAAAACAAGATGGTGGCAATGTTCTCTAGCAGGTGGTAGCTCCTGGTAGCAAGTACTGAACACAAATGTCGGATAAATTATGTTCGTCAAGGTCAAGGTAAATTTCAAAGTTGAAGGACATAGATCAATGTCAAGGTCAAGGTCAAAGTTCAAGATCAATGTCAAATTTCAAGATCAAGGTCTAATTTCAATGCCAACAGTCGAGGTCAAAGGCATGGAGAACAGAAAATTATACTAATATTGCACCAGCATACTCTAGCAGACGAAAACAAGATGGCGGCATCCAGCAGACGAAGACAAGGTGGCGGACATGACGTCATACCAGTTGACGATATATACCTTTGTATTGGTGGTGGTAGGTCAGACTAGGTAGCTTCCGTGGTAGAAGGATCTGTCGTTTTTTTATTTTTTTACTCTTACTGTTTTCGAACCAAGGACGGGAATCTATCTAATCAATCAGTATCCTAATAAGTTAATTTTTATGAATTTTGAACTTTTTTTCATTATAAATGGATAATAAAAAATATTTTTAAGATGACAACCGTAACGATAATTGATACAGTGGTGACATAATTCAAAATGTCGGGTGTGCTGTAAGATGTATTTATTACTTTTATTGTGAATTTAGTAAATACAATGATACATTACTGGTTTACTCTCGCTGGAAATTGAACCGAGGTCTGAAATCGTTTAAATAACTAAACATTTGAAGTAGGCAATTTTTTAAATATTTTATGGAATTTTTTCTGAATTTCTAGCATTGAAATTACGGATTTTTTATATGGCTATCGTAACGAAACAAGCAAAATTAAAAACATTCCAAAATGGCCGCCTTAACGAAAAGTGTAGCTATGGCATCGTACTCAACCATGATGGTGGGCGTAACGAAACATGCAAAATTTATATAATACCATATGGTGACCATAACGATATGTGCAACGGTGATTTTTAAGTAATATGTTATTAAATTTTTATAACTCAATTCGATTGATTTATTTTTTAATGATTTTAAAATTTTTAACTGATTTTCAAACATTAGAACTACGGATATTCAAGATAGTGGACATTACTTCATACTAGATGACGATATATATCTTGACATAAGTGCTGGGAGGTCAGTCTGCCGGTAGCATGCATGAAAGAAGGACTTGATGTTATTTTTTTATTTTTTTGACCTCGACGGGTTCGGACCGATGATTCCGAGCTCCATGTCGTATGTGTATGATCTAATATATTTTTTTATTAAAATTTAATTAATTGAATTTTTTCATAAATTTTAAATTTTTGTCATCCATATCGGATAGTAAATAAAGATTTTCAAAATGGCTGCCGTAACGGAAATTGCAACGGTGATGTCATATACCATGATGACATAATCGATGATGACGTCAGAGGCTTATCGGAGGCTGTAGACATGGATGCTTAAGCCTCAATATGGTCATTCCTAGCCGCTGGTATTTTTAAGGACTAAAATGGGAAATTTTCCCTCGAAACGGAAAATATTCCCACGAAACCGGGAAATTTTTATTTATTTTGAATTCTTTTCGAGGAATTTTAAGGAATTTAGAGGAATTTTTATGTCCAAGATGGCTGCCGTGACATCAGAGATATTCATGATGTCAGAGATCGTCATGACATCAGAGCAATCGGTCGGCACCACTCACCACAGCCTGAAGCCTGTCCCCTAAGCCCCATTTACATAGAGGAAAGTGCCTAACAGTGGACCCCCATTTTGTTTTTTAATAAAAACACATAGAAAACTGTAAAAAAAAAAAATGTTTTTAAAGCATGAAATATTTACTTTGTTAATTTGTAAAGCATTTACATTTGTAATTTTGTAAAATATAATTAAAAATTGCTTTAAAAAATTATTTACCAAATCCTTACACTTTGACGATCTTAAAAATAGTTGCCTAAATCGGACCCCTTGTAAAAACTATCAAAATAACACAGAGAAAAGTAATAGATAAGGTATTAAATCAAAGAAAACATAATATCTATAGTTTCAATATATATACGTAATATAAACAGTTACTGATTAATGTTCAAATAAACCTACATAATGTAAAGATACAGAAGTTATAAACAGAATTACATCATTTAGCGACAAAAGTCGCAAATATAAACGTCCTGTTCAGCCCCTGCACAATCCACATGGGCCCACAATAAGCACATAAACACATGACCCAAAGTTCCCCTTTAAAATCCTCCGTAAATTTCCTGTCACAAAACATACACGAAACATCATCATCTTTGGATGGGGTGACTCCCGGCAGAATGTCCAATTCGGATCTTACAGAGGACATGCTGTTTTAATGTTCGGTGCTTGATTCTTTCACATTTCTCTCAAAATTCAAACACCTTGTCACGAGCACTTATCCTTTTCTTGATAGCTCTGTTCCTGAACCACGTCCCCGCCACGATTCCTTTTGCGTCCTTGACCACGATTTCTTTCTTGCTGTTCTGCTTCCTTGGCTTCTTCAGCTTTTTTAGCTTCCACTGATTCGGTTTTGTAAGGAGTAGATGTAATGACAGTACAACTGCAGGCCTTTCGTCCTCTGTTCTGGGCCTTTTTTTTTTAATTTTTGGGATGGGAATGATGCCAAATGGACTTGTCTTACAAGATGTAAAACTCTGAGGATCATCAGTTGTAGCTTATGGCCGCGGAATACCATGACCTTGCCAAATATGATGATGGTTGACTTGGTTCAAACTCTACAATAACTCGTGGTTCCTCTGCGTTACGTTCTTCTCTGCTCTCTCGATAGCTCTGATTTTCTGCAGTTTGTTTCTTCAATACAGATTCATAGAAACTTGAATCTCGATTTTTGTTTGCCTCTTCAATGTATTCAGCATCAGAGAACAGCTTCTCTTTCAAGGGGTATATGCCTGTTACTTTAAATCCATTGATTGCTATTTAAGCATTTTGGCATCTAATATAGTGTTTGCCAAACAATTCCAATACATCAAAAGGACTGACGGCGCGCTCATTGTGCCTTAACCAATGCTTGATTTTCTCAATGTAATAAGCTTTGAGAGGACCCATGAAACTTCTATCCAGCGGTTGTAGTTTGTGCGAGGAGAGAGGCGGCAGCGACAGAATGGTAACATTATCAGCTTTTGCCAATTCGATCAGATCAATATTCTGTGTGGCTAAAGTGGCCATCCAAGAGCAACAGCACAGGTTTTTCATTCGTAGGATGGGCATACTCGATGAAGTGTCGAAACAACTGAATGAAGGAGTTGGTTTAGATCCACCCTGAAGGGTGCGCTCCAAGGATTGTTCCTGGTGGAGCACCCTTTTTCAACTGTTCATTCATATTTTCCTCGGAAAAAATACTAAAGGTGGTACAAATGCGCCACTAGCATTCATACAAGCAACAATTGTTATAAGTGCCCCACGTTCTCCTGATGTCAAGGCAGGAACCTGTTTTTTATCCTTAAGGCCAATTACTTTTTCTACTTTACTTTGTACCACTGTAATTCCACTACCATCAACATTATAAATTCTGTCGGGAAAAAATTTACCTTTCTCATAAATATCTTCCAGAACATTATAGAATTTCTCTGTATTTTCATTGATGAACACAAGACCCCGGCTGTAGGATGTTTTAGTAGGCTTCCTTTCTGACAGTTTGGTTTGGTGGCATTTAAGAAAAAGTTTAACCCACTTTTTCCCAGCAATTCCTTCTTTGAAAGGATGTTCAATGTCATTTCCCTCTGCCAATTGTACAACCATTCTTCGCAAGTCATTATGAGTAAGTCCAAAAAAGAAGCTTCCATAGCAAGACAATAATGAACAAGCTCATCAAGATCTTCACCCAAAACTGTAGGTCTGCCTCTTTTTGTGATTGCTGCTTCCTCAGGTGTACCGTACTTCATGTTGGACAACTTCATTAGTGTGGTTTTCGGAACATTAAACTGTTTACTGGCCTTCTTCCAACCCATCTTCTTATTCCGAACAGCATCAATAGCTTTAGTCATTTTAGATGGACTCCACTTTCTTTTATCAATTTTCCCCATTATCCTTTTGGAATCTGAAACAAAATTCCAAATGTATAAGAGTATATACAAATAGAAACCGACATAAGACACGAATATGTAAGGGGTTCGGTTAAGGGAACAAGGGGTCCGGTTTAGGCAACTGAAGGGGGTCCGGTTTATGCGACTGCAGCTAACATATTGCTAACCCAATAAATTTTTAATAAAGCATCTAAATAAAACAGTTTGCTAACAAACATTTAAAGTGCACTTTACCATTAAAAAATATATATATAGGCCTATATATATAGGTCCAAAGGCTTACCTGCCAATATTTGGAGAAATGATTAATTATGTAGCACACTGCAATAACTTTTTACACTGCCACTACACACAATGGCGGGTGGACACGCTACAAGTGAAGAGAGCGAGGTGTGCGCTCTGCTACGTAGTGGCAGAAGCCTGGACTACTGTTTGCACTCGGTACCGCTAGAGTTCAGGAGAATGCAGAGCCAGAAGACCGGGGGTCCGTTTTAGGGCGGGTAGTCCGGTTTTGGGCACTTTCCTCTACTACTCATGTAAGAGAGCATTGCAAAATTCTTGTTTTCAATAATTGGTAGTAAGAGCTATAGTAACATGTAGTGTAAAAATCGTCCGCTTGAGGTAGCTCTCATCATCTTATATTCGATACTCGATAGTAGGAGCGCTAGCATTCACAACGTCTGCTAGAATTTGCTGCCACTATATTGATTTTGTAGGTCATCTAGGCTACCATATTAAAAAGATATAATTATAAACTTAGTTTTTTGGGGGAAAATTTAAAATCATCAAAATAATAACCCATAATTAACTGATTTATAGGATCGATTGCACTTCTTCCTATTTAATGAAAAATTTTTAATATAATTGTGAAACAATTTTTTATAAATATACCAAAAATGTTACAGGTATTTTACAAAACAACATATTTTACAAAAAAATATTAATTACATTAATCCTACAACTACATAACCAACCAATTATTCGCCTTTCACGATTTATGCATCTGATACCCACGAAGTAAAATGATTGTGGAAAGCCCTATTACGTGAGGTAGGATCGTCCATTTATTTCTTTTGATGATTTTCTCAAATAAATACATGTAAGGATACATCGTACGCTGAATCTCTTCGGCATAGAAGCCACCACAAAGAGGAATGGGTTCCAAATATTTGGGGTAGTTGGTCCTAGGTGCCAATTCTTAAACTTGAGTGACTCAGAAAAATTCGGAACTCCAATTCGCAATGAAAACAATCTCGAAAAACGCTTTCTAATTGGAGATTAGCACAATGTCACTGATGTTAGCTTTACACTTTTGCAGACTTTTTCTTCGTGTTGGGAAACACTGTTCGAAGCAGGTGATCACCCTTTACATCTTAAGTGTTCATTTTCGAAGTAGAATGTACTGTAGAACTGTATTCGCTTACTAGTTATTTCAAGATATCTAGCCACTTGTAGTAACCGTTAGCCGTAAACGGATGCCACATATTTCTGTGCAAATTTCTGTTGAACCTCTAGACTACTAAGACTTTGACATTACTAAATACAGAGCAGTGTTTGATTTAAACATCTTCATCAAAGCCTTAAAAGTCGCAATGTAGAATTCTTGGCAAAGAACCAATGGTAGGGGCGACAGTATACGTCCACGCGCAAATGATCTGGCATGGCCTTCGTTATGTTACTTGCATTCTTCGATTTCACAGGTCTCGCCCAAAAACCTTGTTATACATTTTGATGACATTCAATGTGTACTTGAAGCCCTAAATCATTCTAGAATATTGTATCATTTGAAAAAATTCCATCTGGAAAAATTAAGTTCACGCACTACTACTTTGTAATGAAGGAATTTTCATTTTGCAGTAGCACGAAGTTCACGAGCGATTTCGGTTCGACTCATAGAATGTAGCCAGCTTCACTCAGTTATTCGATTATGGAAACTATTTTGTTGATGTAAGAATAGTTTCCTGCAATAAGTGAAGCCAGCGGCAGTCACAATCGATCGACGTATTCGTTCGGGTCGTCCTTATGCATGTAGTCAGAGTTCCGACCACCTTATAATCTTTACCATTGTGGCCTACTGCCTGTTCACTGATTATATAAGTGAGAATGTGGATTTTCTCACGATCTTTATATTTTATATACCCCACATTTTGGGTCGTTATTGCTAAAAAGTGCATGAGTTAGCTCCTGCAGTTTTTTGTTCCCTTGCAAATATTTGTGAGATTAGCCTGTTCTCTGCGAAACAGGAGATCTTAGAGACTTGGAGTACCCTATGATTTGTAAACCACCAAAATATAATATTTCTTGGCAAATTGTTTATTTTTTCAGCACCAAAGTAGTATATAAAAGGTGCTCCTGCACCAGGGTCATATTTGAGGATTAAAGTTGGGTTCGACGTACGCCATCTTGGATTATGACATCATTGCAGCCATCCTGGATGAACTTGATTTGTGACCTTGACCCCGGCGACCTTTTTGTATCCGCCACCTTTGATTTCAACATTTTGAATTTTAGTAAATTCTGCTATTTGATTTTCAGCCATTTCGTTTTATAGAATATTCTGTCATCTTGGAATCAAATGCCCCACTCCCACTCATTGCACATTTTGCTATTTCCGCCATATTAAAAATGTGTATTCAGTATCAGAAAAAATTGGGAATATTAATAAAAAATAATGCAATCAAATTTTATTAAAAGTTAACTTACATAATGTGGGCATTGGTTAGAACATGGCACGGTAAAAAAAGAGGTAAATTTTCTTCTCAGAAGGCACCGGCAGACTGACCTGTCACCACCAATGCCAAGGCAGATATTACATCAACCAGTGTGATGTAATTGTAGCCATATTGTAGACACCATTTTCCTTTCATCTGATAGAGGGTGCTGTCGCCATCGTAGTTTAATTTTTACCTGCTAGAGTGTAGTAGTAGTATTTATTTACAGTTAGTAAACTGTCACGATATTCATCATCTTGTCAACTTTCATGGCATCATCTTAAAAATCTGTAAATAATTATTAAGCCAAAAGTTAAAAAACTAAAAATTAAAAATTAATCATTATAACATTGACTTAATTGATTTTTTACACTTATCAGTTCACTCCTTGACTGATGAAAAAATAATTATTTTAAAAAAAAATAGTAAATTTAATAAAATTTCCATAAAAGTGACAAAGTTCAAAAAACCAAACAATGAAATTACAAATAAAAATTTATTACATAACTTATACTGGAGTTTAAGTAGAACATAACCATTTCTCGATGCTAAAATACTTTTAAGAGTTGGAAGCAAGTCCTTTGCATAACTTGATATGTGTTTTCAATTTATCAGGTTGACTAATTAGTACACTACATTTTTCATACAGAGAAGAATTTTTCATTTAATTAAAAGGACAGTGGTATATTTCATTATGTTTTGCACTTGGATCATTTACTTATGTTCTGCCATAGAAAGTGCAGTTTCATTCTGATGAATGATCAACCAATACTTTTCAAAACCATTTGGGCTTTTTCAATTTTCCGTGGTATATAAACTGGCTACAACACCTGTTGCACTGACATTACTCTGTTCTTAGTTATCATAACAATTGTGACATCAAAATGCAAAAACAAATTGTATTGAAACACATATTTTCGAGTTTTTGATGTCACAGTTTGTACAGTTGGGTGATTAAAAATGTAAGTTTTTACTTCCTTTATCATTATCATTGGCGCTGTTGGACAACCATTGCAACATTGGTAATATGTTAGTGTTGAAAGTCTTCAAGTCTGCTCTACCATGTATACTGCATGCAACGAAATTTTTTGCATTGCTGGAAGAGAAAGTTTAACTACAAACACCATTGCCAACAGGATCGGCATCATTGTCACCGTCGTTGAAATTAGTATCTCTGGAAGTGCCAACAACACTGCTATCGGTATATGTGCTGTTGATGGTATGCCTTCCATCCAGGTTGATATTAATAGTAGTAATGATACAATAGAGTTCTGAAGAATATCCAGAGACCAGACTAATATGTGAGATGAGTCAAACTAGCCGATTCGCACTGCACCGTAGCCATAGGTTGAGCCTGAGGCTCATCAATATACTTGCAGCGATTGGTACGAGAAGCTAGTCAAAACAACAGCCAGTTTAAATTTACAAACAGGTTCTTGCATGCACCCAGTACAGATATAAAAATGTCAATTTAAGCTAAATAGCGGAAAAATTAGTTTATTACATTTACTGTATATTGGCAGTACAGTGTTATTTGCAATACATTATTTGGACACCAACAAGTTGTGGTGAATGATGAATCATAGTATTGTCACTGATGCCTCGAACATGCTAATAAACCTCAATTGCACATTGAAATCTCCGAGTTCGCATGATGGAACAACTCCTGCTGATTTCTCCTCTGTACCCGGAAATACAGATGCTATTGGGATCTGCATCGACATCGGCATCACTGCCGTCATGGTCTCTGCTGTCATAGAGGTCTGTGCTGTCATCATTGCTGCCACCAGGTCCTGCACTGCTGATCGTAAACCATCCATCAAGTCCAAAATTGGAATAGCAACTAAATTTCAGGTAGCATACTGAAGAGATTTAAACTACGCTACTCCATAGTCAGAGATGGATTGAGGGTCACGTCGACTGAAACTCAGTTATACACCCGCGGGTTCTTGTACCAAATGTAAATCAAAACATTGGTCTAATTTGTTTTAATAGTTTTAAATGTAGCTACATTAAAATTATATAAATAAAAATACACTAAATTCAAATTTCACAAATGTATTTTAAAAAGTACACAAATCCATATTAGGTTAAGTCCTTAAGTATTTTCGTGAGCAATGTCTTTAATGCCGTAAGAATTTTCTCATCGACGTCACCTACTGCCTCAACTATTCTGGTTACAAGCGGTTCGCTAGTCTCATTCACAGGAACACAGTTATCCCACCGCTTATCTTCTTCGGTAGTGAAAACCTCAGTGAGACATGGACGAGGATGACTGCGGCCACAGATACAACACGATTTTGCCTAAGTGTATTTTGAGATAGGATCACTTAATGAGCTACGACGAGACACATATCGTTTGGACGTCTGTGTAGATGCACCAAAGGTCGCAACAGGTTGTAACACATTCAGGTTGGGTGTTGCGCATGGAGATAAAACGACTACTTCTTCGATGCTGTCTGGAATTATCGTGTGTGGTATCATGTGATAGATGTCACAGTTTCCAGGTTGGCAACAATCTAGTAGCTCCTGAGTCGGTTCGTAGGATATAGAAAGGTGCGAAAATCGCCAGTGCTGAGCGCCTCCATTGAAGGTTCCTGTACGTAAGCACAGATATCCGGCATACCAGTAGTTGTACTTGACACTGATGAAGCTAGGTCTTACGTTTACGCACACATTGGCAGGATGGAACGAAAACATCTTCTTTCAGCTCGGACGACAACTGAAGGCACGAACCGTTGCATGTCTTTTATATATGCAGGCTCAGACAAGTCTGTTCGCACTCTGAAAGCGCCTACAGCTAGCTTTGATGATTTTTTAAAACAGTTTGGTAAACAAGCTTGAATTTTGGTAATTTAATTAGTTATACATTAGTCCTCATGTATTGGAAGTTATTTTCTATGCAAGGCAAAAATAAAATACAAAGTTAGCAAGTGGGTATCAATCACATGGTCCTTACCACATAGGTGACTGTCACTTAGTGAGTGCTAACTCCTTTCTTCTTAGTCCGGATATTTCATGTGATGTTGATATTTTTTTAAATAAGGTATCCCGGACCTTAGAGTGTTTAATATATAATTAATAAATTATATTAACTCTGTACTTCTTCGTAAGAAACCGTGGAGAAGAATCGTTCAAAACACTTATTACGTTGACAGGTGATTTTTTTTTATAAATTTAGGCGTTTTTGCCGAATTTCTAGCTCCATATTACAGATTTTCAAGATAGCGGACCAATTTAAAGTTGGTGGGCCATCAGGCAACAAATAATACCGCACTAAAGCGGGTAACAAATTAAACTAATATAGCAGCAGCCTCTAGCAGACGAAAACAATATTTAGGAATCACTATGGCGGCCTCCAGCTGATGAAAATAAGTTGCTGTCATGAAATCATACTGGCTGACATAATATCTACCTTGGAATTAGTGGTGGAGGTTTGTCTGCCGGTGGCTTCCGTGGTGGAACGATCTATAGCCAATTTACTCGATTGCCTTTGCTGGGTACGAACCGAGGTCTCCATGATATTGATCATAATTTAATAAAGTAATTTATTTTATAATTTTTTAAATTTTTCATTTAAATTGGATATTATTTACCGATTAACAATAAAGTGGAAAAATTTTAAAATTGAGAATTTTTTTCATTAAAACTTTATTAATTAATTTTTTTAAATAATTTTAATTTTTTTCCCCTTTAAAATATGCTAAAATTTATGGATAGTATTATACAATAGTATGTCCGAGCCCAGGCTTCAGGCTATGGTGCCAGTGCCAGGGTTCCGCCGGTGTATTGTGATGTCACGACGGCAATTTTGGAAGCAAATTTCCTCAAAATTCCTCAAAAATGACTCAAAATGACTCCAAATTCTAAAAAATTTCCCGATTTCGAGGGAAAAACGATCGTTTTAATGGAAAAATTCCCATTTTTGTCTTTAAAAATGCCAAAGGCTTCTAAATTTTTAAAATAGCTTATATTCCTAAACGACTAGCTACTCTATGTCGCACCTTGGCATTTAGGATGTGTTGGCAACCATCTTGTATTAAGAGGTAAATGTTGCAATTTTCGTTAGGCAACCGTCTTGAAAATTGGTTATTTTTATGATAGAAAATCGGGAAAAATCAAAAAAAAATTAATAACATTTTTTTTAAAAACCTGTTGCAAATTTCGTTACGATCTCTATATTGGATTCTAGAAACGTTGTACATTTTGTTTAAGGGCGCGGTTCAGTGACTAAAAATCACTGCTCTAACAAATATTTATGTTTTGACAAAAAGGTGAATAAAACCATCGAAATCAACTACCCGACCACTCCGCCCGGTCAGTATAAGTGTCTGCGTAGCTGGGAACAGCAGTCATTCGAGTCAGGCTCTTCTTACGGGAAGGGTGTGTTTCTCCTCTCTCCCGGCCGGCCGCCGCCGATCCATCATATTGCCATCCGGGGCAGTTAGTGTGTGCGAGACCAGAAACCGAAGTTTCTATAACTCGCTTAGTGCATAATAAATCAGGTGCACCCCACACTTTTGTAGAATCACTTGGATCAACGGGCGGGGCGCGTGTCTTGTGGGATAAGTTTGGCACACGGGCCTGTGTGTGCGCTGGTATGTTGTGTAATGCTAGAAAAGTTACGTGTACCTAATTCGGCGGGGGAGAGAAGCTCCCCACCAGCTAGATCGGCTAACTGGCGTGATGTAGTGTCGTGTTGGTGTGCAATAGAGGCTTGTCGGTGTGCTGTAATTTCAAGTGACCTAGTTAAATTTGGGTGTGGCGTGTAGTGTAAAGCTGTGCAAGCCGCTCCTACGAACACCTGGGAACACAGAAACATGCTAGGGTAGTTAGCCCATTATTGCATGTAACAAGGTAGTCTCCCGGCCGGCTTTAGACACGCGAAGGCAGTCTGCCTGCCCCCTCCCCCTGAATGTGAGGGTTCTACCCGCGCATGCGCAGTACAGGGCTGATAACCGCACTGTTGCCAGTTCTGCTCGACCCTTCCCATTCTTCCTTCCTCCTTCCCGGCCGTGTTGACCGTCCGCCGGAACAGAGACAAGCTTGGCTGGCGGCCCGCGGGAAAACACTTCACACACTCCAGAGTTCACACATTTAAAAAAAAAATACATTACCGTGTTGTACGCAATAATTGGAGTTAAATTTGTTTAGAAATAAAACAATAATACACAGTGTTATTCACTTTTTGACGTGACGTCTAATAAATAGATGAACGCCGGCTGCACGCACGAAAAAGTGCCCCGTTACGCACATTGTCCCGTTATGCTGTGTCCCGTTGCGCTCATTGTACGCTTGCGCCGCATCTATCTCTCTTCCACTCGATTGGAACAACAATAGATTTGACATTTTCAAGGCACATTAAACTTGAAACACTCCCATTCGTTTCCTACTTTTCCTATCATCGTCCTATCCTTAACAGAATAACACAGATTGGAAGAAGTTAAATAGCAAACATGTATAAAAGTTATAGTTGAAATAATCTCTTCGTTTAAGTAATAAACATATTTGAATTAATGAGTGTAAATAAAAGCAAATGTATCAATTAAATTGTAGATTTCATTTCACTCCTTCTTTGTATCCATACAGAATAGTGATAATTTAATAAAAATGATTCATTTTTATTCATAATAGTATGCAATCATTTCATCAAAGTTTTGTTATGACGTCACTTTAAACTATCGTCCGTAAACCGACTTTACAGACAACCATTTTTTATGTAAAAACATTTTAATAAATTTCTACTAACATATCAATTTTGAACGCTGAAAACAAAAGTTAAAACAAGCGCAATCATACCACAATTTTTAATTCTGTCTAGGTAACCTAAATTTTTAATGTCTTATAGTTATATTTTACTTATGACTCACATACAAGAAGTCAAATAAATCGGAAACACAAGGTCACAATAAATATATAAGTAGCATTAATGTCAGATATCGTCATTATGTCACTTAGATGTAATAATTTCAATAGTAGAATGTAAAATTAGAGGTATAACAATAATCTTGTCAGTTAAATTGTACATTTTTATATCCTACCTAAATCATTACAAATGCTCTCAAAAAAACACAAATAACACGGATATTTAATCACATAATTTGGTTTGTATTTACAAGGGAAACAGAGAAACCAACATTTACTACTACTTTATATAGGTATATATAAAATTGTCGTAATTTTTTAGTTAGGGATTGTGGAATTAGGAATTGTTATCAATTGTAGTGTTACTCAGAATTGCGTAGCAATATTTTATAATAAAAGGTGGGTATTTTAACACTTTCTAATTCTCATAGGCCTAACTAAAAAATTACGACACATTTTTAATTTAGCATTTTTGATGTAGAACCGTTATTAATTAGCCTATAAACTGTTTTCGTTGAGTTCTGAAACAATATTTATGATTACAAAGTACATGATAATATATTGGCGACCGATGTGAGCTGCAGGAGAGGAGTTTGCCAGTGCGCTGTACATTCACAACAATCATAATTCACCGATGACCACAATGCCACAGAGGAGCCAGCGACTACCAACCAGTTACAGCCACGCTGATCAATATTTCAGTGGGCGTTGCGTCTACTGGAAAGAATTGGAGTTGGAACACTGCATTTATTTACTAGTTAACACAGTAACAATGCGCTACAATAACAATAAATTTCAATAATGTTGTCAAAATAAAATTAAAATACCTTGTATATGATAGTAACTTAGTAACCTCGGTCCGGAAATGGTGTCGTCTGGTTGGCGGCGACTGTGGCATCTAATTCAAAACGCCGATCCGTAGATAACCTCTGCTTTCTCAACGATTAAACCCAAAGATTACGGTGTCAAAATAATTACACTTACTTTTCTGATGAACTTGGCACTTTTAATTATTGTATGCACACTACTTCTGTCGCTGACTTAGGCACACCTAACTTACAGACTCTCATCTCAAAGACTGTCTTCTGGGTAACTAAAGCTATATGCTGACTGCTGCCCCGTCGCTAGGGCAAAGTCAACAAGCATGAAGACGTTTATAAAAATTGAATGAAATAAATGTGGCGTAATACGAAAAAAAAAAACGTTTTTATGAAAATAAGCATGAAAATCCACCCGAGAATAATAAAAGCACAATTATATATCACTCCTGAGAGTTACTTTTAAACAAACTGTTTAAAGAAAAGCTAAGATTCTTGTTACATAAAATATGTATATTTTTAGGAGTATATTTCTTTTGAAACATTCTGTGAACTCCTAGAAACGTCTTCAACATCTTCAAGAACTTACATTAAGTTTTATCGAATTTGATACTACTCATAGTAAGGAAGTTTTAATTTTTTTTTTCAACCCCTGTTATTACAACCTCTTGCAGCATATTTCGTCTCAACAAAAAATGCGTCAGCTAAAGTATTAGATAGTGTTAAGATATTTTACAATAAATTATAATGGATTTGATAGTTTACCCCTAAAAAAAAATTAACGATTTATTGCGAATTCGGCCCTCGTTATTTCGACCCCTTGCATTATTAATAAGTGGTATCAACATTTTTTTGAAATGAATGTTCGAGATAATATTTATAAATTTTTTAAATATATAATAATTAATTCGATAGAGTACATCGCACGGAAGTTATTTTTCCATCACTTTCTGTAACGGTTTGTCTTATCAAAAATTGATTCAGAAAAATGATATAGATAGTGTCTAGAGTACAAACAGATTTGATATTGTACCTAGTAAGAATTTTGTGAAATTTTTGTCCTTCACCCTTAGCAGCAATGGTTGGCCGTATAAAAATATTAATTCAGACAATATATTTTGATTATGTTGTTGGAGATGCAACCTGAACGGATTCGATAGGTATTTATTTACTTAGGGAAGTAAGATATTTTTGTCATTCAACCCTTTTATTTTTTCTTCACTTCTTTAGGTAATGGTTGGATGTAACAAAATAATTTGTTTAAAATTGTAGACAATC
Organism: Bacillus rossius redtenbacheri; assembly: GCF_032445375.1. Lineage (NCBI taxonomy): Eukaryota > Metazoa > Arthropoda > Insecta > Phasmatodea > Bacillidae > Bacillus > Bacillus rossius. Next base: position 42,471,825 of record NC_086331.1, on the reverse strand, counting down.
TTTAGAAAGGATTTTATTATGTTTAATACATTTTTAATGTCTTTATTTTAACCCTTGATTTTCCCAACTCTTGGAGCAATAGTACTTATCAAAAAATCGATTCAAATAAAAGTTTTAATTTTATAATAAATATTGGATTTACTAACAACTCGAACGGATTCGAAGGTGTGCCTAAGGCCTGTTCCACAATGACACGGAAACGGAGACGAAAACGGAGTATTGTTCCGTTCCGTCCGTATTTTTCTCGTTCTACAATACACGGACCCGTAAGAAATCTTGGCCAATAAGAAAGAGCGAGCGTGACGTAACTGAAAACTACGAGTATCATGTGAACTACCTGTTTAATCGAAATGTATGGTTGTTAACTTGGTAATGTAGTAAGTCGATTTTTTTTTTTTTTTTTTTTTCGTTGTGGCGGTGGTAAAGTAGTCCTTCTCCGTCTTCTCATATATAGCAGGTATATCTTTAACCATGAAAATTAAATGTTCATCAAAATTCGTCATGATGAAACCCACGTGCACAATTAAATTTTCAAAACAAATCTTGTTTTGTTGTTCACGCATAAAAAAGTAGTCGAAAATACGGAAACCAACATTAGTCAAAACTAATATCTTAATTAACATGAACGCGCAACTGTAGCTTGACCACTGCAGTGAATAAATAACGTGCTCCTATTGGTCTAACGGAGTAACGTAAACGGAAGACTTCAGCACTGCTGAGCAGGTCCGTGCGGGTCCGTCTCCGTTTGCGTGCTATTGTAGAGGCTCTGTTCCGTGAAATCCGTCTTCGTTTCCGTTTTCCGTCTCCGTTTCCGTCTCCGTTTCCGTGTCATTGTGGAACGGGCCTAATAAGGGAGGTATGACTATTTTTGTCCTCCAACTGCGGTTTTTTCCACCCCTTGCAATTATGGTTGGTCGTGTTTTACAAACGTTTTTGGTATTACTCAAACGATATACAGTTTTTTCATACGGATACGATATTTATCATACTAAGGTAGTTGTAACGATTTTTTTTTTAAATTCCCCTATTTCTCTACTTTCAGTCAGATTTTGCCCAACAAACTCGACCAAGATTTTCGATTAGGCCTACTATTTTTATTTTATTTATTAGTTCGGAAGTGATTTGTACAAAATAACGGCTGTTATAGTGTTCATAAAATTGTGTGTTGGTGTGTGTATATATATAGCCTATGGTTTTAGGGTCCATGAACCATGAAACAACAAACTATGTAAACATTTCCTTGAAATTGCACGATGGTAATGTTTAGTCCTTCTTCTAAATCTAACTAAAAAGCTGCTCGCCTCTTGCAACAGTGATAGTTGTTTTCTTTTAAACATAAACTTTTTTTTTAAACATGTTTGTGCTTCTAAAATGTATCGTGGTTCCCTAATATATTTTCCTTTGTTACGTTTGGATCGGCTAACTATGGTAGCAAACAATTCATATAAAATCTCTGAAGTTTGGGAAGCAAATCTTACGTCCAAATAGCACCGAAGAAAGTGTTTCATTAATCACTGCTTGATACTAATTCGTTCTCTTCTCGCCAGCCGCGAACAGAACGGGCGAAGGAACCGGGCGGCAACACTGTAGTATCTTCCGCTACCTGCTGGACCGCCGTTCCGTCAACAACACTCCCCGCGCATTCTAGTGAACGAGAACAGAACTGTGTTTACCATTGAGGCACGCGGAACACAGTTTGTTTTAATTGTAGCGAAGTAAATTACTATGGTAACGAAACACACAAAATATCTAAGTAATCCGTAAAACTTGTTTTACCTCTTAGCCTACAATATCAGCAGTATTAATACTTCTTTTCATTTAAAAGTGTAGAGTTTGTCATAACATGTATTCAGTATAATAAAGAAAATAATTATTTTCTCAATAATGCAGCACTCTGAACCAATTTTATCTGTTATAGCCTTCGCGAAAAATACTAAAGAAAAGTTATGCATTTAAAATTTTTGGATATCATGCATAAATGAAAAATTATCTATAAATAACTAAATTGTGAGACAGCAGTTTTGACTCATGCTCTAGATACTCTTTTAAGTGCTAAAAATATTTTTATCAAATTAGTAATAGCTTTAACTGCAAGAGTAAAGATAGATCTTCGAATAAGCAGCAATAGACGTTTTCACAATTTAAAACAGATGATCAGTGAACTATCGCAATGAGAGAAAATTTTCAAAACATCTGAACCGCGCCCTTAACCCGCTATCTTGGATGTGCATGACATAATAGTTGCACGTTTCATTATGGGTACCATCTTATATTCAAAATAGTTGCAGTTTTTGTTACAGCTGCCATCTTGAAAAACTTTATTTATCATCCGAATTTAATGAAAAATTTCAAAAATTTTTAAAAAAGTAATTATTCAAAATTTAATGAAATATTATTTAAAATACGGACTTACATCCTGGAGTCATTAGTTTGAACCTGGTTAGGGCAAAAATAAAAATAAAAACAGATCCTACCTCCACGGAAGCCGCAGGCTGACTGACCTCCCTCCACCAATACCAGGGTATATATACATCGCCAGATAGTATTAGACCACGTCCGTCATCTTGTTTTCGTCTGCTGTAGTCCACCATCTTTTTAACCTATGCTAGAATGCACTACTCTCATGTTAGTTAAATTTTTTTCCTGCTAGAGTGCAGTAATCATTTATTATTCCAGTGGCATCGCTATCTTGAAAATTTGATGACATCTTGGATATTTGTAATTATTTAGCTATAATATCAGGAAAAATTCCAAACATTTTTAAAATAAATTTTTAATTATTTTACTGATTGATTAGATTAGCTCCTTTCATTAGTTCTATCCTTGACCAATGCAACTATTTTAATTTTATGTAACAAAAATACTGATTTAATAAATCATGTTCAAAATACTAGAATTATCCTAAATTCCACATTTACCAGCCTTCAGTAAGTATTTATGTCCACCATATTTTTAATCTGTAATTATGTAGCTAGAAATACGTGAAAACTTACAAAACTCATCAAAAAATTACTTGTTAATAAAATGATTCAATCGATCAATTACTTTTCTTGGTTCGATCCTTGGTCAATGTAAAAAAATACAAGTTCACTTAAAAGCATTCTAATTTAATTAAAATTATCATAAAGGTCACGTGTTCGAGAATAAAGCAACACAAATTAAAATAAAAAAAATTATTAAATAAATTCTACAAATACAATAAGTAAATTACTACCATTTCTCGATTACAATAGTCTTCTTAGAAAGCGAAGCGAGACATTTTCAAGCCTTGTCATTTGTTTTTTAGTCAGTTATACATACCAGCTGCTTAACCAGGCATGTCTATTCAGTAGCCAGGCATGTAATAGGTAGCCAGGCACATCCAGTTGGTGGCCAGACACATCCAGTAGTTGTTGACTAGACACCTCCATTCTGTGGCCAGGCACGTATATTCAGTGGCCAGAAAAGCACGTCCAGAATGTGACAAAACGTATCCTGCTGGTAGTTAAGCCGTTATACACAGTAGTCAGGCACGCCATTGACGTCCAGGTGCATTCAGTTTATGTCCGATATGTCCAATTATCAGCTAAGCATGTCCAGTCAGCATCAAGGCACATTCAGATTGTGGCCAGGCACGCATTTGTCGGTCAGGCAATCCAGTAGGTGCCAAGGTGCATCTATTCGGTGGCCAGGCATGTATATTCCATGGTCAGGCATGTATTTAGCGTACAACCATATTCAGGCTGTTGGCTATAAACGTTCAGTTGGTGGTCAGGCAATTCCATATTCACATCAGGCTATCACGATCAGTTAGTGTTCAGGCACATCCAGTCAGTGGCAAGGCACATCCAGTAGTTGTTGGATAGACACCTCCAGTCTGTGGCCAAGCACGTATATTCAGTTGCCAAAAAAGCACATCCAGTAGGTGAAGACATACATTGTTGGAAGTTAAACCTTTCTATTCAGTAACCAGGCAAGTAATCGGCGTCCAGGTGCATTGAGTTTGTGGCCGACATGACATGTTATTAGCTAGGTATGTCCAGTTAGCATCATTGCACAACAAGTTGTGGTCAGGAACGTCCAGTATGTGTCAAGGAATGTCTATTCAGCAGCGTTCAGTAACGTATGACCATTAGGTGGCAAGTGATATCTAGTTGGTAGCCAGGCGTGTCCAGTAGGTGGTCAAAAACATCCAGTCAGTAGCCAAAATATATTTTTCGTCGATACTCGATGAACAATTCTTGTAGAAAAAAAATCATGCGCATAGAACAAACCTCTCCGAACCAAGAGGTTTCATTCACCGAAATGCGACCATCATTTTAAACTTGTCATGTTCAATGTCACGCCAATATACCAATCGTCTCCGAACCATGAGGCCAATTATGTCCTGAGTTCAGACATATCTATTTTTAGTATCGACAAAAAGGATGCAGTTTCTTATTAGAAAGCACATTAGTAAAAAAAAGGAATGAAAATTATAGAAAAAGAAGCACAACCAACAAAAAGTAAGCACAATTGGAAGCAAATTCGACGAAGAGGAAGCACATTCGACAAAGAGGAAGCACAATCACAGAAATGGAAGCACAGTTGGAAGCTCAATCAACGAAAAGAACGCACATTCGTACGAAAATTCAACTTGGTAAAACACGATCTCATCAGTAAGACTCTGTACTATCAATTGGATATGATATTACGGTATTGCCTACGGACATTTAATGAAAAAGACTTACATGTACATACATTCAAATCAGTTGAATGCGATGGTTAATTTACGATAGGATATAATGCCTTAGCTCCAAAAGTCTTCTGGCTCCAACAGTCATTGGCTTCATTAGTCTTTACGAACCAACAGTAATTTGCTCCATCAGTCTTTAGGCTCCAACAGTTATTGGCTCCAAAGGTCTTAGGCACAGTTGCTATTTGGAAACTAGACTAGGAGGCTATGAATCTACGACACTAAAGGACTACAAAACAACTAGGCTACAAGACTACTAGGCTACAAGTCTACGAGGCTACAATTCTATAATTCTACAATTATACGTGGCTACGAGACTACTTGGCATTGTCTTGGACTCCGTTCAGCTGGGAGAGTTAATTTATCTCATTCAAAAGGAAATTGTGGTATGTTGTCCCGATTATTGCCAATCACATGTTGCATTCAGGTAAATATTATTTATTTATTTGATGTGGGATGGGGTATGCTCACTAATGATCGCAAAAGAAGAAAGGCTTCACTAGACGCCAAGGAGAATGAAGTTCGTCTTGCATGTAGTGCTTGTCAGCTGTCTCAAATCATATTATTTGACTAAGTAATGGCGATTTTTTGTTTGTATTCCAACTGATAAAAATATTTTTTTTTCTTAATTTGCTAGCAGAAATTCATAAATTAAATCTATCTTAAAATTAGATTGGGTGACTCATTAAGTAAAAAAAATTTCATGCAGGGATCGATTTCTCAGGAATAACCCGAAGTACATGGAGAAACAAATATGAATGATCAAAGTGACTTTAAGAAACCACATGAATTATCAGGAGCTCATTCAGAAAACTATTAAAATTTTTATAGAAATAACTAGGAGCACATGGAGAAAACTACCCATTTGCCTAACTATCAGAAAACAACAGAAAAAAATTATAATTAAAAAAATTAATAAATAAAAAATAACTAAAACAGATTAATCCAGCTTGTGAACATATACATTGTTGAGCAAATATTAATTCTTTATTTTTTTATAAATATTAGAATTTTTTCATTAAAATCACAAAATTAATACAGATTTTCAAGATGGCAGACATAACATCATACTATCTAGCGATATATACCTTGGCATTAGTGTGGGATATCAGTCTGCCGGCGGCTTCCATAGAAGTTGTATCTTTTGTATATTTTTTATTCTTGCCCTCATCAGGTTAGAAGGGAGGACTCCAGGACGTAAGTCTGTTTTTTAAATAATATTTAATTAAAATTCAACGATCTAGAATCCAAGACTGTGTCCATAATGAAATGTGCAATGATTATGTCATACACGTCCAAAATGGCGGGCTAAACGAAATGTAAAACGTTTCTAGAATCCAAGATGGCGATCTTAACGAAATGTGAAACAGGTTTTTATATAATATTTTATTAAAATTGTATTAATTTATTTATGAATTTTAGCTTTTTTCCCGAATTTCTAGCATAAAAACAACCAATTTTCAAGATGGTGGCCGTATCGAAAATTTCAACAGTTACGTCTTAATACAATATGTTGGCCATGGCATCCTTATTTTCAAGGTGCTGCTTAGGGCGGCTAGTCGTTAAGGAAGTTATGCAGTTTTTAGGAATTTCGAAGCCATTGGCATATTTAAGGACAAAACGGGAAATATTTCCTCGTAATCGGGAAATGTTTTAGGACTTTTGAGTAATTTTGAGACATTTTTGAGGAATTTTGAGGAAATTGGTTACAAAAAATGGCTGTCGTGACATCAGAATCCACCGCCGGAACTCCGGCACTAACACCACAGCATGAAGCTTGGGCTCGGACATACTATTTTACACTTCTATTGTGGACAATTTTCAAAGTGGCAGAAGTTATTTTTATTATAATGTTATAAATTTATTAATTTTATTAATTTACTACCAACCCGACTTTCTACCTTTATAAAAATAGATTTTTCCAGATGGCCGCTGCAAAAAAAAAGTGCAATAGGGACATCATAACATATCATATTTTACTAGGTTTATTTTTTTATTAAATAAAAACTGATTCGATTATCTAGCATAAAATACAGATTTTCAAGATGGCGACCATGAAGAGAATTGCAGTGATGCCATCGTAGGTCAATGTCAAGATTAAAGGTCCTCACCAGAGGATCTTTTGATGCTTGCCTATAGGTAATTTAGGTTTTAACGAGGACATTTCCACGCTTTGGTATTTTTGGAGAATAAAATGTGAAATTTTCCCTAAATAATTTTTACTCTCTCAAAATAGGTAAATTTCTTTAAATTATTTCCACCGTGATGTCATAATCTAAGATGTCGGCTGGCACCTCGGCACCTCACCCAGAACCCAGTTTCCGGACCTACTACTCTCGACTATTTTTCCAGAATTTATGTATGCCACCCAGTGCATGCCACATTCTGTTGAAGTATAAAAATTAATAATGGCTCACTTATAATTCTGTGGCTTTGTAAATAAATCTTATCGCATAAACATGCCTAAAAAATAAATCTCCAATTTGTGAGCACATTTAATTAAATATATGATGAGGGCAAGCATAAAAAATATACAACTGATACAACTTATATGGGAGCAGCTGTCAGACTGATATCCCACACTAATGCCAAGGTATATATCGCCAGATAGTATGATGTCATGTCTGTCATCTCGAAAATCTGTATTAATTTTGTGATTTTAATGAAAAAATTCTAATATTTATAAAAAATAAAGAATTAATATTTGCTCAACAGTGTATATGTTCACAAGCTGGATGAATCTGTTTTAGTAATTTTTCGTTTATTTATTTTTTTCATTATAATTTTTTTCTGTTATTTTCTGATAGTTAGGCAAATGGGTAGTTTTCTCCATGTGCTCCTAGTTATTTCTATAAAAATTTTAATGGTTTTCTGAATGTGCTCCTGATAATTCATGTGGTTTCTCAAAGTCACTGTGATCATTCATATTTGTTTCTCCATGTGCTTCTGGTTATTCCTGAGAAATCGATCCCTACATGAATAATTTTTTACTTAATGAGTCACCCAATATTATTGTAAGATAGATTTAATTTATGAATTTCTGCTAGCAAATTAAGAAAAAAAAAAATATTTTTATCAGTTGGAATACAAACAAAAAATCGCCATTACTTAGTCAAATAATATGCTTTGAGACAGCTGACAAGCACTACATGCAAGACGAACTTCATTCTCCTTGGCGTCTAGCGAAGCCTTTCTTCTTTTGTGATCATTAGTGAGCATACCGCATCCCACATAAAATAAATAAATAATATTTACCTGAATGCAACATGTGATTGGCAATAATCGGGACAACATACCACAATTTCCTTTTGAATGAGATAAATTAACTCTCGCAGCTGAACGGAGTCCAAGACAATGCAAAGTAGTCTCGTAGCCACGTTTAATTGTAGAATTATAGAATTGTAGCCTCGTAGACTTTTAGCCTAGTGGTCTTGTAGCCTAGTAGTTTTGTAGTCCTGTAGTGTCGTAGATTCATAGACTCCTAGTATAGTTTCCAAATAGCAACTGTGCCTAAGACTTAGGCAGCCAATAACTGTTGGAGCCAAAAGACTGATGGAGCAAATGACTGTTTGTTCGTAAAGACTAATGAAGCCAATGACTGTTGGAGCCAGAATACTTTTGGAGGTAATAACTGTTGGAGTCAATGACTGCTGGAGTCATTAGTAGTATAGTTTGGGGGCTCCGGGGACTGGCTTTTGGCTGTGGATTACCGCCCGCCATATTGGATTGTGACGTCACGGCGGCCATCTTGGATGGTTGTGACCTTGACCTTTGACCATGACCTTCACCCCGACGGCCATTATGGATCCGCCTTTTCTGATGACGTCATTTTCTTTTCTCGAACATTCCAGCGTTTTTTCCGCCATATTGGATGATGACGTCACCATTGCAATTTCCGTTACGGTCACCATCTTTAACTTTATTATTTATTATCCAATTTGAATGAAAAAATTTTAAAATTTATAAAAAAAAATTAATAAAATATTAATATAAATATTAAAAAAATACTTTTATGACACGGAGCTCGGAGTCCTCGGTTCTAACCCGACGAGTGCAAAAAAAAAAAGAAAAATGGCGAAAGAACCTGCCCCCCGTGGTGGGTGCTGGCAGACTGACCCCCCCCCCCTCCACTTTTACCTTGCAGATATAGGAACTTACAACCCCCCTCACCACCTCTTCTAAAAATTATTTCTCGCACATGACGATCCACCCCTCCCCGACCAACCCTTCTTTAAGTTATTAATTTTTTTAATTTTTATCGTAATAACCACCCTCCACTACTACTCTAGTTTTCCCCCCTCCCTCGCTTTACCCTGATTCCCACCCCTACCCCCCTCACCATTAATTTGTTTTAGCCTATAAATACCGGCCGCCGGACCCGGGGGCCTTCAGTTTTGCAGTAGCTCCCAGCCTGAAAGAAATACGATGTTTACGTGTTGTGCGAGCGGAACAAAGATTTTGTCGGCCACATTAGCATATGGTAAAGTGCACACACTTGCGGCACTGGATAAGGAGACGGAGTTACCTTATCTACCAAATGAGTTTCTCCTGGTCTACACCCCTCACGAAATAAGATACGTGTACAAGTCCCTACCGGTGTACCTGCAGCTAGATGAAGACATTCAAGATTGTTTGCCATGCACCGAGTGCGACAGAGGAAGCTCCAGCATCCCCGACACGCCTCACATGAGGTCATGGTGCAAGAAGCGGCGAGAAGCGTGCAGGCAGCAGCCTAGATCCTGAGCGCCGTGCCGCAGACATCATCTAGGTATCACTCCAGCATTTATGCAGAGCCAGCATCTTAGTCTCAGCACTCCAGCCTCGTCGTATGTGTAACTGTGAGTAATGACAATATGACACTCTTTCTTATCAACGTCCAGTGTCTTACGTCCCAAAAGGGGCCCGTAGTGAAGGAACTGTCCGTGACGTCCGTCATCGGAGGTGACGAAGTCATGACTAGCGAATACATCTTTAAACCGCCGTGTGACTGGACTTAGCTAGACAGAAAGTCACAAAGCGAGAATCGTAAACTGACATATGAAGTGAATGGACTCTCTTGGAATGAAGGTGATTTAGACTGTGTTCAAGTGAACTCTGTGCTGTGTGATCTCGTCTAGCCTGAAGACGACGTTGCTTACGTCCTTGGTAATGAACAGAAACATATTGTGACCGAACTGTGCAGCGCCAAAGTAATTGACCTACGTAAACAAGGCAACTGTCCTTATTTCAACACACTGTTAAAGACCTACGGAAACCAAATTGAAAAGTGTGATAAATTTTATAATGGTTTTCACTGTGCACATTGTAATAGTCAGTTACTGAAAATGTGGCTATATGAACATCCTTATTACTACAGTGAAGTTCAATTAGATTTCTTATAATTGAAAATATTTACTTCTCTGTAAATGTTCGACGTGTGTAGACTGATGAATTATATTTGTAAATAAATAATATATATATATAAACCAATGTATTTGTTTGTTATTTTCTACCTTAAATTCATTGTATTTTTTTGTATGATGTAAAGTCTATTAATTATACTCTTTCGAAAAAAAATTAAAATAAAATAATGTTAAATAATAATTTTTACTGTTTTAAGCAATTAAATTCCAAGCATACATTATAAAAAAAATACTTCTTTTCTCATCAAGAAAAAAACAAGGGTATTAGTAGTATAGAAATATAACTCAAATTTCAAACATTTTACAGATATATATATTTTCGTTAGTATATACATTTCAATATATATATATTTTTATATTTCATGTCTGAGAGTGTAGATTCGCAGGTCTCTCTTCCTCTCTCGCTCTCCCAGCAGGTCATGCTCGCCCCACCGTCTCTCTCCATCCTAGCAACCGCTCACCTGCTAAATACTTAAACAGAATATTAGTCATTTAAACAAAAAGCTTGCATCGCAGCTCTCTGCGGTTGGAACGGGCTGGAGACCGACACCGCTAAACAGACTAGTCACGCACAAGCCCCTTTCCTTCATATGCAGTATACTCCACATATGTAGACAAAGTGCTTATGAACAACATCTTTTATTTAGCAGTGGCCCATTACAACGATGTAAGCTCACCAGAAAGAACTACCAAATGATACATTGACACAAAGCATGTGCTTAAACTAACATAAGTCACATACCAATGCTGAAATTGTCCAGTAACAACGATGTATCAACCCCGAAATCTTGCATGCCAACGACTGGGGACCCCAGCGGCGTAACAGTCCAGCGTTGACCCCATCATCATGACACCATCGATGTTAGGAGCCCATCGACATGACTCCATCGATGGAAGAAGCCCAACGACGCATAAAAAACGCAACAAAATAGCATAAAATCGCATAAATCGCATAAAACGGATAAAATCGCATATAAATGCATAAAACGCAAAAAAAACCGCATCAGTGTAAAACGCATGAGTGTAAAAAAAATATATGTATTGTACCAAAAACTACGTAGGTGCATAAAACAACCACTTCCATCCCAACCGTCCAACCAAAAAACGTAGCACTACAAATCAACGTAGGTGCAAAACACCACCACTTCCATCCCAACCAACCAACCAAAAAATGTAGCACCACAAACAACGAGGATGCAAAACACCACCACTTCCATCCCAACCAACCAAGAGAGCGCATCATCGCAAACAACGAGGATGCAAAACACCACCACTTCCATCCCAACCAACCAACCAAGAGAGCGCAGCATCGCAAACAACGAGGATGCAAAACACCACCACTTCCATCTCAACCAACCAACCAAGAGAGCGCAGCATCGCAAACAACGAGGATACAAAACATCACCACCTCCATCCCAACCAACCAACCAAGAGAGCGCAGCATCGCAAACAACGAGGATACAAAACACCACCACTTCCATCTCAACCAACCAACCAAGAGAGCGCAGCATCGCAAACAACGAGTATGCAAAACACCACCACTTCCATCCCAACCAACCAACCAAGAGAGCGCAGCATCGCAAACAACGTAGGTGCAAAAAACCACCACCTCCATCCCATCCAACCAACCAAAAAAGGCAATCTTCGTCGTCGACCACAAATGCTATATCGCAGCGAAGCTGACACATTCTAGTGACGTCAGTTGCCTAGTGAGCAGACGAGGATGCAATAAACCACCACTTCCATTCCAACCATCCAACCAAATAAGCACTACAAATAGTGTGGGTGCATGAACAAAACAAATCGCACCACTAAACAGTGTGTGGGTGCATGAACAAAACAAATCGCACCACGAAACAGTGTGTGTGGGTGCATGAACAAAACAAACCGCACCACGAAACAGTGTGGGTGCAAAAAATTAAGGGGAAATAGCACCAGAAAAACAAAAAATGTAGGTGCAAAAAAGAAATCAATGAAAAAGATAGCACCACAAAACAGTGTGGGTGTAAAATATCAAGGAAAAATAACACCAGAAAACCAAAAAATCTAGGTGCAAAAAATAAACAAAAAAAATAGCACCACGAAACAGTGTGGGTGCAACAAAATTACAACGAGCGGACTCAGGAAACCAACGATGAAAAATCCAACGGTGAAGGCTATGTACAACAACATGAGTGGCTTGCAAGTGGCAAACACAGGCTCTGTGCTCGTACATTCTGGTTCAGATTCCCGTCAAGGTCTTTTTCTCGGCTACCACAGCAGCCTGGGACCCCGACAGAGAATCCTGCGCGAAACGTACAAGCACAGACGCAAGTTTCAACATTTCATGTTATAAGTTTTTTTTTTTTTGAAAAAAAATCATGCAAAACCATTCAGTCTTTATAGCATTATCTTTCTTTCACGTATGTATTTATTTTATTCATTCCATATATCCGTACGGTAATATATGAATTCCATCTTCGCAAATAATTATTTTGTCATTGTGCCATGATAGTGCTAATTTATTAATACATTCTGTATATAATGTCATATTATGTGAACGTATGGACCGTACATTTGCGCGCTTCTCCGTGTGCTGCTCCAGGACCTCGAGAAAATCTTCAAATGTAATTTTATTTTTTACCACGCACTTTTGTATTCCTTTAGCTTTTTTAATTAAATTTTTATTGTATTTGTAGGTGCACATTTGCCCTTAGGCCGACAAACTCCTCCATTGCCACTCCACTGCACTCGTCTTTGAACTTGCCTACTACCTTCTTGTTTGTAGGTGAGTATCAGGGGTGGTCAATGGGATAGCTGCTGGTATCAAACTCATCCAGGAGCGCAGCGTCGTCGGCCAGGTCCTGGTAGAAATCACGCGTCTTGATCTCGTTTATGAAGCTGTCCGTGTCCATGTATGCCAGCGTGATGTCATCCTTAGATTTTTCTTTCATTATGTCATAATGGAACCCATACATTAACGTCTTTGATAGGTCCAGGACCGCGAACCCCGCTAGTATTGGGCGGTCAAGAAAGATGGTTTCGTGCTGTAGTCTCACCAGCGACAGAGACTCATCAAGAATGGTTCTGTCCTGGAACGCTGGCTTTGCAACAACTTTATGTAGCCTGCCTTCACTACAGACAAGTTTCATACGCTGCCGACGAAATTGGTTCTCACAGAGTTTTCCAAACGAAGAGTTGTTGGCAAGCTTAAAGAACTCATTTTCAAAATCATTTGTAGCTGCCTGTCGTTTCAATGTATTTTTCGTAATAAATGGCTCCATCCAGGCATGCTGCTCGAATTCGAGGACTCAATGATTTTTCTTTAATCTCAGTCCGTGCTGGATGGCCTGTTTCAGGTTTCTGTAATGTAATATATAATTTTACTTCGATTCCAGTGTTGTGATCAATTTCGACTGACGCAATCCGGGTGGGCACTGGCTGACGGGCAGGAATGGCAGATCTTTGTGGTCCTCGTGGAGGGCAGACGGATACTCTACATCGACTTCAAGGATGTAGCCTGTCTGCCCCTCGTCAGGTATCGACATCACGTCAATATCCGTGCCCACCCACTTGAAGCCGCTGACTGGAAGAGGCAGTGACATGGCCCACCCATAAAGATTGTTGGTGTCCAGGTACGCAACATGAGTTGATGGTAGGCTGGGATAGTAGGTTTGGGGCAGGCAGATGTTGTTCGCCTTGCAGTGTCTCTTTATCACTTGCGCGACCCCACCCCTGATCCCAGCTTCGACGAACATGTACATATCGTAATCGCTCATCAACTCAAGTCGTACCCCCGTCTGCCTCAACATTGCGTTGAACGCGAACCCTGGTGCGCTGACGTAATGGCTGCAGTCAAGGCCGTACGTCTGCAGGCACAGCCGACGAAAGTTCTCAAACACGTCAGTCAGCAGCAGCACGTCCGTCTTGAGGTAGACGTCACTGTAGTCGCCCAGGGTCACGCAGACGAACTTGTCCCATACCGCTTTTGCATGATAATAATCTGCATCACTAACATTCCTATAATTTAATACATTATAAAATTCTTCTTGTGGTGGCAGTTGCACCTCGTCCAGTTTCTCCCAGCTGGAAACATAGTCATACGGGAACACACCCTTCCTCGTGTCGAGGGCCATTTCGTCACGAGTAAAATATTTCATGGTGTCCGTGAATTGGTCGGCTGGCAGGTACGAGGAAAGGGACGCCAAACTGTGAGCCATTAACCTGAAACTATCGACAAACTGCACTGAAAACTTGTCGCCCAGTTTCTTCGAGAAAGTAATCATTTTTTCCTGCGTGTGGGGGATGATGAATATTTCTTTATTGTCGTAGCCCAGTTTCTTGATGATGAACTTCTCATCATAGCCCAGATTGTGGAAGTGAACCACGAGTTTCTTGGGCCGCCTGCGCAAAAGGTTGCAGCTGTTGCAGGCGGCGCCAAGGTACTTCCCACTGAAATGGTCGTGGTCTCGGAACTTGTAATTATCTGTGGTAAATAACGCATTGTAGTAGCAGCACTGATGGGCTGCGGCGAAGCTGGCATACTCCTGTGCCGTCAGCGTCATCATGGGTATGCTGGTATCGTAAATATTTATTACTTGGTTTCCAATATGTACAATAGTCTCCACGAATTTCTCCTCAGCATCGGGGCACCTATATATAATAGGTTCTTGCGGCAGCGAGGAAGTGAGCGTGGCTGGGATCACGCTGTAGTCGACCTTTACATATATACAATAACTGTATGCCTCGTGTTTTTGGTACGCATGTGTGCTCGACTGCTGGGGGTCCGGCTGGCATGTCTGAACGGGCACGAGCATGGCCTCAAAGTCTGTGTATGCAACAATGGTCATCTTGGACATGTGGTGGTGATTTTTGAACTCCAGGACTGGGGGCTGGCCGTTCTTGTCTGGCTTCGGCATCTCGACGCGCACGGGAGCATGGGTTTTGCAGAATTTCTTGTGCGCGTCGAGACACTGCTGCCCTGACAGTCCTGAAACATGAGGCCTCTCATCGTAATAGGTGAAGCACCTCTTGCAGACATGTATTTTCTCTTTGTTGGCTGTGATTTGAGTTCGGACGAATCTTGAAAAGTTCTTTATATAGCTGAAATGTGAATTCTTGTCCTCGGTTAACTGCATGAGGAGATCGAAATGATTACGTTTATCCTCCTTCCCCACACGCACCGGCGTGATCTTGTTGTCCTCGTCAATGCTGTAGACGTTGATGGACACTTCTATGTTATTCCGTTCGAATACTTTTATTTGGTGGAGGGGGGTAGGGAGATCAAGGCCTAAAAAATTAAACTTTCCCTCCAATTCGTGGTACCTCTTGTCCACGTGTTCAGCATGTTCCCCCTCCACATATCGCGCCAGTATGGCCCACTTGAAGCACATGTTGTCCAAGTTCTTGGGGATTATGCACGCTTCACGGTTCTTGATGGCGGCAGGCAAGTCAATGTAGGAGGAGACTCGAAGAGGGACAAGCTTATTGAAGTGGAACTTGATTCGCTTCACGGCAGACAAGGTCCACCCGGATCCCTTGCTGACGTAGTCCTCCTCCTCCTTGCATATTTTCAGGATACTGTCATCAATGGCTTCCTTGATTTCGCTCACCTCGTAAATTGGAATATGTTTTGTCTTGAACGCTATTTTGTCAATCCCTTCATCAAAAGGAGCAGGCTTTGCATAGTCGCACTCGAGCCAGATATTGAATTTTACCGGTCCGTTTTCTTGATCTTCATTGGTTATCTGATTTATTAAGTTATTTTTCATTTGGGCCATGTACGTACAAATATCTTTTGTTGAACCGTTGTTTTCTGCGACATACGTCTTCAGGTTGCGACGGAACGCACTCTCCGCCTCAACGAACCCAGTACCTCCGATCTCCAAGCCTACTTGTGCCTGGTCAGGCACCTGCGCCCCCAATACTGCCTGAGCCTGGTCGGGCACACTCGTCACGTATTGCGGACGAGTGCTGGAGTCGGGCTGTTGCAGGCCAGAGGTCGTGTCTACACGCTGTCTCTTGGGAGCCAGGCCTTTGCACGTTTTGCTATGCACAAACAGCGTATCTTTACGCATAAATTCTCCCTGGCACTTTGCGCATGTAAATGTAATGCGGCCAGAATTAAAAGAGCACTGGCTCTGCTCGTGGCGTCTGGTGTCATGGCTATGCTGAAACTGCTGTCCGCAAAACTTGCACCTCGAGCCAAGACTCTGCTCGACTGTGCCCCCACATGTTCGCATATGGCGGACCAAACTGTCTTTACGACTAACTATCATGCCGCAAGTATGACATTGGTTGGTAATTTTGCGAGCAGGATTAGACTCACAGATGCGCTCGTGCCATATAGCATTTTGGGTATTAATAAAAAAATTTTCACAGAAAGCACACACAGGCCCTGGTGGTGTTGGTGCACATACCTGTGCTGGTCCCGATGTGGAGGGCTGGCAGGTGACGGCGGCGGGCAGGCAAGCTCCCGAAGTCGAGGGCTCGGCAACGGGAACACCAGACGATGTCCTCTTCATGATGAAGTCTGTAACACGGGCGAAAATCATAAAGAACTACAATAACAATGCATGAGTGCAAACACACACACACAAGCAAACAAACACACGCACACAAACATGTACGAGAATACCCATACATACACACACACAAATATACCCAACATCCGAAACAAGCACACATACATGTATACAAACAAAAGTTGAAATTTAAAAAAAAATCAACTCACCAGACGAAAACAGGAACGACTCTGAGTGCACTGCACACACGCACGAGGAGTACCGGAACGTCGTGCAGCCCACTGGAACCTGTAACACAGAAAAGAGACTGCCTGGCTTAACACTCGAATTTTTTTTCAAGACAGCGCAAAGACACTGATGTCAAAATTTGATGTTTTATGTACTGACCGGAAACGTGGCAGAACCGCACGGAACTCCAGAAGGAAGACAGGCGTTCTCCAAGCGGATCACACTGGAGAGTAGCTCGACGCAAGGAGAAGCACTGAATACCTGAAACACATACAGTTTTTTTTTACGAAATGTACTACAATAGTAATTTACTCGTATTTTTTTGTATATTTTTGTATTTAGTTTTTTTTAATAAATTTTAATTTTTTTCTATTTTTTTATGAAACAAATTTATTTTTTCTACTTGATAATGATAGCAAGTGCGCGTGCATCTGTTAATATTTTTTTTTGGGCCAGGTAAGGGGGCAGGCAAGGCAACTTGGGCGCCCCATGCGGCGGTGCGCGGTAACTAGTCAGACGTAAGCTGCAGGGCGCGGCAGAAACAGCGCTCCGTGCACTGGTAGACCAGGGAGCGCGGGGGTCGGTAGGGACTGCACGCGCCGTGGATGAGGGGAGGCAGTCAGTCCAGGGCAAAGAGGAGGGAGGGAGGGGAGCGCTCCGCGCACCACGGGTGGAGGGTGCTCTGCTTGCTGCCCGTCGGTAGGACACGAGTGTGCACGGCATCCATCTTGTTTCAAGCTAATTCGTTCATGCATGAATAATAATAACTACCATGTATGCCAGGGGAAAATATTGTTTCAAGATGAAATATACTGCAACTGATGACTCTAATAATTTCGACTAGAAAAAATTTTAATAATCACGACTGTAAAATATTACTATTGAATCTAACGTACGCGCGACATCTAAACAGTTCCACTCGCACACATCATTTAAGCAGTACCAATCTTAGACGTGAAAAAAAATAAACACACACTCAAAAATTACGAGACGGAAATTGTAATAATTTCTGAAACATTTTTTTTTTGAAAAACAGACGAATACTATTCCTCGTGCGTACGCCTTGCTTCTTTTTTATTATTATTTCTACGCTCTCTCTGCCGGCCGGCTGGGGAGCCGGCAGGCGTCGCGTCAGCCGTGCGCGCTTGCTCGGGTGTCATCGCCGTGTCACGTACTGTCATGTCAGCTCCGGCCTTCACCCAGTGGCCAGCTGTTAGGCTTGCTGACTGAGTGAAGGACGCAGCGAAGGCGTACACACACGCGAGACCGTAATGTAAAAGATAGGAAATTTAAAAGTTCGAAATAAAATAAAAAATTGAAGAAATTTTTTAAAGTTCAAAACATTTTAAAGTTATTAAAAATTGTTAAAGTTGAACAACTTTAAAGTTATTAAAAATTGTTAAAGTTGAACAACTTTAAAGTTATGAAAAATGTTGGAAAAAGTTAAAGTTGTAAAACATTTTATGTACTTACCAAGCTGCTGGAGTTGTAGAGACGGAAAGAGACGCAACGGAACTCGAACAGGAACATGCGGCGACGACGGCAAGACCAAAAGTGAAGCCCCCGACGTCTCACACGGCAATATATAGGCAAATTCCCCCCCTTGCAAGAGGCTCCAACCAATCAGGGTGCGTGGGAGCCACTGCGATGTCAGGGCGATTTTTGCAATTATGGGAAGAGTCGAGGGGGGATAATCGAGGGGAAAAGTGGGAAGGGATTTGCGTGCTATGGTTAGTGCGATTTGAAATTTACGGGAGGAGGATCAGGGGGAAAATTTGGGTGGGATGTAGGGGAAATCGGGAGGGAGGCTGACAATCCCCGCCTAGGGCCGACAGCACGGTGGGGATATTCACTAGCCAATCGGATTCAATCAGCTCCTGGCAGCTGGAAGAGGCCAGTGGACAGTTCCCCGACCTCGTCATAACCCCGACCGTTTCCCCTGCACTGCTTAGACCTCCCTCCACGAGACATCCTGCCAGCCCTTGGTCCGCCCCTCAGAAGGGGTGGGACCCCCCGCACCGCCCTCCACGAGACATCCTGCCAGCACTTTGTCTGCCCCGCAGATGGGGTGGGACCCCCCGCGCGGCGGCATAGACTCGTAAAATGGCGGGCAGCGAATTGTTTAAACCACGGTCTAAGAAGGTGAGGTCTGGACACTCGCCAGATAAAAGTGACTTCTTACTGTCTCCATAGTTCGTCCGACGTCCGCTATTTAACTCTAGCGCTAGGTGTCTTGCGGTGGAAATATATCACTAGACGTCAACTCTCTTGAAAAACAAACAAGAGATAAATATACATATACTATACAACGATAGTTTAAAATCTAGAGGTGTAAAAGTAACAAAAAAAAAACGTACCCGTATGTATTCGTAACTATAACAATTAGTACTCGTTACTTTCGTATCGTTTCGGTAGTCGTTACTTCTGGTACCGCATAACATGCTATGTTATGTTACAGCAACGAATCGAGTCGTATTGCGTACGCGTACAGTATGACGTCGCGTAAATAATAATAAATCGAATATTAACAGTTAACAATTTTGATAACTAACAGTTTTTGTTAACCAAGAAACAATTAAATCTCATAAGAGCGGCTTTATTATATTATCTATTTTAAGATAAGAACAAAAAAACGTGAAAATACGCGATAATAAAAAACAAAAACATACATACCTATTTCTAATTTGTAAAAAATTCTTTCTTACGTTGTTTCTGTTCCAATCTGAAACTTTGTCTACACACACAATACCTATAATAAACAGTAAAAAACTTGGACGTTCTTTGTAACGCACGTTTTAAAATTCATCGAATAATAATAATAATAATAATTACACTATATTTTAACATTTAAATTTAAAGAGTGAATCAAAGTGAATAACTTGGCTGATTTACGTAATAGGTATTTGAATAACAAATACCAAACCTGCATTTACAATACATTTTTTACTACACAAATAAGTGACATCGTCAGGTATTGTAATGTAAATTACACACGGCGATTACTCCTAAACTAGTTGGAATTTCGTATCTCCGCCTTTTGAAATAACAAAGGAAAGTTTAGAGCACCGAATAAAAGTATTTTGGGATTTTTATTATTTTTTTAAAGGAAGAGACCGCACTCGTTTTGCAAATTTTGTATTTTAATAAATAATGGTGTATTGTCAAACTACTTACAAACAGGTATTATCAGGGTTTTGCTGGTCATTAATAAAATTCATCATACATTCCATTTTTAAAAAAGTCGGGCCTATACAAAAATAAGTAGGTATTCTTTAGACTACATTCATACAAATAATAAAATTTAACTTACTATTCCAATGACGTTTCCGAACTGATCTTTGTGATCGTTTTTTGTGAGAATGTCGTCTTCCACAAAATGTTTTTCGCATACATAATGGGATCTTTTAAGGACAAACTTGTCTCGTGGAATTGCTTTCTGCCACAATTGCCTAACATTGTCTTCATTGGGAACTCGGAATATCGCAACTTTCTCGTCCGACTTTGCCTGATAATTTGTTTTGCATCCAGGTGCAACACAATGGTTAGGCATTTTCACAATTACAATAATACACGCTTATTCTCTATACTAACAATCAATGCTCATTGCTCACAATGAATTTCCCGTCTTCCTGTCAATGCTTATGTGGAAAGAATACTAGGTACGTAACCTAATTTAAGTACCTCATTTATGAAATAATTCCCAAACTTATAAAACAAAAACACATCAAATTTAATACAGTATCGAAATCTGGAGATTAATGCATTTCTAGCATTTAAATGAAAATTTAAATGATTATTATGTTGAGTTGTTCATAACAACAAAGCTTAAAATACCACCGCAGAACAAGCAGCGCTACCGGTCATCTGGTGGAGCGGAGCAGAACTACGGAGACATTAGGTGTGCCACTTTTGCATGCTGGCCTGGTTGGGGAGTGTCCAGACCTCCCCTTCTTAGACCGTGGTTTAAACCAATAGAAAACTTAAGGAAATTTTTATGTGGCCCTTTTTCTTAACTGTAAATAATGGAAATAGTGCTCATTTTCTTAATGAAAGTATCCGGGGACCACAAGGCAGATGGAGGTAGCAGGAACGTTTGCTTGCTATGATCGTTCCCGCAAGACCATTTTTTTTTCTCCAGCAGAGGAGCCGGACCAACAGAAGTATCCGGCGCTTAGAAACTGCATGGACGTATACTGCTTGATCGTGCCTACGAGACTTCATTGGTGAAACAATTTACGTTTGATATATTTTAAATATTTTAAAATTAAAATATATAAATCCACCACACTAGCAGTTTATATATATATAACGTTTGTGTATGATAAAAGGCTAAGGGCCAATTGAACCACAGTCGTTAAACTATGTTTTATTAACGACTGTTAAATGATACCTCTCCGTTTTAAACAACGGTTAAGCTTTTTCATTTCACCACACTTTTCTTGTGTTTAACTTTCCTCAGGTAGATAAAATGGTTTATCGTTATTAAGGTTCGTTAGAAACTCAATTACAAGGCAGTGGCCATTCTTTTTTGTTTGTATTGAGTTCATTAGAAGCTTTAATTTGCAAATAAAATGTTATAGTTCAGAACAAAACTAGATTATTTTAATTTTGTAAACTTACGTTATATTATTTGCAATTATTTATGTTCATAATAACTTAAGTTTGACAATATCATTGGAGCTGAAATTAGTGACGACTCAGCTGACTATTGTTTGTTACAATAATATTCACTGGAAATGTTCGGCATGGACAGTAAATTTAAGCATGACTTATTTCGTCTAAATATTACATGAACAAGACTTCAAAATGTTATAACAACTGTAAGTAAATAAATTTGTAACATTCGAGGTGTCAAGCGTGACCCAAATTTTCCTTACAATATCTGGATGACCAAGCTTCGCTCAGAATAATCTTATTAAATGAATAGCTAATAACTCGCGTCTTCGCTCATGCAATTTTAAGAGTGTTGCTAAAATCTTACAATTTAAAAAAGTGTATATATTATTAATTCCCAATATTTGGACTAAATAAACAGACACAATAAATCGTCAGGTGCATAAAAATATATTTTGTAAAATAACCATTTTCGAAGTAGTTATGGGTATGCTATTTTTAATTTTTAGTAAAGATTAGGTATCGGATTTGAAAACTTATTTTTTAGACTGATCGAGGATATAGTTTACCTTGATGAAATTACACTTCCTGTCATTTCATTAGGTAGTCAATTAAAAATTATATATATTAAACTTACATCTATACTATTTCAATTAAGTTTACGAATCTTTTACAATGCCACATTCATTTTCTATGGTTGGACCTAAGCTTAGAATATTCAAGGGATCTGACAATTTGACAAATACATCCCGTTTTTAACAATATTTGATGCAATCGCATCTTTCTTTTAAAAGATTATTATCGAACTTATTAGTTGAATCCTTTTTTTTTTGTTATTAACTAAGCAGTAAGTATATCCAAATCGTTACCAATATCTTCTTTTCCCACTAGGATACTTATGTAAATATTAAGAATTAAGTAAATGTAGCAATATTGGTTAACCAGAAAAAAACCAAACCCAGCTTATTTATTAGATTAAATAAATTTATTACTTTTTTAAAATAATTTTAACCTCTGTTAAGACTGACAAGTGATAATTCGGAGAATGTTGAATAACTTAGGTAGCTTAAGGTATGGTCATTTATCATTTCCTTAAGCACAAATTTGTGGGATTTGTTCATAATATATTTTTTTAATATTAAAACAGTAATTTAAATATTTAACCTCTTAAAAAGTTAACTTCTGTAATTTGTAGAAAAGAGTTGATAGTTTTTGCATGCTTGTAAATCCTACCACATAACTTACATTCCGCTTCATTAGCTTTAGGGATACGACTTTTATAAAAAAAATAAAATCAAATGGTTTTTCACCCCTTTTGTGGTAGAATGTGGGAAAATGATAAACGTTAAAACCGATATTAAATCATAATAACTCATTTGAAAGTTATTCTTGCTCAGTTTTTAACAACATCGTAATTTGCTTGAATATATGATTTAGTAGACTACTATTAAAACTAACGTGCCCCGTTTCACGCACTGCCTTTGAGGTCGAATATCTAAAAATGTTTAAAGTATTCCAGATAATAATTTAATAAAGTAATTCATGTGAAGTTGCTTACAGCCAGCTGTATTTGCTATGGAGATAAGAATTTTTCTATATTATAAACATAACTTACTCCCTATTCGCACCATTAAAAATGAAGGCAAAAAAACTAAAGAAAAAATCATATGCTTCGTGCTTACCTTTATGTGCTTGTTGTTAATTCTTAATTTCTAATTCTTATAGGTATTTATTAATTTTAGAAGTATTAATTTTTGTCTTTACATGAAACGTCGCCCCTTCCACGTAAGGACGGAATCATACAAATAAGTAAAATAATAATTTTTAATTATTATCTTACCATTTTATTTACATCTTACTTAGTTACCGAAATTTTATGTTTAAAAACATACTACCTCATTTTCCACGTCATTACAAGATGTATTTTAATAAACGACAAAAAGTAAACGTAACTTCAGATGCCATTTTTTTAGTATCTTACGTCTATTTCTTATTCAATAGGAAGCTTTTTTTTATTTAAAACAACCCTATCCTTTTATCGAACTTAGGGTTTGAATTGCGCAAAATGGTAATGTTGAGTTTGGTGGTTTTTGTATGATTCTTATTCGTTCCCAATTTTTTTATTGTGATTAAGTTTTAAGTTAAAATCATTTTTATCCAGCAGATACACATTCCACTTCTAATGCCAGAACAGATTGGTCAGCCAGTATGATTTCATGGCAGCCATCTTGAATCTACCAACTTGTTTTCGTCTGCAAGAGGTTGCAGCCACAATATAAATTAAAATTTTACCCATATCATTGCTTGAATAAACTTTCATCGCAAGTAAAACCATTTCAGCGATAGTACGAGTTCAGCTATGTTTGGGCGTGTGCGCTATCGGAATTCTTTATAAATGACTCAAAATTCCTAACAATTTCCATATTTCGAGGGAAAAATTTCCGTTTCAAGAGAAAATTTCCTGTTTATTAATAAAAAAAACTAAAAATTCTAAAATCTAAAAACTAAAAAGGTTTTTCTATTTGAAAGAACCTTATTTCCTAAACATGGCTTAAAACTCCTGAAAGCAAGCTACTCTGAGCTACCTCGACATGGACTGTAAGATTGAAATTCCTTAATTTTGACCAAAAACTTCGGGGAAAAGACCAAAAATCATCAAAAAATTCGCTTGTTATTTTACTGATTAATTCGAGTGATTCCTGCACGTATTCGATCCTTGCCTTATCCGCAAATGGTAATATCAGGGGAAAAAAGATCTAATAAAATACAAAAAAAAAATCCTAAGGTATATATTCATCATACACCAACCACCAGTAAGGCGCATATAATTTTAGGTTAAAATATATTTCTATATTTAAACTTAATATTGAATTACAATGTTCAACGGAAAATGCAACAAAATTACAAATAAGAACATTTATTACTTTGTTTCCACAAGTACAAATAAGGATTACTAGCATTTCTCGAACTCTTCAGTCTTCTTGGAAGGCGGGTCAAGTTCTTTGCATGCACTGACATGTATTTTCAAGGCAGTTCTACATGACAGTCAATTAAGAAGCAACGTAGAATCAGTGGCCAGCCACATACATTTGGTTGTTTAGGAACGTCAGATAGGTTTACCAGACACGTGAATTTAGTCGGGGTTTGGGGTTGGATGAGCTTTGCATTCTCAGTAATGTTGGAACAACCAGGTATCTTTCCCATTCCCAGCAAAGCAGGTCAAAATATGTAAGGAATGGGGATGGGGTGAAAGGCATCGTCTTGTCCCGCAGGGTACTTAGCAACGATAACGGATTGAAGGCGCACCTGCATCTGGCTGAGGTTTTTGTCTTCTGCGACAAGCTACTTCCGGCTCAACTTCTTACACACAAGACATAGTGGCAGCAAATAATCCTGTCTGACTGGAAGCTACAACAATTCTGTCTGGTGTATAGAAGTTATCAGAGATTTCACTCCCAGGCCAAATATAATTTCTTCTCTTTTCCTGAAATCGGGCACCAATGATCCTCACACTACCAACCACACAGCGTAAAATCAAAGAAATGTAGTTTTGTCTGGAACGATATCAGGATCTAGAGTATTTAGAATTATTCGGGTCCAGATTTTATGGCTCGTTAGTAAATTTC
The DNA here is from genome assembly GCF_032445375.1 of Bacillus rossius redtenbacheri. Lineage (NCBI taxonomy): Eukaryota > Metazoa > Arthropoda > Insecta > Phasmatodea > Bacillidae > Bacillus > Bacillus rossius. The sequence goes on along the minus strand of NC_086331.1, from coordinate 42,446,738 downwards.
ATACTTTTTAATAAAGTATCATCTACTTTGTATTTCCGTATCTTGATAAACATGACATTAATATATGAAGTATTTTTTAAAGATTATTTTAGATACGGGAGGTGGCGTTCGTTGGTGGTATAAAACTATATTAGCTCGTAAAATCGCGATATCAATTTACACATATGGCCATATTACCGTGCCTTCTTTCATTGGCGTATGTAAATAATACTTTCTAGTATGAACGATTGAATAAAGTCACGTAGAACTGTTAGAACTATAAATATGATCAATTTATTCTTAATTTTCTCCTAATAAGACATGGATCTGGCTGAAAATATAATTACCTACTTTTAATAATGACCAATTTTAACTGAATATATGCAAAGATCACTATGAGTACAAAATTTTTTTTCATAAAATAAATGAATTTCTTGTAAATTTGAAAAGTGTTCATATAACAGCAGACGAACAATATAACAATAATTCAACATGAATTCGGGATTGGATTTATGTTTTTCTAGTTTTTATGTAGCCAATATTTTGATAGCGCATATACATATCGATGCAAAACGCCCACAAAAAATAGTACTGTATGCCAAAAGTTGAAGTGAACGGTTCCTTCTCATAGTTGTAATTTTATAGTAAAGTATAACCTTATAGCCTAGTCGCTTTTATAACGTTGCCCAAAATCTTCCAAGAGGGTTTGAAGGCGATTACAAAGCACATTAAATGACTAATAACTATAATATTTTGTAAGAGAAAGACGGGACTTTATATGTTTTAAGTTGTGATATGGTATGGTATTCGCTTTTCGTGGTAAAATCGCAATATAAAGTGGTTTTACTTAAACCTATATTATTTATTATTATTTTTAATTGTATACGGAAATGAACACTAATTACAAACACGGTTATAGGGTAGCTCACGCAGCTCTGTACCAAAATATTTAAAAACACAACAATTTAAGTGTGGCTGAGCACCGGAGAAACATAGAAATAATATTTATTTTAACAGAAAAATATTTTTAATATAACATGCAGTTTCTATTGCAACATGTTGCGTTTAAAATAATGGAGAGAAAAAGTTATTTTGAAAAGCTAACTCACCATCTTTTTTGTGTGTTGTATGACCTCAATATACAATTAATCGTAAGCTTCTAAATAAAAACTGTTAACTAATTTGTTACTTCAATTAACAATTTTAGGTGAAAATAATAAATAAACTAGTATGTATTTTGGATAGTGAAAAATTGGAAAGGAATTTTTACAAAAATTATCCAATTTTTTAAATATCCTACGGTTGTCACGAATATTGTTTTTTTTATAACGACAGTAATCTACAGTAATTTAGAGGTATTTTCTATAAGTGTAAACATTGTAGTCATGCCGTATTAATTCAATGTATGACATGCTTTGTACGTTTCCATGGTACACAATCTTAATACAAAACAGTTATTTGTGGATCTCATTAATAATTTTGCACTGAATCTAAGCCAAGCTACACATTTCATTCGAACATGCTAGTGTACATACACCGGCCGGTGTTGCCAGTGAAGCTGCACTGCATTTTGCTACGCTGGCTAAGCGTCTAATGTTTGAAAGAAACGTAGCGGAAATTAACGTATTTGTACAAAATAAAATCTGTTGTGATCGTGCGTTTTTTAAACTAAGTTTCATTTTAATGTTCAGCAATAACCATAAAGTATTATCCTAAGAAAGAACAGCAGTGGAAGACTTGCGCAATACTGAAAATAAAGTGTCGGTGGGACGTTGCGGAGTGAAACTGTAGTTTTAGGTACCAAGTAATAATTCTACTAGAAACCAAATTACTATAACTATATAATAAGTTAAAAAAAAAAAAACAAATTTCCATCATGAATATTTTTTTTTCATTTGGAAAGAGTTCAGAACAAAAACTATAGCTGAATACATAGAGGAAGCCGGGGCACATTGCAACAAAAATTAGTTATATTTTTTTCTGGTTTTGTATTATGAATATTTAAAAAATCTAACATCCTATGAATACTATGATTTTTTACCCACAGTATTCAATATAATATAATGATTGCAAAATAATATTTGTCAATGACATAATCTATTTAAAAAGCATTGCACATGCGGGGCATATTGCACCATTGGAAGGGCCACATTGAAACATTATCTAATTCGGAATTTCCAGATTCTAAATCGTCTGTGTCATTATCTGCACAGTCAATACTCACATAAAAAGGATTGTTATTAGCACAGGACCAATGTGACCACATTTTCCACCTTAAACATCGTACTCATTCTTCATTATTCTTATATATTTCTCCACAGTTCAGACAGTGAGTGTGTTGTGATGATTCTCCGAAGAATCATCACTGAATTCAAGTTTCCTTTTGATTCTTGTTTTCTTCTTAGATATTTTTGTGGGCAGGTTTTACTTTTTTGTTGGTTTTTCTTCTTACTCTCTCTTGCGGCTTTTTCCATTTCCAGCAATGTTTTCTCTGGTGTATCTGTGAGAATTGCACATTTCCTTTTTTTCCTATTTCGACTGCATTCTTGCCGTGGCCCTGCTTTAGGATACGGGCGAACAGCTTGAGGTGAAACTGTTTGCGTTAAATCTCCAGGGTCTGATATTTGGACACCACTGGGCCCAGGGACGATATCTAGTTGGTGATCACTGCCCGAAAACACTTCATTCACTTCCTTTATTTGACTTATATATTTTTGTATGCTTTCCTCGGGCAGAGTATGATCTGTTACAAAAGAAGCTGCAAAATCGCTGTCTTGAAACTTATCATCATTCAGTGGGAAAATGCCTGCAGCTGAAAATCCTGAAGCAATATTACAAGGTGTGAATGGTGTCATGAATGCTTCTTTAATCATACTTGGCAAGTCGTAGTTATTAAGTGTTTTTCCTGGATTTATTTTTAGCTAGGAATCGACTCCCATGCTACAGATTTTCTTGAATGGTCCGTAAACACGAATGTCAAGGGGCTGGAGCCGGTGTGAACAGTGTGGTGGAAATGACAAGAGTACTACACCATTGTCTTTACACAAATCCAAAACTGTAAAACTAAGGTGAGAGGAATGGTTGTCTAGTAACAACAATAGAAGTGGATCGGCTTTGTTCGGTTTGGTTTAGGCAATAAAATGTTTCATAAATTGCACTAAACTGTCATCTGTCATCCATCCAGATCCTGTAGCAGCACCAATGCAACCAGCTGGTCCATCTCGCATGAAGTGGTCTTTGAATTTATTTCTTGGGAAGATAATCATAGGAGGAATAAAGGTTCCCTGTGCAATCACCGCTGCAGCAACAGTTACGAGTTCACCACGTTCTGCTGATGTGACTGTTCCCACTTGTTTGACTCCTTTTCCTGCGACAATTTTATTTGGTTTCAGCACAGTAGTTGCTCCAGTTTCATAACAGTTCCAAATTTTTGAAGGAAGTAGCCCTGATGGGTGACGTGAGTAAACATCAGAGAGTTTCTTGTAAAATTCATTCATATAATGCTTGTTAAAACTTGTCATTTTGGCTTAGCTAGTTTCTTCCGGTTGTCTTATTAATAGCTCTGGATGTCTTTTCAAAAATCCACACAACCAGTCCACTCCTGCTGTTTCTTTTTATGCCCAAGATGGGGGCATTTTTAGTCCATAGCAATATAGAGGAAAGAAATATTCCAGAAAATGAGTGGGTCTGTGCCACGTGTGCCACGTGTGCCACTTGTGTAATACAAATGGATGATGAAGAAAACTACATGGCATCACTGTCGAGGGAGTACAACACAACGCATCAAATTTGTGCAACTGTCTCAGACGATAGTGCTACGAAAACGCAGGTGGTCCTTGTCATCCAACTTCTGGAAGAGGTGAGTTCACTACGAGAAGTCATAAATGTAATGCAAATTGAGCTAAAATCTGTCTGACAAAGGTAAAGAAACTGCAGTAAGTCTTCCTTCTCCGTGCTTGTGATCGCAAGTGGTGCGTAAGCGGAAGTTCAGCAAGACAACTTTACCGTGTGATTTTTCCATTCGTGTATCAAATAAGTTTGATGCTCTGAACAACAGGGCAGAAGAGGCTACCAAACAAGATCACACAGTCAAACGCGATTCAGTGAAACACAAAAAGTCAGGTAACATAGTTATCCTTGCTGCTAGTCATGGCAGAGGCATAGCTGGTGTGTTGAGTAATGTAATGCCTGAAAAATGTGTATTTGGTATGATTAAACCAGGTGCAAGTATACAAACCGTCCTGTAAAAAAGTGAAAACGTGAGTAAAAAACTTGGTCATAACGATTCAGCTGTAACCATTGGTGGATCCAATGATGTTTCAAAAATGAAGGTGATAAAGTGATTAATGTGCTAAAACAAAAACAGAAACTTTTTAGTGAAACAAATGTAATTGCTACAGAACTACTACACCCCCCCCCCCCCCCCCCCCCCCGTCAAGATCAACAAACTTGGTCGTGTGTTAATGTAGCCGTAAAGGACACAAATAGGAGTGTCAACAATTTTTGTAATTTGTTTAAAATGTTCAAGTTATAGAAACTAGTACGTTAGCTAGGAAATTATTTACCAGGCATGGATTGCACTTGAGCCACGAAGGTAAACAGAAACTGACTACTCTAATCCATAGCTCTACCAAAACAATGTCAGGTGGGGAGTGCATATCCGAGATTATTCCTTTAGGCTTTACTGTACAGGGGAACTAGAAAATGGAACCGAACTAATAAATACATTAAAGCTCGGTTCTCAAACTCAAATACAAGTACTTGTAAAGTTGATTTTGGTGAGAATGTATTCACACTACCTATAAGTACTGACAATGGTAATATTGTGTTTCCGAATAACAGAAGTATTAATGTAAAGTTCCGGAATTTAATATCTAGGAATAGCAATACATATGGTACACAAACTAAAGATAATATTCTCAAAAACAAGACAAACACCATGCTTCTAACAAACCTATGCTTCTCATCTTGCACCAGAATATTCAGTCACTGAGAAACAAACTCACTGATCTCGATTTGTTATTTAACACTAAACTGTTAAAAAGTGAAGCAACTACTCCAAATATTACATGCTTTATTAAACATTGGTTAAATAATGAAGAAATTACGTTTTACCCATTACCAAATTACACCATGATTTCCAATTATTGTCGAACTGAACTTCTAAATGGTGGTAGTTGTATCTATATTGAAATCAAACTTGCATTTGACAGATGTATTATATTATGTATTTAAAGGCCATCTGACAGAGACATTGATTCATTTTTTAAACAACTGGATATTATAATAAACAAAGCATGGAAAACACATTAACACTCTGTAATGACCTAAACATTGACTTCTTAAAAGAGACTAATACAAAAAGAAAACTTGTGCACATCCTTAATTCATATAACTTACATAACATAATTAATAAGCACACCAGAATTACTAAACAATCCAGTTCTGCAATAGACTATTTCATTACCAACCTTGACCCAAAATACCTTACAAATAATGTAGTTGACTATGGACTCTCAGATCATATGGCTCAGATAGTTAAAGTGCATCAATGACATCTACCTGATAGGAAAACTAAAATAAAATATAGGCGCATTAATAGGCACAATAAAACATTGTTCTTAAATATTTTGGATAAGGAAACTCAGATGGATATCGATGAAATGACAGCCATTGAACAAAAATTTAAATTCATAACAGAAAAATTGAAAATCATCATAAATGCAACATTTCCGTTAAAACACGTTACAACTGACCAAAAACCCAAACCATGGCTAACCAAGGGAATAATTACATCCAGTAAAAAGCTAAAGAGCTTACATTTATTAAGTAAAACCTATAGTCAACCACACATTTTCAGCAGTATAACAAGAACTACAAAAAAAATATGTATAGGAGTGTCATACGACAGGGTAAGAGGATGTATTTACAGAACAGGATAAATCTAAGTGAAAATAAAATGACCACAACATGGAAAATAATCAATTCTGAACTAGGTAGGGACACTAAACTGGCAAAAGAAATAAATAAACTAGAAATAAATGGCAAAGTAATACAAGACAGTGAGCAGATTTCTTCATAATTCAATATGTTTTTCCTTAATATTGCTGATACGCTGAATTCAACACAAAACAGACAAATAACAGAAGCTATTCAAAATCTGAAACATCATTGTCCCTCTAACAATAAGACCATTTACTTATACCCAACATCAGCAAAAGAAATAATAAAATTTATAAAACAATTAAAAAACTCAAATTCTTCAGATATCTATGGCATATCAAACAAAATGATAAAAGTTGCTGGACATCACATTGCTAAGCCACTATCAAATCTAATGAAGGAAGTTTTTCTGGAAGGTATTGTACCATACTGTTTGAAAAAAAAAATACTCCCTGTCTATAAAAAAAGGAATTACAACAGATGCAGCAAACTATAGACCTATTAGTTTACTACCCATTTTTGCCAAAATCTTTTAAAAAGTACTTTACAATAGACTATCACTTTTCTTCAGAGACTGCAATATTTTGAACAATAATCAATATGGTTTTCAATAACATAAATCAACATTAAATGCTATACATAATTTCACTAGTAAAGTTTTTAACATTTTGGTCTATATTAATGACCTGCCTCTAAACATTCCACAGGCCAACAAAGCCGTAACTTATACTAAGAGCTAACATGTTACACATCAGAACATCCAACATCAATTAATGCAAATGAGTCATTGAAGAGAGAAAAAAATTTGCGATGCGAGGTGAGGTAGAAATCGACAGTGGCAGCCCCAAGTAGCCGAACAATGAAGGCAAGGGTAGGATTAGCCTAACTCTCGGCAAGGGAACGAATATCTGAACAAAAATACACGGACAGGTCATGGTCACTGTTTATGTCAAGTTAAGATTTACAGGGAATCCAAGAAGTAAACCATCCAGCGCCGCGCCTATTTCCTGCCGCTCAAAACAGCTATTAGCTCAGGTACAAAGAAATAAAAATGACATACCTGTGAAAAATTTGTGCAAATAGGAAATTTTGTACATTGGTACAGTTGACTATGCTTAATAACATACCGTTAATTACTGTTATAGACCTTGTGCGTATCACCGAAAACATGCAATTAAGTTCTATATAACAGCGACTTAAAGCAGTCCCTTAACATGCTCCCCATTTATGCAGTTTTAAAAGAATTTTTCCAATAACCAATCGGAATAATGTATAAACGCTATTTAACATATTTATCTTAAAAATATTTCGTGTGTTTAGATTAAGGATAATATTTAATTCAAATTATTTATAAAGGAAGTTTTATATTTAATCTCTACCACCGTAACAGCTAAAAATAAGATTTGCAACGAACTGAAGAGCCCAATGTGAAAAATTTCGGTATAAATATTTTTGCGTATTCTTTAAGCTCTAAGACAGTGTATTGATTGAGAGTCTATCTAAACAGGTTGGTTCACTAGAGTGGACCAAAGTTTCGCAGGGGGTTTACACTGCAACGGTTGTAAGCTCTCACGGCCAGCGCGACATTGCGAGACACATTATTATTCTTGGTATCATTCTGGGACTAGCTAATAACCCGCGTCTTCGCTAGCACATTTTCTGAGTATTAATAAAATCATACTATTAAAAAGCTTACATCCCGCATTATTTTTATAGAGATATAACGTTCTATGATTAAACATAACTGAACCCTTTTCCCCACGCTTAAAAGACGAAATAAGAAAAAAAAATTAATAATAAAATTTGTAATTCAATTTGCTGGTTTTCATTCTTAATTTTTTTTTTCTCTGAGATCCAGAAGATTCTCCCCACATTAGTTCGTAACAATATTGTAGGTAGTGATTTTATTTTATTTTTGCCGCAGCAGTATGACGTTTGAAGAACAAAAAAAAACTGAGTTTGCAGTACATTTCGCTAATAAAAGTGCCGTCGTTTCGAATGAAATCTTATATTCATTAATACTTTCCGTGAAAATGTTGCCGAAGGCTCGTTGTAAAAGTATACCTATGGGGTTTTAAATATTTTATTGTATGTGAGTAAATTATAAGCAATGACTTGGGTAAACATTTAATTTATATGGTGGCAACAACATTCGGCGGACAAATAAAAGAAACACTACATAAACATTTTCCGAAAGAAGTACAGTGGTAACGGCTACAATAGCAGTCTTTATTCAATATCTACCTAAAACTGTAATCAATTAATTGGATTATCCTTTCAGACCTCTTTCACACCCATCACATTTCAATGGTTTTTTTTACCGTTTCTAATTTTAATCCCTTTTTATGTCCATATTCTCTTTAAAGATGTCTTAAATGAGAATATTGTGACTTACCGATTACAGTTTTAATAAAATTAATATTACATTTACTAAAAATAAATTTCGTTGAACTTCTAATTTTATATAGGCCAACTAAATTTTTAATCTGGTATACTGTACTGCTGCTAAACTTGTTGGTGTATTCTTACTGCTGGCGCCAGTACCATTAATAGTACTCGTCGATTTATAAATAGACCCTTTTGTTGTGTGTGTGTTGTCGGGACAATATACACTGGCTGTCACTATTTTTCAAAAAATATATATATATATATATACATATATATACATATATATGTATGTGTCAATGGTACTGTTATGCTCTTGTACTCTGACCCTTAGAAACATGCATAAAATGTTATTTATCATAAAACACACACTCTTGGACACAGGTAGCTAGGTAACATATATCAACACATAGGGATAAAATTCAGGTTTTTATTATTAAGAATAAAATGGCTATTCATCAGGGACAACTAACATATGTGTAGAGATAAAAATCAACATTAATATAATTAGATAAAAATCACAGAAAAACAATCCTAACGATAATGAACATGACTCGTGGATATGCGCTTATGTAAATTAAAACATCAGGAAAATACGTAGCACACATGAATCGTTCACCAAAAGTTCGTTAGTGTAAGTTCAGAAAATAAAATCAAATGATGTTTTTACGGACGCATTCTTACATAACAGAAAAATGTTTGAAATCATAGCACAATTAATTTGTATGATTACTATTTATGTTTATATTTGGGTTCGTATTTGCCTTGGCTTAACTCAGTTTATATGGTAGAGACACGAAACTTGTACTCCCATTTCACCTCTGGGTATCACAAAATAAAATAATAATTTAAATCTTGGAAATAACAATTCATGACGTAGTTCAGGATAATTGACACCTTTTACGTGAAAACTAATCAGTTTGTGGTCAAATCGAAGTGATTCACGAAGAAATTACATACAGCAGGGTATGTCTATGGGCGATACAAAATGCAAGATCTTTACTTACAGATTTTCACTCCTAATAACATATCCGTCAGAATATGCCCTTATAAACTTACATATTATTTATTTATACGTCGTTTAAGCTCATCCTGAGTGTTGGATGGCATAATCTAGCTAGCTATATTTCAAATTTAAAATAGGCCTCGCGCCTTTGCGTCGGCATCAGACGCCTTCATACAACCATTCTTATTAATTAAGACGTTCTAGACGCCTCACATCTAAAACACGGCCTCTCATTGGCCGAAACCAAATTCGGTTAGCGTAATTTATTAATACCGTAAATAACACTCATTAATACAATTGAAAACACAAAAATGCGGTAAATTTAAAACGAAAATTTCCAACAATGAAAATTTCTTTAAGTAATACCCCGAATAAAATCATCGTTTATTCGTTAAGTTCATTAGTCCTTAGAGGGGTATACTCAATTGGCTGTCCATATAAGTCCATTTCAGGTCATAGAGCATAGCTCTCGTAGATATACATAATTAATAAAAAATATATTTAAATAACTTTTGCGGGCAAACAATATACAAATTAAATAATAAAATTTCATAATAATAATAATAACAATCAAAATAATAAGACTTTATAAATAATAGTATCATTAAAATAAGTCATAACTTTCTGTGCATTATGCAAATAGTAACAGCACAGAATTGCCGCCCTTGTCAATCATATTGAACTGCAATCGTTGACCTGTTCAAAACAGTACAATGTGATTGGCAGTTTACCGTCTCTCTCGCACTGTGTACAACGAATAGCCTTGTCGCCTAGCGGCGCGCGCACCACACATAAAAAAAAAAACTTGGAGCGACTGAGTTTCTTCTTCTCCTCCTTTTTATTTTTTTTTTCTATCGTCATTTCGCCCGTTACACCAGACAATTCGCGCAATTTTAATCACTTTGCATCGGGTCGTCGCCGCTAGCAGACCTGCGCTCGAATGGTCCACGGGTTTTCCCGCGCAAAATCATCTCTGCTGGACCTGCTACAGCTCTCCGACGACGTCTACTACCTTGAGCCGCTCCTGTTGAGAGGGACGTGGGGGGACATACTTACTGTAAGTAGCAATCTCATATGGCTGTAGCGGGTGTATGTACATGTGAGTCAACAATGTGACGTTCTCCAGGACACGTCACGGCAGTGGATCAACGTCCACCCGCGGTGCAAACGACATCGACGGCGGCGGCCGAGGAGGCATCGGGACAGCGCCCGACCTCAAAGCGGCCAACACCAACACCTGCTCCACAACTCACGTCGGCGGGATTGGCGTGTGGCGGCTCGCAGTACCGGACACCACGGCTCCTGGCTCCGCGGCGGACTGCGGCTGCAGCTGCTGCCCTACCCCACGAACACGTGAGAGGCGGCGTCGGGACGTCTGCGGTGCTGCTCGTGTCGGCGGAACCGCCATCTCACAAGGACGCACTCGTCGGGTCCCATCACTGATAGGTACACAGCCGTTGCGAACTGTATTGTGTACATTTTAACTAACAAGTATCCCGGTCATTAAACAGTCTTAAAACTCTTCACTCATGTGTGAATCGTGCACTTGTAACGCACGAATGTCGGCAGGCTAAGACATCTTCTGTGCTTAACGTAGCCTATCCACAAGCCAGTTCAGTATAAACTAACTATTAAAACAAATAGTAACTAATGGGATCAAATAACATCAGATATTAAATAATAATATAGTAACTTAGGCTAACCATTCAATAACTTTCAAAGTGAAATTGTTACATCTTAAAAATAGGTATCATTAGTTAGATAACATTCAAGCATAACTTTAACTAAACTGATTTTCATGTTAATGAAAGGGTTTGTGTACATCATTGTTAGGCATCCTTATGCCTTCAGGTTGTACCTGTTTTATTCTATGTACAATTTCATTATGCATCTCGTACATTTCCATAAGCATCATCTCACAATCTTTCATAACTTCATAATATCAACAATTGATAAAATTAATAATTCTCACTAACATCTCATATAATATACATAACATCATATTTACAATATCACTTCAAGGAACATTTTATATATTACATCATTAAAAGCATTTGTTTATGTTAGCAAACAAATCAACAATAGTTTTGATTTCGTTTAAGTACACGAATCATGTGTAACTTGTGCTTGGAAAGGGAACGCACAGTGTTTCCTTCTCTTTTATCTCTCTTTTATTGCAGCTTATCGCTCGGCGAAGGCGGCCTTTCCTTTTCTTTTATTTTATTTTACTCGAGTGTCTGGTGAACTTTAATTTCTACCACTTCTCGCAAGGTAGTATTTTTTTTTTCTGTAATCAGCTGGGTTCTCATATAACGCAAACAGCTGTTTGGAAAGTGTATAGTAGTTTCCCTCTCATCTCATCCATTAGTTTCGTTTTCAGGTATCCGATGCGGGCTTCGCAGGATCCTGACTGTGTATTCATATCATTCAGAAATTTCTCTGATAGGAATTGTTTCTTGTTAAAATCACTTGAGATTCATGATCTCGATGCAAAGGATAATTCTATCCTGACAAAGCTATGTGAAACAAAAAAAAAAATGCTTTCATGATAGCTTGCAAAAATTTTTTTTTTCTTTTCTGGCTGGCTCAATTTTGCAGTAACTTAGTACTTGTTTATAATACAGCCTGCTGACATTTACTGCAACAGTGTACTAAGTCCGCGACATAGTTGTTAGACATTGAGTTTTTCAGGTCTTCGTTTGACATCATATTCGCCTACTCGACGATTACAAACATAAACAAACAAAATCTCAAGTTCCACGTTGAATGAAATTAAAATCTTTTGTATAGTTTTTTTTTTTTTTCACAATAAATGACACAGTCGTTCGTATATATCTCGTTATCATTTCATAAATATCATTATTTAAAATAACCAAATCAAGTTAATTTAAAGAAATAGCTTTCTAATACTGAGTTGATTTGTATGCGAAAGGAATGCATACTTTTCTACTCTGCATTCAGGGCAGAATGCAACCCTATGAGATCATTTGCAAAGCCCTACTTCAATCATAGAATTCGTGTAAAACAAGAGTATTAAATTTGCAAAAAAAATATATATATATTTTTTTTTCATCTTCTTCTCCAGCAGTGTTTAATAACAAAAATAAATAAATCTCGGCGATTATTAATAAATTCAATGGTGTGTTGTGCTTCGGAAAAATTGGAGTAACCACATCAGTAATTCAAGGTAACCATATTATTATTATGCTAGTAGTTGCAAAGTGTTCATGTGCTTCTTAGATGCTTTGTAGAACAGTGCTCACCCATGTTTACACAGCTAGGCCATACTTCACTCACACAAGTTAGTCGACAACACACAAGCTTGACATTTCCTTTTTCTAGTTAGTATGATAGTACTTACAGATAGGCGCATCTCATTACATAGATTCAGGTATTACTGTTAGTGAACTTATACTCACACGAAGAATAATGCAGACCAACTGACAAACAATATTATACACATAATACACTATTAAATTCGAAGATTCATTACATCTGTGTGGGTGGCATTTCACTTCACCTCACTACAGGCAATAATAAGCGGGAATTGCACTTCCGCATCGAAGCGACGATAATGTACCAAGCGGGTATCACACTTCCGCTACACATTAGGTACCTGTCAGTGGTTGCAATACGCCTCACATGGCGTAACAAATTACACAGTAACCATTTAATACCTTTCACATTCATACTGGTCAGGTCCTGGCTCTGACCTAGACATTCCGATTGCGCTCAGCTGTTATAGTACCTATACTCGTACTATACAGGTGTTTCACTAGCTTGTGTCGAACTTGTTCACTGGGACACAGGTTTCTTGTAGGCTCTCAACTGCGAAATATTATACCGGCCTACTGGTCGGCCTGTAGATGGGTCTTCCAGAGCATAACAATTCTCTTGAACTATGTCAGTTATGACATATGGTCCGTCGAAAAGCAGAAATAATTTCCTGGTGACATTCTCCCATGCCTTGCTGACAGGAGATGTCTTCTTGAGCACAAGGTCGCCGATATTAAATTTAGACAATTTGGATGCTAGTTTCCTTCTTCTTCGTACATCAGCTTCTGCTGTGAGCTTCATTCTTACGAATGCTTCCACTTCTTCTCCTGTGGGTAGTCTTGTCCTTTCGGGCTCCTTGTCACAGTGGGGTATAAATTCAGGGTTGATCATACAGAGATCCTTAATAGTTTAACGTGCCAGTGTTGACACGTCCACCTGGAGCTGGTGATCTGGCTCCTTCTTGACGATTCCACTGTCGGTTCCCTGCTGCTTCAGACACAGCAGCTTTAAATTCTGCTGCCACCTGATTTGCTGGTCCCTGGTTGTAGTACGTCGTCTGCTGAGATGTAGACGGTGCAGCAAATGGTGGTGGGAATGCTGTCATCTGTGTGTTCCGGTTGTACGAGAGGTGGCTGTTCTGGGCATGGCCGCCACTCGTCTCGTGAGTCCTGGGGGCATAGTGGTATGGCGGGCGGTAGTCCTCAGGTTTGCCGTTGTAGCGGGGCTCGTCGGTACGGCGGTACTTCTTGCAGTACTCCAGCTCGTCTTCTGACGATGCTCTCCGGCGGCGGTCTGCTGACTCCCTGGGTGGCCGTGACTCTGGCGAGAATGATCTTCGCTTGTTGTGTCGGTAGTCCCCCTGCCTCCGGCGGTGGTTTGCTTCGTCATCGCTGTGGTAATTCCTGGAGTTGGACCACCACGTCTTTCTCTTGTAATAGGGGGTCTTCCTGTAGCCTGTCTGGTATTGATCGTTCCGGCTAGGTCCTCCTCCTCTTGGCTGCCAGTTCATTGTGTTCACCGCTGCCTGTCTGAGCTCCTTGGGTTTTCCCTCGCGATTCTGCCAGTAGTTGTGGACGGGCTGTTGTCGGTGGGGCTGTGGTACCCTCTCACTCTCCTCCTTGGTATTGGGTGCTCTGTCCATTTTCTCAAGTTTATCATAATTGAGAAGGCGCTCGCGGAACTCTGTCACATCACGGTACGGCAGGCCTGATAACTGCTTCTGATACTTGAGTGGGAGCTGCGTGAGGATGGCCGCGATGAATTCATCATCCGTCATGGGCTGATCCAAGTAGCGTGTCTTCTCAAACATTGCTGATAGATGCGCTTCCAAGGACGCGCACTTCCTTGGGTCATACTTATACGTGTGAAACTGTGCACGGAGGTGACTCTGTATTCGGATGTTCCAATACCGGTTGTGGAACAGGGACTGGAACTGGGCGTAACTATGTGTTGTTGCACTCAGCATCTCCCACCAGTAAAATGCCGGTCCTTTCAGGGCGCTGTTGAGACACTTCAGTATCTCTGTATCCCTCAAATGAAAGGTTGAGGTGTATTCCTCAAATCTTTTCAGAAAACGGATGGGGTTCTCTGTAGCTCTGCCAGCAAACGTGGGCATAGCTTCTGCCCAATGCTTAGCTGGATGGTGCATGAGCGTGGCCGCATCAATGTTGGATGGGCTCAATACAGGGGTTTCTCTGGGCAGATCCATTTGAACGGTAGGATGATTGTGGATGGGTAGCAGTGGAATTGTGTACATCTCACTGGGGTACGGTTGCCTGTCTACTGGGGCAGTCGGTACAGTTGACACAGGGGCTGTGTGTGACGGTACATGAGCTTGGCGGTCAGCTGACTCACTCCTGGGACTGGGGTGTACACTAAGGTGCTCGATTCTATCTCGTAGTGTGGCAGTAGCCACCTCCATGTCCTCCAGTCTATGTTCGAGATGCTGGAGATGTCCTCGCACCTCCTCCCTAGCACTAGCTTGTCCCTGGTGTTCATTTGAGATCATGTTTCGTATGGATGTTACATGAGTCTCCAGACTGTCCACACGACTACTGTTCTGTGATACCTGCTCAGATATCTGCTGGACCTGTTCGTGTTGCTGGGCCAGCCTAACCTCAATGCTGTGTTCCAGGCTCTTTAATCCTGAGTTGGTCTGATCCCTCAGCGCTCCCAACTCAGCCGTAAGCCGCCCCATTTGAGTATTGTTCTGTTCTAATTTCGCATTTAGGGATGCATTATGCTGCTCCATTTGAGTATTATTCTGCCGTAATAACTGCATGAGTGCTTCCAGAGTCACAGGTGATGTAGCAGTATTATCTGGCAATGGTGTTATGTTAGGGACAGTGGCCTCCTTTTCCTCCTGCTCCCCTGTTGCTGGTGACGTGGGCCGCCCTAACCTCTCAGTCACGGTGGTAGAGTGATCACTAGGCCCCTCCACACAAGTGTTCCCTGGTGAACCCCCTGCTGATGATGTCGCCGTGTCACTTCCTGAATTCCCTGTGTTATCGCAGTCTTCACACATACTGTCACGCCTACTCCTGAGTGAGTATGTGGGGTGGTTGTGTGCCATGTTATTATAATGGATTAGATATACTATGCAGGATCAAATGACAACTTGAAATAAGGTGTGACAACTCAATGTCAACACACTCGGGCCCCACGTTTATGTGCGCCACTTTCTATACTGTACTGCTGCTAAACTTGTTGGTGTATTCTTACTGCTGGCGCCAGTACCATTAATAGTACTCGTCGATTTATAAATAGACCCTTTTGTTGTGTGTGTGTTGTCGGGACAATATACACTGGCTGTCACTATTTTTCAAAAAAAAAAAAATATATATATATATATACATATATATACATATATATACATATATATGTATGTGTCAATGGTACTGCTATGCTCTTGTACTCTGACCCTTAGAAACATGCATAAAATGTTATTTATCATAAAACACACACTCTTGGACACAGGTAGCTAGGTAACATATATCAACACATAGGGATAAAATTCAGGTTTTTATTATTAAGAATAAAATGGCTATTCATCAGGGACAACTAACATATGTGTAGAGATAAAAATCAACATTATTATATAATTAGATAAAAATCACAGAAAAACAATCCTAACGATACTGAACATGACTCGTGGATATGCGCTTATGTAAATTAAAACATCAGGAAAATACGTAGCACACATGAATCGTTCACCAAAAGTTCGTTAGTGTAAGTTCAGAAAATAAAATCAAATGATGTTTTTACGGACGCATTCTTACATAACAGAAAAATGTTTGAAATCATAGCACAATTAATTTGTATGATTACTATTTATGTTTATATTTGGGTTCGTATTTGCCTTGGCTTAACTCAGTTTATATGGTAGAGACACGAAACTTGTACTCCCATTTCACCTCTGGGTATCACAAAATAAAATAATAATTTAAATCTTGGAAATAACAATTCATGACGTAGTTCAGGATAATTGACACCTTTTACGTGAAAACTAATCAGTTTGTAGTCAAATCGAAGTGATTCACGAAGAAATTACATACAGCAGGGTATGTCTATGGGCGATACAAAATGCAAGATCTTTACTTACAGATTTTCACTCCTAATAACATATCCGTCAGAATATGCCCTTATAAACTTACATATTATTTATTTATACGTCGTTTAAGCTCATCCTGAGTGTCGGATGGCATAATCTAGCTAGCTATATTTCAAATTTAAAATAGGCCTCGCGCCTTTGCGTCGGCATCAGACGCCTTCATACAACCATTCTTATTAATTAAGACGTTCTAGACGCCTCACATCTAAAACACGGCCTCTCATTGGCCGAAACCAAAATCGGTTAGCGTAATTTATAAATACCGTAAATAACACTCATTAATACAATTGAAAACACAAAAATGCGGTAAATTTAAAACGAAAATTTCCAACAATGAAAATTTCTTTAAGTAATACCCCGAATAAAATCATCGTTTATTCGTTAAGTTCATTAGTCCTTAGAGGGGTATACTCAATTGGCTGTCCATATAAGTCCATTTCAGGTCATAGAGCATAGCTCTCGTAGATATACATAATTAATAAAAAATATATTTAAATAACTTTTGCGGGCAAACAATATACAAATTAAATAATAAAATTTCATAATAATAATAATAACAATCAAAATAATAAGACTTTATAAATAATAGTATCATTAAAATAAGTCATAACTTTCTGTGCATTATGCAAATAGTAACAGCACACTGGGTGGGTAACGTTTCGTCAAAATGAGGTCATACGAGACGGAAAAACTCATCAATAACAATCAGGTGTGTTAAAAGATATGTCATGACCTGCAAGTGAAAACTACCATTTGTTTTGCCTATAGTGACTTATAAAAGTATCCAGATTTTTAAAACTGCGTCAATTTGCTTCACTGGCTGTGATTTGAACAAGGTTGACACTATTACACAAGAAAAAAAAACCTTTCGGCGCAGCCTACAGGAGCAGGTAGATTTCGACGTTTATATTTCTTTATGTTGAAACAAAAGTGACATATTCATTTTAACAACATTACCATTAATATCCGCTTAGAGACATTTTAAATATTAACAATGGTTACTTAATTAAAAAATTTTTTAGAGGTATCTTGTATCTAATATTTACTATATTTAAATGAATAAAAACAGATTGAATAGTGATCATAGTACAGAAATTATTAATTTGTTTTTAATCGCACATTTTTTATCCCCTTGCGCAGAGTTCATCTTATAAAGAAAATTATTTTCGACCAAAGGTTTTAGATAAAATATAAGGATTTATACACAATTCTAACGGAATTCATAGTGTGCCTACTGAGGAAGATATGGAATTTTTGGTTTTTCAACCCCCCAATTTTTTCCACCCCTTGCAATAATGGTTGGTCGTATAAAAAATTATTTCAGACAAAAATTGTAGATAAAATTAATACTCTTTCAATAAAAAAGATTAGGACTCAATAACGTACATAGTACGGAAATTATTATCTTTAAAAATTCAAACCCTGTTTTTTCCACACCTTTCACCAAAGGTTCGTCTCATCAAAAATTGTTTTGACAAAAGTTTTGGATAAAAATTAAAGTATTTATACACAATTTGAATGGAATTGATATTATTCCTACTGTGGGAGTTATGATTTTTTTGACAACCCAGATTTTTTCACCTCTTGCAGTTATGATTGGTTGTACAAAAAGTTATCTAAGATAAAATATTTTGGTATTACTCATAACATTTATTAAAAGTTCAAACGGATGTGATAATAATCATATTTTTGGAGTTATTTCGATTTTTCTGTTTTTCTTAAAACCTTAACCATCTCTACCCATTTGGTCGGATATCGCCCATTAACGAACTTGACCGAGATTTCCTATTACTAGATTTCATTTATCAGTTTGAAAGTGATTTGTGCAAAATTACGACAGTTATCGTGACTATAAAAATTTGAATTGTATATATAGATATATATACATAAATATAAAGGTTGATAAACTTTTGAGATGACTATTGTTTTGGGGTCTATGGACCCTAAAACGAAAAGCATTACAAAAATTTTCCGGAAGTCGCACCATGCTAACGGCTACAATAGGTAGTATTTCTTTGAGATCTACCTAACAAGGCAACCAAAAAAACACGTAGGCCTACCACAAAAAGACGCCAATCATTAATTAAAATAAACATATATTTCATTAAACGTTAAAATAATGCAGACAGTTTTTTTTGTAACTATGACTTGATATTTTAATGGTTCAGTTTTGTTCAGTTAGAAAGAATCCATGTCAAAAACATAATTTTCATAGTCAATACAGCAGCTTATTAATTTTCCAGTTCTGAGTGTTGTGTAATACTTCTAAATTTGTGGTTTCAAATCTTTAGGGGAATTTGTTAAAAATTTCTTAATAGTAGAGCAAACAGAGAAAACTTTAAAAAGGAATCATGCTTTTAAACCTTAGCGCTTTACTTTAAATAATTTTTATTGTCGTGAAATCAAACACAAAATAAATTTGAAAACTGATAACTTTGACAAATATTTCATAAACACTTATACAAAGTTTAATTATTTTAGCTAATACATTTCCAAAACGTGTTGAGCTCTTTTCGTAAATAGAATGATCAACCACAGAGTAGAATTCCAATTTTTATGAAACTAATTCATGCAGTAAACAAAATAGTTGCCTTCATTAGAATTTTTGGTCATATTAGAGATGTTTATTTGGATTTAGAAGATATTTATATGATACAAATAGAGCTTGTTGTCAAATAAAAGAATGATTTGTTTCTAATTGTTACAAAATATAACCAAAACATTTTCACGCAAAAAAAAAATTGCGGGGAATAAATAACGTGAACACTTTTAAGTACGTATGTTCCTGTTTTATCTCGTAACTTATTTACCCGTAAGTTTTCACCAATAGTTGCGGCACTTAAAAAAAATATCTCCATGAAAAATCAAGCATGTAAGCACATATATAATTGACTGGTGAGAGAACACTAGTATTTGATACAAAAAAATGCAAATTACGCAGATATTATTTTTCATACAACATCATATTTTAAGTGGAATGCAGTAAATATTTCAAATAAAAGACCATATGAATGCATTTGTAATGCCGCAGGAAGTTTCCCTCACCTCCCACACAGTAATGAGCGCCTAATACCCAGTTCGCCCGAGCACTCCGCATTCGAGTCCCAACAACCACCGTGCGGGTCCCACCCACCCCTCGGATCCCCCCCTCCCCTCGGGTCACTCCCCTCAGCCAATGGGAGAGTATTTGGCCACTGCCAATGGGAACAGTGATGTTTCTGCGGGGCGGACCGAGGCCTGCCAGGAGGTATCGTGGAGGGAGGTCAAAGCAGTGCAGGGGAAACGGTCGGGGTTATGACGAGGTCGGGGAACTGACATAGAGCCCTGGAAGATTCACTACGATACTCACTTTGCTTCAAAGGAAAAAATTACTTACTTATTGAAATATATATATATATATAAATTACGTTAATTTATTTTATACAATTTTTTTTTCAACAGTTTCATATTTAAATAACCAGCTGTACAATATCATCGTTTTGTTTTTAGTTTTATGATTACCTTTTCAAATGCAAATTATTATTTTTTAAATGGAAGGAGAAAGAAATAAATAAAACGTCATTCCAATAGTTTTACATTTTTTTATTACTTCAAAACATCTAACAAGGCAGAGAGTACAGAACACAGGGCGCTACGAATGGTTTTTGCAGAATAAAATTCGTAAAAGTCCGTAGCATTATCGCAATGTATCCGTGGCGCATCGATGCTCAATCCACGTTTCTTGATGCTGCGACGACGAGTTGCTGGTTCGAGTCTGGGAGAGGGTCGACGTCGAGTCCTAGTCTTGGGTTTGGAAGCCTTGAGTTCAGGTCTGGACAGGTCGCTGCGCTTCGATACCTCGAGTTTGGACAGGTCGCTGTGTCTCGTAGACATGGGTTTGGACTGATCACTGCAGCCCAGGGTGCTGGAGTCGATACCGCTACAGTCTTCTGGCGTGCAGTCGGATGCTTGTAGAGTTGTACCGAGAATTTCTTCCTTGGTGCATGGAATAACGGTTGTTGGTCTGAGGTTAAACACGATGCACGTTTCCGGACTGGTACAGTTTATTTGTAGTTGCGATGGCTCATAACTGCGTGGCGAATGAGCCATTAGGAAATGTAATACTCCGCCGTAACATATTTCCGTATAAGTGTGTAAATTTTCTTCTTCATCCAGGAAACTATATTCGACGCAGTTGTAGTCTGGTTTAGCACTCAGGTACTCGGTTTCCGGCTGGAATGGCGCCATCGTGTCCGAAAATAAACTGATTGATAGAGCTCGATTTTCGAGCTATTTATAGCAAAAAAATAATCAGGTGTGCCACTATTTGACAAATAAAAAATCGGGGTTGCCAATATTACAAATAAAAAATTATTCCTGCTGCTAGTGCCATTTCTGCATTAGCTACGAGTTTGTACAGGCACAGACACGTTCAAACTTGTCGTTTGGATGTTTAGCTTCGTAAATTGAAGGCCAGTGGACAGTTCCCCGACCTCGTCATAACCCCGACCGTTTCCCCTGCACTTCTTTGACCTCCCTCCACGAGACATCCTGCCAGCCCTTGGTCCGCCCCGCAGAAGGGGTGGGACCCCCCCGCACCGCCCTCCACAAGACATCCTTTCAGCCCTTTGTCTGCCCAGCTTATGGGGTGGGACCCCCCGCGCGGTGGCAAAGACTCGTAAAATGGCGGGTAGCGAAATGTTTAAGCCAATAGAAAAACTTAAGGAAACTTTTATGTTTTCTTAACTGTAAATAATGTAAATAATGCTCATTTTCTTAATTAAAGTATCCGGGAACCACAAGGCAGATGGAGGTAGCAGGAACGTTTGCTTGCCATGATCGTTCCCGCAAGACCTTTTTTTTTCCAGCAGAGGAGCCGAACCAACAGAAGTATCCGGCGCTTAGAAATTGCATGGACGTATACTGCTTGATCGTGCCTACGAGACTTCATTGGTGAAACAATTTACGTTTGATATATTTTAAAATTAAAATATCAATCAACCACACTAGCAGTTTATATATATATATATATATATATATATATATATATATATATATAAACGCTTGTGTATGAAAAAAGGCTAAGGGCCAATTGAACCACAGTCGTTAAACAATGTTTTATTAACGACTGTTAAATGTTACCTCTCCGTTTTAAACAACGATTAATCTTTTTCATTTCACCACACTTTTCTTGTGTTTAACTTTCCTCAGGTAGATAAAATGGTTTATCGTTATTAAGGTTCGTTAGAAACTATTACAAAGTAGTGGTCATTCTTTTTTGTTTGTATTGAGTTCATAAAAAGCTTTAATTTGCAAATAAAATGTTATAGTTCAGAACAAAACTAGATTATTTTAATTTTGTTAACTTACGTTTTATTATGTGCAATTATTTATGTTCATAATAACTTAAGTTTGACAATATCATTGGAGCTGAGATTAGTGACGACTCAGCTGACTATTGTTTGTTACAATAATATCCACTGGAAATGTTCGGCAAGAACAGTAAATTTAAGCATAACTTATTTCGTCTAAAAATTACATCAACAAGACTTCAAGATGTTATAACAACTGGAAGTAAATATATTTGTAACATTTGAGGTGTCAAGCGTGACCAAAATTTTCCTTACAATATCTGGATGACCAAGCTTCGCTCAGAAGAATCTTATTAAATGAATAGCTAATAACTCGCGTCTTCGCTCTTGCAATTTTAAGAGGGTTGCTAAAACCTTACAATTTAAAAAAGTGTATATATGATTAATTCCCAATATTTGGACTAAATAAACAGACACAATAAATCGTCAGGTGCATAAAAATATATTTTGTAAAATAACCGTTTTCGAAGTAATAGTTATGGGTATGCTATTTTTAATTTTTAGTAAAGATTAGGTATCGGATTTGAAAACTTATTTTTTAGACTGATCGAGGATATAGTTTACCTTGATGAAATTACACTTCCTGCCATTTCATGCGGTAGTTAATTAAAACATATAATTATTAAACTTACATCTATACTTTTTCAATTACGTTTACGAATCTTTTTCAATGTCACATTCATTTTCTATGGTTGAACCTAAGCTTAGAATAATCAAAGGATCCGACATTTAGATAAATACATCCCGTTTTTAAGAATATTTGATGCAATCGGATCTTTCTTTTAAATGAAGAGTACATGTATAAAGTTTATTATTGAACTTATTAGTTGAATCTTAGTTGTTTTTTTTTGTTATTAACTAAGCAGTAGGCTTATATCCAAATTTTTACCAATCTCTTCTTTCCCACTAGGATACTGATGTAAATATTAAGAATTAAGTAAATGTAGCAATATTGTTTAACCAGAAAAAAAAACCAAACCCAGCTAATTTATTAGATTAAATAAATTTATTACTTTTTAAAAATAATATTAACCTCTGTTAAGACTGACAAGTGATAATTCGGAGAATGTTGAATAACTTACGTAGCGTAGGTATGGTCATTTATCATTTCCTTAGGCACAAATTTGTGGGATTTGTTCATAATATATTTTTTTTAATATTAAAACAGTAATTGAAATATTTAACCTCTTAAAAAGTTAACTTCTGTAATTTGTAGAAAAGAGTTGATAGTTTTTGCATGCTTGTAAATCCTACCACATAACTTACATTCCGCTTCATTAGCTTTAGGGTTACGACTTTTATAATAAAAACAAATTCAAATGGTTTTTAACACCTTTTGTGGTAGAATGTGGGAAAATGATAAAAGTTAAAACCGATATAAAATCATAATAACTCATTTGAAAGTTATTCTTGCTCAGTTTTTAACATCTTAATTTGCTTGAATATATGATTTAGTAGACTATTATTAAAACTAACGTGCCCCGTTTCACGCACTGCCTTTGAGGTCGAATATCTAAATATGTTTAAAGTATTCCAGATAATAATTTAATAAAGTAATTCATGTGAAGTTGCTTACAGCCAGCTGTATTTGCTAAGGAGATATGAATTTTTCCATATAATAAACATAACTTACTCCCTATTCGCACCATTAAAAATGAAGGCAAAAAAAAAACTAAAGAAAAAATCATATGCTTAGTGCTTACCTTTATGTGCTTGTTATTGAATCTTAATTTCTAATTCTTATATTTATTAATTTCCGAAGTATTAATTTTTGTCTTTACATGAAACGTCGCCCCTTCCACGTAAGGACGGAATCATACAAATAAGTAAAATAACAATTTTTAATTTATTACCTTACCATTTTATTTACATCTTACTTAGTTACCGAAATTTGATGTTTAAAAACATACTACCTCATTTTCCACGTCATTACAAGATGTATTTTAATAAACGACAAAAAGTAATACGTAACTTCAGATGCAATTTTTTTAGTATCTTACGTCTATTACTTATTCATTTGGAAGCTTTTGTTTTTTATTTAAAAACAACCCTATCCTTTTATCAAACCTAGGGTTTGAATTGCGCAAAATGGTAATGTTGAGTTTGGTGGTTTTTGTATGATTATTATTCGTTCCCAATTTTTTTATTGTGCTTGATTAAGTTTTAAGTTAAAATCATTTTATCCAGCAGATAGACATTCCACTTCTAATGCCAGAACAGACTGGTCAGCCAGTATGATTTCATGGCAGCCATCTTGAATCTACCAACTTGTTTTCGTCTGCAAGAGGTTGCAGCCACCATATAAATTAAAATTTTACCCATATCATTGCTTGAAAAAACTTTCATCACAAGTCAAACCATTTCAGCGATAGTACGAGTTCAGCTATGTTTGGGCGTGTGCGCTATCGGAATTCTTTATAAATGACTCAAAATTCCTAACAATTTTCATATTTCGAGGGAAAAATTTCCGTTTCAAGACAATTTCCTGTTTATTAATAAATAAAAATTCTAAAATCTAAACACCAAAAAGGTTTTTCTATTTGAAAGAACCTTATGTCCTAAACATGGCTTAAAACTCCTGAAAGCAAGCCACTCTGAGCTGCCTCGACATGGACTGTAAGATTGAAATTATTTAATTTTGACCAAAAACTTCGGGGAAAAGACCAAAAATCATCAAAAAATTCGCTTGTTATTTTACTGATTAATTCGAGTGATTCCTGCACGTATTCGATCCTTGCCTTATTCGCAAATGGTAATATCAGGGGAAAAAAAGATCTAATAAATTACAAAAAAAAAATCTTAAGGTATATATTCATCAAACACCAACCACCAGTAAGGCGCAGATAATTTTAGGTTAAATATATTTCTCTATTTAAACTTAATATTGAATTACAATGTTCAAGGGAAAATGCAACAAAATTACAAATAAGAAAATTTATTAGGCCTATATTATTTCCACCAGTACAAACAAGGATTACTAGCATTTCTCGAACTCTTCAGTCTTCTTGGAAGGTGGATCAAATTCTTTGCGTGCACTGACGTATTTTCAAGGCAGTTCTACATGACAGTCGATTAAGAAGCAACGTACAATCAGTGGCCAGCAACATACATTTGGTTGTTTAGGAACGTCAGATAGGTGCATTTAGTCGGGGTTTGGGGTTGGAGGAGCTTTGCATTCTCAGTAATGTTGGAACAACCAGGTATCTTTCCCATTCCCAACAAAGCTGGTCAAAATATGTAAGGAATGGGGATGGGGTGAAAGGCATCGTCTTGTCCCGCAGGGTACTTAGCAACGATAACGGATTGAAGGCGCACCTGCATCTGGCTGAGGTTTTTGTCTTCTGCGACAAGCTGCTTCCGGCTCAACTTCTTACACACAAGACATAGTGGCAGCAAATAATCCTGTCTGACTGGAAGCTACAACAATGCTGTCTGGAGTATAGAAGTTATCAGAGATTTCACTCCCAGGCTAAATATAATTTCTTCTCTTTTCCTGAAATAGGGCACCAATGAGCACAAAGAAATGTAGTTTTGTCTGGAACGATATCAGGATCTAAAGTATTTAGAATTATTCGGGTCCAGTTTTTATGGCTCGTTAGTAAATTTCATACTTTTTACTAAAATATCATCTACTTTGTATTTCCGTATCTTGATAAACATGACATATATATGAAGTATTTTTTAAAGATTATTTTACAGACGGGAGGTGGCGTTCGTTGGTGGTATAAAACTATATTAGCTCGTTAAATCGCGATATCAATTTACATAGATGGCCATATTACAGTGCCTTCTTTCACTGGCGTATGTAAATAATACTTTCTAGTATGAACGATTGAATAAAGTCACGTAGAACTGTTAGAACTATAAATATGATCAATTTATTCTTACTTTTCTCCTAAAAAGACATGGAACTGGCTGAAAATATAATTACCTACTTTAAATAATGACCAATTTTAACTGAATATCTGCAAAGATCACTATGAGTACAAAAATATTTTTCATAAAATAAATGAATTTCTTGTAAATTTGAAAAGTGTTCATATAACAGCAGACGAACAATATAACAATAATTCAACATGAATTTGGGCTTGGATTGATGTTTTTCTAGTTTGTATGTAGCCAATATTTTGATAGCGCATATACATATCGATGCAAAACGCCCACAAAAAATAGTACTGTATGCCAAAAGTTGAAGTGAACGGTTCCTTCTCATAGTTGTAATTTTATAGTAAAGTATAACCTTATAGCCTAGTCGCTTTTATAACGTCGCCCAAAATCTTCCAAGAGGATTGAAGGCGATTACAAAGCACATTAAATTACTAATAACTATAATATTTTGTATGAGAAAAACGGGACTTTATATGTTTTAAGTTGTGATATGGTATGGTATTCGCTGTTCGTGGTAAAATCGCAATATAAAGTGGTTTTACTTAAACCTATATTATTTATTATTATTTTAATTGTATACAGAAATGAACACTTATTACAAACACGGTTATAGGGTAGCTCACGCAGCTCTCTACCAAAATATTTAAAAACACAACCATTTAAGTGTGGCTGAGCACCAGAGAAACATCGAAATAATATTTATTTTAATAGAAAAACATTTTTAATATAACATGCAGCTTCTATTCCGACAAGTTGCGTTTGATATAATGTAGAGAAAATGTTACTTTGAAAAGCTAATTCACCATATTTTTTGTGTGTTGTATGACCTAAATATACAATTAATCGTAATCTTCTAAATAAAAACTGTTAACTAATTTGTTACTTAAATTTACAATTTTAGGTGAAAATAATAAATAAACTAGTATGTATTTTGGATAGTGAAAATGTAGAGAAGGCATTTTTACAAAAATTATCTAATTTTTTTAAATATCCTACGGTTATCAAGAATATTGTTTTTTTTTATAACGACAGTAATCTACAGTAATTTAGAGGTATTTTCTATAAGTGTAAACATTGTAGTCTTGCCGTATTAATTAGATGTATGACATGCTTTGTACGTTTCCATGGTACACAATCTTAATACAAAACAGTTATTTGTGGATCTCATCAATAATTTTGCACTGAATCTAAGCCAAGCTACACATTTCATTCGAACATGCTAGTGTACATACACCGGCCGGTGTTGCCAGTGAAGCTGCACTGCATTTTGCTACGCTGGCTAAGAGTCTAATGTTTGAAAGAAACATAGCTGAAATTAACGTATTTGTACAAAATAAAATCTTTTGCGATCGTGCGTTTTTTAAACTAAGTTTCAGTTTAATGTTCAGCAATAACCATAAAGTATTATCCTAAGAAAGAACAGCAGCGGAAGACTTGCACAACCCTGAAAATAAAGTGTCGGTGAGACGTTGCGGAGTGAAACTGTGGTTTTAGGTACCAAGTAATAATTCTACTAGAAACCAAATTACTATAACTATATAATAAGTAAAAAAAAATTTCCATCATGAATATTTTTTCATTTGGAAAGAGTTCAGAACAAAAACTATAGCTGAATACATAGAGGAATTAGTTATAATTTTTTTTCTGGTTTTGTATTATGCATATTTAAAAAATCTAACATCCTATGAATACTATGATTTTTTATCCACAGTATTCAATATAATATAATGATTGCAAAAAAATTATTGATCATTGACATAATCTATTTAAAAAGCACTTGCACATGTTGCACTTTGCCCCACATGCGGGGCATATTGCACCATTGGAAGGGCCACATTGAAACATTATCTAATTCGGAATTTCCAGATTCTAAATCGTCTGTGTCATTATCTGCACAGTCAATACACACAAAAAAAGGATTGTTTTTAGCACAGGACCAATGTGACCACATTTTGCACCTTAAACATTGTACTCATTCTTCGTTATTCTTATATATTTCTCCACAGTTCAGACAGTGAGTGTGTTGTGATGATTCTCCGAAGAATCATCACTGAATTCAAGTTTCCTTTTGATTCTTGTTTTCTTCTTAGATATTTTGATGGGCAGGTTTTACTTTTTTGTTTGTTTTTCTTCTTACTCTCTCTTGCGGCTTTTTCCATTTCCAGCAATGTTTTCTCTGGTGTATCTGTGAGAATTGCACATTTCCTTTTTTTCCTATTTCGACTGCATTCTTGCCGTGGCCCTGCTTTAGGATACGGGCGAACAGCTTGAGGTGAAAATGTTTGCGTTAAATCTCCATAGTCTGATATTTGGACACCGCTGGGCCCAGGGACGATATCTAGTTGGTGATCACTGCCCGAAAACACTTCATTCACTTCCTTTATTTGACTTATATATTTTTTGTATGCCTTCCTCGGGCAGAGTACGATCTGTTACAAAAGAAGCTGCAAAATCACTGTCTTGAAACTTATCAACATTCAGTGGGAAAATGCCTGCAGCTGAAAATCCTGAAGTAATATTACAAGGTGTGAATGATGTCATGAATTCTTCTTTAATCATACTTGGGAAGTCGTAGATATTAAGAGTTTTTCCTGGATTTATTTTTATCCAGGAATCGACTCCCCTGGTATAGAGTTTCTCGAATGGTCTGTAAACACGAATGTCAAGGGGCTGGAGCCGGTGTGAACAGTGTGGTGGAAATGACAAGAGTACTACACCATTGTCTTTACACAAATCCAAAACTGTAACACTAAGGTGAGAGGAATGGTTGTCTAGTAACAACAATAGAAGTGGATCGTCTTTGTTCGGTTTGGTTTAGGCAATAAAATGTTTCATAAATTGCACAAAACTGTCTTCTGTCATCCATCCAGATCCTGTAGCAGCACCAATGCAACCAGCTGGTACATCTAGTATGAAGTGGTCTTTGAATTTATTTCTTGGCAAGATAATCATAGGAGGAATAAAGGTTCCCTGTGCAATCACCGCTGCAGCAACAGTTACGAGTTCACCACGTTCTGCTGATGTGACTGTTCCCACTTGTTTGACTCCTTTTCCTGCGACAATTTTATTTGGTTTCAGCACAGTAGTTGCTCCAGTTTCATAACAGTTCCAAATTTTTGAAGGAAGTAGCCCTGATGGGTGACGTGAGTAAACATCAGAGAGTTTCTTGTAAAATTCATATTATGCTTTTTAAAACTTGTCATCCTGGCTTAGCTAGTTTCTTCCGGTTGTCTTATTGATAGCTCTGGATGTCTTTTCAAAAATCCACACAACCAGTCCACTCCTGCTGTTTCTTTTTCTGCCCAAGATGGGGGCATTTTTAGTCCATATTTTTTAGCACAAAGGTACGCAAGTTGTCTCACTTCCTTAGGGGTCAATCCAAACATGATGTCACTGCATCCGACTCGGAAGTGTTGTTCGTTAATACCGCCAAAAAACTGTGTTTTAAGAGATAACAAATTCGGGAAATGTACTAAAGTAGTAAGAAATGGTATTCTATGTGAAAACTGTGACAAATGGTATCACTTCAATAAGTGTAGCAATATAGAGGAAATAAATATTCCAGAAAATGAGTGGGTCTGTGCCACGTGTGCCACTTGTGTAATACAAATTAATGGATGATGAAGCTACACGGCATCACTGTAGAGGGAGTACAACACAACGCATCAAATTTGTGCAACTGTCTCAGACGATAGTGCTACGAAAACGCAGGTGATCCTTGTCATCCAACTTCTGAAAGAGGTGAGTTCACTACGAGAAGTCATAAATGTACTGCAAATTGAGCTGAAATCTGTTTGACAAAGGTAAAGAAACTGTAGTGAGTCTTCCTTCTCCGTGCTTGTGGTCG
Organism: Bacillus rossius redtenbacheri; assembly: GCF_032445375.1. Classification (NCBI taxonomy): domain Eukaryota; kingdom Metazoa; phylum Arthropoda; class Insecta; order Phasmatodea; family Bacillidae; genus Bacillus; species Bacillus rossius. Next base: position 42,416,952 of record NC_086331.1, on the reverse strand, counting down.
CAAGTGGTGCGTAAGCGGAAGTTCAGCAAGACAACTTTACCGTGTGATTTTTCCATTTGTGTATCAAATAAGTTTGATGCTCTGAACAACAGGGCAGAAGAGGCTACCAAACAAGACCACACAATCAAACGCGATTCAGTGAAACACAAAAAGTCAGGTAACATAGTTATCCTTGCTGCCAGTCATGGCAGAGGCATAGCTGGTGTGTTGAGTAATGTAATGCCTGAAAAATGTGTATTTGGTATGATTAAACCAGGTGCAAGTATACAAACCGTCCTGGTAAAAAGTGAAAAACTTGTTCATAACGATTCAGCTGTAATAATTGGTGGATCCAATGATGTTTCAAAAATGAAGGTGATAAAGTGATTAATGTGCTGAAACAAAAACAGAAACTTTTTAGTGAAACAAATGTGATATTGTTACAGAACTACCCCCCCCCCCCCCTCGTCTAGATCAACCAACTTGGTCGTGTGTTAATGTAGCAGTAAAGGACATAAATAGGAGTATCAACAATGTTTGTAATTTGTTTAAAAATTTTCAAGTTATAGAAACTAGTACATTAGCTAGGAAATTATTTACCAGGCATGGATTGCACTTGAGCCGCGAAGGTAAACAGAAACTGACTACTCTAATCCATAGCTCTACCAAAACAATGTCAGGTGGGCAGTGCATATCCGAGATTATTCCTTTAGGCTTTACTGTACAGGGGAACTAGAGAATGGAACCGAACTAATAAATAATAAATACAGTAAAGCTCGGTTCTCAAACTCAAACACAAGTACTTTTAAAGTTGATTTTGGTGAGAATGTATTCACACTACCTATAAGTACTGACAATGGTAATAAGTTTTTTTCCGAATAACAGAAGTATTATATTATAAGATTTGTGCAATTGGAGTGCATGACTTTATTGATGTAGCCTACATCAAGTCAACAGAAGTATTAATGTAAAGTCCCGGAATTTAATATCTAGGAATAGCAATACATATGGTACACAAACTAAAGATAATATTCTCAATAAACAAGACAAACACCATGCTTCTAACAAACCTATGCGTCTCATCTTGCACCAGAATATGCAGTCACTGAGAAACAAACTCACTGATCTCGATTTGTTATTTAACACTACACTGTTAAAAAGTGAAGCAACTACTCCAAATATTACATGCTTTATTAAACATTGGTTAAAAAATGAAGAAATTGCGTTTTACCCAATACCAAATTACACTATGATTTCCAATTATTGTCGAAATGAACTTATAAATGGAGGTAGTTGTATCTATATTCAAATCAATCTTTTATTTGACAGATGCATTACATTATGTATTTATAGGCCACCTGACAGAGACATTGATTCTTTTTTAAACGGATAAATTAATACACAAAGCATGGAAAACACATTAATACTCTGCGGTGACCTAAACATTGACTTCTTAAAAGAGACTAATGCAAAAAGAAAATAGTGCACATCCTTAATTCATATAACTTACATAACATAATTAATAAGCACACCAGAATCACTAAACAATCCAGTTCTACAATAGACTATTTCATTACCAACCTTGACCCAAAATACCTTACAAATAATGTAGCTGACTATGGACTCTCAGATCATATGGCTCAGATAGTTAAAGTGCATCAATGACATGTACCTGATAGGAAAACTAAAATAAAATATAGGCGCATTCATAGGCACAATAAAACATTGTTCTTAAATATTTTGGATAAGGAAACTCGATGGATATCGATGAAATGACAACCATTGAACAAAAATTTAAATGCATAACAGAAAAATTGACAATCATCATAAATGCCACATTTCCGTTAAAACACGTTACAACTGACCAAAAACCCAAACCATGGCTAATCAAGGGAATAATTTCATCCAGTAAAAAGCTAAAGAGCTTATATTTATTAAGTAAAACCTATAGTCAGACCACACATTTTCAGCAGTATTACAAGAACTACAAAAAAAAAAATTATAGGAGTGTGATACGACAGGGTAAGAGGATGTATTTACAGAACAGGATAAATCTAAGTGAAAATAAAATGACCACAACATGGAAAATAATCAATTCTGAACTAGGTAGGGACACTAAACTGGCAAAAGAAATCAATAAACTAGAAATAAATGGCAAAGTAATACAGGACAGTGAGCATATTGCTTCAGAATTCAATAAGTTTTTCACTAATATTGCTGATACACTAAATTCAACACAAAACAGACAAATAACAGAATCTATTCAAAGTCTGAAACATCATTGTCCCTTTAACAATAAGACCGTTTACTTATACCCAACATCAGCAAAAGAAATAATAAAATTTGTAAAACAATTAAAAAACTCAAATTCTTCAGATATCTATGGCATATCAAACAAAATGATAAACGTTTCTGGACTTCACATTGCCAAGAAACTATCAAAACTAATGAATGAAGTTTTTCTGGAAGGTATTGTACCATACTGTTTGAAAAAAACAAAAAAATACTCCCTGTCTATTAAAAAGGAATTACGACAGATGCAGCAAACTATAGGCCTATTGGTTTACTACCAATATTTGCCAAAATCTTTTAAAAAGTAGTTTACAATAGACTATCACTTTTCTTCAGAGATTGCAATATTTTGAACAATAATCAATATGGTTTTCAATAACATAAATCAACATTAAATGCTATACATAATTTAACTAGTAAAGTTTTTAACATTTTGGTCTATATTAATGACCTGCCTCTAAACATTCCACAGGCCAACACAGCCGTAACTTATACTGAGAGCTAACATGTTACACATCAGAACATCCAACATCAATTAATGCAAATGAGTCATTGAAGAGAGAAAAAAATTTGCGCTGCGAGGTGAGGTAGAAATCGACAGTGGCAGCCCCAAGTAGCCGAACAATGAAGGCAAGGGTGGGACTAGCCTAACTCTCGGCAAGGGAACGAATATCTGAACAAAAATACACGGACAGGTCATGGTCACTAATGTCAAGTTTAGATTTACAGGGAACCCAAGAAATAAACCATCCAGCGCTGCGCCTATTTCCTGCCGCTCAAAACAGCTATTAGCCCAGGAAACAAAGAAATAAAAAGGACATCTGTAAAAAATTTGTGCAAATACAAAATTTTGCACATTGGTACAGTTGACTATGCTTAATAACATACCGTTAGTTACTGTTATAGACCTTGTGCGTATCACCGAAAACATGCAATTAAGTTCTATATAACAGCGACTTAAAGCAGTCCCTTAAAATGCTTCCCAATTATGCAGTTTTAAAAGAATTTTTCCAATAACCAATCGGAATAATGTATAAACGCTATTTAACATATTTATGTTAAAAATATTTCGTGTGTTTAGATTAAGGATAGGATTTAATTCAAATTATTTATAAAGTAAGTTTTATATTTAATCTCTACCACCCGAACAGCTAAAAATAAGATTTGCAACGAACTGAAGAGCCCAATGTGAAAAATTTCGGTATAAATATTTTTGCGTATTCTTGAAGCTCTAAGACAGTGTATTGATTGAGAGTCTATCTAAACAGGTTGGTTCACTAGAGTGGACCGAGTTTCGCAGGGGGTTTACACTGCAACGGTTCTAAGCTCTCACGACCAGCGCGACATTGCAAGACTCATTATTACTTTTGGTATTATTCAGGGACTAGCTAATAACCCGCGTCTTCGATAGCACATTTTCTGAGTATTAATAAAATCATACTATTAAAAAGCTTACATCCAGCATTATTTTTATAGAGATATAACGTTTTATGATTAAACATAACTGAACCCTTTTCCCCACGCTTAAAAGACGAAATAAGAAAAAAAATTAAATAATAAAATTTGTAACTCAAATGCTGGTTTTCATTCTTAATTTTTTTCTCTGAGATCCAGAAGATTCTCCCCACATTATTTCGTAATAATACTGTAGGTAGTGATTTTCTTTTCTTTTTGGCGTAGCAGTATGACGTTTGAAGAACCAAAAAAAAACAACTAAGTTTGCAGTACATTTCGCTAATAAAAGTGCCGTCGTTTCGAAAAAAAAAATTTATATTCATTAATACTTTCCATGAAAATTTTGCCGAAGGCTCGTTGTGAAAGTATATGGGGTTTTAAATATTTTATTGTATGTGAGTAAATTATAAGCAATGACTTGGGTAAACAATTAATTAATATGGTGGCAACAACAGTCGACGGACAAATAAAAGAAAAACTACATAAACATTTTTCGAAAGAAGTACATTGGTAACGGCTACAATAGCTAGTTTTATTCAATATCTACATCAAACTGTATTCAATTAATTGGATTATCCTTTCAGACCTCTTTCACACCCATCACATTTCATTGTTTTTTTTTACCGTTTCTATTTTTAATCCCTTTTTATGTCCATATTCTCTTTACAGATGTCTTAAAATGAGAATATTGTGACTTACCGATTACAGTTTCAATAAAATTAATATTCCAATTACTAAAAAACAAATTTCGTTGAACTTCTATTTTTATATAGGCCAACTAAATGTTTAATCTAGGTGGGTAACGTTTCGTCAAAATGAGGTCATACGAGACGGAAAAACTCATCAATAACAATCAGGTGTGTTAAAAGATATGTCATGACCTGCAAGTGAAAACTACCATTTGTTTTGCCTATAGTGACTTATAAAACTATCCAGTGTGCTGTTACTATTTTCATAATGCACAGAAAGTAATGATTTATTTTAATGATACTATTATTTATTAAAACTTATTATTTTGATTGTTATTATAATTATGAAATTTTATTATTTAATTTGTATATTGTTCGCCCGCAAAAGTTATTTAAATATATTTTTATTAATTATGTATATCTACAAGAGCTATGCTCTATGACCTGAAATGGACTTATATGGACAGTAAATTGAGTATACCCCTCTAAGGACTAATGAACTTAACGAATAAACGATGATTTTATTCAGGGAATTACTTAAAGAAATTTTCATTGTTGGAAATTTTCGTTTTAAATTTACCGCATTTCTGTGTTTTAAATTGTATTAATAAGTGTTATTTACGGTATTTATATTGTAAATTACGCTAACCGATTTTGGTTTCGGCCAATGAGAGGCCGTGTTTTAGATGTGAGGCGTCTAGAACGTCTTAATTAATAAGAAGAATGGTTGTATGAAGGCGTCTGATGCCGACGCAAAGGCGCGAGGCCTATTTTAAATTTGAAAGATAGCTAGCTAAATTATGCCATCCGACACTCAGGATGAGCTTAAACGACGTATAAATAAATAATGTGTAAGATTATAAGGGCATATTCTGACGGATATGTTATTAGGAGTGAAAATCTGTAAGTAAAGATCTTGCATTTTGTATCGCCCATAGACATACCCAGCTGTATGTAATTTCTTCGTGAATCACTTCGATTTGACTACAAACTGATTAGTTTTCACGTAAAAGGTGTCAATTATCCTGAACTACGTCATGAATTGTTAGTTTCAAGATTTAAATTATTATTTTATTTTGTGATACCCAGAGGTGAAATGGGAGTACAAGTTTCGTGTCTCTACCATATAAACTGAGTTAAGCCAAGGCAAATACGAACCCAAATATAAACATAAATAGTAATCATACTAATTAATTGTGCTATGATTTCAAAAATTTTTCTGTTATGTAAGAATGCGTCCGTAAAAACATCATTTGATTTATTTTCTGAACTTACACTAACGAACTTTTGTGAACGATTCATGTGTGCTACGTATTTTCCTGATGTCTAATTTACATAAGCGCATATCCACGAGTCATGTTCAGTATGGTTTGGATTGTTTTTCTGTGATTTTTTTTATCTAATTATATTAATATTGATTTTTATCTCTACACCTATGTTAGTTGTCCCTGATGAATAGCCATTTTAAACTTAATAATAAAAACCTGAATTCTATCTTTATGTGTTGATATATGTTACCTAGCTACCTGTGTCCAAGAGTGTGTGTTTTATGATAAATAACATTTTATGCATGTTTCTAGGGGTCACAGTACAAGAGCTTAACAGTACCATTGACACATATATATATATGTCTATATATATATTTTTTTTGAAAAATAGTGACAGCCAGTGTATATCGTCCCGACAACACATACACAACAAAAGGGTCTATTTATAAATCAACGAGTACTATTAATGGTACTGGCGCCAGCAGTAAGCAGCAGTAGAGAGAGTGGCTACCACAACAGTAAGCATACACCAACAAGTTTAGCAGTACACCAGATTTTTAAAACTGCGTCAATTTGCTTCATTGGCTGTGATTTATATATCTATATATACATATATATACACACATATATATAAGCCTATTTGTTTGAACAAGGTTGACACATAACACATGAAAAAAATCCCTTTCGGCGCAGCCTACAGGAGCAGGTAGATTTTGACGTTTATATTTTTTTATGCTGGAAGAAAAGTGACTTATATTCATTTTAACAACATTACCAGAAAAATCATCAATATCCGCTTAGAGACATTTTAAATATTAACAATGGTTTCTTAATTAATTTTTTTTAGAGGTATCTTGTATCTAATATTTACTATATTTAAATGAATAGGAACAGATTGAATAGTGATCATAGTACAGAAATTATTAATTTGTTTTTAATCGCACAACATTTTTTATCCCCTTGCACCGAGTTCATCTTATAAAAAAATTATTTTCGACCAAAGGTTTTAGATAAAATATAAGGATTTATAGACAATTCTAACGGAATTGATAGTGTGCCTACTGAGGAAGATATGGAATTTTTGGTTTTTCAACCCCCCAATTTTTTCCACCCCTTGCAATAATGGTTCGTCGTATAAAAATTATTTCAGACAAAAATTGTAGATAAAATTAATACTCTTTCAATAAAAAAGATTAGGAATCAATAACGTACATAATATGGAAATTATTATCATCTTTAAATATTCAAACCCTGTTTTTTCCACACCTTTTACCAATGGTTCGTCTCATCAAAAATTGTTTTTGACAAAAGTTTTAGATAAAAATTAAAGGATTTATACACAATTTGAATGGAATTGATATTATTCCTACTGTGGGAGTTATGATTTCTTTTGACAACCCAGATTTTTTTACTTCTTGCAGTTATGATTAGTTGTACAAAAAGTTATCTAAGATAAAAAAATTTTGGTATTACTCATAACATTTATTAAACGTTCAAACGGATGTGATACTAATCATATTTTGGGAGTTATTTCGATTTTTCTGTTTTTCTTAAAACCTTAGCCATCTCTGCCCATTTGGTCGGATATCGCCCATTAACGAACTCGACCGAGATTTCATTTATCAGTTTGAAAGTTATTTGTGCAAAATTACGACAGTTATCGTGACTATAAAAGTTTGAATTGTATATATATAGTATATATATATATATATATAAATATAAAGGCTATATAAACTTTTGAGATGACTATTGTTTTGGGGTCTATGGACCCTAAAACGAAAAGCATTACAAAAATATTCCGGAAGTCGCACCATGCTAACGGCTACAATAGGTAGTATTTCTTTGAGATCTACCTAACAAGGCAAAAAAAAACAAAACACGTAGGCCTACCACAAAAAGACGCCAATCATTACTTAAAATAAACATATATTTCATTAAACGTTAAAATAATGCAAACAGTTTTTTTCTTTTTGGAACTATGACTTGATATTTTAATGGTTTAGTTTTGTTCAGTTGGAAAGAATCAATGTCACAAACATAATTTTCATTGTCAATACAGCAGCTTATTAATTGTCCAGTTCTGAGTGTTGTGTAATACTTCTAAATTTGTGGTTTCAAATCTTTAGGGGAATTTGTTAAAAATTTCTTAATAGTAGAGCAAACAGAGAAAACTTTAAAAAGGAATCATGTATTTAAATCTTAGCGCTTTACTTTAAATAATTTTTATCGTCGTGATCATACACAAAATAAATTTGAAAACTGATAACTTTGACAAAATATTTCATAAACACTAATACAAAGTTTAATTATTTGAGCTAATACATTTCCAAAACGTGTTGAGCTCTTTTCCTAAATAGAATGATCAACCACAGAGTAGATTTCCAATTTTTATGAAACTAATTCATGCAGTAAACAAAATAGTTGCCTTCATTAGAATTTTTGATCATATTAGAGATATTTATTTGGATTTAGAAGATATTTATATGATACAAATAGAGCTTGTTGACAAGTAAAAGAATGATTTGTATTTAATTGTTACAAAATATAACCAAAACAATTTCACGCAAAAAAAAATTGCGGGGAATAAATAACCTGAACACTTTTAAGTACGTGTGTTACTGTATTATCTCGTAACTTATTTACCCGTAAGTTTTCACCAATAGTTGCGGCACTTAAAAAAAAAAAATATTTTCATGAAAAATCAAGCACGTAAGCACATATATAATTGAATGGTGAGAGAACACTAGTATTTGATACAAAAAAAATGCGAATTACGCAGATATTATGTTTCATACAGCATTATATTTTAAGTGGAATGCAGTAAATATTTCAAATAAAAGACCAATGATCAAAGACCATATGAATGCATTTGTAATGCCGCAGGAAGTTTCCTTCACCTCCCACACAGTTATGAGCTCCTAATACCCAGTTCGCCCGAGCACTCCGCATTCGAGTCCCAACCACCTTGCGAGTCCCACCCACCCCTTGGTCCCCCCCCCCCCCTTGGGTCCACCACCTCCCCTCAGCCAATGGGAGAGTATTTGGCCACTGCCAATGGGAACAGTGATGTTTCTGCGGGGCGGACCAAGGGCTGCCAGGAGGTATCGTAGAGGGAGGTCGAAGCAGTGCAGGGGAAACGGTCGGGGTTATGACGAGGTCGGGGAACTGACATAGAGCCAAATTGAACAGAGTTTGCGCAGGGAAGGACGGCTCTATGTCAGTTCCCCGACCTCGTCATAACCCCGACCGTTTCCCCTGCACTGCTTCGACCTCCCTCCACGATACCTCCTGGCAGCCCTTGGTCCGCCCCGCAGAAATATCACTGTTCCCATTGGCAGTGGCCAAATACTCTCCCATTGGCTGAGGGGTGGTGGTGGACCCGAAGGGGGGGGGGGACCCAAGGGGTGGGTGGGACCCGCACGGTGGTTGGGACTCGAATGCGGAGTGCTCGGGCGAACTGGGTATTAGGCGCTCATAACTGTGTGGGAGGTGAAGGAAACTTCCTGCGACATTACAAATGCATTCCTATGGTCTTTGATCATTGGTCTTTTATTTGAAATATTTACTGCATTCCACTTAAATTATAATGCTGTATGAAACATAATATCTGCGTAATTCGCATTTTTTTGTATCAAATACTAGTGTTCTCTCACCATTCAATTATATATGTGCTTACGTGCTTGATTTTTCATGAAAATTATTATTTTTTAAGTGCCGCAACTATTGGTGAAAACTAACGGGTAAATAAGTTACGAGATAATACAGTAACATACATACTTAAAAGTGTTCAGGTTATTTATTCCCCGCAATTTTTTTTGCGTGAAATTGTTTTGGTTATATTTTGTAACAATTAAATACAAATCATTCTTTTACTTGTCAACAAGCTCTATTTGTATCATATCAATATCTTCTAAATCCAAATAAACATCTCTAATATGATCAAAAATTCTAATGAAGGCAACTATTTTGTTTACTGCATGAATTAGTTTCATAAAAATTGGAAATCTACTCTGTGGTTGATCATTCTATTTAGGAAAAGAGCTCAACACGTTTTGGAAATGTATTAGCTAAAATAATTAAACTTTGTATTAGTGTTTATGAAATATTTTTTTCAAATTTATCAGTTTTCAAATTTATTTCGTGTATGATCACGACGATAAAAATTATTTAAAGTAAAGCGCTAAGATTTAAATACATGATTCCTTTTTAAAGTTTTCTCTGTTTGCTCTACTATTAAGAAATTTTTAACAAATTCCCCTAAAGATTTGAAACCACAAATTTAGAAGTATTACACAACACTCAGAACTGGACAATTAATAAGCTGCTGTATTGACAATGAAAATTATGTTTGTGACATCGATTCTTTCCAACTGAACAAAACTGAACCATTAAAATATGAAGTCATAGTTACAAAAAGAAAAAAAAACTGTTTGCATTATTTTAACATTTAATGAAATATATGTTTATTTTAAGTAATGATTGGCGTCTTTTTGTGGTAGGCCTACGTGTTTTTTTTTGTTGCCTTGTTAGGTAGATCTCAAAGAAATACTACCTATTGTAGCCGTTAGCATGGTGCGACTTCCGGAAAATTTTTGTAATGCTTTTCGTTTTAGGGTCCATAGACCCCAAAACAATAGTCATCTCAAAAAGTGATATAGCCTTTATATTTATATATCTATATCTACTATATATATACAATTCAAACTTTTATAGTCACGATAGACTAACTGTCGTAATTTTGCACAAATAACTTTCAAACTGATAAATGAAATCTCGGTCGAGTTCGTTAATGGGCGATATCCGACCAAATGGGCAGAGATGGCTAAGGTTTTAAGAAATACAGAAAAATCGAAATAACTCCCAAAGTATGATTAGTATCACATCCGTTTGAACGTTTAATAAATGTTATGAGTAATGCCAAAAAATTTTATCTTAGATAACTTTTTGTACAACCAATCATAACTGCAAGAAGTGAAAAAATCTGGGTTGTCAAAAGAAATCATAACTCCCACAGTAGGAATAATATCAATTCCATTCAAATTGTGTATAAATCCTTTAATTTTTATCTAAAACTTTTGTCAAAAACAATTATTGATGAGACGAACCATTGGTAAAAGGTGTGGAAAAAACAGGGTTTGAATATTTAAAGATAATAATAATTTCCGTACTATGTACGTTATTGATTCCTTATCTTTTTTATTGAAAGAGTATTAATTTTATTTACAATTTTTGTCTGAAATAATTTTTTATACGACGAACCATTATTGCAAGGGGTGGAAAAAATTGGGGGGTTGAAAAACCAAAAATTCCATATCTTACTCAGTAGGCACACTATCAATTCCGTTAGAATTGTGTATAAATCCTTATATTTTATCTAAAACCTTTGGTCGAAAATAATTTTTTTATAAGATGAACTCGGTGCAATGGGATAAAAAATGTTGTGCGATTAAAAACAAATTAATAATTTCTGTACTATAATCACTATTCAAACTGTTCTTATTCATTTAAATACAGTAAATATTAGATACAAGATACCTCTAAAAAAATTTTAATTAATAAACCATTGTTAATATTTAAAATGTCTCTAAGCGGATATTTATGATTTTTCTGGTAATGTTGTTTAAATGAATATAAGTCACTTTTCTTCCAGCATAAAGAAATATAAACGTCGAAATCTACCTGCTCTTGTAGGCTGCGCCGAAAGGGATTTTTTTCATGTGTTATGTGTCAACCTTGTTCAAACAACTAGGCTTTTATATATATATATATATATATATATATTTATATAGATATATAAATCACAGCCAATGAAGCAAATTGTCGCAGTTTAAAAAATCTGGATAGTTTTATAAGTCACTATAGGCAAAACAAAAGGTTGTTTTCACTTGCAGGTCATGACATATCTTTTAACCCACCTGATTGTTATTGATGAGTTTTTCCGTCTCGTATGACCTCATTTTGACGAAACGTTACCCACCCAGATTAAACATTTAGTTGGCCTATATAAAAATAGAAGTTCAACGAAATTTGTTTTTTAGTAATTGGAATATTAATTTTATTAAAACTGTAATCGGTAAGTCACAATATTCGCATTTTAAGTCATATATAAAGAGGATATGGACATAAAAAGGGATTAAAAATAGAAACGGTAAAAAACCCAATGAAATGTGATGGGTGTGAAAGAGGTCTGAAAGGATAATCCAATTAATTGAATACAGATTTATGTAGATATTGAATAAAGACTAGCTATTGTAGCCGTTATCACTGTACTTCTTTCGAAAAATGTTTATGTAGTTTTTCTTTTATTTGTCCGTCGACTGTTGTTGCCACCATATAAATTAATTGTTTACCCAAGTCATTGCTTATAATTTACTCACATACAATAAAATATTTAAAACCCCATATAATTTCACAACGAGCCTTCGGCAAAATTTTCATGGAAAGTATTAATGAATATAAAAATTTTTTTCGAAACGACGGCACTTTTATTAGCGAAATGTACTGCAAACTTAGTTTTTTTTTTTTTTTGGTTCTTCAAACGTCATACTGCTACGCCAAAAAGAAAATAAAATCACTACCTACAGTATTATTACTAAATAATGTGGAGAGAATCTTCTGGATCTCAGAGAAAAAAATTAAGAATGAAAACCAGCAATTTGAGTTACAAATTTTATTATTTAATTTTTTTCTTATTTCGTCTTTTAAGCGTGGGGAAAAGGGTTCAGTTATGTTTAATCATAAAACGTTATCTATATATATAAAAATGAAACTCGTTTTCCTTGGTCACGGCATCACGCGTGAACAGCTGGACCGATTTCACTAATTTTTTTTTTGTTGTGTTTGCTATGGTCAGGAGAAGGTTCTTATGAAAGAAAAAATTAAGAAAATTGTGCGGAAAATTAGAAAATTTAAGAATAATGAATTCCTATTTCCCTTGGTCACGCCATCACGCGTAAATGACTGAACCGATTTCACTAATTCTTTTTTTGTTGTGTTTGTTATTGTCACGAGAAGGTTCTTATGAAAGAAAAAATTTAACGGAAAATTAGAAAATTTAAGAATACTGAACCACCATACATAAAATTATTTCCAAACTAACCCAACACTTTGTACAATATAAATATTTTTAAAGTAACCTTATGACGTTTGACATAGAATTGACAGAATGTTTGCTGCAAATATCTTCAAAGAGGATGTAAAGAAACTGTATCGTTTAGGAAATATTTATCAACATTAACGTTTTACTACATATTGTACCGGTACATTCGGTACAGAGCTGCTGGCGCAGGCTATTCTGGCTGTGTACATTCTGCCTAGGCCATTGTCATGCCATAATTCGTTATTACTGTGTTGCAGTTTAAAAATAGAAAAACAAATCAATACATTATGTAAACATTTTCTATGTTTGTTTTTGTGTGATATACTTACTTATAAAGAAGAATACAACCGTTTTCTTTAATTTACAGTTGAATTTTCATTTTTGAACTTTTTTAATGTAAATTTATGTCGTTTGACATATAATTGTTTTAAAGACTAAGAAGATTTTTGTTTGCTAATAAGTGTTTGTTAATCATGGTAAGTTCACAGCTTCATATTGATTTTTAGAACTTTTTGGTGACTACACAATACTATAATTTGGTATACATGGTTATACAGAAAATGTATGAGAGCTTTTTATTTTCAGTTGGATTTTCGTTTTTAACAATGCCACAAACCAGACATACAAGCTTAGGCCGCAGAACTCGAAATACGGCAAGTCAAAGAAATATACGAGCAAATCAAAGTGATGAGCAACGCGAAGCGCGAAATGAACTTGAACGGAATCGATATCAAGATAGGAATGTTGTGTTTAATCCCCACAGAGCTGCATTCAGTTATAATGTGGCAATTGATTACAGTTCAGAGCAAATTGTTGCTATTGGACTAATGAATATTGTGTGTCCACATTGCAAGGCATTGAAATTTTAAAATGAAGCCCCTGGATTGTGTTGCGCCAGCGGCCAAGTCAAATTCACGCCATTTGTACCGCCTCCAGAGCCACTACATTCATTGGTTTCTGGAATTGGCCAAGATTCTTATCATTTTTTGTCTCATATCCAGCAGTACAATAATTGCTTTCAAATGACATCATTTGGAGCAACAAAAGTTATTCGAGACAATTTTATGCCTACTTTCAAAGTAAGTAAGTATAATGGTAAACAATTTTTTTAGTTTTACAACCATGTAGCTGGTGCAAAATATGTTGAGCCAGTGATGTGTTTATTTTGTAAGCAATAAGTCAAATACTTAATAATAGTCTATAATCAAATGACTTAATCAGCAACATTTTATAACATGTTGTATTTCATAGTGGCATGAGCAAGGTGTTCCAATACTTGGTAAAGACTATTACCTAAAGCTGCCATTGAAGGCTGTTCAATGTCGAGGTTTAAAGTAGTTTTAATTTGAAAAAATGATGTAAAGTATTGTGGCAATATTTTTCCAGCCACATGGTGTTACAATTTGCTATACAATAACCTATATACATATTTATATTTTTGCAGATTCAGGGTCAAATATATCATCGAACAGGTTCCTTATTGCCAATGCCTGATGAAGACTATACATTTTTGCAAATATATTTTATGGGCAATTCAGCCAGAGAAGTCGATCAGCGTTGCGCACACAACAACTCAGTGAAAAGATCCATTGTGGAACAACTTCAAACATTTTTCCATCAACACAATGAATTAGTTGCATTATTCACAACTGCATTAGACCGCATGCCATCAGATAATCACAAAATTGTCATCAGAGCCGATAAGGCGCCTGCAGGACAACATGCTGGACGTTTTAATGCGCCAACAATTGATGAAGTGGCTATTGTTGTCGTGGGTGAAAATTTAGAAAACCGAGACATTGTTTTACATCGGCGGAACAATCAGCTTCAGCGTGTGTCTGAAACACATCGATCATATGATGCCTTACAATATCCTATCTTATTTTGGCAAGGTGAAGACGGCTATCATTTTTCAATGAAGATGATAAATCCAGTTACAGGTAAATTGTTAACAATATGTTTACTACATTAAAATATATGTTTACTAACTTAAAATTTATATTATTAACACAAAAAATTGTTTACAGGTGCTGACACGAACAAAAAAGTTAGTTCAATGAATTATTATTCATACAGAATGATGGTTCGGGAAAATGAGGACAATCACATCTTAAAATGTCGGCGTCTATTTCACCAATACGCTATGGATATGTATGTGAAAGTTGAAACTGAACGATTGACATTTATCAGGTTGAACCAGGCAAAACTCCGTTCCGAGGAATACATTCATCTTCGGGATGCCATTAATGCTGATGGAAATGCACAGAATGTTGGCAGAACAACTATTCTCCCAGCAACATACGTCGGAAGTCCGCGTCATATGCATGAATATGCTCAAGATGCTATGTGCTATGTACGACATTATGGCACACCAGATTTGTTTATCACATTCACATGCAATCCAAAGTGGACAGAAATTCAACAAGAATTATTTACTAGCCAATCACCCATTGATCGCCACGATATCACTGCAAGGGTGTTAAAAATGAAATTAAAATCACTCATGGATTTTATTGTTAAGCATTGCGTGTTCGGCGAGACGCGCTGTTGGATGTACTCAGTTGAGTGGCAAAAACGCGGATTACCACATGCACATATCCTCATTTGGTTGGTTGAGAGGATAAGACCGAATGAAATTGATCATGTGATATCAGCAGAAATTCCCGATTATAATGAAGACCCACTGTTACATGAGGTTATTACAAAAAATATGATACATGGTCCATGTGGAATATTAAATCCCAACTCTCCATGTATGGTTGAAGGTAAATGTTCAAAACGCTACCCAAGACAATTAGTAGCAGAAACTATTACTGGAAATGATGGATATCCACTTTATCGCCGCCGATCCATTGATGACAATGGAAAGTCAACAATAGTCAAATTAAATCGACAGGACATTGAAGTTGATAATCGTTGGGTTGTTCCGTTTTCGCTATTACTCTGCAAGGCATATAAAGCACACATAAACGTCGAATTTTGCCATTCCGTAAAATCTATTAAATACATTTGCAAGTGTGTGAACAAAGGTAGTGATATGGCTGTCTTCGGAGTTGCTGCCGAAAATTCAAATGATGAAGTCACTCAATATCAAATGGGTCGCTATGTTAGTAGTAACGAAGGCATGTGGCGTATATTTTCGTTTCCTATACATGAACGACACCCTACTGTTGTTCACTTGGCCGTAAATTTGGAAAATGGTCAACGGGTGTATTTTACAGATGCAAACATATTACAACGAGTTGACAGGCCACCATCGACAACATTAACCAGCTTCATTGAAATGTGCCAGAATGATGATTTTGCCAGAACGCTACTTTACTCCGAAATGCCAAGATATTATACCTGGAATCAATCATCAAAAAAATTCCAACGACGTAAACGAGGACAGCCAGTTCCAGGTTATCCACAAGTATTTTCCACCGATGCACTAGGCCGTCTTTATGCAGTCCATCCCAGTCAAGACGAGTGTTTTTATTTGCGTTTACTGTTAGTAAATGTTCATGGTCCAACATCATTCCAACATCTGCGAACTGTTAATGGTCTATTGTGTGGCACATACAGAGAAGCCTGTCAACATTTGGGATTGTTAGAAAATGACACTCATTGGGACCACACTCTCGAAGATGCTGTGATTTTGTCAAATGCTAAACAAATACGAACATTATTTTCTATAATTTTGTCTACATGCTTCCCATCAACACCGACTGATTTATGGCATAAATACAAAGATCATATGGCGGAAGATATATTGCAAGATGCGTCTTAGAACATCGAATGCAGATTTACAAATGAACGAAGAAATTCACAATGAAGCATAAATTTTAATTGAGGACATGTGCTTGATGCTTACCAACAAAGTATTAACACAAATAGGAATGATAGCACCCAATCGCCCAATGCACGACTCATTTGATCAAGAATTGAGACGCGAAGCTCATTACGATTCTGAAACATTACGAGAAATGGTTGATATAACAGTTCCCCTTTTAAATCAACAACAAAAATATGCCTACGATACGCTCATGAAAGTAGTGAACGATGGAACTGGTGGATTTTATTTTTTAGATGCTCCTGGTGGAACTGGAAAAACGTTTTTGTTATCATTGATTTTGGCCACGATTCGATCGCAAAATGGAATTGCACTAGCCCTAGCTTCATCAGGTATTGCAGCTACGTTGTTGGAAGGCGGTCGAACAGTTCATTCAGCTCTCAAGTTGCCGTTAAACCTTCAAATAAATGAAACTCCAACTTGCAACCTTTCGAGGAATTCTGCCATGGCCAAAGTGCTGCAGCAAACCAGATTGATCATTTGGGATGAATGCACGATGGCACACAAAAAATCTTTGGAGGCATTAGATCGCTCAATGCAAGATTTACGAAATAACAAAAACCGGTTTGGTGGTGCAATGATACTATTGGCAGGTGATTTTCGACAAATATTGCCAGTTGTTCCACGCTCAACGCCAGCTGATGAACTAAATGCATGTTTGAAGTCGTCCATTTTATGGAAATACATTAAAACACTTAAATTGAGTATAAACATAAGAGTCGAATTGCAAGGAGACCAGTCTGGAGAACTTTTTTCCAAACAGCTGCTCGATATTGGTAATGGTAATATTGCTGTTGATACATCATCTGGATACATTACATTCCCTACCAATTTTTGTAACTTTTGTGAATCAAAGACCGAACTCATGGAGATGGTTTTCCCAAACATTGCTCAAAATTACGTAAATCACGTTTGGTTAAGCGAACGTGTTATATTGGCTGCAAAAAATGTTGATGTGAACGAAATGAATTTTCTGATTCAAGAGAAAATAGCTGGCGAATTGAAGAATTACAAATCAGTTGATTCCGTTACTAATGAAGATGAAGTTGTCAATTATCCAACAGAATTTTTAAATTCGCTTGAATTACCCGGCTTACCACCTCATAATCTGCAATTAAAAATCGGATCAGTAATTATTATGTTACGGAACATAAACCAGCCACGTCTGTGTAATGGCACCCGGCTTGCGGTGAAGAAATTATTGAACAATGTCATCGAAGCCACAATTTTGAAAGGGAAGTACAAAGGCGAAGATGTTTTAATCCCACGCATCGCTATGATACCGAACGACATGCCATTCAGCTTTAAGCGTTTACAGTTTCCAGTGCGGCTTGCATTTGCAATGTCAATAAATAAATCGCAAGGGCAGTCGCTAAGTGTATGTGGCATCAACCTAGAAAATCCATGTTTTTCACATGGCCAATTATATGTCGCCTGTTCCCGTGTCGGAAAACCATCAACATTATTTATTTACGCGCCAGAACATAAAACTAAAAATATAGTTTATCAAAAAGCATTAGAGTAGAGAGAAGCAGTGAGGGGTACAGAGACTATTAGTTGATTTATAGAGCGCGCGTGGTATTGAGCTCATTGTTTACTTAAAAATGCCAAGTTGTTCAATAGCAATTTGTAAAAACATTAGTGGAATTATTGAATCCTATGGAATAAACACTATTTTGACAATATATATTTTGTTTTTTATTTAATTAAATTAGTAAGGTCCTTTTCAGTTATAGTGATACCAGGGAATTATGGATTCATTTTTATATGGAGGATATTATAGATTCCAGTTCAAATTGAATAGGTACTCATACCTAAGATAGGTCAGCTATACAAAATAAAGTAGTGCATCATTGCTACGCTAAGGCGGTACGAAGTTCGCCGGGTCAGCTAGTATCTCTATAAAAATAATGCTGGATGTAAGCTTTTAAAAGAATGATTTTATTAATACTCAGAAAATGTGCTAGCGAAGACGCGGGTTATTAGCTAGACCCTGAATAATACCATGAATAATAATGAGTCTCGCAATGTCGCGCTGGCCGTGAGAGCTTAGAACCGTTGCAGTGTAAACCCCCTGCGAAACTCGGTCCACTCTAGTGAACCAACCTGTTTAGATAGACTCTCAATCAATACACTGTCTTAGAGCTTAAAGAATACGCAAAAATATTTATACCGAAATTTTTCACATTGGGCTCTTCAGTTCGTTGCAAATCTTATTTTTAGCTGTTCGGGTGGTAGAGATTAAATATAAAACTTACTTTATAAATAATTTGAATTAAATCCTATCCTTAATCTAAACACACGAAATATTTTTAACATAAATATGTTAAATAGCGTTTATACATTATTCCGATTGGTTATTGGAAAAATTCTTTTAAAACTGCATAATTGGGAAGCATTTTAAGGGACTGCTTTAAGTCGCTGTTATATAGAACTTAATTGCATGTTTTCGGTGATACGCACAAGGTCTATAACAGTAACTAACGGTATGTTATTAAGCATAGTCAACTGTACCAATGTATAAAATTTCGTATTTGCACAAATTTTTCACAGATATGTCCTTTTTATTTCTTTGTTTCCTGGGCTAATAGCTGTTTTGAGCGGCAGGAAATAGGCGCAGCGCTGGATGGTTTATTTCTTGGATTCCCTGTAAATCTAAACATGACATTAGTGACCATGACCTGTCCGTGTATTTTTGTTCAGATATTCGTTCCCTTGCCGAGAGTTAGGCTAATCCCATCCTTGCCTTCATTGTTCGGCTACTTGGGGCTGCCACTGTCGATTTCTACCTCACCTCGCAGCGCAAATTTTTTTCTCTCTTCAGTGACTCATTTGCATTAATTGATGTTGGATGTTTTGATGTGTAACATGTTAGCTCTCAGTATAAGTTACGGCTGTGTTGGCCTGTGGAATGTTTAGAGGCAGGTCATTAATATAGACCAAAATGTTAATAACTTTACTAGTGAAATTATGTATAGCATTTAATGTTGATTTATGTTATTGAAAACCATATTGATTATTGTTCAAAATATTGCAGTCTCTGAAGAAAAGTGATAGTCTATTGTAAAGTACTTTTTAAAAGATTTTGGCAAAAATTGGTAGTAAACTAATAGGCCTATAGTTTGCTGCATCTGTTGTAATTCCTTTTTTATAGACAGGGAGTATTTTTTGTTTTTTTCTAACAGTATGGTATAATACCTTCCAGAAAAACTTCATTCATTAGTTTTGATATTTGCTTAGCAATGTGATGTCCAGAAACTTTTATCATTTTGTTTGATATGCCATAGATATCTGAAGAATTTGAGTTTTTTAATTGTTTTATAAATTTTATTATTTCTTTTTCTGATGTTGGGTATAAGTAAATGGTCTTATTGTTAAAGGGACAATGATGAATCAGACTTTGAATAGATTCTGTTATTTGTCTGTTTTGTGTTGAATTTAGTGTACAGCAATATTAGTGAAAAACATATTGAATTCTGAAGCAATCTGCTCACTGTCCTGTATTACTTTGCCATTTATTTCTAGTTTATTGATTTATTTTGCCAGTTTAGTGTCCCTACCTAGTTCAGAATTGATTATTTTCCATGTTGTGGTCATTTTATTTTCACTTAGATTTATCCTGTTCTGTAAATACATCCTCTTACCCTGTCGTATTACACTCCTATAATTTTTTTTTGTAGTCCTTGTAATACTGCTGAAAATGTGTGGTCTTCTTTAGCTTTTTACTGGATGAAATTATTCCCTTGGTTAGCCATGGTTTGGGTTTTTGGTCAGTTGTAACGTGTTTTAACGGAAATGTGGCATTTATGATGATTGTTAATTTTTCTGTTATGCATTTAAATTTTTGTTCAATGGTTATCATTTCATCGATATCCATCGAGTTTCCTTATCCAAAATATTTAAGAAAATTGTTTTATTGTGCCTATAAATGCGCCTATATTTTATTTTATTTTTCCTATCAGGTACATGTCATTGATGCACTTTAACTATCTGAGCCATATGATCTGAGAGTCCATAGTCCATTACATTATTTGTAAGGTATTTTGGGTCAAGGTTGGTAATGAAATAGTCTATTGCAGAACTGGATTGTTTAGTGATTCTGGTGTGCTTATTAATTATGTTATTTAAGTTATATGAATTAAGGATGTGCACTATTTTCTTTTTGCATTAGTCTCTTTTAAGAAGTCAATGTTTAGGTCACCACAGAGTATTAATGTGTTTTCCATGCTTTGTTTATTATTTTATCGAGTTGTTTAAAAAATGAATCAATGTCTCTGTCAGGTGGCCTATAAATACATAATATAATTCATCTGTCAAATACAAGTTTGATTTGAATATAGATACAACTACCTCCATTTATAGGTTCAGTTCGACAATAATTGGAAATCATAGTGTAATTTGGTATTGAGTAAAACGCAATTTCTTCATTATTTAACCAATGTTTAATAAAGCATGTAATATTTGGAGTAGTTGCTTCACTTTTTAACAGTGTAGTGTTAAATAACAAATCGAGATCAGTGAGTTTGTTTCTCAGTGACTGCATATTCTGGTGCAATATGAGACGCATAGGTTTGTTAGAAGCATTGTGTTTGTCTTGTTTATTGAGAATATTATCTTTAGTTTGTGTACCATATGTATTGCTATTCCTAGATATTAAATTCCGGGACTTTACATTAATACTTCTGTTGACTTGATGTAGGCTACATCAAGCCTACATAAAGTCATGCACTCCAATTGCACAAATCTTTCAAATATAATACTTCTGTTATTCGGAAAAAAACTTATTACCATTGTCAGTACTTATAGGTAGTGTGAATACATTCTCACCAAAATCAACTTTAAAAGTACTTGTGTTTGAGTTTGAGAACCGAGCTTTACTGTATTTATTATTTATTAGTTCAGTTCCATTCTCTAGTTCCCCTGTACAGTAAAGCTTAAAGGAATAATCTCGGATATGCACTCCCCACCTGACATTGTTTTGGTAGAGCTATGGATTAGAGTAGTCAGTTTCTGTTTACCTTCGCGGCTCAAGTGCAATCCATGCCTGGTAAATAATTTCCTAGCTTATGTACTAGTTTCTATAACTTGAACATTTTTAAACAAATTACAAACATTGTTGATACTCCTATTTATGTCCTTTACTACTACATTAACACACGACCAAGTTGGTTGATCGGGACGGGACGGGAGGGGGGGGGGGGGGGGGTCGTTCTGTAACAATATCACATTTGTTTCACTAAAAAGTTTCTGTTTTTGTTTCAGCACATTAATCACTTTATCACCTTCATTTTTGAAACATCATTGGATCCACCAATGATTACAGCTGAATCGTTATGACCAAGTTTTTCACTTTTTACCAGGACGGTTTGTATACTTGCACCTGGTTTAATCATACCAAATACACATTTTTCAGGCATTACATTACTCGACATGCCAGCTATGCCTCTGCCATGACTGGCAGCAAGGATAACTATGTTACCTGACTTTTTGTGTTTCACTGAATCGCGTTTGATTGTGTGGTCTTGTTTGGTAGCCTCTTCTGCCCTGTTTTTCAGAGCATCAAACTTATTTGATACACGAATGGAAAAATCACACGGTAAAGTTGTCTTGCTGAACTTCCGCTTACGCACCACTTGCGACCACAATCACGGAGAAGGAAGACTCACTGCAGTTTCTTTACCTTTGTCAGACAGATTTAAGCTCAATTTGCAGTACATTTATGACTTCTCGTAGTGAACTCACCTCTTCCAGAAGTTGGATGACAAGGACCACCTGCGTTTTCGTAGCACTATCGTCTGAGACAGTTGCACAAATGTTATGCGTTGTGTTGTACTCCCTCTACAGTGATGCCGTGTAGTTTTCTTCATCATCCATTAATTTGTATTACACAAGTGGCACACATGGCACAGGCCCACTCATTTTCTGAAATATTTCTTTCCTCTATATTGCGACACTTATTGAAGTGATACCATTTGTCACAGTTTTCACATAGAATACCATTTCTTACTACTTTAGTACATTTCCCGAGTTTGTTATCTCTTAAAACACAGTTTTTTGGCGGTATTAACGAACAACACTTCCGAGTCGGATGCAGTGACATCATGTTTGGATTGACCCCTAAGGAAGTGAGACAACTTGCGTACCTTTGTGATAAAAAATATGGACTAAAAATGCCCCCATCTTGGGCAGAAAAAGAAACAGCAGGAGTGAACTGGTTGTGTGGATTTTTGAAAAGACATCCAGAGCTATCAATAAGACAACCGGAAGAAACTAGCTAAGCCAGGATGACAAGTTTTAAAAAGCATAATATGAATGAATTTTACAAGAAACTCTCTGATGTTTACTCACGTCACCCATCAGGGCTACTTCCTTCAAAAATTTGGAACTGTTATGAATCTGGAGCAACTACTGTGCTGAAACCAAATAAAATTGTCGCAGGAAAAGGAGTCAAACAAGTGGGAACAGTCACATCAGCAGAACGTGGTGAACTCGTAACTGTTGCTGCAGCGGTGATTGCACAGGGAACCTTTATTCCTCCTATGATTATCTTGCCAAGAAATAAATTCAAAGACCACTTCATACAAGATGGACCAGCTGGTTGCATTGGTGCTGCTACAGGATCTCGATGGATGACAGAGGACAGTTTTGTGCAATTTATGAAACATTTTATTGCCTAAACCAAACCGAACAAAGACGATCCACTTCTATTGTTGTTACTAGACAACCATTCCTCTCACCTTAGTGTTACAGTTTTGGATTTGTGTAAAGACAATGGTGTAGTACTCTTGTCATTTCCACCACACTGTTCACACCGGCTCCAGCCCCTTGACATTCGTGTTTACAGACCATTCGAGAAACTCTATAGCAGGGGAGTCGATTCCTGGATAAAAATAAATCCAGGAAAAACTCTTAATATCTACGACTTGCCAAGTATGATTAAAGAAGAATTCATGACATAATTCACACCTTGTAATATTACTTCAGGATTTTCAGCTGCAGGCATTTTCCCACTGAATGTTGATAAGTTTCAAGACAGTGATTTTGCAGCTTCTTTTGTAACAGATCGTACTCTGCCCGAGGAAGGCATACAAAAAATATAAGTCAAATAAGGGAAGTGAATGAAGTGTTTTCGGGCAGTGATCACCAACTAGATATCGTCCCTGGGCCCAGCGGTGTCCAAATATCAGACTATGGAGATTTAACGCAAACATTTTCACCTCAAGCTGTTTGCCCGTATCCTGAAGCAGGGCCACGGCAAGTATGCAGTCGAAATAGGAAAAAAATGAAATGTGGAATTCTCACAGATATCTACACCAGAGAAAACATTGCTGGAAATGAAAAAAGCCGCAAGAGAGAGTAAGAAGAAAAACAAACAAAAAAGTAAAACCTGCCCATCAAAATATCTAAGAAGAAAACAAGAATCAAAAGGAAACTTGAATTCAGTGATGATTCTTCGGAGAATCATCACAACACACTCACTGTCTGAACTGTGGAGAAATATATAAGAATAATGAAGAATGAGTACAATGTAAGGTGAAAAATGTGGTCACATTGGTCCTGTGCTAAAAACAATCCTTTTTTTGTGTGTATTGACTGTGCAGATAATGACACAGAAGATTTAGAATCTGGAAATTCCGAATTAGATAATGTTTCAATGTGGCCCTTCCAATGGTGCAATATGCCCCGCATGTCGGGCAAAGTGCAACATGTGCAAGTGCTTTTTAAATAGATTATGTCAATGATAAATATTTTTTTGCAATCATTATATTATATTGAATACTGTGGATAAAAAATCATAGTATTCATAGGATGTTAAATATTTTAAATATTCATAATACAAAACAAGAAAAAAAAAATTATAACTAATTCCTCTATGTATTCAGCTATAGTTTTTGTTTTGAACTCTTTCCAAATGAAAAAATATTCATGATGGAAATTTGTTTTTTGTTTTTTTACTTATTATATAGTTATAGTAATTTGGTTTCTAGTAGAACTATTACTTGGTACCTAAAACCACAGTTTCACTCCGCAACGCCCCACCGACACTTTATTTTCAGTGTTGTGCAAGTCTTCCGCTGCTGTTCTTTCTTAGGATAATACTTTATGGTTATTGCTGAACATTAAACTGAAACTTAGTTTAAAAAACGCACGATCGCAACAGATTTTATTTTGTACAAATACGTTAATTTCAGCTATGTTTCTTTCAAACATTAGACTCTTAGCCAGCGTAGCAAAATGCAGTGCAGCTTCACTGGCAACACCGGCCGGTGTATGTATACTAGCATGTTCGAATGAAATGTGTAGCTTGGCTTAGATTCAGTGCAAAATTATTGATGAGATCCACAAAGAACTGTTTTGTATTAAGATTGTGTACCATGGAAACGTACAAAGCATGTCATACATCGAATTAATACGGCATGACTACAATGTTTACACTTATAAAAAATACCTCTAAATTACTGTAGATTACTGTCGTTATAAAAAAACAATATTCTTGATAACCGTAGGATATTTAAAAAAATTAGATAATTTTTGTAAAAATGCCTTCTCTACATTTTCACTATCCAAAATACATACTAGTTTATTTATTATTTTCACCTAAAATTGTAAATTTAAGTAACAAATTAGTGAACAGTTTTTATTTAGAAGATTACGATTAATTGTATATTTAGGTCATACAACACACAAAAAAGATGGTGAATTAGCTTTTCAAAATAACATTTTCTCTACATAATATTAAACGCAACTTGTTGGAATAGAAGCTGCATGTTATATTAAAAATGTTTTTCTATTAAAATAAATATTATTTCGATGTTTCTCTGGTGCTCAGCCACACTTAAATTTTTGTGTTTTTAAATATTTTGGTAGAGAGCTGCGTGAGCTACCCTATAACCGTGTTTGTAATTAGTGTTCATTTCTGTATACAATTAAAATAATAATAAATAATATAGGTTTAAGTAAAACCACTTTATATTGCGATTTTACCACGAACAGCGAATACCATACCATATCACAACTTAAAACATATAAAGTCCCGTTTTTCTCTTACAAAATATTATAGTTATAAGTCATTTAATGTGCTTTGTAATCGCCTTCAATCCTCTTGGAAGATTTTGGGCGACGTTATAAAAGCGACTAGGCTATAAGGTTATACTTTACTATAAAATTACAACTATGAGAAGGAACCGTTCACTTCAACTTTTAGCATACAGTACTATTTTTTGTGGGCGTTTTGCATCGATATGTATATGCGCTATCAAAATATTGGCTACATACAAACTAGAAAAACATCAAACCAAGCCCAAATTCATGTTGAATTATTGTTATATTGTTCGTCTGCTGTTATATGAACACTTTTCAAATTTACAAGAAATTCATTTATTTTATGAAAAAAATTTTTTGTACTCATAGTGATCTTTGCAGATATTCAGTTATAATTGGTCATTATTAAAAGTAGGTAATTATATTTTCAGCCAGTTCCATGTCTTATTAGGAGAGAAGTAAGAATAAATTGATCATATTTATAGTTCTAACAGTTCTACGTGACTTTATTCAATCGTTCATACTAGAAAGTATTATTTACATACGCCAGTGAAAGAAGGCACTGTAATGTGGCCATCTGTGTAAATTGATATCGCGATTTTACGAGCTAATATAGTTTTATACCACCAACGAACGCCACCTCCCGTCTCTAAAATAATCTTTAAAAAATACTTCATATTTATTTCATGTTTATCAAGATACGGAAATACAAAGTAGATGATATTTTATTGAAAAGTATGAAATTTACTAACGAAACATAAAAACTGGACCCGAATAATTCTAAATACTTTAGATCCTGATATCGTTCCAGACAAAACTACATTTCTTTGTGCTCATTGGTGCCCTATTTCAGGAAAAGAGAAGAAATTATATTTAGCCTGGGAGTGAAATCTCTGATAACTTCTATACTCCAGACAGCATTGTTGTAGCTTCCAGTCAGACAGGATTATTTGCTGCCACTATGTCTTGTGTGTAAGAAGTTGAGCCGGAAGCAGCTTGTCGCAGAAGACAAAAACCTCAGCCAGATGCAGGTGCGCCTTCAATCCGTTATCGCTGCTAAGTACCCTGCCGGGACAAGACGATGCCTTTCACCCCATCCCCATTCCTTACATATTTTGACCAGCTTTGTTGGGAATGGGAAAGATACCTGGTTGTTCCAACATTACTGAGAATGCAAAGCTCCTCCAACCCCAAACCCCGACTAAATGCACGTGTCTGGCAAACCTATCTGACGTTCATAAACAACCAAATGTATGTTGCTGGCCACTGATTGTACGTTGCTTCTTAATCGACTGTCATATATAACTGCCTTGAAAATACATGTCAGTCCATGCAAAGAACTCGATCCACCTTCCAAGAAGACTGAAGAGTTCGAGAAATGCTAGTAATCCTTGTTTGTACTGGTGGAAATAATATAATAAATTTTCTTATTTGTAATTTTGTTGCATTTTCCCTTTAACATTGTAATTCAATATTAAGTTTAAATAGAGAAATATATTTTAACCTAAAATTATCTGCGCATTACTGGTGGTTGGTGTATGATGAATATATATCTTAGGATTTTTTTTTTTTTGTAATTTATTACATCTTTTTTCCCCTGATATTACCATTTGCGAATAAGGCAAGGATCGAATACGTGCAGGAATCACTCGAATTAATCAGTAAAATAACAAGCGAATTTTTTGATGATTTTTGGTCTTTCCCCCAAATTTTTGGTCAAAATTAAAGAATTTCAATCTTACAGTCCATGTCGAGGCAGCTCAGAGTGGCTTGCTTTCAGGAGTTTTAAGCCATTTTTAGGACATAAGGTTCTTTCAAATAGAAAAACCTTTTTTCTTTTTAGATTTTAGAATTTTTATTTTTTTTATTTATTAATAAACATGAAATTTTCTCTTGAAACGGAAATATTTCCCTCGAAATATGGAAATTGTTTGGAATTTTGAGTCATTTATAAATAATTCCGATAGCGCACACGCCCAAACATAGCTGAACTCGTACCATCGCTGAAATGGTTTTACTTGTGATGAAAGTTTATTCAAGCAATGATATGGGTAAAATTTTAATTTATATGGTGGCTGCAACCTCTTGCAGACGATAACAAGTTGGTAGATTCAAGATGGCTGCCATGAAATCATACTGGCTGACCAGTCTGTTCTGGCATTAGAAGTGGAATGTCTATCTGCTGGATAAAATGATTTTAACTTAAAACTTAATCAAGCACAATAAAAAAATTGGGAACGAATAATAATCATACAAAAACCACCAAACTCAACATTACCATTTTGCGCAATTCAAACCCTAGGTTTGATAAAAGGATAGGGTTGTTTTTAAATAAAAAACAAAAGCTTCCAAATGAATAAGTAATAGAAGTAAGATACTAAAAAATTTGCATCTGAATTTACGTATTACTTTTTGTCGTTTATTAAAATACATCTTGTAATGACGTGGAAAATGAGGTAGTATGTTTTTAAACATCAAATTTCGGTAACTAAGTAAGATGTAAATAAAATGGTAAGATAATAAATTAAAAATTGTTATTTTACTTATTTGTATGATTCCGTCCTTACGTGGAAGGGGCGACGTTTCATGTAAAGACAAAAATTAATACTTTCGAAATTAATAAATAAAAGAATTAGAAATTAAGAATCAACAAAAAGCACATAAAGGTAAGCACTAAGCATATGATTTTTTCTTTAGTTTTTTTTGCCTTCATTTTTACTGGTGCGAATAGGGAGTAAGTTATGTTTATTATATAGAAAAATTCATATCTCCTTAGCAAATACAGCTGGCTGTAAGCAACTTCTCATGAATTACTTTATTAAATTATTATCTGGAATACTTTAAACATTTTTAGATATTCGACCTCAAAGGCAGTGCGTGAAACGGGGCACGTTAGTTTTAATAGTAGTCTACTAAATCATATATTCAAGCAAATTAAGATGTTAAAAACTGAGAAAGAATAACTTTCAAATGAATTATTATGATTTTATATCGGTTTTAACGTTTATCATTTTTCCACATTCTACCACAAAAGGGGTGAAAAACCATTTGAATTTGTTTTTTTTATAAAAGTCGTATCCCTAAAGCTAATGAAGCGGAATGTAAGTTATGTGGTAGGATTTACAAGCATGCAAAAACTATCAACTCTTTTCTACAAATTACAGAAGTTAACTTTTTAAGAGGTTAAATATTTCAATTACCGTTTTAATATTAAAAAAATATACTATGAACAAATCCCACAAATTTGTGCCTAAGGAAATGATAAATGACCATACCTACGCTACCTAAGTTATTCAACATTCTCCGAATTATCACTTGTCAGTCTTAACAGAGGTTAATATTATTTTTAAAAAGTAATAAATTTATTTAATCTAATACATAAGCTGGGTTTGGTTTTTTTCTGGTTAACCAATATTGCTATATTTACTTAATTCTTAATATTTACATCAGTACCTATCCTAGTGGGAAAGAAGAGATTGGTAAACATTTTGATATAGGCCTACTGCTTAGTTAATAACAAAAAAACTAAGATTCAACTAATAAGTTCGATAATAAACTTTATACATGTATACATTTAAAAGAAAGATGCGATTGCATCAAATATTCTTAAAAACGGGATGTATTTGTCTAAATGTCATATCCTTTGATTATTCTAAGCTTAGGTCCAACCATAGAAAATGAATGTGACATTGAAAAAGATTCGTAATCGTAATTGAAATAGTATAGATGTAAGTTTAATAAATATATTTTTTAATTAACTACCTCATGAAATGGCAGGAAGTGTAATTTCATCAAGGTAAACTATATCCTCGATCAGTCTAAAAAATATGTTCTCAAATCCGATACCTAATCTTTACTAAAAATTAAAAATAGCATACCCATAACTACTTCGAAAATGGTTAGGTATTTTACAAAATATATTTTTATGCACCTTACAATTTATTGTGTCTGTTTATTTAGTCCAAATATTGGGAATTAATCATAATACACTATTTTAAATTGTAAGATTTTAGCAACCCTCTTATAATTGCTAGAGCGAAGACGCAAGTTATTAGCTATTCATTTAATAAGATTCTTCTGAGCGAAGCTTGGTCATCCAGATATTGTAAGGAAAATTTAGGTCACGCTTGACACCTCGAATGTTACAAATTTATTTACTTCCAGTTGTTATAACATTTTGAAGTCTTGTTCATGTAATTTTTAGACGAAATAAGTTATGCTTAAATTTACTGTCCATGCCGAACATTTCCAGTGGATATTATTGTAACAAACAATAGTCAGCTAAGTCGTCACTAATCTCAGCTCCAATGATATTGTCAAACTTAAGTTATTATGAACATAAATAATTGCACATAATAAAACGTAAGTTTACAAAATTAAAATAATCTAGTTTTGTTCTCAACTATAACATTTTATTTGCAAATTAAAGATTTTTATGAACTCAATACAAACAAAAAAGAATGGCCAGTACCTTGTAATTGAGTTTCTAACGAACCTTAATAACGATAAACCATTTTATCTTACTGAGGAAAGTTATACACAAGAAAAGTGTGGTGAAATGAAAAAGATTAATCGTTGTTTAAAACGGAGAGGTAACATTTAACAGTCGTTAATAAAACATTGTTTAACGACTGTGGTTCAATTGGCCCTTAGCCTTTTTTACATACACAACCGTTATATATATATAATGTGTGTGTGTGTGTGTATGTATGTGTGTGTATATATATATAAACTGCTAGTGTGGTTGATTGATATTTTAATTTTAAAATATATCAAACGTAAATTGTTTCACAAAATGAAGTCTCGTAGGCACGATCAAGCAGTATACGTCCATGCAATTTCTAAGCGCCGGATATTTCTGTTGGTTCGGCTCCTCTGCTGGAAAAAAAAAAGGTCTTGCGGGAACGATCAAGGCAAGCAAACGTTCCTGCTACCGCCATCTGCCTTGTGGTTCCCGGATACGTTTATTAAGAAAATGAGCATTATTTCTATTATTTACAGTTAAGAAAACATAAAAGTTTCCTTAAGTTTTTCTATTGGCTTAAACATTTCGCTACCCGCCATTTTACGAGTCTTTGCCGCCGCGCGGGGGGTCCCACCCCATAAGCTGGGCAGACAAAGGGCTGACAGGATGTCTGGTGGATTGTGGTGCGGGGGGGGGGGGGGGAGGGTCCCACCCCTTCTGCGGGGCGGACCAAGGGCTGGCAGGATGTCTCGTGGAGGGAGGTCAAAGCAGTGCAGGGGAAACGGTCGGGGTTATGACGAGGTCGGGGAACTGTCCACTGGCCGGGAAGGACAGCCATAGTCGGTCTGTATATCTACAATTTCAACTGCTCCGTCGTCACACAGATCTCGTAACCATTTTTTCTGTTCAGGTCCGGCGGCGTAAATTATAACACGCGGATTTTGCAGTAGTAAATCTTGAAGTGTGTTTTTCACTTGGCGGTATGGGATTTTCCCTTCGTCCCAATCCAGGCCATGATAGTATTTACATAACCATTCATTCGACCGTTTACTTTTTTCGTCTAGTAGTTTTCAAGGATACGGGGGCCGGAAGCTGCAGGTTCGAGTCCAGTCGTCGTGAGTGACGCCAATTTCCTTGAGAACAAAGCCGCTTTGGCTCTGAAAACCTTGCATGTTGCAGTACATCCTAAAACCAACTTATGATGTAATGATACATGCAGTCGTATTTATATGTTTTTTTTATGTAGTTCAATATTTTCACGAGACCTGAAAAGGCATCGTAATTAATTACTCTGTCGTGAAGGATTAGACAGAACGCCGTTGTGAGTGGTGGTACGTCATCTTTCGTGGAAATTTCCAATCGGCAATCAATCATAGAACTGCGAATCGATTCGTCTTGTTTGCTCACATCAAATACGATTTGCGGAGTCAATGATTTGTATGTGTCTGGACTCATGATTGGGTACGATTCTCTTCCGTGGTACGAAGATTGGAACTGCGTGTACATGTGATACGGCAAGGAAATACCGCCATTTTCAAAATCAATGTTCATGTCCACGTACGGGTAACTTTCGCTTTTTGAAAATGATTTTATATTTTCCATAAAACAGTGGTCAAACACCGATCTGTCAGTCTTGAGGTTCATTTGTCTGTCAGTCTGCAAAGCTAATATTATATATCTAGGTTTTTCTGTACTGCTCGACGTCTTGACGACCCAGTGATTGCGTCTATTCTGAGTCAGTTAGGGGCACGTTATGAGATTCCAGCTCCTGAAAGCAATTTCGACCGTCTTGTCCTTTTTGACGTAACTTAAAAGTCTGAGCCTTTCTTTCGTGCTGACGGTTATGTCCGGAACAAACTACTCGGTGCTAGTGACGGTGACTGCGACCGGCTGGGGGTCGTTCCCGGGTGCTCCCACGACAGCATTCAGGTGCGATGTTGCTCGAATTAACACAAGTTTTTTTCGGGCTTGAATTAATATTATCTTGTAATCCTCTGCGAAGCTGAGAAGCATCGAAAGCGGTATGCTAACTTCAAATTTTCTAGATTCATAGATGGGAATTTTGAAATCGGGTTCCATTCCAAAACCTGCGATTTTGGTCGCGCTCAGGACGTTCGGTGTTAGAGACAGGTAATTTTTCATCGTGGCAGTAATGCCCAAGTCCCACGATTCGTCGATCGCAATATTATTCAATTCGAAAATAACTCGTTCGAATAAATGCAATATTCCGTTTCGTCCGAAATACGCAGTTAAAGTATGTGTTCCGTCCGCCTTTGTCAGCGCGCTTCTTATACGAATAAACGACTGGCAGGGTAGAGTATAAACGTCTTGTTTCTGTACCGGAATGGGTATTTCCCTACCGGGCATATACGGCCCTTGGAGGTAGGGAGCGTAGCAGTGATATTCAAATTTATTTACATCGTCACTAAACTGAGCTTTTTTCTGACATGCTTAAATAATCTTCCATTGTTGTGGACTTTGAAGCCTCTTCCACGCAGATATTTCACGTTAAGAGGTGTTAATGCGCCGCGGCCTCGCAACAGACTGGTCCTGGGTTCGTGTCGCTTCTTTGATTTATAGGCCTTGAAGATCAATCCCATCGCTTCAAGTGTAAACGTAGTGTAATTTCTTCTTTTCTAAAATTTACTAGTTTATCGTTTTGATCGACAATGTCGACTACCACTTCGTGTACTGTTTTGGCAAGCACGGGGGCGTAAATGATAGTTTGCGGTACTTCGACCAGTTTATATCCGGGCGGAACCATTGGCGAAAATTCGTTTAACATGTTGTTTAGTCTTCTGTTGAGGGGTCCACTTGCCAAATTACAGTTTATGCGTATTACATTCACGGACATTATTTGTACAGGTAACGAGGAGACGTGCAAGGTCTTGGCTGCGTATATTTTCGGTTCGAATCCGAGAATGGTACCTATGGTTCCGGATTTCGTAAAGTCGACATTTTCACTGCAATAAAGTTAGCACTGTAGCGTGTTTCGATTATCTCGCAATTCGAAAATTGTGTTTGAAGTCAACGCTTGCTTGATGTAATTTGTAATATCGCTCAACTCGTATGCGCCGGTAGGTATGGAAACTTCCCGAGCTGTTGTTCCATCACTTTTCAAGAAGCACATTTTGCAGTTTTCTTCGTCAATGTTCAGTATGGCATTATACGTTTGAAAATCTACGAGCCCGATGCTCCATTCTCCGTTCAAGTCCAGCGGCGGGTAGAATGTTGCTCGTAGCTGCGAGCTACGACCTGTCAATATGAGTGTTACGGACATGACTGATTTATTTTCGCTACTGTCCGTTTATTTTATATAAGTAAAAATATACTTGTTTTTTTTTCATAATTCATATTTGGTCAGAAATCTCAAGCACAAGTGACCACAGTTTGTTTGATTAGGCCTCTGTTCCGTTTCGTAATTGTAAAACATCGTAGTGGTCTGACCCAGGTACCGCCTAAGTTCGGGCGGAGGGCGTAAATTACCGAAACTGTCATAGTAAGTAGCTTTTTTTCCCGTCCATACATAGGCCACCCAGTGCGTGCCACGACCCGTCGACGTGTCTAAATTAATTATGGCGCACTCACGTGTCTTTGGCTTGCTGGGCAAAGTGTCTCGCATAAACACGCCACGGAAGTTTGGTATTTTAAGTTTGCGTGCGTACTTTATTAAATCTACGTTGGTGAGCGGTCGTTTCGGCAGCGAACTTAGGATTTTCTCTTTACTCGTTTCTTTTTGATGCCATGACCTGACTTGTGAGGTCGTAAGTACAGTCCTGCGCCGTTTTTGTTTACTGATGGCAATGGCTTCCATGCTTGCATTATGTCTACGTGCTTCCTCCGACTGCTTTAGCTGGTTCTTGGACATATTCATGGCCCTAGCAATGTTAGAAGCGGCTTCTGCGATCCCGCCTAGTGCACCTTTAGCGGGCACCAGCAGCAGTAGAAATCCGCCCTTTTTCTTATTGGTTCTTTGTATCTTGCGCTTCTTGGTCTTCTTGATTCTGGGTTTATAAGCACCCATTCCTAAATTCGTCTTTGCCTTCATGATTTTAGATATGCCCCACACTGCGATTTTTTCTCCAAGTCCCGCATCCGGAGATTTGCGTATTTCTTCAGCTTCCTGTGCAAATATCTGATCTGCTCTGTGCCTAGATTCCAGATCCTTGCTGAGCGAGTAGGCGATAGCGTGTTTTTTGCACTTTTCGTCCAGATAATTAATTCCCACGTCACCGCGAGCTAACCTTTTCGCTAGTTTCGTGCCGAGACCGCAAAATCTGTAGCCGGGAATGTGTAGCTCGAATGGTAGATTATTTATCAGCGAGTTAACGAGTCCCGCACCGATGTGTTGTTTGTTCCTGCCTCTTCGAGACATTACATGCAACTGGCCTAAAATTAATAAATACGATTGCTCTTATAGAATTTTCGTCAGTAGCGATGGAGGTAGTCAAGCAGGTTGTTTGTTTGCCAGTGCGCATTACGCAGGATGATGAAACTAGCGGTCGTGAATCACGGCATGAGATATTATTACCGTCTACCGTACGTTGCATCATAGCAGGACCGTCAAACTGTGGCAAGACGTGTGTTTTACTGAGTTTACTGGAGGAGCCAAACGGTCTTCGGTTCGAGAACGTTTACTTGTATTCCAAGTCGTTGCAACAGCCAAAGTACCAGCGATTGGCCGCTGTTCTACGCTCTGTGGAAGGACTGGAATATTTTCCGAATATTTCCGATAACACCGATGTGGTGTCTACCGACGACGCAAAGCCTAATTCCGTGTTTGTTTTCAATGATGTGGCTTGTGAGAAGCAAGGCATAATACAAGAGAACTTTTCCATTTGTAGACACAGTAAAGTAGACTGCATATACCTGTGTCAGACGTACAGTAGAATACCCAAACATTTGCTGCGTGATAATGCGAATGTCATAGTGCTTTTTCGCATGGACGAACTTAATTTACGACAGGCTAACGAAGATCACGTAAACACCGACATGACATTCCAGCAATTCAAAGACATGTGCTCCTTGCGCTGGAAAGAAGAACACGGATTCATAGTCATCGTAAAGGACTGGCCGCTATATAAGGGTAGGTACAGACAGGGTTTCGATCAGTTTGTCGTCAAACATGAATCATAGCATTTCCAAATTTGGACCCAGCAGTCGAGCTCCTCGTACCGAACTATGCACCGTGAAACACGATGCTGAAACACGTAAGTACATTTCGCTACTCGGTCAATACATAAAACGAGCAAAAGATGAAATAATAGTGTACCTTGTAGCCATAGACCAGCGCGTGGAAGCTTCGGATTCCCGAATTCGCGACATGATCGAAGTTTCGAATGCACAAAGGCGTGATGAACTAAAGTCGCTTCGGTCAAAACTTAATTCACGTCTGGTGTCTAAGGGTGCTTCGAAATAAAAAAAAATTATGGATGTTAACATCGATTTGGCTAAGCAACTGAACGATGTCATCGAGGCCATACGAACAAAGTACTTGCTCGCCAAGCAACACAGATTAAGCGACGAGGTTCGAAAAGAGGAAAAATTGAAGCCCTTGAGTGCACGTCTGGATAGTTTCATAGCCAGGCGAGGGGCCGTCGAAAACGAGAAACCGACTAAAATTGAAATAAAAGAAGAGTCGCAAACTACGTCCGCGGGCAAACGAAAGCGAAGTCCACATCTAACGGTCGATTCCAACGTAACTTGTAGCGAAGACGAAGTTTGTGTTGGTCGAACTCTTAGGAAGAAACCTCTAAATAAAAAAGGTTTCGAAGTCGGTCCTCTCGCTATCGAGTACCTGGCCGCCTATGTGCCACGAAACAGCGACGCGACGTATGGCGTGCATAAACGAGGTACTAAATGGGTCCTTGGTTCGAAGGAAGTACATTTCGTGTCCGACGATAATATTGAATGTGGAAAAGAGGTGATAAAACTTACTCGTGGATTATGCGAACTTTTGTTTCGTAAAAAACCGCGGCGATATTCAGAGATGGATTTGCGAAAATATAGAATATTGCTAGATGCTTCCAACGCCATTTACGCAAAAAATGACCCGGAAACGGGTCGATTCAAAGAGTATGAACATGAGAAATATCCTTTGATAGCTAGTCTTTTCTTAGACATCGAAGGGGCCGGACTTTATAAACTCGACACTGGTAGAAAATTTGACTATGTATATTATGACGAACCGAACGAGTTGGTTGCTCGTCTTAGACTGCTGCAGGCATCTCAGAGTGTGGGAAATAATTCGCACACCAACGAAATCGCTTCCATACTTGAAGAATTACAGGAAGTGGGATATATTGAATAGTGATCATGTCAAAGTTTGCCATTGCGGGCGAGTTGCATAAACCCGCAAGACGTAATTATCCACGTCGAAAAAATTAAATCAAAGGATTGGACGGCAATTGGCAGTCTGATTTGATCGAGATGATTGAGTATTCGCGTGTGAACAAGGGCTACAGGTATATTCTCATAGTCATAGACATCTATTCAAAGTTCCTGTGGGCTAGACCCTTAAAACGGAAAACCACTGTGGAAGTTACGGGTGCCATGGCGAATATTTTTAAACATAAACGAAGACCTTCGTTACTGCAGACGGACGTCGGGAAAGAATTCTACAATGCATCATTCAAGGCTTTGATGAAAAAGTTTGACATTACGCATTATTCTACGTTTAGCGTTGTCAAAGCATTAATAGCGGAACGTGTGATTCGTACGATGAAGAATAAACTGTATACTCGGTTCACTGCCAATGGTAATTACAAGTGGCTGAGTTTACTTCCTAAACTAGTACGAGAATACAATTCTACTGTGCATTCTACAACGAAACTCAAGCCGAAGGATGTAAAGGACAATCGATTGCTTCGAACTGTGTACTCCAAGACGAATATACTAGATTCGCGAAAGAAAAAAGCGAATATCGGCGACATTGTGCGGATTTAAAAAAAAATCACGGAATTTTTCACAGACCTTACAAGGGGAATTGGTCTAGTGAACTTTTTCGTGTATGTAGAATAAAAAATACGTATCCACGTACTTATTTTTTCGAGGATCTGAAGGGGAAACGTATAACAGGGGCGTTTTATGGAGAAAAGATTATGAAAACAAAATTCCCAGATACTTTTCTCGTTCAAAAAGTGTTTAAACGGAAAAGTGGTAAGGCCTTAATGCGATGGTTGCATCATGGACCAGAGTTTGACTCGTGGATTGATGAAAAGGATATTTTAAAACAATGAGTTTGTGTAAAAAGTTTTTTAAAAAAACTTGTGTGTATAGCTTATTTTGTATAGATATATCTTTGTATGAAATGAATTGTATTTTTTTTCTGTACGTGTATAAATGCATCATGCGAGGAGCGTGCAAGGAGCACGGCCGGTCCGCTCCGCGGTCGACAGGACAGTGAGGCAGCTTTAACCCCCTCCACAGCGCCCGTGGCGGTGGTGGGGGGCCTGGCGTCCCCTGGCTGCTGCAGCGGTGGTGGGGTGTGGTGGGGCAAATCTTAGTTCGCAAATTATACCCTTGTCCTCTGGGCGAATCACGTTGACGATCTCCGGGGCAGCTGTCGCGTCACGACAGCTGAGACGTCCTCGTTTGGCACGTGCGGCTGCCACGGTCCCTCTGCGAAAGATGTCCAAAACATGTCGGACGATGGCGACATTGATGGGCTCCGACGACCCTCGTCGACGCGGTCACCCCCGCCGCCTCCATCGTCGACATGTTGATTTTGCTGGATTTGTTACGAGGATGCCGCGACGATGGTGCCTCACTCTTCGCTGCCGGAGTCTTGTGCATCTTGCTGCTGCTGCTGCTGCTGCTGCTGGAGCTCTATAGCCTTCAACCGTACACAGGATGCGGTGGTGTAGATACAGAATGAATTCCTCGCTTCCGGGAAATGATTCAAGTGTACTTAATATGGTTGCAGTTAGCGATTTACGAATTTGATCGAACGACATTCCTTCGTATCCCGTAATTATTTCCGCAATGAATTCGTGCATTTCGGCAAGCGAAACCATGATTATAATTATAACATAAAAAAAAAGTCTCCACGGCACAATGTAAGTACTCGGCGTCGACGGGCATCTCTGTGGCACGATGTAAGTACTCGGCGTCGACGGAGGAGGAACGGAGGCAAAAACTGAAGGCCCCCGAGTCCGGCGGCCGGTATTTATAGGCTAAAACAAATTATGGTTGAGGGGGGTAGGGGTGGGAATGAGGGTAAAGCGAGGGAGGGGGAAAAACTAGAGTAGTAGTGGAGGGTGGTTATTACGATAAAAAATAAAAAATAAATAACTTTAAGAAGGGGTGGTGGGGGAGGGGTGTATCGTAATGTGCGAGAAATAATAATTTTTTTGGAGATTGGATGAGGGGGGGGGGTTTGTAAGTTCCTATATCTGCATGGTAAAAGTGGTGGGGGGGTCAGTCTGCCAGCACCCACCACGGGGGGCAGGTTCGATCGCCGAGGACTCCATGCTCCTTGTCATAAAAGTAATTTTTAAAATTTTTAATGGCATTTTATTAATTGATTTTTTTTTATAAATTTTAAATTTGTTTTCATTAAAATCGGATAATTAATAAAAAGTTAAAGATGGCGACCGTAGTGAAAATTGCAACGGTGACGTCATCATTCAATATGGCAGAAAACACAACGCTGGAATGTTCGAGAAAACAAAATGACGTCATCCAAAAAGGCGGATCCAAAATGGCCGTCGGGGTCAAAGATCAAGGTCACAACCATCCAAGATGGCCACCGTGACATCACAATACAAGATAGCGGTCGGCAATCTCAATCCACACAATCCACAGCCAGAAGCCAGTCCCCGGAGCCCCCAAACTATACTACTGGCATTATATCCTATCGTAAATTGACCATCGCATCCAACTGATTTGAATGTATGTACATGTACGTCTTTTTCATTAAATGTCCGTAGACAATACTGTAATATCATATCCAATTGATAGTACAGAGTCTTTCTGATGAGATCGTGTTTAACCAAGTTGAATTTTCGTCCAAATGTGCGTTCTTTTCGTTGATTGAGCTTCCAAATGTTCTTCCATTTCTATGATTGTGCTTCCTCTTTGTCGAATTTGCTTCCAATTGTGCTTACTTTTTGTTGGTTGTGCTTCCTTTTCTATTATTTTCATTCCTTTTTTTACTAATGTGCTTTCTAATAAGAAACTGCATCCTTTTTGTCGAAACTTAAAAATAGATATGTCTGAACTCAGGACATAATTGGCCTCATGGTTCGGAGACGATTGGTATATTGGCGTGACATTGAACATGACAAGTTTAAAATGATGGTCGCATTTCAGTGAATGAAATCTCTTGGTTCGGAGAGGTTTGTTCTATGCGCATTATTTTTTTTTCTACAAGGATTGTTCATCGAGTATCGACGAAAAATATCTTTTGGCTACGGACTGGATGTTTTTGACCACCTACTAGATACGCCTGGCTACCAACTAGATATCACTTGCCACCTAATGGTCTTAAGTAGTAAAGGAATGACGGTCCTGAAACTGGCTTCTGGCTGTGGAGCCGGAGCCGAGCCACATCTCTGATTCTGACGTCACGGCGGCCATCTTGTATGAGCGTAACAGGACACAGCGTAACGGGACACACCGTTACGGGAGAAGTAGATAACGGCGGCCATCTTGGATGACCGTGACCTTGACCCTTGACCATGACCTTTTAACTGGTCTTTGACCCCGGCAGACATATTGGATCCGCCATATTGGATCAGACATCTAAGATACCGTCGACTTTGTTTTTATTGTTTGTTCCTAATAGCGCCAGCGTCACACTTGATTTTTTTTCTGTTCCAGTGGAGGCCGCCATCTTGGATACAGTCGACTTTGTTCCTGTTATTTGTTCCTAGATAATGCCAGCGGTGCTCTTGATTTTTTTCTGTTCCAATGGAGTCCGCCATCTTGGATACCGTCGACTTTGTTTCTGTTGTTTGTTCCTAGATAGCGGCAGCGTCGCTCTGTCTCATCACATAAGGTCAATGTTCCATTACCTACCAGAGCTATTATGGTCCTTATCGACATATTAAATTTATTTTTTTATGCAAAATACATTAGGAGCGCTGTGATTCGAACCAGCGCAGCTCTGATCTCTAGGTTGGAACACATACGCCTTTAACCGCTCGGCTATCGAGACATTTACCACACTTAGAATTAAATTAGGTATATAAAAAAGTAACATGCATATTCGGACTTGACATTTCGTTTTAATTTTAAGTTATAATAGCACTACCTGTTCGAGACAGAACCACCATCTTGGTTTATGACGTCGACGTTGCAATTTCCGTTACGCCCGAAATCATTCAAATCCGCAATTTTTATGTTAGAAAATCGGGAAAAATTTTAAAAATAATAACAAATTAATTAATCGAATTAAATAATAAAAATCTTAAAAGCCACTGTTGTAGTTATCGTTACGGTCGCCATCTAGGATTATATAAATGTTGTTTATTTCGTAATGCCCGCCATCTTGGTAGAGTACTATGCCATCGTTACACTTTATGTTACGACCGTCATATTGGATTATATTAATGTTGCAATTACCGTTATAGTCACCATCTTAAAAGTTAGATGCCATCTTGGAAATCCGTAATTTTAATGCTAGAGATTCTGGAAAAATTCCAAAATTCATCAAAAAAATAACTCAGTAAGAAAATTATTGATTCCTGTCCTTGGTTCGATCCCTGGACGATACAAAAACAACTTTAATTTTAAAAAATACCACAAAAGTGACAGGTTTGAGAAAATAAATACACAGCAAGTACTTTTAATAAATTTTTATTACATAAATTATACACTACTACAAGTACAAAAAAACACAAAGTACTAAAGTCTTGTGGATTTCTCGATTCAAACAGCCTTCTTATTGTACGGACTAAGTCCTTTACATGTTCGTAAATGTCTATTCAGTTTATCAAGTCGACATAATGGTACACCACAATTTTCACACAAAGACTAATTATCGATTTCATTAAAAGGACAGTGATATATTTCATGTCGTTTAGCACTTTGAATATTTGCTAATGTTTGGTTACAAAATATACAGCTCGATTCTGAAGAATGTACAGACAGTCTATCACAATTCCTGAGGTGTCGTTTTAATCTTCTTTAGTGTATAAACTTGCTTAAACACCTGTTGCACTGATATTTAATGCGTTCAGAGTTATTACTACAATGGTGTATTACATAATCCCGTAATTTCCAGTTTTTGATCTTCTTACAGTACGTACAGTTGGGCGACGGAACACTGTTGGTTGCTCCTTCCTTCATCAATGACACTGGAAATGTTGACAACCATTGTAACACTGCTGATATGTTAACTTCTGAAGCATTTACGGTCTGCCCTGCGGAAGATAATGCACGCGTCAAAATCTCCTGCTGTGCTGAGAGAGTAGGTGCAGCTGTAGACGACGCTGTCATCGTGCTCTGCACGTATGATGGTAGACCTTCGATCCAGATCGGTGTTGATACTGGTAATGATGCCATCGAGTTCTCAAGAATAGCTATGTACAGGTTTATTACGTTAGTCAAGTCTGACTATCCGATCTGTTCATCACCGCAGCCAAAGACGGACTGAAGTTCATATTACCGGGGTCTCACTTATATATTCTCATTAGCAGGTACAACAAATAAATCAAAACAATAACCATGTTCATTATACTTGCACTTAACTTTCTCGGAGCATTTTTTATAATGAAGATGTAAGCTATCAAGACGTGAAATTAGTTTATTGCACTTATTGCACTGAAATTGTATTCTTTTCACATTATTAGAACAACTGCTTCTTTCATGACTGCGAGCATTTTAGGTGATAGTAAATGATGCGTCACAGTATTTGCACTGACGTAATGTACGCTCTTCATTTGTTGAAATATCCATTGCTGATGATGAAACTTCTACTGATGGTGGTATCACATCTTTTGAAATCTCCTCCAATGTTGACGTCGTTGTTTCCAACGGGATCTGCACCTTCTCCATCGTAGCTGTCGTCAAGGTTCCCGTAGACGATGGTTTAACCTCCGAGTTCGACGTTGAAGTCGGTAAAGATGCCATCGAGTTCGCAAGATCAGGTAATTACGTGATTTATGCACCAGATTAAACAAACTAAATGATCCTTACACGGTCGACGTTAGTAACAAACTGAGCGTCCTGCTGTCTAGGACTCGCTTATAGACATGCACTGGATGAAATAATACGCTAGTCAAATCAAGAACAATTTACTATAATACTAGAGTCAAAACAACATGAAAAATAGAAGCACCATCAACAAAAAGGCAGCACAATTGGAAGCACAGACAACGAAAAGACAGCACATTTGGAAGCACCGACAACGAAAAGGCAACACATTTGGAAGCACCGCCAACAAAAAGGCAGCACATATGGAAGCACCGCCAACAATAAAGGCAGCACATTTGGAAGCACCGACATCGAAAAGGCAGCACATTTGGAAGCACCGACAACGAAAAGGCAGCACATTTGAAAGCACCGAAAACGACAAAGGCAGCACATTTGGAAGCACCAACAACGAAAAAGCAGCACATTTGGAAACACCGACAACGAAAAAGCAGCACATTTGGAAGCACCGACAACGAAAAGGCAGCACCATCAACGAAAATGCAGCACATTTGTCACTGACTTCAATATTCAGTGGCTCCAATATTCATTGGCTCCATTATTTCGCTTGCTCCAATATTCATTGGCTCCAATAATCATTGTCTCCTTCAGTCATTGACACCAACAGTCTTTTGGTTCCAAAAGTCTTTTGTCTCAAAATATATTTGGCTAGAATTCTACGAGTCAAAGAGACTATGATGCCACATGGCTACGATTCTAAAATGATCTAGCTGGTTACGAGTTATACATGGCTTGCGAGACTACAGAGCTACGAAGCTTCTTGTACACAAGTTTACGTGACTGCGAGGATACAGCAATACAAGTCTGCAAAAGTACTTGACTACGAAGCTACTCGTCTACAAGGCCCTAGTTGCCGCATCTGTCATCGACTGAATTTTCTCTTTTGTTCCAACTGCTTCATCAGCATCATGTTATAAGATTACAAGGTTGCTTGCTTACGTAGCTTCAAGTCTACGAGGCTCCAAATGCATCATGACTACGAGACTACGAGCCATGAGTTTACGAGTCTATGTGATTGCGAGGCTATAAGACTAAGAAGCTTTCAGAACGCATGGTTATGAGACTGCGAGGCTACAATTAAACGTGGTCCCAAGACATCATATCTACACGACTACGAACCATGAGGTTACGAGACTACGTGACTGCGAATCTTCAAGTTTACGAGACTGCGATGCTACGGAGCTACGAAGCTTCTATAAAACGTGATTACGTGACAGTGAGGATAGAGGTCTGCAAGTCTGTATGAATTCTTGACTACGAAGCTACTCGTCTACAAGGCTCCAATTGCCGCATTTGTCTTCGTCGTAATTTTCTCTTTTGCTCCAACTGCACCAACAGCATTATGTTATAAGATTACATGGCTACTTGCTTACGTAGCTTCAAGTCTACGAGGCTACTTGGATACGTAGCTACAATTCTACGAGTTCCCAAGACTTCATGACTATGCGAATTCGAGCCATGAGGTTACGAGATGACGTGACTACGAATCTTTAAGTTTACCAGACTGCGAGGCTACAGAGCTACGAAGCTTCAAGAACACAAGTTTACGTGACTGCGTGGATACAGGAATACAAGTCTGCATGAGTTCTTGACTACGAAGCTACTCGTCTACAAGGTGCCAATTGCCACATCTGTCTTCGACAAATTTTCTCTTTTGCTACATCTGCACCATCAGCATGATGTTATAAGATTACAAGACTACTTGCTTACGTAGCTTCAAGTCTACGAGGCTCCAATGCATCATGACTACGAGACTACGGGCTATGAGGTTACGAGACAATGCGATTGCAAGTCTTCAAGGTTACGTGATCGCGAGGCTATAGGACTACGAAGCTTCCAGAACGCATGGTTACGAGACTGCATGACAAATTGTCCGCATGGCTACGAAACTTCATGTCTCTAACTGACTACAATAGCACTCTTAAGTGGTGAGAGTTAATTTATCTCATGCAAAGGTACTTGCTGCAAGTAGTTTCGCTTTTCAACATC
Organism: Bacillus rossius redtenbacheri; assembly: GCF_032445375.1. Classification (NCBI taxonomy): domain Eukaryota; kingdom Metazoa; phylum Arthropoda; class Insecta; order Phasmatodea; family Bacillidae; genus Bacillus; species Bacillus rossius. The sequence continues at coordinate 42,372,686 of NC_086331.1, read as the reverse complement.
AGATGACGTCACATGTTGCTTGCAGGGAAATAATATTTATTTCTTTTATGCGGGATGCGGGATGCTCACTATCGAACGCATAAGAATGATAGCTTCGATAGTCTCCAAGGAGAAAAAAGTTCCTCTTTCCTGCTAGTGCTTCTCAGATTTCTCACGGTCCGCCATCTTGGATTGCGACGTCACGGCAACCATCTTGGATGAGTGTGACCTTGACCTTTGACCAAACCCGCAGGAATGATCGCAAGCACACGGATTAACCATCAAAATATTAATAAGAATAATCAGGAGCACACGGAGATAACCATCATAATATTAGCAAGAATAATCAGGAGCACACGGAGAAAACCACCATAATATTGCCAAGAATAATCAGAAGCACACGGAGAAAAACGACTAACGTTTTCTTTGATATCATAAAATTACTGGTAAAAAAAATATTTAAAAATAAAAAAATAATAATTTAAAAAAATACATAAACACATTCTGCTAGCTTGTGAACTAAACATTGTTGAGCAATGATAGAGTTCTATTACAAGCCAAAATGTTAAGTTAGAGATATGAAGTTTTGTAGCCATGCGGCCAATTAGTCACGCAGTCTCGTAACCATGCGTTCTGGAAGCTTCGTAGTCCTATAGCCTCGCGATCACGTAACCTTGAATACTTGAAATCGCAAAGTCTCATCACCTCATAGCTCGTAGTCTCGTAGTCATGGTGCATTGGAGACTCGTAGACTTGAAGCTACGTAAGCAAGTAGTCTTGTAATCTTATAACATAATGCTGATGGTGCAGATGTAACAAAAGAGAAAATTTGTCGAAGACAGATGTGGCAATTGGCGCCTTGTAGACGAGTAGCTTCGTAGTCAAGAACTCATGCAGACTTGTATTCCTGTAACCACGCAGTCACGTAATCTCGTTTTATAGAGGCTTCGTAGCTCTGTAGCATCGCAGTCTTGTAAACTTGAAGATTCGAAGTCACGTAGTCTCATAACCTCATGGCTCGTTTGTCGTGTAGATATGATGTCTTGGGACCTCGTTGAATTGTAGCCTCGCAGTCTCATAACCATGCGTTCTGGAAGCTTCTTAGTCTTATAGCCTCGCAATCACATAGACTCTAAACCTCATGGCTCGAATTCTCGTAGTCATGATGCATTTGGAGCCTCGTAGACTTGAAGCTACGTAAGCAAGCAACCTTGTAATCTTATAACATGATGCTGATGGAGCAGTTGGAACAAAAGAGAAAATTCCGTCGAAGATAGATGCGGCAACTGGATCCTTGTAGACGAGTAGCTTCGTAGTCAAGTACTCGTGTAGACTTGTAGTCTTGTATCCTCGCAGTCATGTAAACTTGTGTACTGGAAGCTTCGTAGCTCTGTAGTCTCGCAAGCCATGTATAACTCGTAACCAGCTATATCATTTTAGACTCGTAGCCATGTGGCCTCATAGTCTCTTGGACTCGAAGAATTCTATCCAAATATATTTTGAGACAAAAGACTTTATGAACCAAAAGACTGTTGGTGTCAATGACTGATGGAGACAATGAATATTGGAGACCATGAATATTGGAGCCGATGAATATTCGAGCCAATGAATATTGTAGCGAGCGAATTAATGGAGCCAATGAATATTGGAGCCAATGAATATTTGGAGTCAATGACAAATGTGTTGCATTTTCGTTGATGGTGCTGCCTTTTCGTTGTCGGTGCTTTCAAATGTGCTACCTTTTCGTTGTCGGTGCTTCCAAATGTGCTGCCTTTCCGATGTCGGTGCATCCAAATGTGCTGCCAGTAGTATAGGAATGTATTTCCTGCGCCAGGGTCCAGGGTGTGGTGTCTGTGGTGTTTTCCGCCATATTGGATTGTGACGTCACGGCAGCCATCTTGGATGGTTGTGACCTTTACCTTTGACCTTGACCTTGACCCCGGCGGCCATTTTGGATCCGCCATCTTGGATCCGCCATTTTGGATGACGTCATTGTGTTCTCGAAAATTCCGGCATTGTGTTTTCCGCCATATTGGATGATGACGTCACCGTTGCATTTTCCGTTACGGTCGCCATCTTTAACTTTTTTTTTATTATCCGATTTTAACGAAAATTCTTTTAAAAAATATAAAAAAATTCAAATAATAAACTTTTAATAAAATACTTATAAAAATTATACTTTTACGACACGGAGGTCTGAGTCCTCGGTTCGAACCCGGTGGGTGCAAAAGAAATTAAAAATGGCGACCGATCCTTCCCCCTAGGTGGGTGCTAGCAGACTGACCCCCACCACTTATGTCAATGCACATATACCATCAGGTAGTATGACATCATGTCCGCCATCTTGAAATTTGGACGCCATCTTGAAAATCTTCATTTATTATCCGATTTTAATGAAAAAAATTCCAAAATTCATTAAATAAATTGACAATAAATATAATGTTTGATTATATCGATGTACGTCCTCGGTTCGATTCCCGGCGAGAGTAAACAGTCGATCCTTCCTCCATGAAAGCTACCTAGACTGATCTACCACCACCAGTACCAAGGTATATATCATCAACTGGTATGACATCATGCCCGCCATCTTGTCTTCATCCGCTGGAGACCACCATCTTGTTTTCGTCTGCTAGAGTGTGCCAATACCATGTAGTATAATTATCTGGTCACCATACTTTTGTCCTCAACTGTTGACATTGAACATTGACCTTGACCTTGAACTTTGACCTTGACCTTGAACTTTGACCTTGACCTTGATATTTGACCTTGACATTGAACTTTTACCTTGACCTTGAACTTTGACCTTGACCTTGAACTTTGACCTTGACCTTAAAATTTGACCTTGACCTTAAAATTTGACCTTGACCTTAAATTTTGACCTTGACCTTAAAATTTGACCTTGACCTTGAAATTTGACCTTGACCTTGAAATTTGACTTTAACCTTGAAATTTGACCTTGACCTTGAAATTTGACCTTGACCTTGAAATTTGACCTTGACTTTGAAATTTGACTTTGTCCTTGCCGACCATCATGGATCCGACATTTTATGTTCAGTACATGCTACCAGGAGCGACCACCTGCTGGAGTACACCATCTTGTGCATGTACTCGTATTATAGAGTACATTTCCATCTGGTTGATTTTATTCTAACCCGCTACAGTGCAGTAATCATTTATTACCGAGGTGCCCCCGCCATCTTGAAATTCGGCCGCCATCTTGAAATCATGTAATAATGTAGCTAGAAAAGCGTGAAAAAATCCAAAATTCATCAAAAAAATCACTCATTAACTTACATATTGAATCGATCCGCTCCAGTACTTGGTTCGATACTCGAACAATGCAATAATGTTTAATTTTATGAAAAAAAAAAAAATAATTTCAATAAACCATGTTCAACATTCTTAAAGAGACTTTAAATCCTCTACTACCATCATCCTATCCGACATCAAGACCATCATCTTGGAATTTTCGTAATAATTAAACTAAAAATTTAGGAAAAAGTTAAAAATTCATTAAATAAATTTGCAAACAATATACTGATTAATTAGGTCGTCTAAGGTCCTTGGCACGATCCTGGACGAAGCTTAAATAAATTTAATTTAAATACCAGAAAAGCATAAGGTTCGAGAAATAAAACACCACAAAGTCGTTTACAAACATAATATTTATTACACAATTTCTATCCTACTACAGAATCACTTGCGAAAGCCAGCAAACTTATAAACATTTAGCTTTGCATAGACGTGCAACGACTACTTCTTAGCTCCAAATGCTCCAGCAGCTCCAAATGCTCCAACAGCCTCCAAATGCTCCAACAGCCTCCAAATGGCTCCAACAGCTCCAAATGCTCCAACTACCTTTTCTTTCAACAGCTTCAATGATATTGGGCCACAATGCTACGAGTCTAAGAGACTACGCGGCTACAAGGCTACGAGTCTAAAAGGATCTAGCTGGTTCCGAGTTATACATGGCTGAGAGACTGCATGACTAAAAGACCGCATGGCTACGAAACTATATGTCAATGAAGCTACCCGGCTCCAACACGCAATGTACACACAGTACACACAGGAAAACGTAATGTACACACAGGAAAACAGAATTTACACACAGGAAAACGAAATGTACAAACAGAAAAACGAAATGTACAGACAGGAAAACGAAAAGTACACACAGGAAAACGAAATGTACAAACAGGAAAACGAAATGTACAAACAGGAAAACGAAATGTACAAACAGGAAAACGAAATGTACAAACAGGAAAACGAAATGTACAAACAGGAAAACGAAATGTACACACAGGAAAACGGAATGTACAAACAGGAAAACGAAATGTTCAAACAGGAAAACGAAATGTACAAACAGGAAAACGAAATGTACACACAGGAAATTGGAACGTACACACAGCACACACAGGAAACGGAATGATCACACATACAGTAGCGGAAACACAGGCTTATTTGGAAATCAGGATACAAGAAATAAATCATACTTTTTTAAAATATAAATAATTCATTTTATTTTTCATTAGTACACACATGACAGTTAATCAAATGATTATTGTATGTAGCCAGCGTTCCGAAGTTCTGACAGTATGGACGATACTTCCACGATATGCGAGTAGTTTCCTCTACGAACAGATGCCACCATCAGTCTTAGCCGGTCAACCAATATTTTTGGATCTTTCCATGATGTGGAATCAATCTCTTCTGCCACCATCTTCATTGCTTGTTTATTATAAATATTATGATCTCTGGTGTCTTCCGTTTTAACACCATCCTCAGGGTTACTTTCATCATCTAGCCAGCGCTCATCACAAGCTTGATCAGATTTATTTATTATAACACGACGTTTCCATCGCTTTGGTCTCAGGACACCACCACATTCTTCGATCTTGTCAGCTTTAGGTTCTGCATCACAGTCTATGCCTTTGTAAACAGCCTCAGAGTCACTGTAGCAATCACCGTAGAAGACAACGTCTTCACCCAGATTACTGCAAGAACTCAATATCGTTGATGTCGAAGTGTCTTCATCGCCTGTATGCTTCCTTTTCAGGAGTCCACCATTTATACAAAGTATGGAGGATCTGCTAAATATAGGCTTGAATGTATTCTCACTTTTCACAGTGTTGATACCTTCATTAGTTTCAGTCTTCCCGATACCATCAACATCCTTCAATATTTGTTTCTCGTCACGATCGGCGTGCTAAGGCTTCCATCTTTTCTATATTAATAATATTATTTGTCTTAAAATCTCCGCGTCCGTGTCACTATCACAGATGTAAATCATCATCATAGCTGTCATCAATATTGTCATGAGCTGCATCAATATCACTCATTTTATCATATCGTCTCCACATTTCAGTTGTCAGTGATTTACCACAATCTATGATCTTGTGAGCTCCATTCTCATTTTCTGTAAAAGCTTATGAGTCCAGTTTTATTATTTAATCCTTCAACTCATCATCCCAAACTCAATTAAATAATTGTAGTATATAGAAAAAAAAAATCATCAAAGTTCCTTTCATTTAATCTTGGAAACCGTATCATCCTTTCCACCTATAGTAGGTATAGTTTCTTGAGCCCAAGAGTCTTTCATTATATATACCATGCAGTGTTCTTCAAGAGATGTAGTATACCACCATTTCTACATACAAATCCATCCTATCATTAATTTGTTTACACATTAGAAAAAACTTCACGCTAATTTTACGTGTTTTATTAAATTACCACTTCGACTAAAATAATTACCACACATAGTAATTTCTACAAAGGACACTTTGTCCAAGACATTTTAACCATAATCTGTCTGAAAACAACCATGTCCCATTTATATCACAAAGTAACCGAGGGTTAGTGGAGATAGGTCAAACAAGTGCTAGTCACTCATAGGGTAAGAACCATGTGTTCGATACCTATCTCAGTCAATGTAGCATCTATGTATTTTTATTACCTCATGTAGAAAAATATGTTCCAATGCATACGAATTTAAACTTATTCACATACGACTAGTCAAAAGTACATAAATTCAAGCACGCCAACCGCAAAAAAAAAAAATTCTCAAGGATGGAGGCAGAGACTTCTCGATCGAGACACGCCTACCATCACCTGCAAATGAACATTGACCCCTCGCGCGGGAATTGCAAGCTTGCAGAATGCTGCGACACTCATATGTTTTGCTCAAGACATGCATACATCACATCACTAGCCTTCCAACTCAGTACACGTAAAACTCCAGTGAAATCATAATCCAGCATACGTAAAGTACTTGCTGGAACCACTTCAAAGTATACATCACCGAACCAGAGCAGAAAATCAGCCTACGAATGTATATCTTGCTACCTACAAAAATAAATGTGTAGCACATATACGAGAGGAGTCGAACTCCACATACCATACTCAATACTCTGATAATTATAAGCGTCAAAATATTTTTAATCAAGACCTTAGCCAGTATACAATTTTTTTTTCCATGTTGTAAAAATTCATGTTAGTAATCAGCAACGAAGGAGTGAGTAACTTGGACGAAGAACCGCTTACCAAGTATCCAGAATCTTACAGATACAGCCCATCCAGTGCACCAGCTTACTCCGAAGTGTGGTCAATTGATTAACACTCAATAATTTTTTAATATCACCACCATAGTATACATTAATATATGACAGGTTACGATTTAAGACCATAATTTTCCCACAAGTCTGTTAGTTTTATTTCGGGAAGTAATAAATTATTTCTCAAAAATAATAAATCAAGTTCCTAGTCAGATTTGCTCTAATGTTGCGGTATTACCTGTACCAGCACTTTACCAAAACATCTCCCATAAAAAAAAATCTTAAGAATGCAGATGACATACTCAGACAAAAATAATTTTAGCAAAAAAAAACAGACTTCATCATTATTGGTAAAACAAAATAATACACACAAACAAGACAAAATGGACATTACAAACCCGACAAAAATTACGTGTCACATGTAGTTTATTACATTAAGATAAACTATGTAGGTTAGGGAAAAATAAATAAAAAATTCTTTAATTCTATAATTTATTTAAAATTGTACATTTATACACAATAAAATTTGACACTGTATATATTTTTTACATTTCTCAGTCCATGCGACATTCAATATTATTAAAATAAATCATTATAGTTCGTATTAAGAGTGACAAAATACAAATAATTCATACAGATCACGATACATCAGTTCAGGAGTGTAACACCTTAGAGGGCCAGAAATTATGCTGGAGACCTTCCTTTACAAAATTTATAATGTTTTTTCAAGTAAAATTTTCGTGTAACCTGTATACCGCACTTCTCACACAGAAATTTTACACGGTCAAGATTTCTTCTGCAGCCATGCTTTTAATGGATGCGTGTACTTCGTAGTCGTTCAAATCGTTTACCACAGTAGCAGCACTGATACAGATACTCATCGCAATTACCATCGCTTCCCCGATGTACAACCTGCAAATAAACTTTGATTCTACAATGCCTAATCAAATTACTTTTGTTTGTGAAATGTACACCACACGGGTCACACGGAAATGTCTCACGATTAGCGTTTCTTCTACAGACATGATTTTCATGTCTTCTTGCATGTTGACGGTATTTAAAACTTTTGTCACAGTACGTACACAGATGTCTCGTCGTTAGACCTTGAGTCACCGACGGCTCGGAAAGTATCTTACTTTCAATGTGCACTGCTGTTGTAGGCGACGAAGTCCCGTATGTTGCATGAGCTGGAGATTTCCCAGTCGACATTGACAGATCATATGTACTGGATGCCAAAGAATCTGATGTATACACGACTGATGCAGAAGCTGGGAATTGCTCACAAAATGTTTTATTTACCAAATGCGGAGTAGTTACAGGTATTGTAGTCTTCTCTTCGTTCGTTAATGCACACATTGAAGTCTCTTGGAGTGAAGAGACAGTAGATACAGCCATCATTGAGATCTCTAGAGATGGTAGGCTCGTTACCATCGGAATCTCTGGAGCTGCCCTCATCGTTGTCATAGGGATCTGCTTCGTCATCACCGCCTCCGTCGTCAGGGACCCCGGTGAAGACGCGAGACCCTCCGTCAAGATCTCTGCAGTCGGTGACCCCGTCACCATTGGGATTTGTACCGATTTCGACGTTGCTACCATTGAGTTCGGATACACATCAATATTCATGTATCGGACTTATATGCAGACAAGCAAATTCATCAGATCTGCACTGTACCACTACAAGAGGTGGACTAAGGGACCTGCTGTCTAAGACTCGCTTAAATAACAGTGTCCGCTTGTATAATACGCAAGTCAATACATCATCCATTGTTATTACTTAAAAAAATTAGGAATTTCAAGGAATGAGAATTTAAATTATATATACAATCAACTAATCACACATCCTACATACACGGTTAATTTAGACTTAATAGAGGAGCAAGAGTCTGTAATCAATGGAACTTTCACAACCCAAACAAAATTTATAGTAGGTACCCAAATTTTAATATTATTATGTAGAGCTACACATAACATCCAACTGACTCCAAATGACTACAACGCATGACTAAAATAATTTATACGATACCAGGCTAGGTCCAAAGTCAATTTTTTTTGTACCTCTCGTCTACAGTTCAGAGGACATTCAGTGTTGATATAGCTACAGCCAAGACATGTCCAGTACCATACATTTTCAAAGCCTTCAAAGTCGATCCTTGTTAAGCCTTATGACAAAACTCTACGAAACAAGAGACCTACTCTACAAGATTACTAGACATTTTAAGCTTGTCATAGCACACATCGATAAAAATCTTCGTAAATAACTCTAAATATTATCAGACCACTAGCATTCGATTTATGCACATACAGTAGGTCACCAACATATTCGTCAACACATGACCATTCTACATTAAGCTCCTCACTTACTTATATCAGCCTACTCGACTACACCCAGCACACATAAACTAAAAGAAGTCAAATAAAATCCTATTATTTATTTACATTCGAATATTTAACAGCATGCCGACTGCTAATTAAATAAGCCTGACAGTGAACATGTTAGCAAAGTTTACTTTTATATAGGACCAGGAATCCATTGAACCTTCAGAACCTAGCTACACATACATAGTGCTGGATGCAAGGAATTCTACACTCATTTGTCATCACTGACACTCACATTCCATAATCTAATCTCAATTCCGCACTCATTTTCCATCATTAACATTCACACAAATGCAAATTAACCACCATCGACACTCAATTCAACACTCACTTTCCATAATCTAAACTCAATTCGGCACTCGTCTTCCATCATCGACACTCATATTACATCATAGGCACTTGAGTCAACACTCATTTTCCATCATTAACAGTCACACAAATGCAAATTAACCACCATCGACACTCAATTCAACACTCACTTTCCATAATATAAACTCAATTCAGCACTCATTTTCCATAGTCGACACTAAATTCAACCCTCACTTTCCATAATCTAAACTCATTTTCCATAGTCGATACTCAATTCAACACTCATTTTCCATCATCGACACTCAATTCGACACTCATTTTCCATCATCGTCACTCAATTCCTCACTCATTTTCCATCATCGACACTCAATTCACAACTCAATTTCCATCATCGACACTCAATTCGGCACTCAATTTCCATCATCGACACTCAATTCGGCACTCATTTTCCATCGATGACACTCAATTCAACACTCATTTTCCGTCATCGATACTTAATTCTACATACTCTTTCCTTCTTCGACACTCATTTTCCATCATCTACATACAGTAAAATGGAAACTTTCCATCATCCACACACACACACACACACACAGATACATATATAAATATATTCATACACAACTCAATTCTTTAAAGTAGCAAACACATGAACTTTATTAGGGCAAAATAACGACACATTTTAATAACAATTTTTAAAATTATATTTATATCAAAAATACTAAAGTATAAAATTTCATCAGTCAATACACATTACTAACTTATTATATATACCCTGAAATTCTAAGTTCATCAAATATAGCCCACGTTTCTTTGATAACTGATAAAATTTCGTCATCTTGCGAAACAAGTAAAAGTCGCAACCTGTTCACCAACACGTTCGGGTCTTTCCACGATATATAATCAATTTCACTTGATGACACCATCTTCTTCGATTGTTTGCTGAACATATTCTGAAAATCGTTGTAATAATGATTATGATAAGTTGTATCATCATCATCGCTGCTGTCCACATCTTTATCAAACACACTGACATCTTCATCTTGCATATCGCAGTATTTCGAATTTTTGACATTGGAGTACCGTCATTGACATCAAGCTTACTTGCTAATTTTCCAAATAAATATTCCAAAGTCCGTAGAAGTCTACTATAAGACGTCTTGTCACTTTTTCTGGAGATGTTACTTTCATTATCTTCTACCTTACTTATATCTCCAACACCATTTAAGCTATATCCTTTCTCAAGACCTGGAGAGATTTTAACACAATCGCTTTTAAGACTAGGTCGATCAATTTCATTGTATACATACTGTCCCCGAGCTTGGCTTTACAAGTTTTATAGTGTCTTTTTAAATTCTCTCTTCGTGTCATCCGCCTACCACACTTGCCAAAACTTAGTATTTGACGGAATGGACTTTTAACACAATCGTTCTTTTCATGTCTACGAGCATTATAGCTTTTATCAAAGTATTTGCTACAGTATGTACAATGTCCTTCAGATCGAGATCGATATTTGAATATCGTACCTTCACTATACTGTACGTACTCCATAATGGTTGAATAGCCACTAATAGTTTTATTTAGGTACTTCGTATTTTTATGTATGAACATTCATCAATTATTTACGAAAAAAGATTTTTTTTCTCATTTTGACTAAAAAACTCATGTTCCACGTAGTTTTACTACCCACCTTCATATTTCCTCATATGTTATGGTGTAAAAGCTACCAAAGTTAGTTGTAGGTTACGAAATGCTCACTCACGATCTGTTGAAAAAGGTGTGCTTCCCTAGATCTCAAGAGGAAGAACATTGACCTTATTTAAAAATTTGCGAATAATATCATGGCCTAGCAAGAATCACAAGATAATCTATTCTCATATTAGCAACCATCATGTATCAGTTGTCTGTATATGCAGTCTCTGTTGTCTGTATAAGTAGACAATGTTTTGTGTGGGATGCGGGATGCTCCCTAACGATCGAAACAGAAGGAGGGCTTCGCTAGAACTCAAGGGGAAGGGAAATCTTCGTGTGTGATAGCTTTTCCCATTTGTTTCAAGACATAGTAATCGTCTGATTAATGAACTTTGGTTATTATGTGATTTCCACCTGTTAAAATTCTTTTTTAAGTGTTGATTTGATAATATGACTTCGGAAATTTAAACGAAACTCTGAATAAAATTACCTGTCTTAGAAACCAAGGACAATGCAGTTTGTCCTTCATGTTAATGCTTCTCAGCTGTCTCAAAGCTTATTATTTGTCTGAGTAAAGTTATTATTTTTTTAAATTCACCTTGATAAAAATATTGTAAGTGCTGATTTATTGACAGAATTTCACTGATTAAATGTAACTCTGACTAGAAATGACATGACTCATTAAGTAAAAAATTCTTCATGCAGAGCTGGATCTCTCACAAATAATCTGTAGCATTCGGCGAAAACCATCAGATGTCTAGTTAGGTATAATCAGAAACACTTGGAGAAAGCCATCAATATAATAACAAGAATAATCTGAAGCACTCGGAGAAATCCATCAGATGTCTATTTAGGTATAATCAGAAACACTTGGAGAAAGCCATCAATATAATAACAAGAATAATCTGAAGCACTCGGAGAAATCCATCAGATGTCTAGTTAGGTATAATCAGAAGCACCCGGAGAAAACCACCATAATATTGACAAGAATAATCGGAAGCACACGGAGAAAACCACCATAATATTAACAATAATAATCGGAAGCACACGGAGAAAACCACCATAATATTGACAAGAATAATCGGAAGCACATAGAGAAAACCACCACAAGTTTTCTTTGATATCATAAAAATACAGAAAAAAAAATTTAAAAATTAAAATAAATTAATAAAAAATTTAAAATGACAAAAAAAATAAAAAAAAAATAAATAAACAGATTCTGCTAGCTTGTGAACTTCTCATTGTTGAGCAAAGATATAGTTCTAGTACAAGCCAGAATTTGTTTATTTATTAATTTTATTTTTTTTTGTCATTTTAAATTTTTTATTAATTTATTTTAATTTTTAAATATTTTTTTTTCTGTATTTTTATGATATCAAAGAAAACTTGTGGTGGTTTTCTCTGTGTGCTTCCGATTATTCTTGTCAATATTATGGTGGTTTTCTCCGTGTGCTTCCGATTATTATTGTTAATATTATGGTGGTTTTCTCCGTGTGCTTCCGATTATTCTTGTCAATATTATGGTGGTTTTCTCCGGGTGCTTCTGATTATACCTAACTAGACATCTGATGGATTTCTCCGAGTGCTTCAGATTATTCTTGTTATTATATTGATGGCTTTCTCCAAGTGTTTCTGATTATACCTAAATAGACATCTGATGGATTTCTCCGAGTGCTTCAGATTATTCTTGTTATTATATTGATGGCTTTCTCCAAGTGTTTCTGATTATACCTAACTAGACATCTGATGGTTTTCGCCGAGTGCTACAGATTATTTGTGAGAGATCCAGCTCTGCATGAAGAATTTTTTACTTAATGAGTCATGTCATTTCTAGTCAGAGTTACATTTAATCAGTGAAATTCTGTCAATAAATCAGCACTTACAATATTTTTATCAAGGTGAATTTAAAAAAATAATAACTTTACTCAGACAAATAATAAGCTTTGAGACAGCTGAGAAGCATTAACATGAAGGACAAACTGCATTGTCCTTGGTTTCTAAGACAGGTAATTTTATTCAGAGTTTCGTTTAAATTTCCGAAGTCATATTATCAAATCAACACTTAAAAAAGAATTTTAACAGGTGGAAATCACACAAAAACCAAAGTTCATTAATCAGACGATTACTATGTCTTGAAACAAATGGGAAAAGCTATCAGACACGAAGATTTCCCTTCCCCTTGAGTTCTAGCGAAGCCCTCCTTCTGTTGCGATCGTTAGGGAGCATCCCGCATCCCACACAAAACATTGTCTACTTATACAGACAACAGAGACTGCATATACAGACAACTGATACATGATGGTTGCTAATATGAGAATAGATTATCTTGTGATTCTTGCTAGGCCATGATATTATTCGCAAATTTTTAAATAAGGTCAATGTTCTTCCTCTTGAGATCTAGGGAAGCACACCTTTTTCAACAGATCGTGAGTGAGCATTTCGTAACCTACAACTAACTTTGGTAGCTTTTACACCATAACATATGAGGAAATATGAAGGTGGGTAGTAAAACTACGTGGAACATGAGTTTTTTAGTCAAAATGAGAAAAAAAATCTTTTTTCGTAAATAATTGATGAATGTTCATACATAAAAATACGAAGTACCTAAATAAAACTTTTAGTGGCTATTCAACCATTATGGAGTACGTACAGTCTAGTGAAGGTACGATACTCAAATATCGATCTCGATCTGAAGGACATTGTACATACTGTACCAAATACTTTGATAAAAGCTATAATGCTCGTAGACATGAAAAGAACGATTGTGTTAAAAGTCCATTCCGTCAAATACTAAGTTTTGGCAAGTGTGGTAGGCGGATGACACGAAGAGAGAATTTAAAAAGACACTATAAAACTTGTAAAGCCAAGCTCGGGGACAGTATGTCTTACAATGAAATTGATCGACCTAGTCTTAAAAGCGATTGTGTTAAAATCTCTCCAGGTCTTGAGAAAGGATATAGCTTAAATGGTGTTGGAGATATAAGTAAGGTAGAAGATAATGAAAGTAACATCTCCAGAAAAAGTGACAAGACGTCTTATAGTAGACTTCTACGGACTTTGGAATATTTATTTGGAAAATTAGCAAGTAAGCTTGATGTCAATGACGGTACTCCAATGTCAAAAATTCGAAATACTGCGATATGCAAGATGAAGATGTCAGTGTGTTTGATAAAGATGTGGACAGCAGCGATGATGATGATACAACTTATCATAATCATTATTACAACGATTTTCAGAATATGTTCAGCAAACAATCGAAGAAGATGGTGTCATCAAGTGAAATTGATTATATATCGTGGAAAGACCCGAACGTGTTGGTGAACAGGTTGCGACTTTTACTTGTTTCGCAAGATGACGAAATTTTATCAGTTATCAAAGAAACGTGGGCTATATTTGATGAACTTAGAATTTCAGGGTATATATAATAAGTTAGTAATGTGTATTGACTGATGAAATTTTATACTTTAGTATTTTTGATATAAATATAATTTTAAAAATTGTTATTAAAATGTGTCGTTATTCATGCCCTAATAAAGTTCATGTGTTTGCTACTTTAAAGAATTTAGTTGTGTATGAATATATTTATATATGTATCTGTGTGTGTGTGTGTGTGTGGATGATGGAAAGTTTCCATTTTACTGTATGTAGATGATGGAAAATGAGTGTCGAAGAAGGAAAGAGTAGGTAGAATTAAGTATCGATGACGGAAAATGAGTTTTGAATTGAGTGTCATCTATGGAAAATGAGTGCCGAATTGAGTGTCGATGATGGAAATTGAGTGCCGAATTGAGTGTCGATGATGGAAATTGAGTTGTGAATTGAGTGTCGATGATGGAAAATGAGTGAGGAATTGAGTGACGATGATGGAAAATGAGTGTGGAATTGAGTGTCGATGATGGAAAATGAGTGTTGAATTGAGTATCGACTATGGAAAATGAGTTTAGATTATGGAAAGTGAGGGTTGAATTGAGTGTCGACTATGGAAAATGAGTGCTGAATTGAGTTAATATTATGGAAAGTGAGTGTTGAATTGAGTTTCGATGGTGGTTAATTTGCATTTGTGTGACTGTTAATGATGGAAAATGAGTGTTGACTCAAGTGCCTATGATGTAATATGAGTGTCGATGATGGAAGACGAGTGCCGAATTGAATTTAGATTATGGAAAGTGAGTGTTGAATTGAGTGTCGATGGTGGTTAATTTGCATTTGTGTGAATGTTAATGATGGAAAATGAGTGCCGAATTGAGATTAGATTATGGAATGTGAGTGTCAGTGATGACAAATAAGTGTAGAATTCCTTGCATCCAGCACTGTGTATGTGTAGCTAGGTTCTGAAGGTTCAATGGATTCCTGGTCCTATATAAAAGTAAACTTTGCTAACATGTTCACTGTCAGGCTTATTTAATTAGCAGTCGGCATGCTGTTAAATATTCGAATGTAAATAAATAATAGGATTTTATTTGACTTCTTTTAGTTTATGTGTGCTGGGTGTAGTCGAGTAAGTGAGGAGCTTAATGTAGAATGGTCATGTGTTGACGAATATGTTGGTGACCTACTGTATGTGCATAAATCGAATGCTAGTGGTCTGATAATATTTAGGGTTATTTACGAAGATTTTTATCGATGTGTGCTATGACAAGCTTAAAATGTCTAGTAATCTTGTAGAGTAGGTCTCTTGTTTCGGAGAGTTTTGTCATAAGGCTTAACAAGGATCGACTTTGAAGGCTTTGAAAATGTATGGTACTGGACATGTCTTGGCTGTAGCTATATCAACACTGAATGTCCTCTGAACTGTAGATGAGAGGTACAAAAAAATTGACTTTGGACCTAGCCTGGTATCGTATAAATTATTTTAGTCATGCGTTGTAGTCATTTGGAGTCAGTTGGATGTTATGTGTAGCTCTACATAATAATATTTAAATTTGCGTACCTACTTTAAATTTTGTTTGGGTTGTGAAAGTTCCATTGATTACAGACTCTTGCTCCTCTATTAAGTCTAAATTAACCGTGTATGTAGGATGTGTGATTAGTTGATTGTATATATAATTTAAATTCTCATTCCTTGAAATTCCTAATTTTTTTAAGTAATAACAATGGATGATGTATTGACTTGCGTATTATACAAGCGGACACTGTTATTTAAGCGAGTCTTAGACAGCAGGTCCCTCAGTCCACCTCTTGTAGTGGTACAGTGCAGATCTGATGAATTTGCTTGTCTGCATATAAGTCCGATACATGAATATTGATGTGTATCCGAACTCAATGGTAGCAACGTCGAAATCGGTACAAATCCCAATGGTGACGGGGTCGCCGACTGCAGAGATCTTGACGGAGGGTCTCGCGTCTTCACCGGGGTCCCTGACGACGGAGGCGGTGATGACGAAGCAGATCCCTATGACAACGATGAGGGCAGCTCCAGAGATTCCGATGGTAACGAGCCTACCATCTCTAGAGATCTCAATGATGGCTGTATCTACTGTCTCTTCACTCCAAGAGACTTCAGTGTGTGCATTAACGAACGAAGAGAAGACTACAATACCTGTAACTACTCCGCATTTGGTAAATAAAACATTTTGTGAGCAATTCCCAGCTTCTGCATCAGTCGTGTATACATCAGATTCTTTGGCATCCAGTACATATGATCTGTCAATGTCGACTGGGAAATCTCCAGCTCATGCAACATACGGGACTTCGTCGCCTACAACAGCAGTGCACATTGAAAGTATGATACTTTCCGAGCCGTCGGTGACTCAAGGTCTAACGACGAGACATCTGTGTACGTACTGTGACAAAAGTTTTAAATACCGTCAACATGCAAGAAGACATGAAAATCATGTCTGTAGAAGAAACGCTAATCGTGAGACATTTCCGTGTGACCCGTGTGGTGTACATTTCACAAACAAAAGTAATTTGATTAGGCATTGTAAAAGCAAAGTTCATTTGCAGGTTGTACATCGGGGAAGCGATGGTAATTGCGATGAGTATCTGTATCAGTGCTGCTACTGTGGTAAACGATTTGAACGACTACGAAGTACACGCATCCATTAAAAGCATGGCTGCAGAAGAAATCTTGACCGTGTAAAATTTCTGTGTGAGAAGTGCGGTATACAGGTTACACGAAAATTTTACTTGAAAAAACATTATAAATTTTGTAAAGGAAGGTCTCCAGCATAATTTCTGGCCCTCTAAGGTGTTACACTCCTGAACTGATGTATCGTGATCTGTATGAATTATTTGTATTTTGTCACTCTTAATACGAACTATAATAATTTATTTTAATAATATTGAATGTCGCATGGACAGAGAAATGTAAAAAATATATACAGTGTCAAATTTTATTGTGTATAAATGTACAATTTTAAATAAATTATAGAATTAAAGAATTTTTTATTTATTTTTCCCTAACCTACATCGTTTATCTTAATGTAATAAACTACATGTGACACGTAATTTTTGTCGGGTTTGTAATGTCCATTTTGTCTTGTTTGTGTGTATTATTTTGTTTTACCAATAATGATGAAGTCTGTTTTTTTTTGCTAAAATTATTTTTGTCTGAGTATGTCATCTGCATTCTTAAGATTTTTTTTTATGGGAGATGTTTTGGTAAAGTGCTGGTACAGGTAATACCGCAACATTAGAGCAAATCTGACTAGGAACTTGATTTATTATTTTTGAGAAATAATTTATTACTTCCCGAAATAAAACTAACAGACTTGTGGGAAAATTATGGTCTTAAATCGTAACCTGTCATATATTAATGTATACTATGGTGGTGATATTAAAAAATTAATGAGTGTTAATCAATTGACCACACTTTGGAGTAAGCTGGTGCACTGGATGGGCTGTATCTGTAAGATTCTGGATACTTGGTAAGCGGTTCTTCGTCCAAGTTACTCACTCCTTCGTTGCTGATTACTTACATGAATTTTTACAACATGGAAAAAAAAATTGTATACTGGCTAAGGTCTTGATTAAAAATATTTTGACGCTTATAATTATCAGAGTATTGAGTATGGTATGTGGAGTTCGACTCCTCTCGTATATGTGCTACACATTTATTTTTGTAGGTAGCAAGATATACATTCGTAGGCTGATTTTCTGCTCTGGTTCGGTGATGTATACTTTGAAGTGGTTCCAGCAAGTACTTTACGTATGCTGGATTATGATTTCACTGGAGTTTTACGTGTACTGAGTTGGAAGGCTAGTGATGTGATGTATGCATGTCTTGAGCAAAACATATGAGTGTCGCAGCATTCTGCAAGCTTGCAATTCCCGCGCGAGGGGTCAATGTTCATTTGCAGGTGATGGTAGGCGTGTCTCGATCGAGAAGTCTCTGCCTCCATCCTTGAGAATTTTTTTTTTTTGCGGTTGGCGTGCTTGAATTTATGTACTTTTGACTAGTCGTATGTGAATAAGTTTAAATTCGTATGCATTGGAACATATTTTTCTACATGAGGTAATAAAAATACATAGATGCTACATTGACTGAGATAGGTATCGAACACATGGTTCTTACCCTATGAGTGACTAGCACTTGTTTGACCTATCTCCACTAACCCTCGGTTACTTTGTGATATAAATGGGACATGGTTGTTTTCAGACAGATTATGGTTAAAATGTCTTGGACAAAGTGTCCTTTGTAGAAATTACTATGTGTGGTAATTATTTTAGTCCAAGTGGTAATTTAATAAAACACGTAAAATTAGCGTGAAGGTTTTTCTAATGTGTAAACAAGTTAATGATAGGATGGATTTGTATGTAGAAATGGTGGTATACTACATCTCTTGAAGAACACTGCATGTTATATATAATGAAAGACTCTTGGGCTCAAGAAACTATACCTACTATAGGTGGAAAGGATGATACGGTTTCCAAGATTAAATGAAAGGAACTTTGATGATTTTTTTTTCTATATACTACAATTATTTAATTGAGTTTGGGATGATGAGTTGAAGGATTAAATAATAAAACTGGACTCATAAGCTTTTACAGAAAATGAAAATGGAGCTCACAAGATCATAGATTGTGGTAAATCACTGACAACTGAAATGTGGAGACGATATGATAAAATGAGTGATATTGATGCAGCTCATGACAATATTGATGACAGCTATGATAATGATTTACATCTGTGATAGTGACACGGACGCGGAGATTTTAAGACAAATAATATTATTAATATAGAAAAGATGGAAGCCTTAGCACGCCGATCGTGACGAGAAACAAATATTAAAGGATGTTGATGGTATCGGGAAGACTGAAACTAATGAAGGTATCAACACTGTGAAAAGTGAGAATACATTCAAGCCTATATTTAGCAGATCCTCCATACTTTGTATAAATGGTGGACTCCTGAAAAGGAAGCATACAGGCGATGAAGACACTTCGACATCAACGATATTGAGTTCTTGCAGTAATCTGGGTGAAGACGTTGTCTTCTACGGTGATTGCTACAGTGACTCTGAGGCTGTTTACAAAGGCATAGACTGTGATGCAGAACCTAAAGCTGACAAGATCGAAGAATGTGGTGGTGTCCTGAGACCGAAGCGATGGAAACGTCGTGTTATAATAAATAAATCTGATCAAGCTTGTGATGATCGCTGGCTAGATGATGAAAGTAACCCTGAGGATGGTGTTAAAACGGAAGACACCAGAGATCATAATATTTATAATAAACAAGCAATGAAGATGGTGGCAGAAGAGATTGATTCCACATCATGGAAAGATCCAAAAATATTGGTTGACCGGCTAAGACTGATGGTGGCATCTGTTCGTAGAGGAAACTACTCGCATATCGTGGAAGTATCGTCCATACTGTTAGAACTTCGGAACGCTGGCTACATACAATAATCATTTGATAAACTGTCATGTGTGTACTAATGAAAAATAAAATGAATTATTTATATTTTAAAAAAGTATGATTTATTTCTTGTATCCTGATTTCCAAATAAGCCTGTGTTTCCGCTACTGTATGTGTGATCATTCCGTTTCCTGTGTGTGCTGTGTGTACGTTCCAATTTCCTGTGTGTACATTTCGTTTTCCTGTTTGTACATTTCGTTTTCCTGTTTGTACATTTCGTTTTCCTGTTTGTACATTCCGTTTTCCTGTGTGTACATTTCGTTTTCCTGTTTGTACATTTCGTTTTCCTGTTTGTACATTTCGTTTTCCTGTTTGTACATTTCGTTTTCCTGTTTGTACATTTCGTTTTCCTGTTTGTACATTTCGTTTTCCTGTGTGTACATTTTGTTTTCCTGTGTGTACATTTCGTTTTCCTGTTTGTACATTTCGTTTTTCTGTTTGTACATTTAGTTTTCCTGTGTGTAAATTCTGTTTTCCTGTGTGTACATTACGTTTTCCTGTGTGTACTGTGTGTACATTGCGTGTTGGAGCCGGGTAGCTTCATTGACATATAGTTTCGTAGCCATGCGGTCTTTTAGTCATGCAGTCTCTCAGCCATGTATAATTTGGAACCAGCTAGATCCTTTTAGACTCGTAGCCTTGTAGCCGCGTAGTCTCTTAGACTCGTAGCATTGTGGCCCAATATCATTGGAGCTGTTGAAAGAAAAGGTAGTTGGAGCATTTGGAGCTGTTGGAGCCATTTGGAGGCTGTTGGAGCATTTGGAGGCTGTTGGAGCATTTGGAGCTGCTGGAGCATTTGGAGCTAAGAAGTAGTCGTTGCACGTCTATGCAAAGCTAAATGTTTATAAGTTTGCTGGCTTTCGCAAGTGATTCTGTAGTAGGATAGAAATTGTGTAATAAATATTATGTTTGTAAACGACTTTGTGGTGTTTTATTTCTCGAACCTTATGCTTTTCTGGTATTTAAATTAAATTTATTTAAGCTTCGTCCAGGATCGTGCCAAGGACCTTAGACGACCTAATTAATCAGTATATTGTTTGCAAATTTATTTAATGAATTTTTAACTTTTTCCTGAATTTTTAGTTTAATTATTACGAAAATTCCAAGATGATGGTCTTGATGTCGGATAGGATGATGGTAGTAGAGGATTTAAAGTCTCTTTAAGAATGTTGAACATGGTTTATTGAAATTATTATTTTTTTTCATAAAATTAAACATTATTGCATTGTACGAGTATCGAACCAAGTACTGGAGCGGATCAATTCAATATGTAAGTTAATGAGTGATTTTTTTGATGAATTTTGGATTTTTTCCCGCTTTTCTAGCTACATTATTACATGATTTCAAGATGGCGGCCGAATTTCAAGATGGCGGGGGCACCTCGGTAATAAATGATTACTGCACTGTAGCGGGTTAGAATAAAATCAACCAGATGGAAATGTACTCTATAATACGAGTACACGCACAAGATGGTGTACTCCAGCAGGTGGTCGCTCCTGGTAGCATGTACTAAACATAAAATGTCGGATCCATGATGGTCGGCAAGGACAAAGTCAAATTTCAAAGTCAAGGTCAAATTTCAAGGTCAAGGTCAAATTTCAAGGTCAAGGTCAAATTTCAAGGTCAAAGTCAAATTTCAAGGTCAAGGTCAAATTTCAAGGTCAAGGTCAAATTTTAAGGTCAAGGTCAAAATTTAAGGTCAAGGTCAAATTTTAAGGTCAAGGTCAAATTTTAAGGTCAAGGTCAAAGTTCAAGGTCAAGGTCAAAGTTCAAGGTCAAGGTCAAAGTTCAAGGTCAAGGTCAAATTTCAAGGTCAAGGTCAATGTTCAATGTCAACAGTTGAGGACAAAAGTATGGTGACCAGATAATTATACTACATGGTATTGGCACACTCTAGCAGACGAAAACAAGATGGTGGTCTCCAGCGGATGAAGACAAGATGGCGGGCATGATGTCATACCAGTTGATGATATATACCTTGGTACTGGTGGTGGTAGATCAGTCTAGGTAGCTTTCATGGAGGAAGGATCGACTGTTTACTCTCGCCGGGAATCGAACCGAGGACGTACATCGATATAATCAAACATTATATTTATTTTCAATTTATTTAATGAATTTTGGAATTTTTTTCATTAAAATCGGATAATAAATGAAGATTTTCAAGATGGCGTCCAAATTTCAAGATGGCGGACATGATGTCATACTACCTGATGGTATATGTGCATTGACATAAGTGGTGGGGGTCAGTCTGCTAGCACCCACCTAGGGGGAAGGATCGGTCGCCATTTTTAATTTCTTTTGCACCCACCGGGTTCGAACCGAGGACTCTGACCTCCATGTCGTAAAAGTATAATTTTTATAAGTATTTTATTAAATGTTTACTATTTGAATTTTTTTATATTTTTTAAAAGAATTTTCGTTAAAATCGGATAATAAATAAAAAAGTTAAAGATGGCGACCGTAACGGAAAATGCAACGGTGACGTCATCATCCAATATGGCGGAAAACCTAATGCTGGAATTTTCGAGAACACAATGACGTCATCCAAAATGGCGGATCCAAGATGGCGGATCCAAAATGGCCGCCGGGGTCAAGGTCAAGGTCAAAGGTCAAGGTCACAACCATCCAAGATGGCTGCCGTGACGTCACAATCCAATATGGCGGAAAACACTACAGACACCACACCCTGGACCCTGGCGCAGGAAATACATTCCTATACTACTGCTGCCTTTTCGTTGGCGGTGCTTCCAAATGTGCTGCCTTTTCGTTGGCGGTGCTTCCAAATGTGCTGCTTTTTCGTTGTTGGTGCTTCCAAATGTGCTGCCTTTTCGTTGTCGGTGCTTCGAAATGTGCTGCCTTTTCGTAGGCGGTGCTTCGAAATGTGCTGCCTTTTCGATGTCGGTGCTTCCAAATGTGCTGCCTTTTCGTTGGCGGTGCTCCAAATGTGATGCCTTTTCGTTGGCGGTGCTTCCATTTGTGCTGCCTTTTCGTTGTCGGTGCTTCCAAATGTGCTGCCTTTTCTTTTTCGGTGCTTCCAATTGTGCTGCCTTTTTGTTGGTGGTGCTTCTATTTTTAATGTTGTTTTGACTCTAGTATTATAGTAAATTGTTCTTGATTTGACTAGCGTAATATTCCATCCAGTGCATGTATAGCTATAAGCGAGTCCTAGACAGCAGGACGCTCTGTTTGTTACTAACATCGACAGTGTAAGGATCATCTAGTTTGTTTAATTTGGTGCATAAATCACGTAATTACCTGTTCTTGCGAACTCGATGGCAACTTTACCGACTTTAACGTTGAACTCGGAGGTTGTACCAACGTCTACGGGAACCTTGACGAAAGCTACGATCGAGAAGGTGCAGATTTCGTTGGAAACGACGACGTCAACATTAGAGGAGATTTCAAAAGATGAGATACCACCATCAGTCGAAGTTTGATCATCAGCAATGGATACTTCAATTATGAAGAGCGTACATGGCGTCAGTGCAAATACTGTGACGCATCATTTACTATCACCTCAAATGCTCGCAGACATGAAAGAAGCAGTTGTTCTAATAATGTGAAAAGACTACAATTTCAGTGCAATAAACTAATTTCACGTCTTGATAGCTTACATCTTCATTATAAAAAATGCTCCGAGAAAGTTAAGTGCAAGTATAATGAACATGGTAATTGTTTTGACTCATGTGTTGTACCTGCTAATGAGAATATATAAGTGAGACCCTGGTAATATGAACTTCAATCCGTCTTTGGCTGCGGTGATGAACGGATCGGATAGTCAGACTTGACTAACGTAATAGACCAGTACCTAGCTATTCTTGAGAACTCGATGGCATCATTACCAGTATCAACACCAACCTGGATCGAAGGTCTACCACCATACGTGCAGAGCACGATGACAACGTCGTCTACAGATGCACCTACTCTCTCAGCACAGCAGGAGATTTCGACGGGTGCAACATCTTCCGCAGAGCAGACCTCAAAGGCTTCAAAAGTTAACATGTCAGCAGTGTTACAATGGTTGTCAACAGTTCCAGTATCATTGATGAAGGAAGGAGCAACCAACGGTGTTCCGTCGCCCAACTGTACGTACTGTGAGAAGATCAAAAACTGGAAATTACGGGATTCTGTAATACACAATTGTAGTAGTAACTCTGAACGTATTAAATATCAGTGCAACATATGTTTAAGCAAGTTTATACACTATGGAAGATTAAAACGACACCTCAGGAACTGTGATAGACTAGCTGTACATTCTTCCGAATCAAGCTGTATATTTTGTAACAAAACATTAGCAAATATTCAAAGTGCTAAACGACATGAAATATATCAATGTCCTTTTAATGAAATCAATAAAAAATTTCTTTGTGTGAAAATTGTGGTGTACCATTATGTCGACTTGATAAACTGAATAGACATTTACGAACATGTAAAGGACTTAGTCCGTACAATAAGAATTCGAGAAATCCACAAGTCTTTTGTACTTTGTGTTTTTTTTGTACTTGTTGTAGTGTATAATTTATGTAATAAAAATTTATAAAAGTACATGCTGTGTTTTTTATTTTCTTAAACCTGTCACTTTTGTGGTATTTTTTAAAATTAAATTTGTTTTGTATCGTCCAGGGATCGAACCAAGGACAGGAATCAATAATTTTCTTACTGAGTTATTTTTTTGATGAATTTTGGAATTTTTCCAGAATCTCTAGCATTAAAATTACGGATTTCCAAGATGGCGTCTAACTTTTAAGATGGTGACTATAACGGTAATTGCAACATTAATAAAATCCAATATGACGGTCGTAACATAAAGTGTAACGATTGCATATTACTCAACCAAGATGGCGGGCATAACAAATTAAGCAACATTTATATAATCCAAGATGGCTACCGTAACGATAACTACAACAGTGGCTTTTAAGATTTTTATTATTTAATTCGATTAATTAATTTTTTTATGATTTTTAAAATTTTTCTTCTTTTTCTAACATAAAAGTTACGGATTTGAATGATTGCGGGCATAACGGAAATTGCAACGTCGACATCATAAACCAAGATGGTGGTTCTGTCTCGAACAGGTAGTGCTATTATTACTTAAAATTTAAACAAAATTTCAAGTCCGAATATGCATGTTACTTTTTTATATACCTTATTTAATTCTCAGTGTGGTTAATGTCTCGATAGCTGAGCAGTTAAAGGCATATGTTTTACAACCTAGAGATCAGAGCTGCGCTGGTTCGAATCACAGCGCTTCCAATGTATTTTGCATAAAAAAGTAAATTTAATATATCGATAAGGACCATAATAGCTCTGGTAGGTAATGGAACATTGACCTTATGTGATGAGACAGAGCGACGCTGCCGCTATCTAGGAACAAACAACAGATACAAAGTCGACGGTATCCAAGATGGCGGCCTCCAGCGGAACAGAAAAAAATCATGAGCGCCGCTGGCGTTATCTAGGAACAAACAACAGAAACAAAGTCGACTGTATCCAAGATGGCGGCCTCCAGTGGAACAGAAAAAAATCAAGAGCGACGCTGGCGCTATCTAGGAACAAACAACAGAAACAAAGTCGTTGGTATCCAAGATGTCTGATCCAATATGGCGGATCCAATATGTCTGCCGGGGTCAAAGACCATTTAAAAGGTCATGGTCAAAGGTCAAGGTCACGGTCATATAAGATGGCCGCCGTGAAATACTTTTTTCATTAAATAGGAAGAAGTGCAAATGATCTTATAAATCAGTTAATTATGGGTTATCATTTTGATGACATTATAATTTTCCCCCAAAAAACTAACTTTATAATTATAGCTTTTTAATATGGTAGCCTAGATGACCTACAAAATCAATATAGTGGCAGCAAATTCTAGCAGACGTTGTGAATGCTAGCGCTCCTACTATCGAGTATTGAATATAAGATGGTGACAGCTACCTCAAGCGGACGATTTTTACACTACATGTTACTATAGCTCTTACTACCAATTATTGAAAACAAGAATTTTGCAATGCTCTCTTACATGAGTAGTAGAGGAAAGTGCCCAAAACCGGACTACCCCCCCTAAAGCGGACCCCCGGTCTTCTGCCTCTGCATTCTCCTGAACTCTAGCGGTACCGAGTGCAAATAGTAGTCCAGGCTTCTGCCACTACGTAGCAGAGCGCACTTCTCGCTCGCTTCACTTGTAGCGTCTCCACCCGCCATTGTGTGTTGCGGCAGTGTAAAATGTTATTGCAGTGTGCTACATAATTAATCGTTTCTCCAAGATATTGGCAGGTAAGCCTTTGGATCTATATATATATTTTTTTAATGGTAAAGTGTACTGTAAATGTTTGTTACCAAACTGTTTCATTTAAATGCTTGATTAAAAATTTACTGGGTTAGCAATATGTTAGCTACAGTCGCGTAAACCGGACCCCTTCAGATGCCTAAACCGGACCCCTTGTTCCCTTAACCGAACCCCTTACTTATTCGTGTCTTATGTCGGTTTCTATTTGTATATACTCTTATACTTTTGGAATTTTGTTGCAGATTCTAAAAGGATAATGGGGAAAATTGATAAAAGAAAGTGGAGTCCATCTAAAATGACTAAAGCTATTGATGCCGTTCGGAAAAAAAAGATGGCTTGGAAGAAGGCCAGTAAACAGTTTAATGTTCCGAAAACCACACTAATGAAGTTGTCTAACATGAAGTACGGTACACCTGAGGAAGCAGCAATCACAAAAAGAGGCAGACCTACAGTTTTGGGTGAAGATCTTGATGAGCTTGTTCATTATTGTCTTGCTATGGAAGCTTCTTTTTTGGACTTACTCATATTGACTTGCGAAGAATGGTTGTACAATTGGCAGAGGGAAATGACATTGAACATCCTTTCAAAGAAGGAATTGCTTGGAAAAAGTGGGTTAAACTTTTTCTTAAATGCCACCAAACCAATCTGTCAGAAAGGGAGCCTACTAAAACATACTACAGCCGGGGTCTTGGGTTCATCAATGAAAATACAGAGAAATTCTATAATGTTCTGGAAGATATTTATGAGAAAGGTAAATTTTTTCCCGACAGAAATTTACAATGTTGATGGGAGTGAAATTACAGTGGTACAAAGTAAAGTAGAAAAAGTAATTGGCCTTAAGGGTAAAAAACAGGTTCCTGCCTTGACATCAGGAGAACATGGGGCACTTATAACAATTGTTGCTTGTATGGATGCTAGTGGCGCATTTGTACCACCTTTAGTATTTTTTCCGAGGAAAATATGAATGAACAGTTGAAAAAGGGTGCTCCACCAGGAACAATCCTTGGAGCGCACCCTTCAGGGTGGATCTAAACCAACTCCTTCATTCAGTGGTTTCGACACTTCATCGAGTATGCCCATCCTACGAATGAAAAACCTGTGCTGTTGCTCTTGGATGGCCACTTTAGCCACACAGAATATTGATCTGATCGAATTGGCAAAAGCTGATAATGTTACCATTCTGTCGCTGCCGCCTCTCTCCTCGCACAAACTACAACCGCTGGATAGAAGTTTCATGGGTCCTCTCAAAGCTTATTACATTGAGAAAATCAAGCATTGGTTAATGCACAATGAGCGCGCCGTCAGTCCTTTTGATGTATTGGAATTGTTTGGCAAACACTATATAAGATGCCAAAATGCTCAAATAGCAATCAATGGATTTAAAGTAACAGGCATATACCCCTTGAAATAGAAGCTGTTCTCTGATGCTGAATACATTGAAGAGGCAAACAAAAATCAAGATTCAAGTTTCTATGAATCTGTATTGAAGAAACAAACTGCAGAAAATCAGAGCTATCAAGAGAGCAGAGAAGAACGTAACACAGAGGAACCACGAGTTATTGTAGAGTTTGAACCAAGTCAACCATCATCATATTTGGCAGGTCATGATATTCCGCGGCCATCAGCTACAACTGATGATACTTAGAGTTCCACATCTTTTAAGACAAGCCTATTTGGCATCACTCCCATCCCAAAAATTAAAAAGGGGACCCATAACAGAGGACGAAAGGCCTGCAGTTGTACGGTCATTACATCTACTCCTTACTAATCCCAATTAGTGGAAGCTAAAAAAGCTAAAGAAGCCAAGGAAGCAGAACAGCAAGAAAGAAATCGTGGTCAAGGACGCAAAAGGAATCGTGGCGGGGACGTGGTTCAGGAACAGAGCCATCAAGAAAAGGATAAGTGCTCGTGACAAGGTGTTTGAATTTTGAGTGAAATGTGAAAGAATCAAGCACCGAAGATTAAAACAGCATGTCCTCTGTAAGATCCGAATTGGACATTCTGCCGGGAGTCACCCCATCCAAAGATGATGATGTTTCGTGTATATTTTGTGACAGGAAGTTTACGGAGGATTCTAAAGGGGAACTTTGGGTCATGTGTTTATGTGCTTTTTGTGGGCCCATGTAAATTGTGCAGGGGCTGAACAGGATGTTTATATTTGTGACTTTTGTCGCTAAATGATGTAATTCTGTTTATAACTTCTGTATCTTTACATTATGTAGGTTTATTTGAAAATTAATCAGTAACTGTATATACTACATATATTTTGAAACTAAAGATATTATGTTTTCTTTGATTTAATACCTTATTTATTATTTTACTCTGTGTTATTTTGATAGTTTTTACAAGGGGTCCGATTTAGACAACTATTTTTTAAGATCGTCAAAGTGTAAGGATTTGGTAAATAATTTTTTTAAAGCAATTTTTAATCATATTTTCAAAAATTACAAATGTAAATGCTTTACAAATTAACAAAGTAAATATTTCATGCTTTAAAAACATATTTTTTTTACAGTTTTTTATGTGTTTTTATTAGAAAACAAAATGGGGGTCCACTGTTGGGCACTTTCCTCTATGTAAATGGGGCTCAGGGGACAGGCTACAGGCTGTGGTGAGTGGTGCCGACCGATTTCTCTGATGTCATGACGATCTCTGACATGTTCAATATCTCTGACGTCACGGCAGCCCTCTTGGACATAAAAATTCCACTAAATTCCTTAAAATTCCTCGAAAAGATCTCAAAAGAACTCAAAAGAACTCAAAATTTCCCGGTTTCGAGGGAATGTTTCCCGTTTCGAGGGAAAATTTCCCGTTTCGAGGGAAAATTTCCCATTTTAGTTCTTAAAAATACTGGTGGCTAGAAATGACCATATTGAGGCTTAAGCATCCATGTCTACAGCCTCCGATAAGCCTCTGACATCATCATCGATTATGTCACCATGGCATATATAATCACCGTTGCAATTTCCGTTACGGCAGCCATTTTGAAAATCTTTATCTACTATCCGATATGGATGTCAAAAGTTTAAAATTTATGAAAAAATCAATTTTTTAAATTTTAATAAAAAATATAAAAAAACATACATTTACGACATGGAGCTCGGAGTCCTCGGTCCGAACCCGGCGAGGTCAAAAATATAAAAAAATTACATCAGGTCCTTCCTTCATGTATGCTACCGGCAGATTGACCTCCCAGCACTTATGTCAAGATATATATCGTCATCTAGTATGACGTTATGTCCACCATCTTGAAAATCCGTAGTTATAATGTTTGAAAATCAGGAAATTTTTTTTAAAATCACTAAAAAATTAAATAATCGAATTGAGTAAAAAAATTTAATAACATATTACTTAAAAATCACCTTTGCACATATCGTTATGGTCACCATATTGGATTATATAAATTTTGCATTTATCGTTACGCCTACAATCGTGGTTGCTAGAAATTTAGAAAAAAATTAAAAAAAAATTAATAATTGCTTACTTCAAATGTTATGTTATTTAAACGATTTCCGACCTTGCTTCGATTTCCAGCGAGAGTTATGTTAATGTCTTTAATAAATTCACAATAAAAGTAATAAATACATCTTACACCACACCCGACATTTTGAATTATGTCACCACTGTATGAATTATCGTTACGGTCGCCAGCTTTAAAATATTTTTTTATTATCCATTTATAATGAAAAAAGTTCAAAATTCATAAAAAATTTATTATTAGGATACTAATTGATTAGATCAATTCCCGTCCTTGGTTCGAAAACAGTAAGATTAAAAAAATAAAAAAGACAGATCCTTCCACCACGGAAGCTACCTAGTCTGACCTACCATCACCAATACCAAGGTATATATCGTTAACCGGTATGACGTAATGTCTGCCACCTTGTCTTCGTCTGCTGGATGCCGCCATCTTGTTTTCGTCTGCTAGAGTATGTTGGTGCAATGTTAGTATAATTTTCTGTTAACCATACCTTTGACCTCGACTGTTGGGATTGAAATTTGACCTTGACCTTGAAATTTGTCCTTGGCCTTGAAATTTTACCTTCACCTCGAAATTTGACCTTGATCTTGAACTTTGATTTTGATCTTGACGA
Organism: Bacillus rossius redtenbacheri; assembly: GCF_032445375.1. Classification (NCBI taxonomy): domain Eukaryota; kingdom Metazoa; phylum Arthropoda; class Insecta; order Phasmatodea; family Bacillidae; genus Bacillus; species Bacillus rossius. The sequence continues at coordinate 42,342,545 of NC_086331.1, read as the reverse complement.
CCATCATGGATCGAACATTTTATGTTCAGTACATGCTACCAGGAGCTACCGCCTGCTAGTGGTAATTGCCACCATTTTGTTTACGTCTGCTGGAGGACACCATCTTGTGTGTGTACTCGCCTTACCATCATACTAGTTTTATTCTAACCTGCTACAGTGCAGTAATCCTTTATTATTACTGAGGTGCCAGCCATCTTGAAATTTGGGTGCCATCTTGAAATCATGTAATTATTTAGCTAGAAATGCGGGAAAAATTCCAAAATTCACCGAAAAAATCAATTATTAATTTACAAATTGATAATATCAATTCCTGTTCTTGGTTCGATTCCTGACCAGTGACAGGTGTAACTTATTATTAAATATATTTTAAATTATTTTTTCCATTACCTTTTTATTTCATCATTTCGTCTCCTGTGTGTACTGTGTGATCATTACATTTATTGCGCGTAAATTGCATGTATTGCGCGTACATTGGTATTTTGCATGTTGGAGCTGATGGTGCTTTTGGAGCCGAGTAGACTTGTATCCTTGAAGATTCAATGACATGTGGTTTCGTAGCCACGTGGACTTTTAGCCATGCAGTCTCGAAGCCATGTATAACTCGTAACCAGCTATATCCTTTTAGACTCGTAGCCTTGTGGCCTTATAGTCTTGTACACTCGTAGCATTCTAGCCAAATATAATTTGAGCTGTTGAGAGAAAATATATTTGGAGCTAATGACAATAGGGAGCCCATGACTTTTGGAGCCAAAAGACTGTTGGAGTCAATGACTGATGGAGCCAATGACTATTGGAGCCTTTGAATATTGGAGACAATAACTGATGGAGACAATGACTATTGGAGCCAATGAATATTGGAGCCAATGACTTTTGGAGCCAATGACTATTGGAAGCAATGAATATTATGGAACTACAAACTGATAGAGTCATTGACAGATGGAGACATTATATCCTAACTTAACATTGACGATCTCATCCTACCGAGTTTAATGTACGTGAGAATGTACCTCCTTTTCGTTAAATGAGCTTTCGTTTTGTAGAATGTGCTTCCTTTTTATTGACGGTGCTTCCAAATTTGCTGCATTTTCGTTGATGGTGCTTCCTTTTTGTTTATTGCGCGTAGTAAAATATGCAGTGTCTGAATATTTACTAGTTCAAAACCTCTTGGTGTTACTAAAATATTTTTCAATATCACTTGGTCCTTAAGTATGTATAAAAATGTCATAATGGTCTAATTGAACATAATAAACTAACAACGAAGAAGATCATGCGGTCCCGAAATGACTAGCCTATACATCTGATATTGTTTATGAGCCGGTATCATGGTCCGGAGACACTTGGTCTATATGTTTGGATGGCTTTGTACATGAACAGCTTATTGGTTATTCAGATTATCGAAAAATTAGACTTAAATGTTAGGCTAATCGGTACTGTATTTAATTGGTTGGTCTGTTATTTTGACTTCAGTTGTTTTTTGTAGTGTTATTGATTAATAAACTCCGCGAAAGGTAATGCAAAAAAAAATCTAAAATTTATTTAATATTTAGTTACAACTGTCACTGGTCAAGAACCAAACCAAGGACAGGAACTGATCTAATTAATTTGTAATTTATTAATTGATTCTTTCGGTGAATTTTGGAATTTTTCCCGCATTTCTAGCTAAATAATTACATGATTTCAAGATGGCGCCCAAATTTCAAGATGGCGTGCACCTCAGTAATAATAAATGATTACTTCACTGTAGCAGGTTACAATAAAACTAGCACGATGGTAAGACGAGTACACACACAAGATGGTGTCCTCCAGTAGAAGAAAATAAGATGGTGGCAATGACCACTAGCATTCAGAGCTCCTGGTAGCATGTACTGAACATAAAAGGTCGGATCCATGATTGTCGTCAAGGTCAAAGTTAAAGATCAAGGTCAAGATCAACATTCAAGGTCAAGGTCAAATTTCTAGGTCAAGGTCAAAGATCAAGGTCAAGGACAAAGTTCAAGGTCAAGGTCAAATTTCATAGTCTAGGTCAAATTTTAACATCAAGGTCAAAGTTTAACGCCAACAGTTGAGGACAAAGATATGGTGACCAGAAAATTATACTAACATGGTATCAGCACACTATAGCAGATAAAAACAAGATGGTGGTCTCCAGCGGATGAAGACAAGATGGCGGACATGATGTCATACTAGCTGACGAAATATATACCTTGGTATTGGTGGCGGTAGATCAGTCTATAGGTGGCTTCTGTGGAAGAAGTATCTGTTGATTTTTTTTGCTCTTAGCGGTTTCAAACCAAGGACAGGAATCGAACTAATCAATCAGTATTCTAATAAGTACATTTTTTGATGAATTTTGGAATTTTTCTCGAATCTCTAGCATTAAAATTACGGATTTTTATGATGGTGGTCGTAAAGATAGTTGCAACATTAATAGGATCCAATATGGCGACCGTAACGATAAGTATAACAGTGGTTTTTAATAATATTATACTTAATTTTTATTATTCAATTGGATTTAATAATTTTTTAATGATTTTTAAAAAATTTCCCGTTTATCTAACATAAAAATTACGGATTTTGAAGATGGCCGACGTAACTTAAAGTGCAACGGATTTTTTTAAAGAGTTTTTTTTAATTTGATTGATTAATTTTTTTTAATGATTTTTAAAATTTTTCCCGATTTTCTACATAAAAATTACGGATTTTCAAGATGGCGGACATGACGTCATACTAGGTGACGATTTATATATTTTGACATAAGTGGTGGTGGAAGTCAGTCTGCCAGCAGCTACCATTGAGGAAAGAGCCTGTCGCCATTTTTTTGCACTCACCGGGTTCGAACCGAGGACTCCGAGCTCCCTGCCGTCAAAATTTGTTTTTTTATATTTTTTATTTCATTTTAATTAATTGAATTTTTTATAAATTTTTTAATTTTTTTCATTAAAATCGGATAATAAATAAAGATTTTCAAGATGGCTGCCGTAACGGAAATTGCAACGGTAACGTCATAATCCAAGATGGCGGTCATTGAAATCTTATTCCTAGAAATAGCTTATCGGAGGCTTTATACATGGATATTTAAACCTTTTTTAGGATTTTCAGTTCTTTCTTACGAAAAACGACTTTTAAGGTTTTTCCAAATCCTAATTTTTGAATTGACGAATTTTTTGAGAATTTTTGGCGGATTTTTTTTTTCCAAAAAAAAAATGGAAATTTTGGCGAATTTTGAGGAATTTTGGACAAATTTTTGCAAATTTTTGTAAATTTTGACAAGTTTTGAAGGTCAAATTCAAGGTCATGGTCAAAGGTCACGGTCACGGTCATTCAAGATGGCCACCGTGACGTCACAATCCAAGATGGCGGAACGTCAATCTCAATCCAGCGCCTGGCGCCTGTCCTAGCTTGCCCTATTTTATACTACTTAGAGGTAAAAAAAACCTAATGCTAAAGTTGGAGAATATGTATGTATTTAAAAATATAAACCTTTTTTTTTCTAAAAAGGGTATACGCCTGCGTAGTCAACATAAATATTTCGTGTTGCTTAAATACGTAATTACCGCAAGAGATGTTATTACTTAAAGTTTTACGAGGTTTAGCGACACGTGGTGCATTCTATGGGGAAGAAATGGCATAGCCGGATTAATATGGGAATTCTGCCCCCATGGCTTTTTTGACTCATACTTAGGGGGTCGATTTGGTGTCGAATGAAAATAATTCACACCAATTTTTAGCTCTTTAACTCAAACGGTATTCGAGAATTTAAAAAAAAACTGTTTTTTCAAAATTATTTTTATTTTTATAGTAAAATTCGGAATTGATTAATGATGATTTTTTTCCTAATTCTTACGAGTCCAAAACATGAAAAAATCATATGATCATGATTCTCAAATATAAAACCGATTTTTAACTTAGAAAATAATTTTTTTTTTCAGCCATCTTTAAATATGTCACTCACCAAAATTCGTCAGAAAATGTCTTTTATACTCCTCTATACTCAGGAATTTTTTTGAATTTTTAGAAATGGTGGAACAATTCCAAGAAAATTAAGAACTCATTTTATTTTTTCAAAATCTTGCATTTTAACAAACTTACAATTTTTTTTAGTACACATAAATACGTAGAAAATTTTATTTTTGTTTAAAATTCACAATTACATTACTTATTAAATATTCTCAATCTTTATACTAGACAAATATCACGTTAAAACTATGTTTTTCAAAATTTTGGCCAAGTTGGCACATTATAACGCCATCTATCGGGATTTTCTGTATCCATTTATTATTTCTTCTAAGGTTCCGCTTGTTTAGCTAACTTAAAAACAAAGAAGCCTTTATGGTTGATGTCATTGTCTGAATAGCAGTTAACGCATTAATTAATTCAGTACTTATATTGACAATATTTTTTCTTTTCACCATAAAATTATACTGGAGTATCATTGTTGTTATATTATATCGTCTCATCTTTATGAGATACTATTTTTTGTCGTTAAATAGTGTCACAGTCGATTACAAAGACTCAAGTAAGTGAAGTTTTATATTTAATCAGTTTATATATGTCCAAATTCCTAATATATAATTTTAATATTGATTTCAGAATGGATTTTGATAAAAAATGTATCAATTGTAACATATATTTGCGTAAAGCGGTTGGTTATTAAAAAGTTGTTATGACAATTGATGAAGCTAATATTGCGACAGAAAAAATTGGAATGAGAGTTCTTGTTAATGATGCCTTTTGTAGTAAGTGTCGAGTTATTTTAACAAGACCACCTATACTTAAGAACACTAAGGATTCATCTGCAGATCAAGTTAGTATCAAAAGCCAGCCAATTTTTTCTCAGTCTTCATCCACTACTGTTTCATCCGTATCATCATCTGAAGATCCTTCATATGTTATTGAAGAAAAAATGGAAGAAGAGTTAGAATTTGTGGAGTTGGGTTTTCCCCGAATCATATCGACACATAAATACTGTTGCCTTTGTGGATTATCAGCAAATATCACAATCGTTCCATTTGAAGCACGCAAACAAGTATTTTTGACAAGGCGACTCTTTATTCCTGAAGGAAATCGGTGTTGTAAAGATAATATTATAAAAAAGCTGTTTTATGATGAAGAAATTAACAATTTTCGAATTAATTCGAATACCAGTGTATTTGAAGTTCGTGATTTGGAAAAATTACTTGGGCAGCTGGCTATTGGCACTGATTCGTCTATAATTGATAAAATTGGAGATCACTCGTTTTCAGAAAAACAGTTGGAGGTATTTACGAGCCTTACCTGGGAAAAATTGATAAAACTTCGTGAAATGCTAACGTCGATGAGAAAATCAGTGAATCGTAATGTCATTCAAGCTCTTGTTATTATTTTATTCAAATTACGAACAGGAAATTCAAATGCAGTGATATCTTACATTTTTGGTTTAGCTCGGGAACAAATGGTATCCGATTACTGTGATGAAGTAATATCTTCGTTTTAAAAAGATATTTTACCTCAGTATTTCGGAATCGATGCTATTAGTAGGTAGACATTACTCGCCAATACGTCAAATACTGCTAAAATGCTGTATCAAGTGAAAGATGACCAGTTGATATTCATTTGCGATGGAACATATATTCGTCATCAAAAAACTGCAAATAACGAAAACAAGAGGAAATCATATTCTGGTCAAAAGGAAGTTCCTCTGTGCAAACCATTCACGATATGTACTACAAATGGTTTCGTTATAGATATGCTTGGGCCATATACAGCTAATATGAACGATGCTAAGATTATGAGAATCATCTTAAGTGATCCCAATGGTCTGATTAAGTTGCTGAAAAAAGGTGACATTATTGTAGTTGATCGTGGCTTCCGGGATGTGATAGTATATTTAAAAGAATTGGGGTTTAAAGTGCTAATGCCTGCTCTCAAAGGAAAACGCAAACAACTGACCACAGATGAATCAAATGAATCCTGTTTTGTTACCAAAATCCGTTGGGTTGTTGAAGCAGTACATGGAGATATTAAGCAGAAGTTTAGGATTTTAGATCATAAACTAGACAATAAATTGCTTCCAAAAACTGATGTTTTTTTGTCGAATCGCTTGTTGTCTGCACAATGAATTTGGTAAGAGACTTGATTCTGATCTCGATCTTTCTGAAAAAATTATTGCCGCCATGAATCCAAAAAATTATCAAGATAATACCTTAGCCTCAGAAGTAGAGACAAATCGTTTGGCAAGAAGAAAAGTTCCTTTTGCAACAATAATTCAGATATATTAACTGATTTTCCTGAATTAACGGAACAAGAACTGAAAATTCTATTCACGGGATCATATCAAATGTCTCAAGCTGTATCGTATTTAGCTGAAATGATGGATGGAAACGGAACGATAATACTTTATTATTTAAAATTTACACCTAATATTATAAAATTCAAAGTCAGATCTCGAGTAGTATGTAAATGGGCATACTGGCACAGGGTCCAGGGTGTGGATTGTGTGGATTGGGATTGTCGGTCCACCATAGTGGATTGTGACGTCACGGCGGCCATCTTGGATGGTTGTGAACTTGACCTATGACCTTGACCTTGACCCCGGCGGTCATTTTGAACCCGCCATCTTAGATGACGTAATTTTGTTTTCTCGAATATTCCGGTGATGTGTTTTCCGCCATATTTGATGATGACATCACCGTTGCAATTTCCGTTACGGCCGCCATCTTTAACTTTGTTATTTATTACCCGATTTTAATGAAATTTTTTTTTAAATTATAAAAAAAATCCAATAATAAAATTTTAAAAAATTATTAATAAACATTTACTTTTACGACATGGAGCTCGGAGTCCTCGGTTCGAACCCGACGAGTGCAAAAAAATAAAAATGGCAAACGATCCTTCCTCAATGGTGACTAGAGGCAGACTGACTCCCACCACGTTTTTTAAAGCATATATATCGTCACCTAGTATGACGTCATGTCCGCCTTCTTGTCTTCGTTGCTGGAGACCACCATCTTGTTTTCGTCGGCGAGAGTGCGCTGACGCCATGTTAGTTGAATTCTCACCCGCTAGAGTGCAGTAATAATTTATTATTACTAAGGTGCCCGCCATCTTGAAATTTGGACGCCATCTTGAAAATCCATAATTATTTAGCTAGAAATTCGGGAAAAGTTCCAAAATTCATTAAATAAATCACTCATTAATTTACATATTGATTCGATCCGCTGCTGTCCTCGGTTCGATAACCGATCGATGTAAAACATTTAATTGTATGGAAAAAAAATAATAATTTCAATAAACCATGTTCAACATTCTTAAAGAGGCTTTAAATCCTCTACTACCATCATCCTATCAGACATCAAGACCACCATATTGGAAATTCGTAATTTTAATGCTAGAGATGCGGGAAAAAGTTCAAAATTCATTAAATAAATTTGTTATCTATATACTGATTGATTAGATCGACTTAGGTCCTTGGTAAGATCCCTGGACGATACAAAACATCTTTAATATTTTAAAAAAGTACCACTAAAGTGACAGGTTTGAGAAAATAAAAACACCGCAAGTTCTTTTAAAATACTTTTATTACATACATACTACAAGTACAAAAAAAATACACAGACAAATTACCAAAGTTTCGTGGATCTCTCAATTCAAACAGTCTTCTTGTTGTATGGACTAAGTCCTTTACATGACTTTAAAAGTCTATTGAGTTTATCAGGTCGACATATTGGTACACCACAATTTTCACACAAAGACGAATTATCGACTTCATTAAAAGGACAGTGATATATTTCGTGTCGTTGTGCACTTTTAATATTTGTCAATGTTTTGTAACAAATATACAGCTTGATTCCGATGAATGTACAGCCAGTCTATCAAAATTCTTGAGGTGCCGTTTTAATCTTCCATATTGTACAAACTTGCTTAAACATCTGTTGCACTGATATTTAATGCGTTCAGAGTTACTACTACATTTGTGTATTACATAATCCCGTAATTTCAAGTTTTTGATCTTCTCACAGTACGTGCAGTCGGGTGATGGAACACCGCTGGATGCTTCTTCCTTTAATGCCACTGGAACTGTTGACAACCATTGTAACACTGCTGACATGTTAACTTCTGAAGCCTTTGAGGTCTGCTCTGCGGAAGATGTTGCACGCGTCGAAATCTCCTGCTGTGCTGAGAGAGCAGGTGTAGCTGTAGATGTCGCTGTCATCATGCTCTGCACTGATGATGGTACACCTTCGATCCAGGTTGGTGTATATAGTGGTAATGACGCCATCGAGTTCTCAAGAATAGCTAGATACCGGTCTAGTATGTTATACAAGTCTAACTATCCGATCCATTCATTACCGCAGCCAGAGACGGACTGAAGTCCATATCACCAGGGTCTCACTTATATAGACTCATCAGTCGGTACAACACATGTGTCAAAACAAGAACCATGTTCATTATACTCGCACTTAACTTTCTCGGAGCATTTTTTATAATGAAGATGTAAGCTATCAAGACGTGAAATTAGTTTATTACATTTTATACACTGAAATTGTATTCTTTTAAAATTATTAGAACAACTGCTTCTTTCATGTCTGCGAGCATCTGAGGTGATAGTAAATGATGCGTCACAGTATTTGCACTGACGCAATGTACGCTCTTCATTACTTGAAGAATCCATTGCTGACGATGAAACTTCGGAAAATGGTGGTATCACATCTGTTGAAATCTCCTCCAATGTTGACGTCGACGATGCCAACGGGATCTGTCCCACCATCGTCGTCAAGGTTCCCGTAGTCGATGGTACAACCTCCATCGAGTTCGACGTTAAAGACGGTAAAGATACCATCGTGGTCTCAAGAACAGGTAATTACGCGACTTATGGACTAGAAGAAACAAACTAGATGATCCTTACACCGCCGACGTCAGTTACAAACTGAGCGACCTGCTGTCTAGGACTCGCTTATATACATGCAACGGATGGTATAATACGCTAGTAAAACCAAGAACCATTTACTATAATACCAGAGTCAAAACAACATTTAAAAAAGAGGATCATATGATCAAAAAATGCGATGAGGTGTTATACGTTCGCGTCTCATGAATTCTATCGCTCCAATATACGCTAGGCTCCAAGAGCTACAATTCACGTCATCAGATCCATCTACATTTTGCTCCTATGCTTCAATTGACCATTAGCTACAAGTGCTCCAACAGCTCCATCAGCTCCAACACGTAATGTATGCAATGTACTCACAATACATGAAATTTACATGCAATAAATGTAATGATCACACAGTACACACTTAGGAAACGGAACGTACACACAGTACACACAGGAAACGGAACGTACACAGTGTACACACAGGAAACGGAACGTACACACAGCACGCACAGGAAACGGAACGTATACACAAAGTACACACAGGAAACGGAACGTACACACAGTACACACAGGAAACGGAACGTACACACAGCACGCACAGGAAACGGAACGTATACACACAGGAAACGGAACGTACACACAGTACACACAGGAAACGGAATGTACACACAGTATACACAGGTTACGGAATGTATACACACAGTACACACACAGGAAACGGAATGTACACACAGTACACACAGGAAACTAAACGTACACACAGTACACACATGAAATGGAACGTACACACAGTACACACAGGAAACGAAACGTACACACAGTACACACAGGAAACGGAACGTACAGACAGTACACCTTAAAGATAAAAATAAAAACGACAAAAAAATTCATACATTCTGTCTTGTACTAGAACTCTTTCTTTGCTCAACAATGAGAAGTTCACAAGCTAGCAGAATGTTTGAATTTTTTTGTCGTTTTTATTTTTAATTTTTTAATAATTTTTTTTTGTATTTTCATGATATCAAAGAAAACTTGTGGCGGTTTTCTCCGTGTGCTCCTGATTATTCTTGCCAATATTATGATGGTTTTCTCCGTGTGCTCCTGATTATTCTTATCAATATTTTGATGGCTAATCCGTGTGCTTGCGATCATTCCTGCGGTTTCGGTCAAAGGTCAAGGTCACACCCATCCAAGATGGACGCTGTGACGTCGCAATCCAAGATGGCGGACCTTGAGAAATCTGAGAAGCACTAGCAGGAAGGACGAACTTTTTTCTCCTTGGATACTATCGAAGCCAACCTCCCTTTGCGATCAATAGTGAGCGTTCTGCATCCCACATTAATGAAATATATAATATTTACCTGCAAGCAACACGTGGCGACATCTGTTGACGACAGCCAGAACTACTAGCATCAATTTGCTTTGCATTAGATAACTTAACTCTCGCTGATGAAATATTTCAAAAACTCTTTTTAAGAAATGGTTCCAATTGGAAAAAATTGACAGTTTGTATCTAACATTAGTCACAGAAGCTACCATGGATCGTGGTTTGTTATCTGCAGCTGAATCGGAAGGAAGCCGCTGTAGATACTGTGGCAAGGATTTTGCCATGAGAAGGAATGCTAGACGTCATGAGAAGAATGATTGTGCTAGAAACCCACTACGCAACATGTTAAGCTGTAATCGTTGTAGCAGGTTGTTAACACGAATTGACAGTTAAAAAAGACATGGTAGAACATGTAAAGTCAAGACTACTTACGGCATAGAGGACACCGATGGATCCACTAGACTAAAGAAGAGTGATCTGCATTACGACAATAATTTTCCTTGTCCTGAGCGTGATGGTATTAGCTCACCCGATCGTGAGGAAGAACATAAATTGAAGGATGCTAATGGCTTCGGGAAGACTGAAACTAATGGAAGTATCAACATCGTGAAAAGTGAGAATACATTCAAGCCAATATTCAGTAGATCCTCCATTCTTTGTAAAAATGATGGACTCCTAAAAAGGAAGCATGAAGACGATGAAGACACTTCGACATCATCGATAGCGAATTCATACGGTAATCTGGGTGAAGAGGATGTCTTCTACAGTGATTGTTACAGTGACTCTGAGGCTGTTGACAAAGGCATAGACTGTGATGAAGCACCTAGAGCTGACAAGATCGAAGAATGTGGTGATGTCCTGAGACCGAAACGATGGAAACGTCGTGTTATAATAAATAAATCTGATAATGCTTATTATGATCACTGGGACTATTGTGATATTAACAGTATTTATAATAAACAAGCAAGTAAGATGGTTGTAGAAGAGATTGATTACACATCATGGAAAAATCCAAACATATTGGTTGACCGGCTAAGACTTCTACATGGCTCGCTTTGTGCAGGAAACTATTCGTGCATCAAAGAAATATCCTTCATACTCAAAGAACTGAGGAAAGCTGGCTACATACAATAATGGCTTATTTTACTTGTATTTGTGTAATGTTGAGAAGTAATTAAATATTGAAATTAATAATTTAGTGTTTTTATTTCTTGTATTCTGATTTCCAACTAAGCCTGTGTGTTTCCGCTACTGTATGTGTGATCATTCCGTTTCCTGTGTGTACTGTGTGTATACGTTTCGTTTCCTGTGTGTACTGTGTGTACGTTCCGTTTCCTGTGTGTACTGTGTGTACGTTCTGTTTCCTGTGTGTACTGTCTGTACGTTTCGTTTCCTGTGTGTGTACTGTGTGTACGTTTCGTTTCCTGTGTGTACTGTGTGTACGTTCCGTTTCCTGTGTGTACTGTGTGTACGTTTCGTTTCCTGTGTGAACTGTGTGTACGTTCCGTTTCCTGTGTCTGTACTGTGTGTATACGTTCCGTTTCCTGTGTGTACTGTGTGTACGTTCCGTTTCCTGTGTGTACTGTGTGTACGTTCCGTTTCCTAAGTGTGTACTGTGTGATCATTACATTTATTGCATGTAAATTGCATGTATTGTGAGTACATTGCGTACATTACGTGTTGGAGCTGATGGAGCTGTTGGAGCACTTGCAGCTAATGGTCAATTGAAGCATAGGAGCAAAATGTAGATGGATCTGATGACGTGAATTGTAGCTCTTGGAGCCTAGCGTATATTGGAGCGATAGAATTCATGAGACGCGAACGTTTTGCAGCCTTAAGGAGGCAACAAACAAAATTATACAATTAATAAATTTGAATAAAACCCAGCTAAATGGGTCATGGCAGAAAGTAAAACCTGTTCTGAAATTTCGTGAACAAGGAACGGAAACGTAAAACCAAATATACAAAAATAATTATACAATTTATTGTTTATAATCAATATGAAACTGCATTAACCTTTCACATTTATGATGCATCTAGAGGTTCATGTCATCGTATTCGAGACTACTATTCGACACATAATCATATCAAATATTCGCATAGTATTACAATAAATATAAAAGTTTATATATAATAATAAACCCGCTCGTGAGGACAATATCAAGCCATAGGCAACGTATACAAAAATATATCAAGAGGTTAACGCCTAACGAGACCCCTACATTATTATACAAAGCAAGCCAAAATTTAACATTTAACAAACTAACTCATAAAAACAACACAATTTATGACACAGAATCGAGTGGGTCAAATTAACTGCTCCTCGCGAAGAGATTCAGGGTGCTCGTGCTCATGGTCTGTCCGATCCAACGGCCTGACCAAGTGATAAAATAGAGCAACTATTTACGGCCAAAAACAATTAATAAAACGTACATTCTTGTACAAGCAGGGCCAGTCAATCTAATTGATACTTAAGGCAACAATAAGAATGTGAATGTTAATTCTGGGGGTGTCGCGCCATGGTTCGGGTATCGCGCAGCAGTCGTACATCAAACAGAAAATTAACATCAAAGCAAACGAAGCAGACACAGGAAACCAAAACCAAATTTTCTAAAAGTGGCGGCCGAGATAGGATTTAGAATATAAAACCCTAACCTCAAGAGAAGTTAAGCTACCTAAACAACAAGAGCATGGCCACTTCACACTAATTTAAAGTTACGACTGCTTGAGCATACATACCAAAACTACATCGCGACACCTCCGGACCGGAACAGACCCGAGGCCACAGGGGGCCCACCAATTTATAAACCCAGTGACGTCACGGTAATCGGCAACAGGGAGGAAGGAAGGGGAAGGCTGCGGCAGTGTGGGAGAGGGAAAGGAACGGAGGCTGTCGGCGGCGCGCGGTTTAAAGTGGCATCGACTTCAGTATAACACCTCATCGCATTTTTTTGATCATATGATCCTCTTTTTTAAATGTTGTTTTGACTCTGGTATTATAGTAAATGGTTCTTGGTTTTACTAGCGTATTATACCATCCGTTGCATGTATATAAGCGAGTCCTAGACAGCAGGTCGCTCAGTTTGTTACTGATGTCGGCGGTGTAAGGATCATCTAGTTTGTTTCTTCTGGTCCATAAGTCGCGTAATTACCTGTTCTTGAGACCACGATGGTATCTTTACCGTCTTTAACGTCGAACTCGATGGAGGTTGTACCATCGACTACGGGAACCTTGACGACGATGGTGGGACAGATCCCGATGGCATCGTCGACGTCAACATTGGAGGAGATTTCAACAGATGTGATACCACCATCTTCCGAAGTTTCATTGTCAGCAATGGATTCTTCAAGTAATGAAGACCGTACATTGCGTCAGTGCAAATACTGTGACGCATCATTTACTATCACCTCAGATGCTCGCAGACATGAAAGAAGCAGTTGTTCTAATAATTTTAAAAGAATACAATTTCAGTGTATAAAATGTAATAAACTAATTTCACGTCTTGATAGCTTACATCTTCATTATAAAAAATGCTCCGAGAAAGTTAAGTGCGAGTATAATGAACATGGTTCTTGTTTTGACTCATGTGTTGTACCGACTGATGAGTCTATATAAGTGAGACCCTGGTGATATGGACTTCAGTCCGTCTCTGGCTGCGGTAATGAATGGATCGGATAGTTAGACTTGTATAACATACTAGACCGGTATCTAGCTATTCTTGAGAACTCGATGGCGTCATTACCACTATATACACCAACCTGGATCGAAGGTCTACCATCATCAGTGCAGAGCATGATGACAGCGACGTCTACAGCTACACCTGCTCTCTCAGCACAGCAGGAGATTTCGACGCGTGCAACATCTTCTGCAGAGCAGACCTCAACGGCTTCAGAAGTTAACATGTCAGCAGTGTTACAATGGTTGTCAACAGTTCCAGTGTTATTAATGAAGGAAGGAGCATCCAGCGGTGTTCCATCACCCGACTGCACGTACTGTGAGAAGATCAAAAACTTGAAATTACGGGATTATGTAATACACAATTGTAGTAGTAACTCTGAACGCATTAAATATCAGTGCAACAGATGTTTAAGCAAGTTTGTACAATATGGAAGATTAAAACGGCACCTCAGGAATTTTGATAGACTGGCTGTACATTCATCGGAATCAAGCTGTATATTTTGTAACAAAACATTGACAAATATTCAAAGTGCACAACGACACGAAATATATCACTGTCCTTTTAATGAAGTCGATAATTCGTCTTTGTGTGAAAATTGTGGTGTACCAATATGTCGACCTGATAAACTCAATAGACATTTAAAGTCATGTAAAGGACTTAGTCCATACAACAAGAAGACTGTTTGAATTGAGAGATCCACGAAACTTTGGTAATTTGTCTGTGTATTTTTTTTGTACTTGTAGTATGTATGTAATAAAAGTATTTTAAAAGAACTTGCGGTGTTTTTATTTTCTCAAACCTGTCACTTTAGTGGTACTTTTTTAAAATATTAAAATTGTTTTGTATCGTCTAGGGATCGAACCAAGGACCTAAGTCGATCTAATCAATCAGTATATAGATAACAAATTTATTTAATGAATTATGAACTTTTTCCCGCATCTCTAGCATTAAAATTACGAATTTCCAATATGGTGGTCTTGATGTCTAATAGGATGATGGTAGTAGAGGATTTAAAGTCTCTTTAAGAATGTTGAACATGGTTTATTGAAATTATTATTTTTTTCCATACAATTAAATGTTTTAAATCGATCGGGTATCGAACCGAGGACAGGAGCGGATCGAATCAATATGTATATTAATGAGTGATTTATTTAATGAATTTTGGAACTTTTCCCGAATTTGTAGCTAAATAATTATGGATTTTCAAGATGGCGTCCAAAATTCAAAATGGCGGGCACCTTAGTAATAATAAATTATTACTGCACTCTAGCGGGTGAGAATTCTACTAACATGGCGTCAGCGCACTCTCGCCGACGAAAACAAGATGGTGGTCTCCAGCAACGAAGACAAGATGGCGGACATGACGTCATACTAGGTGACGATATATATGCTTTAAATAAAGTGGTGGGAGTCAGTCTGCCTCTAGTCACCATTGAGGAAGGATCGGTCGCCATTTTTATTTTTTTGCACTCGTCGGGTTCGAACCGTGGACTCCGAGCTCCATGTCGTAAAAGTATATTTTTTATTAATAATTTATTAAAATTTTATTATTGGATTTTTTTTATAATTTAAAAAAAAATCATTAAAATCGGGTAATAAATAACAAAGTTAAAGATGGCAGCCGTAACGGAAATTGCAACGGTGACGTCATCATCAAATATGGCGGAAAACACATCACCGGAATATTCGAGAAAACAAAATTACGTCATCCAAGATGGCGGATCCAAGATGGCGGGTCCAAAATGACCGCCGGGGTCAAGGTCAAGGTCACAACCATCCAAGATGGCCACCGTGACGTCACAATCCACTATGGTGGACCGACAATCCCACTCCACACAATCCACACCCTGGACCCTGTGCCAGTATGCCCATTTACATACTACTATCTCGACATTTAATTCGAAGACATATCATTGTTTTGTTGAATATCAGTCAGATAAGAACAATATCTCTGGAATAACTCGATATATCTGTGATTGTGCAAATGGTAGACGTACTGTTGGATGTTGCTCACACATTGCTGCTATTATATACTATTTATCCTACGCTCGATACTTAGCGAAAATCGTAAAACCAGCTGGGATACTTAGTCGTCTGTTTATTGATGAAAAAATCAGTGTCGTCGTGAATGAAGACAGTGATGAAGACTAGCCTAATTATTATTTTGATTAAAATTTTTATTTTTTTCTGTATCAAAATTCAAAATATTTCCCAATATTATGAAAAAATATATAAGTATTACCTTTAAGTGTCTTTTGAATCAATAAGAACCCTTCTAATCACTTTAACCTACTGAATCTTTCTGTTTATCTTTTGCAAAGATATGTTTTGGTAAAAAAAAAAATTTTCTTCGTATTTATGTGTACTAAAAAAAAATGTAAGTTTGTTAAAACGCAAGAATTTGAAAAAAAAATGAGTTTTTAATTTTTTTGGAATTGTTCCACCATTTCTAAAAATTCAAAAAAATTCCTGAGTATAGAGGAATATAAAAGACATTTTCTGACGAATTTTGGTGAGTGACATATTTCAAGATGGCTGAAAAAAAAATTTCGTTTCTCCGTTAAAGATCGGTTTTCTATTTGAGAATCATGATAATATGATTTTTTCATCGTTTGGACTCGTAAGAATTAGGAAAAAAATCATCATTAATCAATTCCGAATTTTACTATAAAAATAAAAATAATTTTGAAAAAACAGTTTTTTTTGAAATTCTCGAATACCGTTTGAGTCAAAGAGCTAAAAATTGGTGTGAATTATTTTCATTCGACACCAAATCGACCCCCTAAGTATGAGTAAAAAAAGCCATGGAGGCAGAATTCCCATATTAATCTGGCTATGCCCTTTAGCATACTAAGTACCCAAGCGATTTATTGGTAGAAAAAGTGATACGTCGGAAAGATTGTCGTCTGTTTGTGAACTGGGTAGGATTCGCTAAATCTGAAAACATTTGGATAAAAAATACCAATATTATATAAATTAAAATATATTGTAATATTGTATAAGTGTGGTGTGTTGTAAATTTAAAGATAATAAATATAAGTATTAAATAAAGATTTATTTATTCGTGCACTGTTTGAAACTTTTCACTAGTTACGGGGCCGTTATGTTCGTCGAAGGAGCTTAAACGGTATTAGGAGCCTGGGTACTGGGGACGTTTGGTGACAGATCTAAATGATGAAGCTATTTGGGCTGGGAAGGGTCAGGGTGGGGAGGGGTAGGTACATCCGAGGACATTATGACATGCTTCAGAGGGGTGCACACTTGGCGATCACTCCTTAGAAGGGTTGGCAAGGAGAGGCAGCGTAGAGGGGAAGGGTTGTCATATATACTGCTCACGTTTGAAAACAAGCTTTAGTTGAATGTAAGCGATTATACAGGAAGCAGTTTCTGTGAATATGATGTCTTTTGTATGGGAGAGCGACTTTGACCACACTTGGTCTAGTGTAGAGATAAGTGGAACCTCTACGCCTATACCTATAATAGATATCATGGATGTCGAAGAGGACGAGGAGGCATATCTCCTTAGTTGGTCGAATATTGAGGGCCGCCATTGGATGCGGAAGGAGCCGTGGGGGCGGACTCCTGAGCGGGACTGCTCACCACTGCAGTATTTCCATCAAGTGTTTGGGGCATGCGGACCACCACCAACACTCATCTCCATTGCTGCTGCTGGGCAGCTGCAGTCTGCTACGGGACCTCCTGCATCACCACCCCTGGCTTCGTTCCCCTTGATGAGGCCACTGACGCCGCTGATAGCGATTGCCAACCATCGACCGCCTCTGTCACCAATGATAGAGAGGTCGACACCGCCACCATCAACTCCGAGTTGGCTGGCCTCACCTGCCCCAACATCGAAGTGTCATGCCATCAACTCCAAGCTGCAGGCAAGTGGGGGCGTGAAAGTGTGTAGGGCTGGGAGAGGGGCTGAACTTATTAGAAGAGGGCTTATGCCTTCCACCTTCACGTCTCCAGAATAACTGCAACTTTTCATAGCCGATGTAGCTTCGTTGATCATCCAAAAGCAATCTTCAGTTACAGCTGCAACATGCTGTTCGATGGTCTGCTTGTGCTGAACTAGCTTTTGTGTCACCATTTCTTCCTTTTCGGCTAGCTGATGCTCTTATTCTGCAAGATGCTGCTCCAAACAGTACACTTTTCCTTCCCACAAATACTGGTTTAATCCACCTTTTTAAAAATTATTCTTGAGCAGACACGTGTTAAATACGCATAACTTCCTGACCCCCGTTTCATCTCCTCTTGATTCTTCTTCATGTCTTCGAGCTCAGTCTTAATGGCATTCTTCATCTTGTGCCACTAACTAGTATTTTCGGCACAATTTTAAATTGGATTTTTTAAAATTATAATATGTTACCAGTCATTCCTTTACTTTACTGCAAGAACTAAAACTTTTTCCTCCTCCTGTACACTCCCATTCAACCTTTGTCAGACCTGTCTCCCAAATTTTTCCCAGCCCTAGATCCGATTTGTGCCGAGTCTTTTGCCAGTCAGACTCAGTATCGTTTTATCCCTGCCTTCGCACACGAATATCGCCTATAATTCACCTCCGATCCGTGACAAGAACTGCTATGACCCGCATGCTCTTAGGGCAGGCCACTTCCAAGAACTCGCCTGACGCGAGCACTTCTTTACATGATCGCGAATCATCTTCGCCAACGTTCAGCCATGCCGCCGGGCTCAGAAGAGCCACTTTTCCACTGTCATCAGCAGAATCCACACCCCCACCTCTGCAAGTTTTCCTGGTAACACTGGCCCAGAGCGATGACCGGCCGCTAACCCCGGTCAGGATCGGCCTCTCCCCAAGGCCACCACACTAGTCCCAAATGTACATGCTTATGCCACCTAGCAGTATTTTTACGAATCACTTCCCCTGGGAGTTGGAACGCCTGCTAAACATCTGCCCTCTGGCATCTCCCGCAGTAACCAGTAACCCGTAGTTTCTTCCCAGGCAACCAGGGCACTGGCCTAGTCCACCCCATAAGCTACATGCTGCTAGCGGCCACCTCGTGCGAGACGACATCTACTCGGTTCAGCCACACCTCAGTAGGTCGCGCTGACATCGGGCAGTAACACCAACTTCGAGATATCGAAGTCTGCCTTTCTCTACAAGCACTTCGGTAATCTTCGGAATCTTTCGGTCCGAAAGCCGAAGCCTCCCACCTTTCTTTGTTTAATGTAGCATTTTAATTACGAGTCTCTGCGCCCCAAATTAAATAAAGGTATTTCGTTTAAAGTTTACCCTTTTGATTGTATTTTTTGTAACAAAATTACGCAGAGCAATTTTAGTGGGCCCCAGCTGTCCAAACATATAGATTACACTGATTAATATTAATTGCACCTGGAATAAAAATTAAACATTTTCCTTGAAAGTAATTAAGATTTCACAAAAAAATTAAAAGAAGTATTTTAAATAGGAAAGTTTATGGTTAAATATTTTTTTTAGCAAAAACAATGCGGGAGTTGTACAATTTTAGTAACAATTTCTGATTTAACAATATTTGATTTTGTTTAATTTTCACTGGCGGTGAGTAGAAGCGAGGAGAAATGGTGGCGGCTCAAAGGTTCGCCGGCTGGAGAGACGCATGGAATTAATGTCCATTCAAGAAGGAAAAATGTAAACTTAGCTGAATTTGGTAATGGACTTGAGCCCGAGAAAAACCCAAAATGTTGGGCTATATATTGGACCTAAATGGAACCAAACAAAAAATGAGGTCCAGTGGTCAAGAATAGAAATAAAGGTAGCAAGAAACAGGGATCGTAAAATCAGGGCAAATGTTAAGTAGAACATCAACTATCGGCAAAAAGGAGTGGAATTTCCTATTACCATTCTGGGGGTAGAATAATGAAAATCGCTCGTGGGAGCCACACGCAAGTCATGCTACAAGATAACGTAGTAATCAGAACCATGCGAATATCAATCTAAAAATAAATCAAATTGCGATCACTCCCGGACTCCCTGGGATCACATCCCTTAAGCTAGTCGCGATAGGGGTAACGGGTGAGAAGCACCGGACAATAACGACCACGCGATTACAGAAGGACAAATTAATCAAAACTTTGGACTCCATGGAATTAAAACTCGCGGTAGGGGCCCGGAGGTCTAGGAAGTGGGGGAAATGGCCTCTGATTGGCTGGAGTGATCGAGAGCTTACACCACCAACAAAAAAAATAACAAAGGTGGCTGAAGCCTAAATTAAGGGGCATCGGAGGTCCCTGACGCTGAAAAAACCAGCGCACTCTTTCAAGGCACAAGCGAAACAATCTCGTGGTTTGTTCACAAAAGTCCCACAAGAGGGACTAGTGTAAGCCTGGCCCTTAAGGGAATAACTGTTTTGCGCTCTGTCGGGCTAAAAGGAAAATAGAGAGAGGTGTGGTGGCAGCCGCTAGAGGCCTCGCTACTTGCTGAACTAAAGAAAAGTAGTTGGCATCTTCACCACGAGATGGCGAAGGTGGACATTTCGCAGTCCAGTGAGATGTCCTTGATTTTGGCTTGTTGAGAGGGGTGGTTAAATTCCCGGTCAATGCCCTAAGTGAAGTTCCTGGAAAATATTAAGGGGGGATCTACTAGCGCGTGAGAAATGTCTTAGAGCTGGCGCCGATGCTTGCCCGACAGCCCTGGAACATTATAATGGGTGTGTCGTGAGCTACTAACCTTAGCTGAGCTCTGGGAAGAGGTGTTTCCTGAGAGGATGCTAAGAAAAGCCCTTTTGGTCATGAAGCAGGACACTGTTACTTGTGTTCGTGGCCTGAAGCAGGAAGGAAAATGTTGTCTTATACTTAGCTGGCGATATTACACATGGATCTTGGTTGAGGAGCTCAGAAAATTAAACTGTCCTCTAGTAGAAAATTTTTTATTAGGTTAATCTATGGGCTCACTGAGTTTATATTGGGAGGGGGGGGGGGTTATGTTGAAAATAAATTTATTTGTTGCCAATAATTTCAAATTTCCGCCACAATTTTTTCAGTGAATTTCTGATATTAAGGAAAATGGGCGTTGGTTCTCTCCATGTGCTCGAAACTATTATTGCTAATTTTTTTAAATAGTATATATTTTTAATGTCCTCATTATTACTGTCGAGACTTCTGCTGATGTTTTCAGAGTGCTTTTGGTTATTTCTAAGAAAAATATCTCTGCAAGAAAAATTATTTTACTTAATGAGGTACTCAATTTTTTTCAGAGTAACATCAAATATGTGAATTACTGTTACAAAATAAACACTATAATTATTTTTTATCATGTCGAATTAAACCAAGAAACATCCTACTCAGTCAAATAACATGCCTTAAGACATCTAAAAGTAATAATCATGCAAGACGAATTTTCTTCTCCTTGATGTCTAGCGAAGCCTTCCTTATTTGTATCGTTAATGAGCATCCCGCACCCCACAGGAAAAAAATTACCTCCATGTAACATTGGCAAATTCTGGTGTTGATAAGCAGAACAATTTGGCCAAAGGTCTTTCAAAATTGAAAATTAACTTTTGCCGATGGATGTACTGTGTGTACTGTGTGTACAGTGTGTGTACTGAGTGTGCGTATATTGAGTCCAGTGTGTGAAATGTGTATTGTGTGTTCATAGTGTAAGCTATGTGATCAGTATGTGTACTGTGCGTAAAGTGTATGTACTGTACGTTCATTGTGCGTGTACTCTGTGTCCAGTATGTACTGTGTGTCCTGTGTATGTACTGTCTTTATTTTGTGTTTATACTGTGTGTGCTTTCTGTGTTTACTGTTTGTTCAGTGTGTGAACTGTGTGTTCATTCCGCGTCCTGTGTATGTACTGTGTGAACTGTATGTTCAGTGTGTTCTTTTATTTTGTTGAATGTGTGTCGTTTCGATAAATGCATGTATTCAAATCTTTAATAGCTTAGAATATTTTCTAGGCGAAAACATTTATACTTGATAAACATGTTTCAAGGTTTCTTAGTCCTATTGTTAGCATGAAAAAAACATGATACGTTGGTCTAAACGCTTGTAATTTATCTTATCGATACTTTATGTCTGACAGTTCAAAGATATTGTCTTTACTGGTTGAAATATGTTATATTAGCTATCGACGAAGAAGGTTCTGTGGTTCGTAAATGGTTGGTCTATACAACTGACATTGATAATGATATGTTCTCGTGGTCTGAAGACTCATGACCTATATTTAAAGCATGTTACATGAACTGTTCCGAATGTATTTTAAATTTTGAAAAATTTGACTTCCATATGAGGCATAGCGATGATGTATTTAATTCGCTGCATAGTTATTTGTCTAGTGATGATTTTTTTAAGTGAATGAATAAATAACTCCACGATAGTTACTGGGAAAAAGAAAATAAAATTTATTTTAGCTTTAGTTTACCTTATCACTGTTCGACAATCAAACCAAGGATGGAAATCAATCACACAAATCATTATTTTAATAAGTGAACTTTTAATTAATTTTAAACTTTTTCCCGAATTTCTAGGTCAATAATTACGAATTTCCAAAAAGGCGGACATATAGGCTTACTGGAGTTTGTAATATGCGGAACCTAAGCCGCCTTTAGAATGTTGAACATGATTTATTTATATGTATTTTTTTACACAAAATTAAAATTTTTGCTTTGGTCAAGGTTCAGAGAAAGTACAAGAATACATCAATTCAATCAGTCAATTAATAAGTAATTTTTGTTGAATTTTGGACTTTTTCCCGAATTTATAGCTGCATAATAACGAATTTCAAAGATAGCATCCAAATTTCAAAATGGTGGGTGCCTCAGTAATAATAAATGAATAGTGCACTCTAGCAGGTAAAAATTAAATTAATATGGCGGCAGCAACTTCTAGCAGTTGATTAAGGGTTGGCAGCATCCAGCAGACAAAGATGGAGGACATGACGTCAACTTAGCTGGCGATATATATACCATGGCATTTGTGTTGGGAGGTCAGTCTCTAGGTGGCTTCCATGGAGGAAGGATCTGTCATCTTTTTTTATATTTTTTTTGTTACCGTTGGGTTCGAACCACCTTTTAAGTGCGTGTTTAAATATTATATTTTATTACAATTTAATTAATTTTTTGAATTTTATAATTTTTCCAAATTTCTAGCATAAAAATTACGGAGTTTCAAGATGGCAGCCGTAGTGATAATTGCAACGATATAGAATCCAAGATGGTGTCCGTAAAGAAAAGCGTCACGATTATGTCATACACACATAAGATGGCGGGCATAACGAAATTTTCATCATTCCTAGATTCCAAGATGGTGGCCATAACTAAACATGCAATGGTGTTTTAAATATATTAATATTTTTAAAAAAATTGATATTTTTTATTAAAATTGGATGATAATGACAGATTTTTAAGTAAGTGGACATGATTTCATACTAGCTAGTTATATATATACCTTGGCATAAGTGGTGTGAGGTCAGTCTGCTGGTGGCTTCCATGGATAAAGGACCTGTCACAATATTTTTTTTGAGATTTCCAGGTTCGCACCAAGGTCTCCGAGTTCCATGACATAAGTGTGTGTTTTTTAAATTTTTTTATTAATTTTTTTATTAAATTTTATTAATAAAAGTTATTATGAATTTTTAAAGTTACGGATTTCCAAGATGGCGGTCGTAATATAAATTGAAACTGTGACATGATAATCCAAAATGGCAGGAAGCAAAACGGCGAATCCAAGATGGCCACCAAAGTCTAGGTCAAATGTCAAGTTCATCCAAGATTTCCACCATGTCATCACAATCCAAGGTGGCGGTCAGCACTACGCCTCCACAGACAGAAGCCAGTCCTGGAGCCCCATTTATGACCACTATCTTGAAAATCTATAATTTTTATCCAATAAAAATTAATAATATAAATAATAAATAAAATTTTATTTTAAAGTACTTATGTCATTTTGTAAATTGTTCGTCATCTTGAAAATCCTTAATTTTTAACCGAATTAAAAATTTAAGAAAAAAAATTTACAATGAAATAAAATTTAAAAAATTAATAATGAGGTTTATAAATAGGTCCTTAGTTGAAGCTCGACTAAGGCAAAAGATTAAAAATGGTTGTGAATACTTCCTCCAGACTAATGCTAAGGTAGATATTATGTGCCAGTATGATGTCATAGCGGCCATTTTGTTTTCATCTGTTATTTTGTAGGACTTTCTACAATATTTGTTGAATTTAACCTTTTTATATACAAAATTAATTTTTTTACATCTATAAAGTGATAAACCAAGAACAGGAACCGATCGAATCAATCAATATATAAATTGCACAATTTTAAAATGAATTTTGAATTTTTCCAGAACTTCTAGCTAAATAATTAAGAATTTCCAAAATGGCTCCAAAATTTCAAAATGGTGTGCGCCACAGTAATAAATGATTACTGCACTCTACTGGGTAAAAATTAAACTATAGTAGCGGCAGTACCCTCTATCTTAAGAAAACAAAATGTGGTTTCCAAAATTATGGCCGCCGTGATGTAGTACTGGCTGATGTAATATCTGACTTAGCATAAGTGGTGGGAGGTCAGTCTGCCGGTGGCTTCTGTGGAGGAAAGATTCGTCGCCATATTTTATTGTTTTCCCCCGCCGGATCTGAACCTAGTACTTTTTTTTTATAAATTTTATTATTAAAATTAAATGATATGAATTTTTAAAAAAGTCCTTTTATAATTACATAAAAATACGGATGTTTAAGCTGGCAGAAGATTTTTAATATGGCATATGTACCTACTTTATTAAAAAAATTAATTAATTAATTTTTTATTTATTGATTTTTTCTTTAAAATTTTATAATAAAAAATATATTTTCAAGAGGGTAGCAGTAATGATAATTGCAACACTAGGGAGTGAATAAATCTATTCCAAGATACCAGAAAATTCTAGAATTCAAACTGGTGGATTATTCTAAAATAAAATTGCTGAAACACAAAAGGACGGCTCCAAAAAGGCCGCCGGGGTTAATTTCAAGGTCAAAGGTTAAAGTCATGGTAATCAAAGATGGCCGCTGTTACGTCAGAACCCAAGATGGTGGATCGACACCACAGGCACCATGTCCAGGACCTAGTTTCTGGAGCGCCATTTCTATACTACTTGTATGTTTATTTTAGTACTTTATACAATTTATTAGGATTAATTAAGTAAGAAGATAAAATTATTAATAATAATGACCCCCTAGATACTCTAATTTTGCAAAATTAAAAATTGGGTTTGGCACTTTTCGAATGATTATTATTTGTGCCCAATAACATTTATTACATTTAATAAAACTCGCAGATATAATATTTAAACTTTTAAACATACTTATCCCTCTTTCACGTCTTGAGGTTTCAATTTCATAAAATATTAAAATTTTGGTTCTACGTATTCATAAGTTTATTATTTGTACCCAATATCAGTTACTACGCTTTATTAAATTCGGAGATCTTTAATATATACCTACCACTTGTTCACCTCCCTTGAGGTGCAATTACGTAAAAACTTATAGTTATATTTAAGTTACGCCAAATCCTTTCCAAAAATAAATTAAATTATATAATTTAAATTAGGATTAATGTTAGAACAAACATACAAAAATTTAAAAACACAATATTTTAGAATTCTTAATAATGGAAACAGCCATTTCCAAAAGTTTTTTCATCATTTCAAATAAAGTACAGAACAATTTATATATATATATATATATATATATATATATATATATATACAGAGTGTATCAAAATTCATGTTACAACGCTTGAGGGTAGAAAGCTCTTATTATTTGCAACCATTTTTGCCAATAAACATGTTGCCGGAAACGCGTAGTTAAGTCCATGTAGCCCCAGAAAGAGTCAGCTAAGGCAACCCGTTGGGCTTTGTGCGAGACAGACGATGCTGTAGTGAATTACGTGTTTACGACGCCGGGCAGTGCTCGAGAGGACTGTACGATGTCGAACGCTGACAGCTGACCCTTTTTACTTCCGTTGGTGGCGCCCTCGCCTCTTATCTTCCGTTCGTGACATGCCATAGCACTGCGCAGCGTGACATGGCAGTGTCGCAGTGTGTTTTGATATCATTGGTGGTCTGTCGTTGACTGTTCTGTCGTACAAGCAAACTCGTGGTGTCATTTCTTTCGCTGTGGTTCTGAAAAGGGCGACGTTTTAGTGGAGCTCAATGGAGTACACGTTTAGTGAGTACACGGACATGCTGCTTGTTTACGGGGAAGCTAGACAAAATGGACGAGCCGCCCATCGTCTGTACGAAGAACGATATTCGGGTCGTAGGATTCCAGCTCACACCATGTTTGCAAGACTTACTCAGCTAATGTGTGATACTGGTACATGTGCCGTCACAAGACCAAATGCTGGTGCTCCACCATGCAGGGTTCGTACTGCCAGTTTTGAAGAAGATGTACTTCAGAGATTTGAGTAGAGTCCGGATACAAGCACAAGGGCAGAAGGTTCCGATATGGACGCTGACAAAATGGATGTTTGGCGAGTTCATGAGTAACTCTTGTACCGTACCACCTTCAAAAAGTTCAACACATGGTCTAGCGGACTATCCTATTCGCATGAACTTTTCTCGTTGGTAAATTCGAAGTGTATTGAGGAACCCCGAGTTAGAGGTTTTATTCAGCGTTGAAGCCAAGTTCACTCAAGACGCTATTCTCAATTCGCACAACAGTCATGTTTGGAATCTTGTCAATCCGCATGCAACGTGTGTAACAGCTCGCCAGGAACGTTTTTCAGTTAATATGTGGGCCGGTATTGTTGACGGCGTACTCATCGGGCCTTTTTTTCTTCCGCCATGACTTACCGGCGCCGGATACCTCCAATCCTTCAGATTCGAACTACAAGGTCTTCTTGAAGAGGTTCCATAGCATGTCCGAAGTGTGATGTGGTACCAACATGATGGGGCACCACCTCATTTTTCCCTGCAAGTGCGAGAGTATTTAAACCAAACATTCCCAAACCGATGTATTGGACGAGTGGGCCCTGTCGCATGGCCGCCGAGGTCACCGGACCTAACCCCGTTAGATTTCTTTCTGTGGGGTTACGTAAAAGGTCTATTCTACGCTACGCCAGTAGAAACGGTAGAAGACCTTACACAGCGAATCATTGAAGCGTTCAAAATCATAAGGTCGACTCTACACATGCTCCAGCGTATCCGTGAAAACATTATTCGCTGTTGCCACCTCTGTGTCGGTCAAGGTGGGCGTGTTTTTGAGCCGTTGCTTTAGGCTGTCAGGTTGTTAAAACGTATGCAACAATTTCAATGTTGTGAAACAAAGCCGAAGCTCTGATTGATTTCAGAGTGAAATTAAAAACTGTGCCACGATTAAAAAGGTCATTTCTCTACTCGAACGCCCGCACATCCACAACATAACACTCTACAACGGGTTGCCTACACTGACTCTTTCTGGGGCTACAGGGGCTTAACTAGGCGTTTCCGGCAACATTTTTATTGGCAAAAATGGTTGCAAATAATAAGAGCTCTCTACCCTCAAGCATTGTAACATGAATTTTGATACATCCTGTATATTTCCGAGCCCTGGATTTTGAGTGAGCAATTGTGGTGGTGTATACTGCTTTGGAACCTACATCCTGGACATGTCATTAGAGCTATTCTAAATGACCTTGGCATTGACCTTTATCATGATCCAATTTGCCAAACAATAGAAAATGATAACTCAAAATTGGCAAAATTTTTCCAAAAAATCACAAAAAATTGCATAAATTTCGCAAAAAAAATTAAAAAACATATTTTGAGAGGGAAAAAAACAATTTAAAATCCGCAATGCCTCACAATATGATTGTCTTTAGAAGAACATAAAATGCCTACAAGCTTTCAAAAAGCCGCTTAAAACATTGGACTACGGCCACCATCTTAGATGACATCACGTTCACCATCTTGGATAATGATGACACGTTAGCCAACTTCAAAAATGAAATATTGGGAAACTTTTTAAATTATAAAAAATAATTAATAAAATTGTATTAAAATTTAAATACAAAAAAGCAATTAAAACATATAAAATTCGTTTTGAACCTGGTGAGAGCAACAATGGCTACAGATCCTTCCTCCATGGAATCCATCAGCAGACTGACCTCTCACCACTAATACCAACGTAGATATTACGCCAGCCAGTATGACGCCCTGGTAGTCATCTTGGGTCCGCCATCTTGTTTCCTTCTTCTAAAGAACACCATATTGTTTTCGTCTGCTAGAGATGCCATCTCGTTTTAGTCTGCTAGAGGATACCCTCAAGTTTTTGTCTGCTTAATTTCGCTGCTACCATATTATGTACCTGCTAGAGTGCAGTGGTATTTACTATTGTGACATCCGCCATTTTGTCGGCCATTTTGGTCACCATCTGGAAGATCTCTAATTATTTAGCTATAAATCATTTTAAAAAAATGTAATTCATTGAAAAAATCAGTCATTAATTTACTGATTGAATCGATATATTTTAGTATTTCTTTCAATTCTTATTCACGTAAAAAAATTAATTTTCAGTTAAAAAATATTCCATTTAATATGGTGAACATTCTTAAAAACGGCTTGGATTCTATATCTACTAGCTTTTAGTAAGATGCTGGTGACATATTGACCACCATATTGGACATAGTAATAATTAACCTAGAAATTCGAAAAAAATATAAAACTTATAAAAAATGACATATGAATGTAATAATTGGTACGATTCATATCGGTGTTTCGTTCGATTCTTGCTTAGTGCTTATGGTAATTAAAACTAAAAATAATTCTTTAAATTACTTTTCCCATTACATTTCTTCAAGTTTATCAATAACTCTAATAACTACGAAAAATCACTCTGTACAAGACTACTGTTTCACGAAATAAATATGTTACTCTCTTTCACTATGCCTTCTATGGGGTCTTTTTCAATACGTTATATATATTTCAACCAAGTATTGTCCAATTCCAGGCGTATAAAAGAAAAGAGTAGTGTGTAAATGGCGGTCCTGCGCCTGGCACTGGCGCGTGGTGCCGGTGCCGGGTCAATGACTGACTAATCTGACGTCACGGCGGCCATCTTGAACTCAAAAATTCTTAAAAATTCCTCAAAAATTACTCAAAATGTCTCAAAAATTCCTGTTTTGAGGAAAAATTTCTATTTTTCTTCCACAAAAATAAAAAAAATTAGGATTTTAAAAAACCTCAAAAGTCATTTTGCCTTAGAAAGAACTCAAAATCCTAAAAGAGGCTTAAGCATCCATGTCTACAGCCTCCGATTAGCATCTGACGTCATCTAGGATTATGACGTCACCGTTGCAGTTTATGTTATGGCCGCCATCTTGAAAATCTTTATTTAATATCCGATTTTCATGAAAAATTTTTAAAATATATAATACAATGCAATAAATAAAAATTTAATAAAAATATTTAAAAATGTACACATACGTCATGGATCTCGGAGTCCTCGGTTCGAACCCGGTGAGGGCAAAAAAATAAATAAAAATGGCGACCGATCCTTCCCAAACAGTGGCTTCGGGCAGACTGACCCCTACCCCTTGTTTCATAGCATATATATATATATCTCATCAGGGAGTATGGTATCATATCCGCCATCTTGAAAATCCGTAATTTTTATGTTTGAAATTCGGAAAAAAACATTAAGAGAATTAATCAATCGAATTAAATAATAAAAATCTTTAAAAACAGCGTTGCACTTTTCGTTATAGCTAACATTTTGAAAATCTGTAATTTCAATGCTAGAAATTCAGGAAAAATTTCAAAATTCATCAAAAAATTTACTTATTAGAATTCAGTTTGATTAGATCGATTTCCATTCTTGGTTCGAAACCGCTAAGAGCAAAAAAAAAAAATAAGATCCTTCCTCCACAGAAGCCACCTATAGACTGTCCAACCACCACCAATACCAAGGTATATATCATCAGCTGGTATGACGTTATGTTCGCAGTCTTGTCTTCGTATGCTGGAGACCGCCATCTTGTTTTCGTCTGGTAGAGTGTGCTGGCTACATGTTAGTATAATTTTCTGTTCACCATACCTTTATATTCAACGGTTGGCATTGAACTTTGACCTTGACCTTGAACTTTGACCTTGACCTTGAAATTTGATCTTAACCTTCATTTGACCTTGACCTCAAAATTTGACCTTGACCTTGATCTTTGACTTTGACCATGACGACCATCATGGATCTGACATTTTATGTTCAGTACATGCTACCAGAAGCTACCGCCTGCTAGTGGTCATTGCTACCATCTTGTTTTCGTCTTCTGGAGGACACCATCTTGTGTGCATACTCGTCTTATTATCATGCTAGTATTATTCTAACCCACTAGAATGTAGTCATCATTTATTACTGAGGTGCCCCGCCAGCTTGAAATTAGGGCGCCATCTTAAAATCATGTAATTATTTCACTAGAAATTCTGCAAAAAAAAATTCAAAATTCATTAAATAAATCACAAATTAATTAACATAAAGAATCGATGGATTCCTGTCCTAGTTTCGATTCTTAACCAGTGACAGGTATAACTAAATATTAAATATATTTAATATTATGTTTTTCATTACCTTTCGTGGAATTTATTTATAATTAACTCTACGAAAAACAACTTAACACAATATACCTGACCAACGGATTAAATACAGTGCCGCTATGCCCTACATGAAAGTCTAATTTTTCTATAGTCTGAATAACCTATAAATCGTTCATGTACACAGCCACACCTACATGCCAAGTGTCTCCGGACCATGAGACCGAGTCATGACAATATCAGACGTATAGGCAGTAGTATGTAAATGGGGCTACTGGCACAGGCTTTAGGATGTGGTGCCTGGTGCCGAGCCACATCTCTGATTGTGACGTCATGGCGGCGCAAGCGTACAATGAGCGTAACGGGACACAGAAAAACGGGACACAGTGTAACGGGAAAACGTGCGTAACGAACACTTTTTCGTGCGTGCAGTTGGCGTTCATCGATTTATTAGACGTTGACCCCGGCGGCCATCTTGGATAACCATGACCTTGACCTTTGGCCTTGACCTTTGACTTTGACCTTTGAACTGGTCCTTGACCCCAGCAGCCATATTGTATCCGCCATATTGGATCCACCATATTGGTTCCGTCATCATTAAATCAAGTGCTCCACTCACGATGAAATTTTCGTCTCTGTCGCCATATTGATTTTTTCTGTTCCACTGGAGGCCGCCATCTTGGATACTGTCGACTTTGTTTCGGCTGTTTGTTCCTAGATAGCACCAGCGTCGCTCTTGATTTTTTTTCTGTTCCACTGGAGGCCGCCATCTTGGATACCATCGACTTTGTTTCTGTTGTTTGTTCCTAGAGAGCGCCAGCGTCTCTCTGTCACATCACATAAATTCGATGTTCCATTACCTACCATAGCTATTATGGTCGTTATCGCCATATTTAATTTAATATTTATGCAAAATATATTGGAATCGCTGTGATTCGAACCATCGCAGATCTGTTCTTTAGTTTGGAAAACATATGCCATTAACCGCACGGCCATTGAGACATTTACCAGACTGAGAATTAAATAAGGTATATATAAAAATAACATGCATATTCGAACTTGTAATTTTTTAAATATAAATAATAATAGCACTCACTACCTGTTCGAGACAGAACCACCATATTTGTATTAAGACGTAACTGTTTCAATCATCGTAATAGTCACCATCTTGAAAATACGTAATTGTTATGTTAGAAAATCGAGAAAAAATTTAAAAATTATAAAAAAAAATTATTTCATCGAATTGATTAATAAAAACTTAATAAAATATAACTTAAAAACACTGTTGCACTTATAGTTACGGTCGCCATCTTGGATTATATAAATGTTGCATGTTTCGATACGTCCCGCCATCTTGGTTGAGTACGATGCCATCCTTACACTTTAAGTTACGACCGCCATATTGGATCCTATTAATGTTGCATTTTCCGTTACGCCTGCCATTATTTACTTTTATTTATTTATCATACGATTTTAATGAAAAATATTTTTTAATTAATCAAAAAATTTACTTATTAGAATTCTAATTGATTAGATCGATTTCCGCCCATGGTTCGCAACCGCTAAGAGCAAAAAAAAACGTCAGATCCTTCCTACACAGAAGCCACCTACAGACTGACCTACCACCAATACCAAGGTATATATCGTCAGCTGGTATGACATCATGTCAGCCATCTTGTCTTCGTCCGCTGGAGACCGTCATCTTTTTTTCGTCTGCTAGAGTGTGCTGGCGACATGTTCCTATAATTTTCTGTTCACCATACCCTTAACCTCGACTGTTGGCATTGACTTTGTCATTGACCTTGAACTTTGAATTTGACCTTGAATTTTGACCTTGACCTTGAAATTTGACCTTGATCTTTTACTTTGATCTTGGCGACCATCATGGATCCGACGTTTTATGTTCAGTACATGCTACAAGGAGCTACCGACTGCTAGAGGTCATTGTCACCATCTTGTTTTCGTCTGTTGGAGGACACCATCTTGTTAATGTCTGCTAGCATGCGCTGACACCATGTTAGTTTAATTCTAACCTGCTAGAGTGCAGTAATCATTTTTTTCTGAGGTGCACCGCCATCTTGAAATTTTGGTGCCATCTTGTAATTGTGTAATTATTTAGCTAGAAATTCGGGAAAAATCCAAAATTCATCAAAACAATCACTCATTAATTTACATATTGAATCGCTGGATTCCTGTCCTCGGTTCGATACTTGAACAGTGACAAGTGTAACTAAATATTAAATAAATATTCTGTTTTCTATTACCTTTCATGGAATTTATAAATCATTCTCTCTACAAAAATAAAACACAAGACAATGTACGACAGTGTTGGATGAATTAAATACGTTGCCGATAAGCCTAACATGAAAGTCTAGTTTTTCGTTAATCTGAATAACCTATAAGCCGTTCTTGTACAAAGCCACACATACAGAACAATTGTCTTCGGACCACGAGGCCTGTTCATAATCACTGTAAGACGTATAGACCAGTTATTTCCGAGCCTCACGGCCATCCTCATCGTCAGCTAATTATTATCAATAAAACCAATGTATCATGTTTTAACGCTTACAAGAGGACCAAGAATCCCATCAAAAAGGCAGCACCATAAAAAAAGGAAGCAATTTTTGGAACACCATCAAAAAAGGAAGCACATTTGGAAGCACCATCAAAAAAGGAAGCACATTTGGAACCAAATCAAAAAAAGGAAGCACATTTTGAAAGCTCCATAAAAAAAGAAGCATATTTTAAAAGCACCATAAAAAAAGAAAGCACGTTTTGGAAGCACCATCAAAAAAGGAAGCACGTTTGGAAGCGTCATCAATAAAGGAAGCACATTTGAAAGCACCATCAAAAAAGGAAGCACATTTTAGAAGCACCATCAAAAAAGGAAGAACATTTGGAAGCACCATCAAAAAGGAAGCACAAATTGGAAGCACCATCAAAAAAAGGAAGCACATTTGGAAGCACCATCAAAAAAGGAAGCACATTTGGAAGTACCATCAAAAAAAGGAAGCAAATTTGGAAGCATAAGTTACGAGAACAGTTAGAAATCAGAATACAAGAAATAAAACAATAAATTTTTATAAATGAAATTATTTATTTTATTTCTTTACATTATCCAATTGCAAGTAAAACAAGCCATTATTGTATGTAGCCAGCTTTCCTCGGTTCTTTGAGTATGAAGGATATTTCTTTGATGCTCGAATATTTTCCTGCACAAAGCGAGCCATGTAGAAGTCTTAGCCTGTCAACCAATATGTTAGGATCTTCCCATGAGGTGTAATCAATCACTTCTGCCACCATCTTAATGGCTTGTTTATTATAAATAAGGTACCTGTACCCTATATGGCCTAGTACTCAATATGGCCTATTGACTAGTTTTTCGTAATGTCACCATCTACACAAAAGATGGCGCCAGCACCCTTTTCTAAAAGTAACAAGAAGAGTGTGTTTCGTTTACCAGGTGCATAGTATCCATGAGCTGTTGGTGCAACGAGTAAGTGTGTTTATTTGTTACAAGGCATTTGTGGATTAAAAATTTAATGTTGGTAACTTTTGTTTATAATAATTATATAATATATTAATTATATAATAAATTGTATGAAAATTGTTGATGTGTTCTTTGACAGTAAATAGTGTCTAGATTAAAGTAGTGTCATAGCAGTTTGCAACAAAATTAATAACAATGTTTTCGTACCTAAAAATCTTTATGAAGCAATAGGTACTAATATGGCCTAGTAGGCCATATTGAGTATATTTTCGATTTGCATTTTCTCTCCCTCCCTATATAACATTATTTATTTCAAATTTGATATTTTTTATAATGGAAATTAATACTTTGGCTTCTTGTATATCTTTGATGAAACTTTCTAAAATTTCATCAGATTTTCGATACAGTGTACAGAATTCGAGATATGTTATGATAAAATCTGGAAATTTATAAATAACTTATCATTGCTTTGTTGTCTACAATAAATGGTTTCTTATTTTCAGAAATGAAGTCGCCATCAAAGAAAAGAGGCAGGTGGAGACAGGAGGATCTAGAAAAAGCCTTACAAGCAATTAAGAAGAAAGAAATGTCAGATTACAAGGCAGCAGAACGTTTTGGTATTCCACGCAGGACCTTGCGGAGATATGTAAAATCTGGCAGAGTTACCAAATCAAAGTTAGGACGTAAGTTCGCTTTGTCTGAAGAACAAACTGCAGAACTCTGTTCTCGAATCAAGCGTCTTGCCGAAGTTGGTTATCCTGTTACACCGAAAGTTTTAAGGTTATGTGTGTACAAGTACTGTGATAAAAACAACATCAAACATCAGTTTTCTGACATTACGCAAATCGCGAGTTGTAAATGGGCAAGACAATTTATGATACATAACCCTAGACTTTCGATCAGAAAAGGGCAAAACCTCAATCCTTCTAGAGCGCAAAAATTAAACAATAATGTAGTTGAAGACCATTTCAGTAAAATAAAAGCGATTTACGAGGATAACAATATTTTTGGGAGACCGGAAAGACTGTTCAACATGGACAAAAAAGGATGCAGACTGAATTTACACAGAGAACCAAAAGTGCTAGCAGAAAAAGGTTCGCGTCGAGTCCACATCATTGGCAATGAGCACGGGGAAAATGTGACCCATTGTCACTTGTGTGAGTGCAACGGGTGTAGCCGTTCCCCCAATGATATTATTCAAGGGAAAACGAATGAGGCCAGAATTCGCTGATGATTTGCCAGTAGGATCAGTTTGCAGCATGACTCCGAAGGGTTCCATGACAATAAGCACCTTCATTGAATGGCTGCACCATTTTGGACATCATAAACCAGCAGGTCGTTGTGTCCTTATTTTCGATGGTGCCAAGAGCCACCTGAACTACGAAATAGTGGACATTGCAGAGCGGTATGATATCGTATTATACTGTCTTCCTTCTAATACAACACATGAACTGCAACCTCTTGATAAGGCAGTTTACCGTTCCTTCGAATACCACTGGGATGAAGAGGTAATGCTGTACTGGTATCACCATGGTGAAAGAACCCTATTAAAACAACGTTTTGGAAGAATCTTCACGAAAGTATGGGACAAATCACTCACAATGCCAAACATAAAGTCTGGGTTTAAAGCAACAGGTATGTACCCATATGATCCTAATGCGATTCCTATGATTGCATTTGCACCAAGCACAGCATCTGAATTACCACATCCTGGACCATCATATCTGGAACCACCAAACTTAGGACCATCACAACTGCAGCAACCATAGCCTGGACACTCACAACTGCAGCAACCACAGACTGGATCATATGAACTGCAGAAACTACAGTCCGAACCATCACAACTAGAACAATCTCAACTGCAGCAACCTCAGACTAAACCATCACAACTGCAGAAAACTACAGCTCGAACCATCACAACTACAGCAACCACAGCCTGGACAATCTCAAGTGCAGCAACCTCAGACTGTACCACCACAACTGCAGCAAATACAGCCCGAACCATCACAACTACAGCAACCACAGCCCAGACAATCTCAACTGCATCAACCACAGACTGGATCATATCAAATGCAGCAACCTCAGACTGTACCTTCACAGCTGCAGCAACTACAGCCCGAACCATCACAACTACAGCAACCACAGCCCGGACAATCTCAACTGCAGCAAACTCAGACTGTGCCATCACAACTGCAGCAACTACAGCCCGAATCATCACAACTGCAGCAACCACAGCCTGGACCATCATGGTTGCAACAGAAACCTGAACCATCTGTGGAGCAACTTCGCAAAGCCTTTTTTGATCCCGATAATGGGAAAATCAATGCTCATAACAGTTCATTTTCTGATTGACTGCCAACCCCGAAGAAAAAAACTCAAACATTTAAAAAGAGAAAACCTGCTATAAACAGAAAAGGTGTTCTCCTGAAGAAATCATTGTTTTAAAAAAAATGTGCCGACAATTTCTAAGCCATCATCACAATCAGAAGCCCTTTCAAGCAAACGTGCAATGAAGAAGGCTAAGTTGACTTCAGGTAAAACTCAAGATTCTTAGTATTGTAGGGTATGCAACGAAACTTCAGTGAAAGACATGCGTTTGTGCATTAGTTGTGGACAATTTCTTCATGAAGAATGTGTCGGACTGACAAAAGATGACAAAGACTATTTCTGTTGTCCATACTGTGAAAATTCAGACTAGAAGTAATTTGTTTCTACGTGAATGTGATTTTTTTTAATGCCACTTATGTGTAGGCCATATTGAGTACACTGTGTACCCAATATGGCCGATGTGCACTTTTTTTAAACACATTGTTATGTAATTCCCTTCATCTTGATATTCTCGCCATCTCTCTGGTATGTGTAAATGGTATTCCTCTTTTTCTTTCCAGGTGTCATTAAACAATTAAAAACAATATCTGAAGCTTAACTAGGCCATATAGGGTACCGGTACCTTACTTTTAATATCACAACCGTCCTAGTGATTAGAATAAGCTTTATCTGATTTATTAATTAGAACACGTCGTTTCCATCGTTTCGGTCTCAGAACACAACCACATTCTTCGATCTTGTCAGCTTTAGGTGCTTCATCACAGTCATTGTCTTTGTGATCAGCCTCAGAGTCACTGTAGCAATCACCGTTGAAGCATCGTCTTCACCCAGATTGCCGTAATAATTCGATATCGATGATGTCGAAGTGTCTTCATCGTCTTCATGCTTCCTTTTTAGGAGTCCGTCATTTTTACAAAGTAG
Source organism: Bacillus rossius redtenbacheri (assembly GCF_032445375.1). Lineage (NCBI taxonomy): Eukaryota > Metazoa > Arthropoda > Insecta > Phasmatodea > Bacillidae > Bacillus > Bacillus rossius. The sequence goes on along the minus strand of NC_086331.1, from coordinate 42,305,456 downwards.
GAAAGATCTACTTGAATTCGGCTGGAATGTATTCTCACTTTTCACATTTAGGATTCTTCCATTGTCTTCATTCTTCCATAAATCATCAACGTCCTTCAATTGAAGTTCTTTGTCGAGTTCGGAAGAGCCCCGAACATAATATCTCCCAAGACAAGGAAAAATATTTTCGTAATGCAGGTCACTCTTCTTTAGTCTGGTAGATCCATCGTTGAACTCTAGCTTGTATCTTTGAATATATATACTACTGTATAGAAGTCGCCAGCCCAGGTTAAAATTTCTAATACGGTTTGAGGTATTTGGTTAATTCACCGCCGCAATCGCCACCATCTCTAGGGCAGCGACTTGTGGTGGTCCCTAGCGGACAAGTGTCGAACTCTTCAAACACCCCTTCCCCACCCGCCAACAAACACGCGTTGTCCTCCACCCACCGTCTACCCCACCTCTCATCCCTACAGTTTTGTGACGCACAAACTCCCGTTGAACGACCTTGAGCTGCAGTGAATGTTTCGCCCGGGCGAGCATTTTACAGTTCCTTCCTCAGATTTTGGTTTCGGGTGCGATGCGGTTGAAAGTATGCGTTCTTAGTTTTCGAGGAACGATGGAAAATTTCAGAATGGGCAATAAATGTAATTATACTGGTTGTTTTAATACGAGAAACAGTACCACAGGTATATTTATGTTCAGTTTCCCAATGAAAGACAAGGACGGTAATTTATTTAATTAATATGCTATTTCAGAAGTGTAGTTCAAGGACCAAGAGGTTGTGATTATGAAAGTAAAATAGGTTCGCTCAATGATTAAAATGGTTTGTTTTTACTACGACACACGTACTTCCGTGAGGTTATAGTCTAAGCATATGCAAAAATTTCTTTGGTTTTAGTTTCATCATCAAGTAGGAAAGGAAAAAAAAGAAGCGGGGTGGGGAAGTTTGGCTATTATTATTACAACCATAGCTTTATGGTAACCAAACAGAGAAAATAACCCGCGGATTAATTGTAATTCTGTGGTTAAGTTTACATAAACATTGTTTCAATTTAAAATAAGAGTCGTAAGTGTTTTTAAACTCTAATTATCACTGAGAAGTGATTGTTGTTGAACAGTTTATATTTTCCCCCTCATTAACTGGGTTTGTGATTCGTAGCCCTATATTATTCTTAAAAGTTAATATATATGACGTCCGTTATTGAAATATGTAGTCGTCAGTATAATGAGTGCCCGGTTCACACTTTATCATTTATCATTGATTTTATATTTTATTCATTCACATTTCATTTCCCGGTCCTATTAACAGAGATAACTGGGGTGATAGCTTATTTGTCTCATGCATGATATTTTTGCCGGTGTAGTGTGTATTTTGCATAACTTTCTTACACATCGAAATACTGTGTGTATATGACAAACAACAGGGTGGTTATTAAATCGATGCGTTTATAAGCTAATAACAATACCTACCATATGGTTAGTTACTGTTAACTTTAAATAGAATAATGCCCAAAAAGTTTTAAGACTATTTTTTTTTCGAAAGTAGATTACCATATTCCTTTCCCATCATTCGGAATAATTTCACATGATTTAAAAAAAAATCTACATATTAAGTTCAATGCTTAGCGTAAAACACTAGCTTGAAAAGTTAGTAATAAATAACTTTAACTGTTCATTAAAATTCCGAATAATAACAATGGAGGTTGCTTTTAGCTTATAATTCACTGCCAAGATTATGATAGGTGAAAATATCAATCCCTGCATGCTGACGCTACAGTTAATTGCTTAAATTGGTAAATATTACATTTTTTTCTCTTTGAAAAAAGAAAGCCCTCAATTAATTTAGCCTTTGAAACCGTTAAAACTTTTTGGTTTACTAAACTTCATAGGGATATAATGTGAACAAATGATTTACTCGAGCAATAATTTATTAGAAAAAATAAATACTTTCTGTGATTTCACAAGACAATTATTAACATATTTTATTCTCGTTCACCTCCACGTGAAGTGTGTTATTATGTTGAGGAAATTAAATTCTTGCAAAACAAAACAAAACGACTCTTGTAGACACAACTGTTATGAGTTACGCATGATGACACTGCCGTATGGTGTATGTAATTTTTTACAATGTAATTTACGTCAAATAACGCAAAGTAAATAATTTGTGATGCTGAAATACACGATTAGGTATAAAGTTGAAACAATAAAATTCTACCTTCAACCGTACACATGTAAGAAACACAAAGGTTTAACGAACACTTAAGTGTGTGCCCTATCCAACATGAAAATATAAAACATTGTTCGGCGTTTTTCCCATTACGTTGACATACCTTCAAATTTACCAATACACAAAAACACGTAAGAGTCATGATAATTACGTTAGGACCGTAGTAAAAATGGAAAATGATTGTGCTAATGTTTCATTTTAGGATTTTTATTATTAACAATAATAAATTGAAAGTATTTACATTATCAGTGTAAATGAAATGAGAACAATGGCGTGGTTCAAATATCAACACAAATAGGTTTTTTTCCCCCTTATATCGTTTGGTGCATCAATATATGTGTTTTTCAACACCAAAATCTTGCAAACGTGTAAATGCGTAATAATTTTCGTTTTAATAATATGTGATTATTTTCCTAACCTACTGAAAGAATTTCATCACAACCTAGTAATACACTACGCATAAGTAATATTTAATCTTGAATGTTGAGGCATAATAATATTTTTAGCAGTAATTTACTTCAATGTACGCATATTTTAATGTAAGTATTACTTCATAAGGTTATTTTAGTAATGACATAGTAGGTACACTGTGGTTACTGATATTGATTGATAAAAACAGGTTCTAATTACGCTTTTTTTAAAGATGTCTTGAATGGATTTTGAAAAGTGGTAACGACAAACTTCTGGAACTATCAGACAACAAACTTAGAAACCGTGTGATATGCGCTGATCATTTTGAAGTGAACCAATTCAAAAATGAACTTAAGAAGTCATTAAATTATTTTGTCGTTCCTCGAATGTTCACAGCATGCAAATCCCCGCCACTAACTGAACAAAGCTTCAACACAGAGGAGACTGCTTCCAGTCCTTGTTCTTTGACACTCCATGAAGAACATATTTCAGAAGCTGACCCCCAAATAAATCCGTCACATGATAAATCACAGACAAATGTGAAAGAAAATAGTAAACTGAAAAAACTTAAACACTAATAATAAGTATGATGACGCTACATGAGTGAACCATTGTTTTTCAACTAAATATATTTGTATAAGTAGTACGTGTGTGTGGTGGTTTGCAATATGTTCTACGCTTGCATTGACATTTAATACCTTAATTTTTCTGATAGTGGTTTACTTCAAATATGACAAATTACAGCTGCTAAATCACTCATTCGCTGTATTATTAGTTTATACTGTAATTGTTGGACATAGTAATAGGGATGACACATTTGTTTATAACAATGAAAATAATAACGTAAGATGTTTGGAGATTCATGTGTAATAAAAATAGATGTACGAAACTTTAGAGTTCACGTGATTCTCGGCGATTTTGTTTTGATATTCACCGTGTGTTTTTACTATAAACACCACAAAATCCCAACTAGTAGATATTTTATTTACCATGCACTATTTATTGTGTCAATAACACCCACAAACGTTTTCATGTATCAACGAAATACCAAAAATAAATAAACACGTTTCCCATCATACCATAGACAAGCATGCTAATTTATATTGTTTACGCCGTATCAGGCGAGAAAATAAAATAACAATTAAATAACACAAATTCGCCGCAGGCGTATCACGTCAGTCACTACGTCATATTCTCGGCCAGCACGAAACGGGACGTGACAACCGACGTCACACGCCAAAGGTTGTATAACTGTTGTCACAAACTGCCATATACACCTTACACTAAAGGAAAAAAAAATTAATTCCTACTTCACATCTATGCTAGCATATTTAATAGTTCCGAAATCTGCTACATGGGCTGAAAGAGTAAAAATGTACAATGAAAAAATGTAAACAAACAGTCAGTCAGCTTGCTGACTTCCGCTATTGTGACCGAATTGTGACGTTACGTGTTGTTCCCTAGCACCCTAAAATTTTATTTCGATGGTCAAAGCTTGGCGCGTGGAGCGACCGTCCCGTCGGTGTGTTTTCAAATACTTTATAATGGTATGTTATTTCCGTACAGCGTGCGGGGTAGAAACCGGAAAGGAGTGGATCAGGGGAATGAACAAACCGGTTTTGTCGCTGACGCTAGGGTGGGGGGTGCGGGGGAATGACAGCGGGCGACAGTGCTGCGCTCTAACGTGCAAATAACAACCTAAGACGATACAAGACGTTACGGCAGCGCACTGCAGCGGTGAAGTTCCCAAGCTGCTCATTTTACGCTACTGAAAAACGTAGAGTAAATCCTATCCGCTCGCGACTTCTATACAGTATATATATTCAAAGCTTGTATGCAGGATTGGCATTACAAGTTCTGTCATGTCTTTTTAAGCTCTCTCTCCGCGTAAACAACTTGCTACATCGAATACAACTTATCATATTGCGTAGTGGATTTTTAACACATTCTTTCTTCTCGGTTTGTCTTCCATTCATTCTCAAGATAAATTCTTTGCTGCAAAACTGAGTCTTTTAAATTAGATCCATTACGTAAATAGAATTTTTTTCATATTTCATCAGCGAGAATTAAGTTACCTCATACAAAATAATTTGTTTCAAGCAGTTCCGATTATTAGCACGAGATGTCGCCACGTGTTGTATTGAGTCATATTTTATTAAGTTATTTTATGTGGGATGCGGGATGCTCACTAACGATCGCAAAAAAAGGGTGACTTTGCTAGACACCAAGGAGAAAAAAGTTCGTCTTGTACGTTAAAGGTTCACAGATGTCTAAAGGTATATTATTTGACTGAGTAATGGTTGTTTTTTTTTATTCCACCTGGTAAAAAAAATGCAAGTGCGGATTTAGTAGCAGAAATTAACGAATTAAATGTAACTCCAAATAAAATGTCATAACATATTAGTTAAAAAATCCTTCATGCAGAGAGCTGTTTCTCAGAATAGACAGAAACACTTGAAGAAACCACAGGTATAATCAGGAGCACACGGAGAAAAACATAAACATATTGAAAAGAATATTCAGGAGCAAACGTATTGTCAAGAATAATCGGGAACACACGGAGAAAACCATCAACATACTGGCAAGAATAATCATGAGAAAATGTATTGACACGAATAATCGGGAGCACACGGAAAAAACCATCAACATATTGGCAAGAATATACACGAGCAAAAGTATTGACAAGAACAATCGGGAGCACACGGAGAAAACCGCCACACATTTTCTTTGATATCATAAAATTACAAAAAAAAAATACAAAACATACAAATAATTCTGGCTTGGGCTAGAACTCTATCTTTGCCCAACAATGAGAAGTTCACAAGCTAGCAGAATCTGTTTTTGTATTTTTTGTATTTTTTTTAAATTTAATTTTTGTAATTTTATGATATCAAAGAAAATGTGTGGTGTTTTTCTCCGTGTACACCCGATTGTTCTTGTCAATACTTTTGCTCCTGAATATTCTTGACAATTTAATGATGGTTTTCTCCGTGTGCTTCCAATTATTCATGACAATATTATGATGGTTTTCTTTGTGTGCTTGCGATCATTCCTGAGGTTTATCCAAGTGCTTTTGGTTATTTCTGAGAAACCGATCTCTCCATGAAGGAATTTTACTCTTAATGAGTCATGACATTTTATTTAATGTTATATTTAATTAGAGAATTTCTGCTACTAAATCAGCACTTGCAATATTTTTATCAGGTGTAATTAAAAAAAATAAACAACCATTACTCAGTCAAATAATAATAAGTTCTGAGAAATCTAAGAAACACTAACTGGAAGAACAAACTTCCTTCTCCTTGAAGTCTAGCGAAGCCATCCTTCTTTTGTGATCATTAGTGAGCATCCCACATCCCGCATAAAATAAATAAAAATTATCTACCTGCAAGCGACACGTGGCGTCATCTGTTGTTGAAAAGCAGAACTACTTACAACAAGTACCTTTGCATGAGATAACTTAACTCTCGCTGACGAAATATTAAAAAAATTCTATTTAAGTAGTGGTTTTAATTTAAAACTCTTAGTTTGCATCTGCCATTAGTCGTAGAAGCTAACATGTACCCTGGTTCTATGTCTGTAGCTGTATCAAAACGACATCACTTAAGATACTGTCGCAAGGTGATTACCTTGAGAAAGAATGCTAAACGACATGAGAGAAGCGAGTGTAATTTGGGTTCTTGTTAAAAACCATTTCATTGCAGTCAGTGTCAGAAATCGTTTGGTAGAAGATATTACTTGGATAGACATTGCAAGACCTGTACAACGAAGATGAATAAAGATAACGAAGAATGTGCTACAACATCGCGTAAGAGGAGTGAAGGAGAAAAAGATTATGCCAAAAATACTGATTTAGATCATTATAATAATTAAAAATTTAAAAAAACGTAAAAATTTGCAATTTCATTAGAAATATCTAGTCGTCTCCATGAAAATGTGAAAGCTGGAGAACCACCTGAAGCTGACAAGGCCAAAAACTTTGATGAATCATCTGAAGCTAACATGATTGAAGATTGTGGTGACACATCTGAGGCTGCCATGATCGATGACTGTGCTGACACATCTAAGGCTGACATTATTGATAACTGTGCTGAAGCACCTGAAGCAGTCAAGATCAAAGACTGTGATGGCGGCCTGAGACCAAAACAATTGAATCGTCATAATTAAATAAATTATCCTGATCAAGCTTGTGATGCTGACATGATTGAAGACTGTGGTAACACATCTGAAGCTGACATGATCGATGACTGTGCTGACATATATAAGGCTGACATGATTAAGTACTGTGCTGAAGCACCTACAGCATGCAAGGGCAAAGACTGTGATGGTGGCTTGAGACCAAAACGATGGAAACGATGTAATAAAATAAATTATCCTGATCAAGCTTGTAATAATCACTGGCTCGATGACGGAAGTGACCTTGTAGTTGGTGTTGAAACAGAAGACACCAGGGATAATAATATTTATTATAAACATACAAGTAAGATGAACGTAGCAGAAGAGATTGATTGTACCTCATGGGAAGATACTAACATATTGGTTGACAGGCTAAGACTTCTACATGGTTCGCTTTGTGCAGGAAACTATTCGGACATCAAAGAAATATCCTTCATACTCAAAAAACTGAGGGAAGCTGGCTACATACAATAATGGCTTAAATTAAAAGTATGTGTATAAACTTGAAGAAAAATTAATTTTTTTTTTTCAAGATGGTATCTACCATTTCTCGAAATCTGATTTCTAAATAAAACTTATAACTTAAAGGTGTAAAATATGTCGCTACTGATAGCCAAAATGTAAAATAATAAATTCATGCAAGTAATCATTTCAAGTTTGATAAAAAAAAAAGTAATTGAAATCAGTTGGAGCCAAATTAAGATGGAGTTTTGGGCGCATTTGGAGCTGTTGGAGCTTTGGGGCTGTTGAAGCTTTGGAGCTGTTGGAGCTTTGGAGCTATTGGAGCTTTGTAGCCGATTCGGCATTTGGAGGTGTTGGAGCATTCGGAGCATTTAGAGCGGTTGTAGCTTTTGGAGCATTTGGAGCATTTAGAGTGGTTGAAGCTGTTGGAGCATTTGAAGCTATTGGAGCATTTGGAGCATTTCTAGCTGTTGGAGCATTAGGAGCATTTGGAGCTGTTGGAGCATTTGGAGCATTTGGAGCTGTTGGAGCATTTGGAGCATTTAGAGCTGTTGGAGGTGTTGGAGCATTCGGAGCCTATTGAAAATTTGGAGCCGATTGATCATTTGTAGCTTAAGATATTTTTATTTTTCTTGAGGATATCAGGTAGAACATAGTAAATCAGCTTACTGGTGTAACAATGTACGGACCTTTAAATTATAACTTGTGGCTGGACTTTTTATATGGTAAAGTGTATCCGTTAGAGGACCTAGAGAAGAAAAGTGCATTAAAGACATCGGCTGTTACAATTTACAGTTCTGAGGATGTGAAGGAATCTGTTAAACACGGTATCAAGAAAGTATGTCACGAAGAGGATGACTATGTCAGCAAAGGTTCTGGTTGGTCTCTGTCTAGTATAAACCGATTGGAGCTAAGAATTAGTCATTTCACGCCTATGCAGGGCTAAATTTTTATAAGACTGTTAACTTTCGCAAGTGATCGTGTAGTAGAATAGAAATTATTTAATAGATATTATGTTTGTAAAAGAACTTGTGTTTTATTCCTCGAACCTGACACTTTTTCTGGTATTTAAATTAAAATTTTTTTTAGCTTCGTTCAGAGATCGAACCAAGTATCGATTCAAAATGTAAAGTAATGTGTGATTTTATCGGTGAATTTTGGAATATTTCCCGAATTTCTAAGATGGCGGACACAACAAAACATTTAACATTAATAGGATCCAATATGGCGGTCGTAACATAATGTGTAACGAAAACATCTTACTCAACCAAGATGGCAGGCATAACGAAACATGCAACATTTATATAAACCAAGATGGCGACCATAATGATATGTGCAACAGTGGTTTATAAGTAATATTTTATTAATTTTTTATTATTAAATTCTATAAGTTATTTTTTTAAAGATTTTTAAAATTTTTCCCATTTTTCTAACATAAAAATTACGGATTATCAAGATGGCGCACATGACGTCATACTAGGTGACGATAATGCTTTGAAATAAGTGGTGGGGGTCAGTCTCCCTGCAGCCACCATGAGGGAAGGATTGGATGACAATTTTAGTTTTTTGCCCTCACCAGGTTCGAACCGAAGACTCCGAGCTCAATGTCGAAAAAGTATGTTTTTAAAATATTATTTATTTAAATTTTATTAATTAATTTTTTTTATAATTTTTATAATTTTTCATTAAAATCGGTTGATAAATAAAGATTTTCAAGATGGCGGGCGTATCGGATTCTGCAACTGTGACGACATGATTCAAAATGGCTGCCATAGCATCCTAATTTTCAAGGTCATGACCTCTGCGGCTTAAAGCGGCTAGCTCTTAGGACTTTTAAGCCGCTTTTAGGATTTTGAGTTCTTTCTAAGGAAAAACGACTTTTGAGGTTTTTCTAAATCCTTTTTTTAATTGTAGAATTTTAAAAAAAATATGGAAGTTTTATGAATTTTGAGGAATTTTGGGTAAATTTAGGAAAATTTTGGAAAATTTTTGGCAAATTTTGAAGGTCAAAGGTTAAGGTCAAGTTCAAGGTCACGGTCAACCAAGATGGCCGCCGTGACGTCATAATCCTAGATGGCGGACCGACAATCACAATCCACAGCCAGAAGCCAGTTTCAGGACCGGCTATTACACACTACTTGCAGCATTATCTAAACCAGTGCTCTTTCGATAATGCTGCAACAATCGAACCAGAATCCATATTAGCTCCTGTAACTATTACTAAATGCTAACTAGGTTTTAAATTGGAACAAATACCCAAATATAATTTTTAATATTTCTCATAAAAAAGAAACTTATTGCAATTAGTTCATATTCTTCCCAACATATGTCGCCACTTGTTGTGTTTGGTAAATATTATTTATTTTTGTATGCGGGATATGGGATGCTCACTTACGATGGCAGAGGAGGTCTTCGCTAGACATTAAGGGGAAGGAAAATTGTCTTACATGATAGTGTTTCTCGGCGTTTTAAAGGCATAATATTGTACTGCGCAAGGCCTTTTTTTTTTTGTTAGAATCCCACCTGTTAAAATATTGTTAGTGCTGATTTAGAATCAGGAATTCAGCAATTTATACGAAACTCTGAATACAATGACATGTCTCACTATGAAAAAAATACATGCAGAGACTTTTTGAATTGAAAATTTATATAGGAAGGTTTGTATAGGGAGTAAATTCATGTAAGTCGTCATCGACATGATCACGTGAAGTGAATGTATTATATATATATATATATATATATACACACCTAAGGCGTGAGCGCAGCCAGTACGCGTCTTCAGTCCCTGTACATCAGTGCTGGGCATATGTGAATCGAATGTGTGTATACAGCTTTCAAATTGTGTTTTTTTTTTTTAAATCTTAAGTATACGATGACTGTGCAGTAAAACGTAAGTTTTAATATATTTAAATTCTCATATAGATATATAGTTTTATTAAGGAAGAAAACGGAGTCTTTGTAGCAATATAACCTAAAAATTAAGAAAATCATTATTTATTTTTTTATTACCTACAATTACAATGTAAGGCGTATTTTATAGTAATTTAGGAGTTATTTTACTAACGTGTTAAAAAAATTTTTGTGTGATAATATTTTTTCGTAAAAATTTCGAAAACGTTTTTCACTTCTGTCGGCAGTCCTCATTACTGCTTTGAATTTTTTTTTCACAAATAACTGAAGCACATGGAGAAATGCAACAAAATATTGCCACGAATAACCAGGAGCCATAGAGATCACCAACAGAAATGTTGCAAAACCAGGAGAATAAATTTTACTTTTGATCATATGATTGTATATTATGATGTTATGCATTCTATTTTATGTTAATTATCAATTTTTAATCAGCGTATTAATGAAGGTTGATAGATAAATAATATAATTCGTTTTTGGACTTTTGATTATAACAAATTAAAAATAATTTTTATGTATTTTATTTTTGTATTGATCAGGATTCTAAACAATCAAATCAAGCAGAAATTTGATAAGTGATTTTTTATTCATGAATTAAAAAGTTTTATTCTTAATTTCTAGCTTAATAATTAGAGATTTTTCCAGATGGTGGCCAATATGGCAGACATGATGGCTGATGTCAAATTAGTAACTATCACTGCACTCAAGTGTGTACAAAAATAAATAAATATGGTGGCAGCGAACTCTAGCAGACGAAAACGGGATGGTGTCCTCCAAAATAAGAAAACAAAAGGAGGACCCAAGATGGCTGCCATGACTGAAACAAGAGGGCGGACCCCATATGGCTGTAATGACATCACACGGTTTGGTATAATATCATCTTTGGCATTAGTGATGAGAGTTCAGTCTGCTGGTGGCTTTCATGGAGCAATGATATGCAGTCATTGTTCTCCTCACCGGGTTTGAACCGAGGACTTCATGATGTGAGTGTGTTTTTGTATGAAAATTTAAATTAAAATTTCTTCGTTAACATGTTTTAATTTTTCCTTTTTTTCTAGCTTAATAATTGCATTTTTCCTAGATGGATGACTTGATATATTTAAAGATTTTGGGCGTGATGTCATACAATTTTGCGGCCGTGGTAAAATGTCCATAGCAGCTTTTCGAAGGCTTTTCAACTTGGAATTTAAGTTTCTTTGGGGAATTTTTGTTCTGTTAGAGACAAAAATATTTTTTGTCATTTTTAATTCCAATTTTTAAAATTTTTTATCGGTTTTTCCCTTGGCAAAATAAAAAAAAATTTTTTATTAAGTGTTTATATGTTTTTAGTATTGTTTTTAAAAATAACATTTTGCTAGTTTTGGCGTATTTTTGGCCATTATTGACAAATTTGTGATATTTTTGATAATAATTGTTGTTAAATTTTGAATGTCAAAATCCAAGTTCAAGGTCAGTTCATCTTAAATGGCTGCCGTGAAGTCATCCAAGATATAGGTTCCAATGCAGCAGGTACTACCACCATCAACTCACCCAGAACCCAGGGCTTGGAAATACTTTAATATACAATTGAAAAACATTATTTTATTTCAGATGGCTAAAGTTCCAATCATGTACCAAAGGCAAACAATTTAATGCATCAAAGATTCAACTGCTCATATGTTGCGAAGCACTGCTCATTTAACAGAGCTTATTTATTAGGAAATAACAACACTATACTGACTTAGAGAACGCATTTAAATTTAAACAAAAATTTTTTTGTTTGCTTCAATCGTGCATTTAGGATTTTATTTTACACTAAAATGAATAATGAATATTTAAATTATGGGGCTTTCGCCCAAATTTTTATCTATGGTTCCAAAAAAATAACCTTTAGTTTACTTTAACAAAAGATTTCTTATATAATTTTGTACTTATTTCATTGATTTGTGCTATTTCAGATATAAACAAAAATTAATTATGTGATTAAAATAATGTAATTTTAATAATTAAAACTGTATAATTTTTTTCTCTGATTACAGGCTCTGTAAATGAGAAGCCAAATCCACAAGAATATATTGAAGCAATAGACCAGCTAGCACTTGCATTCAGCAGTAGGTAAGAATATTGTTTTATGATTTTGATACATTTTTGTAAGACTGGTATTAATTGCAGCTGCTCTCATGCAAAACTGAAAGTGATAAATATGAAGCCAAAACACTGTTTGTTACTTATGTAACATGTTAAGTAAATGGTGCTGGCGTTTAATGAAACGAATTAATAGTAAATGAAAATTTTTATTGGAATAATATTAATATCCTAAATAGAGCTAGTAGACAAAATAAGTAGGTTTATAAGGTTCGAAAAATATTGACTAAATATATGAATTGCACTACTACAAAAGAAAAATGCGATAATCACAGTACAGCTTTGGTGTACACAATAATTCAGGAATTTATTAAGAATTTAACTAACTGATTTCGATCAAAGCCTCTTTTCGTGCACGAAGTTAAAAACATATTGACTCCTTTAGTGACCAGTTATCTGTAGTAATTCGGTCATTCATACTGATGTTCGCTAAATTTTATTACTCACAAACTGTTTGAGTAGGGGGTGCGAAGGGATTCTGGCATTATTTTTAATACACACAAAAAATATCCAGTTAATTCGCTCCCCTCTCTCATTCCTTTTCCTTTCCCTTCCTCGAATTTCACCTTTTCCTCCCCATTAATTTATTGGTTATGTAATTTGGTGGAAGTGTATGAATTAGGCAAACATCCTCCCCAAACCCCCACTTCAATTACACTTTCACCTCCATTTATTCATCCCTCTCAGTCTTCCAAAGCCTACCATCTTCACCCCTGTAGTCCTCCTCCATCGCCATATAATGCAAAGTGTTGTTATATAGGGTGTGGAATGCATGACACTTTTAAAGAACTCTTTTATATATTGGTAAATATTTTCGGATTACTTATATTATTTAAAGAATATAACGATGGCAAAGAATAAAAAGTATGGTGGATGAAACCATAACTATATTATTTAATTGATAACATTATTTATGAAATTTTATATTTATATTTCCATTTTTACATATATAATTGAATGCCTTTCGTATTTGACAAAATTGCTAAATACCTCAAGAAGTCCAATGTATATGCTCTACTCTAAGTCATTGTGTTGATTGTGTTTGGTTTGTCTGCTATAGGGCATTTTGAGAAAAATGTGTTTTATTTATTATTAATGTGAAGAGGACACCACTAGGAATATGTGTTATCAGGTGCCTGCCATCTCCCTCACACTTCCTCTCCCCGACTACCATCATAGTGCCATGACATTTATCTTTCAGTGTACAACCCCTCTTCTTCTTGGGGCATACGCTCAGCCACCTGCGATAGGCAAAGGTACGTGTGTTTGCGACGCTTTCGCCTCTTTCGTGATCAGAATTTGTAACCTTGCGTTAGTTCGTTAAAGGTCACTAGAGCGAAGCTGACCTTTGCAATGGGAACCTCAGGCTTTGCTTGGGCAAGTTGCAGTTAAAAGTTTACATGGGTCGTTGTTTGTGTGTGTTATGTGTATTATGGCTTCATTAAATTAACTTTATACTTCAAGTGCTATTTATTTTTATCTTATTTGATTTGGTTGCCATAGTTTAAATTTGTCTTAAATTTTGAGTGAATTTTTGTGTACCGAAAGTCTATGAACGACCACGAAGCCATGCAGGGTATGGGCGTGTGCTGAACGCCTGTAATTTTGTTATGTTTAATTTGTATTTTTTAAAAATTCTCTATGTAACTTCTTTAAAAGCTTTGTAAAGTCATAGTTTCAGTTGTTCATGTTTTAGGAAGGCTTCTTATGCTTTTGGGGGTTTCCAGTCATACTCATTTAACATGCTTTTTATTATGTTTCAATTATTTAGTGACACTGTTGCATGTCATGTTTGTCAATTTGTTATTTTTTTATAAATTGTAAGCTAGTAATTTGGCTAGCTCATATGTCCTTAAATGTTTCATTTATTAGGTATTCTATTAGTTGATTGAATTATTTAAATGCATGTGTGCATTATAATAGTGTATAATGTTATATCCTTCAATATTTGATACTTATAATATCTGTCATGCATTTCATTTAAAACATTGTATCCCTTGTCTAATATAAATTTAAAGTGTGTAGTTGTAAGTATTAACTTGTAATTAAAAACAGACACAAAGTTAAGATGTTTATTTCAATTGTGTAAATGTTAATTGCTTTGCTGTAAATTTTTATTATTACTAATTTAGTACTTCTCATGGAATTTATGTATGTAAATAACCATTTTCACACTCCATATATATTTCATTTACATAGTTAATTTTTGTAACTGCAATTGTGTGTAATATGCAAACACTTTCGTTAAATATTAACATGAATTATAATTAACATAGACGAAATAAGAATTTCAGATATTTGCCTTACATTTATTTTTTATTCATATTTTCTTAACACACATAAAGATGCTCTGTAATTTGGGGTGCCAGAACCATTTCGTTTAAGGACATTGTCTGGATGCTCGCTGGATTTTTTTTAGTCTATCGGAACTCGTGTAGTCCTGGGACGCTACAACAACTGCGTAACTTTCCTTTTGCAAAGAATTGTTTTGTGTTTTGTGTGCTTTTTACTTGACCACCACGAGCCTTGCTGCTGTGGGATGGGCGTATCAGTTATGTTCCTCTTAGTTGGCGTGTCCGAGAACATCTTAGACTACGCACCGGACGACATCATGGGCGAGATGCGTTCAAGGCTGGTTCAGCATATATACGAGTGTGGGACTGCTGAGTCTGAGAGCCAACCATGGCTTTCGCCACCTAATTTAATAGTTCCTGTTAATACCAGCTTTAATTTGAAGCTCTTTTTCACTACCTTAAAAGCCTTGACAAGTCTGGACACTAGCAAACATAAAGAATTGCTCGGTTATATTATAGAGGAATTTCATATTGCTAAGCTTAATCTAGTATCTGAGGTGGCCTCAAGACACTGCTGTGTAAGCATAGCGACCCTTTCCTTTGGTTATTAACTGATGTAGTCATCCATAAGTCTACATTTTATGATTTAAGAAACAAAGTTTGAAGTTAGTATAAGTAGTATGTAAATGGTAAACCTGGCGCAGGCGCCAGGCGAAGGTGACTGGTGCCGACCGCCATCTTGGATGAGTGTGACCTTGACCTTGGACCTTCAAACTTGTCAAAATTGGCCACTATTTGTCAAAATTTGCCAAAATTTCCAGTTTTTAGAAAGAAATCCCATAAAAAAAATTTCAAAATTTTTGATAAATGAAAATTTTCTCGTTTTCTTCCACAAAAATTCGAAAATTAGGATTTCGGAAAACATTAAAATACTTTTGCCTTAGAAAGAACACAAAATCCTAAAAGAGGCTTAAGCATCCATGTCTACAGCCTCCGATAAGCCTCTGACGTCATCTAGGAGTTTGACGTCACAGTTGCAACTTCCGTTAAACCGCCATCATGAAAATCTTTATTTATTATCCGATTTCAATGAATTTTTTTTTAATATTCATAAAAAATTTAATTAATCAAATTTTAATGAAAAAATTAAAAAATATATTTTTCGACTTGAAAAACGGAGTCCTCGGTTCGAAACCAAATAGCGCAAAAAAATAAAATGGCGACCGTACCTCCCTCCAAGGAAGCGGCTGGCAGAATGACTCCCTCCACCACATATGTCAAAGTATATATATCGTCACCTAGTATGACGTCATGTCCGCCATCTTGAAAATCCGTAATTTTGATGTAAGAAAATTGGGAAAAATTTTAAAAATCATGAAAAAAATTATTAATAAATATTTAATAAAACATTACTTAAAAACCACTGTTGCACTCATCGTTACGGTCGCCATCTTGAATTATATTGTTGCTTTTTTCGTTACGCCCACCATCTTGGTTGAGTATGATTTCATCGTTACACTTTATATTAAGACCGCCATATTGAATCATATTAATGTTGCATGTTTCGTTATGACAGACAACTTGAAATCTGTAATTTTAATGCTAAAAATTCCGAAAAATTCCAAAAAATGTTTAAAAAATGGCGTACCTCAGATGTCTAGTCACTTTATCAATTTTGGTCCTTGGTTGGATTCCCGCCGAGAGTAAACCAATTATTTATTTATATATTTAAAAAATTCTGAATAAAAAGAAATAAAATTGTTTTACACCACTCGCGACATTCTGAATTATGTCACACTTGTATCAATTATCGTGAAAGGCGCCATCTTGAAAATCTTTATTTATTATCCGATTATATTGAAAACATTTAAAAATTCACAAAAAAATAACTGATTAGAATACTGATTGTTTGATCGATTCCCGTCCTTGGTTTGAAACTGGTAAGAGCAAAAAATAAAAAAAATGACAGTCCCTTCCTCCACAGAAGCCATCTACCTTTGACCTTGACCTTGATATATGAACTTGACCTAGAACTTTGACCTTGAACATTAACCTTAAGATTGAAATTTGACTTTGACCTTTGACCTTGAATTTGAAATTTGACCTTGAACTTTTTAATTTGACCTTGACCTTGAAATTTGTCTTTGACCTTGACCATCATGGATCGGACATTTTGTGTTCAGTACATGCTACCAGGAGCTACCACCTACTAGAGGACATGGCCACCATTTTTTTTTCATCTGCTGGAGGTCACCATGTTGTGTGTGCTCTCGTCTTATAGAGTGCAAAACCATCGTGCTATTTTTATTCTAACCTGCTAAAGTGCAGTTATCCTTAATTATTACTGAGGTGCTAGTCACCTGGATATTTGAATGCCATCTTGGAATCGTGTTATTATTTAGCTGGAAATTCGAGACAAATTTCTTAATTCACCAAAAAAATTTACAATCAATTTCCAAATTGATTCGATCAGTTTCTGTCCTTTTTTGGATACTTGAACAGTGGCAATTTTAACTAAGCATTAAATCAATTTTTGATTCGGTTTTCCATTACCTTTCGTGGAGTTTATTAATAATTCTTTATTTAAAAAAAACCTCAAGACAATATACGACAATGTTCCACGAATTAAATACGTTGCCGATAAGCCCAACATGAAAGTTTAGTTTTTCGATAAAATGAATAACCTATAAATCGTTCATGTACAAAGCCATACATTCATATTAAGTGTCTCCTGACCACGAGACCGAGTCATGACAATATGAGACGTATAGGGTAGTCATTTCCGGACCTCATGACCTTCTTCTTCGTAAGCTAATAAAAGTCAATTAGACAATCGCGAAATTATTTATACATATTAACGGACAAAGTGACCTTGAAATTTTTTTTAGTACACCAAGAGGTTTTAAACCCAGTAAATATCCAGTCACTACAAATTTTACTGCGCGCAATCAACAAAAAGGAAGCACAAACAAAAAGGCAGCACATTTGGAAGCACATTCAAAAAGGCAGCACATTTTGGAAGCACAAAAAAAAGGTAGCACATTTTAGAAGCACCATCAACAAAAAGGCAGCACATTTTAGAAGCACCTCCAAATAAGAAAATACATTTTGGAAGTACCATCAACAAAAAAGCAGCACATTCGGAAGTACTATCAAGAAAAAGAAAGCGCATTTGGAAGCACAATCAAAGAGGCATCTGATTTGGAAGCACCATTAACAAAAAGAAGGCACATTTTGGAAGCACAATCAAAAAGGCAGAATATTTTGGTTGCACAATCAAAAAGGCAACACATTTGGAAGCACAATCAAAAAAGGCATCTGATTTGGAAGCACCATCAACAAAAAGAAGGCACATTTTGGAAGCGCAATCAAAAAGGCAGAATATTTTGGTTGCACAATCAAAAAGGCAACAAATTTGGAAGCACCATCAGCAAAAAGGCAGCACATTTGTAAGTACCATCAACAAAAAGGCAGCTTATTTTATAAGAAAAAACAAAAAGCAGCACATTTTGGACGCACCATCATCAAAAAGGCAGCACATTTGGAAGCACAATAAAAAAAAACACATTTATGAAGCACCATCAACAAAGAGGCAGCACATTTTGGAAGCACAATCAAAAAGGCTGCACATTTTGGAAGCAGTATCATCAAAAAGACAGCACATTTGAAAGCTCAATCAACAAAAAGGAAGCACCTTTGGATGCACCGTCAATCAAAAGGAAGCACATACTACCTGTGCCATTGCACAATTGTAGTAATGCGCATGCTCTCTTTATCTATTTTATAGTTATTGTTTTTATTTTATTTTGTATAGCAAACTGGGAGCCATAATTTTTTTTATTATTCTTGAATTGGTAAATCATCTTGTAACCAACAATTTCACCATAATTTATATTTATAAAAGCACAAGTTTCTGTGTTAAAATTCTTATATTAGTTTTACAACAAAAAAATTTTACTTTTGTCCATAATGAAAGTTAATTTGGGAAATCCCACTATAGTGTAACTATTTGTTTTACATGTGCAGTCTTTCATCTCTCAACTCTATGGTCTTCTTCAGTTGCACAAAATAATACGTTTTTCTTTTTGAAGCATGTCGGCCATGATGTAACTGTTCCTAGCTTCGGCCGTTTCTTAATCTCTTGACATCAATGTCTTAATTAATTCTCCGTACACCGCAAGTGTGTGTGTGTGGAAGGCGTGGGTGGCCATGGGCGCGATTACTTCGTGACACACAACTTCTTCGTCACCTGAGTCATGGTGCTCCTCAGTAACTGATGCAGCTCGTCTAATCAGGAAAGATCTTCTTTGTTACTTTCTTCATGCAGAAGAGCAACCATGAGCCACCACATATCAAAAGAGAAAATTTTAACCTAGCATTTTCGGCATTGTTTTGGACTAATAATTAATTTTTTTGACTTAACCTATGTAATTTTTAACCTATGTAATTCTTAACATCAATATCAATGTGTTTAACTTAAGTATCTAAAGGGGCCCCTTATCTTAACATTTACTTTTACTATCTGTATGACTGTATACTCATCAATTGATATTAAACTTGTTATCGTTATTATTTAAAGTAAAAGAATTTAAAGAAAAGAAAATATAAAGGACAGAGAAACGATATTGTTGTATTCATTTAACTAAGACCACTGTTTGTATTAATTTTGACTAGTATATATTTAACTATTTTATCCTGTAATATGGCCTCCCCAGTCGGCTCAAGGTTATCATGATTTTCTACACGCCTAACAGGGCACCATTGAGCCCGTTCCCCATGCTTTCACTGTTGACCTCTGTGCCTCCTTGGTATTTGGCCAGGTTGAGGTAGAGAGGGCGGCAGAGCTTGGTAGCAGAGCATGGTTGTTCTGGTGTTTTGTTGGTTGTGTTTTCACATGTGTAGATGTTTGTCTTGCATGTGTCCACCCTCAGATGTGCATGGCTTGGTTGTGGCAATAGTTATTTACTGTTGTTTTTATTGTGGTAGTTTTGTTATTTCTTATTTTCATTATGTCCTCTTCAATCATCCCTGAGTTCCTCATAAAGGGTGAATTGATCTTTAAGTGTCAATTGCGTGGCATTTCATGTGAAAACGCCACAGTGGCACATTTGCGTAAAACATTGCGTTTGGCTCTTCAGAACAGCACTCCAGTTAATCATGACCTTTTGATAACAGTGAATCCTAATGAGGAGTATAAAACCTGCACGAGTAAGATACTAGTTTTACAGGAGTTGGTTTCAAACTTAGATGATGAGAATTTTGCCGTAACACTCGCTCCTGTCAGAAATCGTTTGAATCACTTGAGTACACACATTAAGTGTTTGCTTGAGGTTCACACACCTAAACTGTCTGAGTTACAAGTTGCCTCACTTGAAAATATGATGGAGGAGATTCAGAATTTAGTTGAGACTGTCGGTAACGCTGAATCCTAGTTCTCGTTAGTGAGTGATGTAACACCTATCACATCCTTGACAAATATTTGTGAACAGTTGAGTAGGGTGGCATTGCCCACTTCCACTGTCCCGAATCCACTTATTTCATCAGCTCCTGGTCCGTCCAAGGTAGACTTTGATCCTGTCGGCAACGTTTGTAGCCCTATGTCCATTCCTTACCTAACCAACCCAGCCTATACCACATCCACTCAGTCTACGAGTCTGAACCCCCATGTTGTATTTAGTACATCAGCAAGCTCGACACATAATCCTACTCCCTCTAGAAATTTTGTGCTGCCAAGTGTGTTTGGTAAACTTACTCATCCTCTCGAAACAATGTTGAAAGACTTCCCGGCCACTGATGGGTTGCACATACCTAAATTTTTAAATTTCCATAAGATTATTGTTAAATTGCGACAAAGCAACACCATCCATGAGTCGCAGATCTTGGAAACTATTTACCCTTTCACTTTTGGGCCTTTAGCCTAGAGGACTCAGCTGGCAATTGTCCAGAACCTTTCCTTCGATGCCTACCATGAGAATATCCTTAGTTTCTTTATTCCCTTCAGGTTGCTTACACAATTGCAATTAAATAATTTCAATCGGTTACAGAAACCTGATGAACCACTTTTTGTGTATGTAAATGAGGTTAAGGAGGCCGCTGCCATTTTGCGACTCAGTGTAACTGAACAAGAAATTGTTAACACCATCCTAGAGGGGCTTTCCCCTGATGAGAGATCTCGGTTATTCTTTCTCAGCAAACCCTCCACATTTTCCGAGCTCGACATAATGTGTATCCATTCGCAAAATGTTAGGTTTGCGGATCATCACCGTAACCTACAGTTTGCCCATCCCACATTTAAGACTCAAAACTATGGTTTTCACAGTTCATGTAACACCACACAGGTTAATCCTAACTTTAGGAAGAGTAGTGTTTACAACCAAACAAAAACTAATCCAGGCAATCAAGCACAAGGTCAATTTTGTAATTATTGCAAAAGAAATAACCATGTCATCAGAGACTGCAAGGTTCTGCAACAAAAAAACGCCAGAAGCAGGGATGTAAGGTGAGCGACTTACCCTGTAAGCAAGATCGGAAGCCTAATTCACAGTATAATGCTCACGTTCTTCAGCAGATTAACTCAGCTCTTTGTTTTCAAACATATTTTGGAGTACGAAAACACTTTCCAGATCAAGTTTGTAAGGTTAACTCCCCTAATATTGTGGGAATAAATTCCGTGCCAGTACCTCGTATTGCGGTATCGTTTGGTTCCTTTGATACTCCCGCTTTAGTTGATTCGGGTTCTACACGTTCTATCATTTCCTATGAGTTGTTCACCAAATTAAAGGAAGCTAAGGGCATAAAATCAATTGTAAAAGGCGATTTCAAGTGCTATTCTGCTTCTAATGATATTTTAACCATAGATTGTTGCGCCACTATTAAATTAAAAATAGCAAATTTTACTTGGGTTTTCCCTTGCTTGGTATGTAAAAACATAGGTTTGGATTGTATTCTCGGAGCAGACCTTATGATAAAAACCGGACTTATACTTGATGTGCAAGAAAAGTGTATTTTCTTTAAGTTCCTACCTTTACTCAAAATTCGGTTTGCAGACAGTAACCAGCACCTTGATAACCTTGCTGAAATCAATGTACACAACTCTAGTAAAATTGAAAGTGATACTTTGAGCCATCTGTCTGATGGACAGCGTATTGCTATCAGAAAACTATGTGAATCATTTTCTAAAGTTCTAACCTCCGAATATGAGATTAAGCTAAAAGATAGCAGCTATGTTAAAAATCAACCTTACAGATTGGCACACATTCAGATGAATCTTTTGCGAAACGAAGTACAGCAACTTTTGGATAAAGGCGTTATTGAGCAGTCTACCTCTCAGTATGCGAGTCCTGCATTTCTAGTTCCTAAATCTAATGGTAAGCAACGAATGGTGGTCGATTTCCGTCGTGTAAATCAAAAGATTGAGATTGAATCAGTTCCTTTGCCCGATCTACATTCAGCTTTTCATTGGTTTGCTAAAGCTAAGTACTTTACCACCATTGATTTAAATTCAGCATATCATCAAATCCCTCTCAAAAAAGAATCTAAGCACATCACTAGTTTTTGTGTACCCTGGAATTTATACCAGTTTACGCGAGTTCCTTTTGGGCTTGCTACTGGAGCTCAAGTTCTCACACGATTATTGGATCAAATTTTTCATGACATTAAATTTAAATTTGTATACAATTATTTGGATGATCTTGTTATATATTCTGAAAATTTTGAGGAACATCTTCAACACTTGAGAGAAGTTTTCTCTCGTCTTGAGAAAGCAGGCTTAACCGTTAACCCACAAAATATTAAAATTGCTGTCCCAGAGATTTCATTCCTTGGTCATAAAATTTCTTCTCAAGGTATTTCCATCGATCCAGAACATACAAAATCCATTAGAGAGTTTCCTCCACCCCGCGATGTTAAAGGTATAGCTAGATTTATAGGTATGGTCCAGTTTTTTGGAAAATTTATTCCTAATTTGGCCGAGAAGGCCGTTCCTTTGAATCAACTCCGTAAAAAGAATGTGAAATTTGAATGGGGAGAAAAACAACAAAAAGCTTTTGAAACACTAAAGAATGATATAATAAATCCACCAGTACTCCGTATGGCAGATTTTTCGAAACCTTTCATTTTGCAAACCGACGCTTCAGGTTCAGCAATAGGGGCGGTTTTAGCACAAGAGTTTGATGGTGCCCGCCATCCGATAGCTTTTGCATCCCGGACTCTGACCAATCAAGAGAAGGTAGCATCTATTTATGAATTGGAATGTCTCGCTGTTGTTTGTGGTATAGATAAGTTCAGGCCTTACTTAGATCATACAGAATTCCTTTTGGAAATGGATAATCAAGCTCTATCATGGCTCTTGGCGCACCCACGACAATTAGGCATAATCGGTCGTTGGGTAATGAAAATATCATCTCTAAAATTCAAGGTTCAGCATATAAGAGGAACACAGAATGTAATTGCTGATACGCTTTCACGTATGTTTGATTGTTCATAGCCTAGTAAGGAGGAAGCCACTTGTAATGTTTTGGTCACTGATTTCCCTTTAGCCTTCAAGACTATTCAGGCTCATCAGGAGGAAGATGAGGAATTGCAGAAAATTGTCCAAAATTTGAGTTCAGGTATCCAACAAAAACCATATTTTCTGTCCAAAGGTATCTTGTTTTCCAAAACTCGAAACAATCAGAAACGTATTGTTCTTCCCAAAGTATTGAAACCCCTGGTATTCGAATATTTTCATTCCTCGCCTATTGGTGCTCATCTCGGTATATATAAAACTATTGAGGCTATTAAAAGGCATTTTGTTTGGAAAGGTATGTATGCTGAGGTGGCTGATAGAGTCAAACAATGTCATCTTTGTGCACTTAGTAAACCTGCTCAGAATACCCATTTAGGTTTTTTGTCTTCTGAAATATCCGACAAACCTATGCAAAAATTATTTGTTGATTTCGTAGACCCTTTTCCAAGGAGTAAAGATGGAAATAGTATCTTATTAGTTTGTGTGGATGCATTTTCCAAATTTGTTTGGTTGATTCCTTTAAGAAAAGCTGATGCTCCATCCACGATTCGGGTTCTTCAATCCTACATATTCCAAAGTTTTGGGGTTCCTTCATCAATAGTTTCGGATAATGGATCACAATTTACTTCCAAATTATTCAAAATTGTGTGCTTCACGCATGGTATACGTCATATCACGTTGTAACCATACTATCCTCCACCTTCGCATGCTGAAAGGTTCAATCGTAACCTCCGTTCGGCCTTAATTGCCTTCCATGCGAAAGATCAAGTTAGTTGGGACAAAAATCTGCGTTGGCTTCAGATGGCTTTTAATTATTCACGTCATGAGTCACATAAATCATCGCCTTTCAATTTGATGTTCACCTATGCTCCGAACAATCCCTTGTCTAATCTTTGGTCCTTGGATGACCTGTTACCTAAGGATTCTAAAAACATTAAAGTAATTTGGGCAGCTGCCCTTAAAAACCTTAAGCACTCACATGAAAGAAGTTGTATTAAATATGATAAGAATCGAGTCAAAAATCCTTTTCGACGAGGTGACCTCGTCTTATGCAAGTCACATCCTACCAGTAAAGCAGTGGATAAGAGGATGGCGAAACTGTCTTTTCGCTGGTCAGGCCCTTATCACATCCAACGCTTTTTAACCCCAGTGACAGCTGCCCTAGCTGATCCTGACACGGGTTCTTATGTGACCAGAGCTCACATTTCACACTTAAAAAGGTATCACTCTCCACCTCCAGTTTTAATTGTCCAATGTTGGGATCTGCAGGTCCTTTCGTTTGGTCTTCACTGCAGGTGTTTACTTTTGTCCGATCCTTGACTTAGTTTGATCGTGGCTTGATCACCCACTGATCCTAGTCTTGAGGATTCAGAATTTATTTAACTTTTTTCTCAGAATAGGCCTATTCTTTATACATATTACATAAAAGGTAGAGAAACAAAAAAACCATGGTAGTGATTTACGTTTTTATAACATCTATTATTTTATCTTTGTTTAGGGTATGTTTTTATGGGTATGTTCTAGTTTAGATCACATGATGTGTGGGTAATATCTGAATAATGTTGGGTATTATTAATAATTAGAAATCTTAAAATGTTGTTTTATCTTATATTTCACCATCCAAAGGTGTTTTCCTGTGTTCTTGTTTTAGTGTCGCTGTGAATCTCCCGTCTCCTGTATTTCCTTGTGGTCGTGTGCCATGTTCGGGGTCTTGTGCCTCCTTGTTTGTGCCTACTCCTTCGCTCTTGGAAGAGTTACGGTAAATCATTTGAATTCTGGTATTCTCTTCAAAAAACAAGATTCGCTCATCTTTTCGGACAATGTTTATTCCATTGTGCTTGACTTCAACTTAGTTCAACTTGAAAATGAAAGTAAACAATTGGATGTTTTCCTGAACAAAGTTATTTCACTGAATAGTGTTCATCACGATGACGAAGCTTGGAATCAGAATTTTGCGTTTGTGGTCAAACAACTACAAGAAAACTTTATTGCATACAAAACTGAGACTATGGGTTTAACTTCACTTTTGCCCCATCGCCCTAGAAGGCAAAAACGTGGTTGGTTTAATTTTGGTGGTTCTATATTGAAGACAGTTTTCGGTACCCTAGATAGTGATGATTTGACTGTCTTGGAGAAAAGACTGAAAGTGGTTAACGAGAATCAAGATGACATTTCTAACAGTATGTTACATCATATGATTGTGGTCAAGAATTTAGAAGACAGAGTTATAAACAACACTATTCTCATTAAAAATTTGGCATTACATTATCTAAATAGCCATAATGAATTTTACAAAGCATTTAACAGCTCCATCCATGAAGTCTGGGACAAAATCACATTAATGAGTTGGAGAATTGATCTAAATACCCTTTTGTTTAGGGTTAGTGAGACATTATCTAGTGCTCGGCTGGAAATTTCCGATCTAAGACAAGCTATTGAAAACAGTGTTCATGGACAACTAAGTTCCACTCTTCTAATACCCACTGTGTTTATTGATCTTTTGTTTAAAATTCAACAGTATATAGCCCTACCCTTGCATATGTTGGCTACAATTTCGCATGATAATCTCTACATGTTTTATGGTTTGAGTAAAGTCCAAGCCATTGTCTATAATGGTTCATTAAATGTCATTCTTAACGTGCCTTTAGCAAACAAGGATAGCAGTTTCGAGGCTTATAACATTTTCGCCTTCCCTTTTTTCTCTTCTGAGTTCAAACATTATCTCTTACTCAACGTGCACGATACTTTGTTGGTTTGTCCAGACAGAAAAATATTTGCTCCTGTGTTTTCTTCTTCTCTCTCGGGTTGTAAAAAATACGGTGTAACCTTATGTTCCCCGATCTTTCCGTTTTTTGATGCTCATGTCAGTAATTGTGAGTTTAACCTTTTCCTTGGTAAACCCACTTATGAAATTTGTGATAAAAGCTTTGTTTCACTGGCTTTACCTTTCCTTCTAAAAACCAATACACTCTGGTTATTCGCTAGTAATCATTCATTGGATGTTACCTTACTGTGTCGATCAACTGCGGAGTCATTTCCACCTTTAACTATTTCTTTAATGGGTAGTGGATATATAAATAATGTTTCCCATTGTGACATTGTAAGCACATTTTTTAAAACTTTCGGGTCAGTAATTTCTACTTTACATTTCAATCTAACTTTACCTTCTATTCACATCCCAAAATTTAATTTTAACCTCAACAAGCCGTCCTTTGCATCACTCCCTAATTTAACCATCAATGCTTCTCTTATTAAGGATATTAATGGTATGTTAAAGTCCCGTCCTAACGGTGCTCCTTTTCATGATGTAGTTAATCTTTTTCGTCCGAAGCAACAACACGTTTAGTCCTACTCTCACTTTAACCTTGCTGCCATATTCATATCCTCCCTGGTCTTAATTTGTATCCTCATTTTGAGCATTATCCTTTTCTTGAAGTTGCGCTCCATCTCGACCACCCCCCCAAATCCTTCACCTCCTATCCCTTCCGGGACATTGTTGTTTCCCTTAGCCTCGTCTTCTAATGTGGAATAGTAATTTTTTATATATATAGCTAAAAGTTTATGTGGGTATTGTTGTAATTGGGATGTTATTTTAGTTTTGGGACTTCTTTAATGTTGCCACTCACCGGCTGTTGCCCTTTGAGGGGAGGAGTGTGTGCCATTGCACATTTGTAGTAATACGCATGCTCACTTTATCTATTTTATAGTTATTGTTTTTATTTTATTTTGTATAGCAAACTGGGAGCCATAATTTTTTTTATTATTCTTGAATTTTGTAAATCATCTTGTAACCAACAATTTCAGCATAATTTATATTTATAAAAGCACAAGTTTCTGTGTTAAAATTCTTATATTAGTTTTACAACAAAATAATTTTACTTTTGTCCATAATGAAAGTTGATTTGGGAAATCGCACTATAGTGTAACTCTATTTGTTTTACATGTGCAGTCTTTCATGACTCAACTCTATGGTCTTCAGTTGCACAAAATAATATGTCTTTCTTTTTGAAGCATGTCGGCCATGATGAAACTGTTCCTAGCTTCGGCCGTTTCTTAATCTCTTGATATCAATGTCTTAATTAATTCTCCGTACACCGCAAGTGTGTGTGTGCGGAAGGCGTGGGTGGCCATGGGCGCGATTACTTCGTGACACACAACTTCTTCGTCACCTGAGTCATGGTGCTCCTCAGTGCCTGATGCAGCTCGTCTAATCAGGAAAGATCTTCTTTGTTACTTTCTGCATGCAGAAGAGCAACCATGAGCCACCACATATCAAAAGAGAAAATTTTAACCTAGCATTTTCGGCATTGTTTTGGACTAATAATTAATTTTTTTGACTTAACCTATGTAATTTTTAACCTATGTAATTCTTAACATCAATATCAATGTGTTTAACTTAAGTATCTAAAGGGGCCCCTTATCTTAACATTTACTTTTACTCTCAGTATGACTGTATACTCATCAATTGATATTAAACTTGTTATCGTTTTTATTTAAAGTAAAAGAATTTTAAGAAAAAAAATATAAGGAACAGAGAAACGATATTGTTGTATTCATTTAACTAAGACCACTGTTTGTATTAATTTTGACTAGTATATATTTAACTATTTTATCCTGTAAATTGGCCTCCCTAGTCGGCTCAAGGTTCTCATGATTTTCTACACGCCTTACAGGGCACCATTGAGCCCGTTCCCCATGCTTTCACTGCTGACCTCTGAGCCCCCTTGGTATTTGGCCAGGTTGAGGTAGAGAAAGCTCATTTAACAAAAAGGAGGTACATTCTCACGTACTTTCAACTCGGTAGGATTCGATTGTCTATGTTAAGTCAGGTTATAATGTCTCCATCAGTCTATGAATACATCAGTTTTAACTTCCATAAGTCATTGGCCCCAATAGTCATTAGCTCCAACTGCCTTTTGCTTCAACAGATCCATTGATATTTGGCTAGAATGCTACGAGTTTAAGATACAATGAGACTACAAGGCTACGAGTCTACAAGAATGTAGCTGGTTATGAGTTATACATGGTTGCGAGACTACATGGCTAAAAGGATGCGTGGCTACGGAAATACATGACTATGAAGCTACAAGGATACAAGTCTACTTGGCTCCAAATCTTCAATCCTACGAGTCCACAAGACTCTTCCAAACGCCTTCGAGTCTACAAAGCTCCAACTAATCCAGCAGCATTATATTATAAGATTACAAGACTACTTGTTTACATAGCTACAAGTCTTCGAGGTACTTTGTTACGTAACTACAAGTCTACGAGGCTCCAAGGCATCATGACTACGAAGCTTCCAGAACACAAGATTACGAGAATGCGAGGCTACAGAACTACGAAGCTTCCAGGACACGAGGCTACGTGGCTTCGAGACTACATGACTCTAACTGACTACAATAGCACCATTCAGTGGTGAGAGTTAATTTATGTCATGCAAAATAAACTGTTTAAAGTAGTGTCGATTATTTGCAACATATGTCACCGCATGTTGCTTACAGGTAAATATTATTTAGTTCTTTTATGTAGGATGTGGGATGCTCACTAACGATCGAAAAGAAGGATGGCTTCGCTAGACACCGAGGAGAAGGAGGTTCGTCTTGCATGTTAGTGCTTCACAGATGTCTCATGGTATATTATTTGACTGAGTAATGGTTGTTTATTTTTTTATTCCCACCTGTTAAAAAAACTGCAAGCGCTGAATTATTACCAGAAATTATCGAATTAAATTGAACTCCAAATAAACTGTCATGACACATTAGGTAAAAAAATCCTTCGTGCAGAGAGCGGTTTCTCAGAATAAACTGAAGCATTTGAAGAAACCACAGGAATAATCAGGAGCAGATGGAGAAAACCATCATCATATTAACAATAATAATCAGGAGCACAAAGAGAAAACCATTTCACTTTTCTTTGATATCATTAAATAACAGAAAAAAATTTAATAATAAAAAAAAATTAATTATAATTTTGAAAATGAAAAAAAAAATACAAAAAAAAATAAAAAGAATTCTGCCATGTACTAGAACTCGATCCTTGTTCAACAATGAGAAGTTTACAAGCTAGCAGAATCTGTATATGAATTTTTTTCGTATTTTTTTCATTTTAAAATTTTTTATTAATAAATTTTTATTTTATTTATTTAATATTTTTTCTGTTATTTTATGATATCAAAGAAAAGTGAGATGGTTTTCTTTGTGTGCTCCTGATTATTATTGTCAATATTGTCAATATGATGATGGTTTTCTCCGTGTGCTCCTGATTATTCCTGTGGTATCTTCAAGTGTTTCTGTTTATTCTGAGAAACCGCTCTCTGCATGAGAGATTTTTTTACCTAATGAGTCATGTCATTTTATTTGGAGTTACATTAAATTCGAGAATTTCTGGTACTAAATCAGCACTTGAAATTTTTTTTACCAGTTGGAAATAAAAACACAACAACCGTTACTTAGTCAAAAAATACCATGAGTCATCTGTGAAGCACTAACATGCAAGACAAACTTCCTTCTACTTGCTCTAGCGAAGTTATCCTTCTTTTGCGACTGTTAGTGAGCATCCCACATCCTACATAAAATAACTAATTCATATTTACCTGTAAGCAACATGCGGTGACATCTTTAGAAAAAAAATCGACACTACTTTAAACAGGTTATTTTGCATGAGATAAATTAACTCTCACCACTGAATTATGCTATTGTAGTCAGTTAGAGTCGTGTACTCAACTATCCGCGTAGCTTCATGTCCTGGAAGCTTCGTAGTCTTGTAGCCTCGCAGCCCCGTAACCTGGTGTTATGGAAGCTTCGTAGTTATGATGCCTTGGATCCTCGTAGAGTTGTAGCTACGTAACCAAGTAGCCTTATAATGTTATAACATAATTCTGGTGGAGCAGTTGGAGCCAAAGAGCAAATTCAGCCGAAGACAGATGCAGTAATTGGAGCCTAGTAGACTTGTAGCTTCGTAGTCAAGTACTCATGTAGACTTGTAGTCCTGTATCCTCGCAGTCCTGTAAACTTTTTTCTAGAAGCTTCGTAGCTCTGTAGCCTCGCAGTCTGGCAAACTTGACTCGTAGTCATGTAGTCTCGTAACCTCATGGCTCGTAGTCGCGTAGTCATGATGACTTGGAGCCTCGTAGACTTGTATCTACGTAGCTAAGTAGCCTCGTAGACTTGTAGGTACATAAACAAGTAGTCTTATAATCTTATAACATAATGCTACTGGAGTTGTTGGAGCTTTGTAGACTCGAAGGCCGTTGGAGGAGTCTTGTGGACTCGTAGAATTGAAGATTTGGGGCCGAGTAGACTTGTATCCTTGCAGCGTCATAGACATTTATTTTCGTAGCTATGCAGCCTTTTAGCCATGTAGTATCGCAACCATGTATAACTATTAACCAGCTATATCCTTGTAGACTCGTAGCCTTGTAGCCTCATTGTATCTTGGACTCGTAGCATTCTAGCCAAATATCAATGGAGCTGTTGAAGCAAAAGGCAGTTGGAGCCAATGAATTTGGAGCCAAAAGACTGTTGAAGTCAATGACTGATAAATCCAATGACTATTGGGGCCAATGATTTATGGAACTAAAAACTGATGGATTTATAGACTGATGGAGACATTATAACCCGACTAACATAGACAATCGAATCCTACCGAGTTGATTATACATGAGAATGTACTTCCTTTTTGTTAAATGAGCTTTCGTTTGGTAGTATGTGCTTTCTTTTGATTGACGTTGCGTCCAAAGGTGCTTCCTTTTTGTTGATTGAGCTTTCAAATGTGCTGCCTTTTTGATGATGGTGCTTCCAAATTGTGCAGCAATTTGGATTGTGCTTCCAAAATGTGCTGCCTTTTTGTTTGTGCAACAAAACTGTGCTGCCTTTTTGTTGATGGTGCTTCCAAAATGTTCTTCCTTTTTTATTGTGCTTCCAAATGTGCTGCCTTTTTGATGTTGTTGCTTCAAATTGCTTCCTTTTTTGATTGTGCTTCCATTTTTGCTGCCTTTTTGTTTGTGCTTCTAAAATGTGCTGCTTTTTTGTTGATGGTGCTTCGAAATGTGCTGTCTTTTTGTTGATGGTGCTTTCAAAATGTGCTGCCTTTTTGTTGATGGTTTTTCCAAAATGTGCTACCTTTTTTTTGTGCTTCCAAAATGTGCTGCCTTTTTGAATGTGCTTGCAAATGTGCTGCCTTTTTGTTTGTGCTTCATTTTGGTTTATTGCGCGCAGTAAAATCTGTAGTGACTTAATATTTTCTAGTTTAAAACCTTTTTATTGTTACTAAAATATTTTTCAAAGTCAATTGTCTTTTAGTATGTATAAAAAAATTCACGATGGTCTAATTGACTGTAATTAGCTTATGACGAAGAAGGTCATGATGTCCGTAAATGACTAACCTATACGTCTCATATTGTCATGATTCGGTCTCGTGGTCCGGAGACACTTGGTCTGTATGTATGGCTTTGTACATGAATGATTTATAGGTTATTCAGATTATCGAAAAACTAGACTTTTATGTTGGGCTTATCGGCAACGTATTTAATTCGTCGAACATTGTCGTATATTGTCTTGAGTTTAATTTATGAAGAGAGAATGATTAATTAACTCCGAGAAAGCTAATGGAAAACAGAATCGAAAATTGATTTAATATTAAGTTACACTTGACACTGTTCAAGTATCCAACCAAGGACAGGAACTGATCGAATCAATTTATAAATCGATTGTAAATTTTTTGGGTGAATTTAGGAGTTTTTCTCGAATTTCTAGTTAAATAATTACACGATTCCAAGATGGTGTCTAAATATCTGGATGACGGGTACCTCAGTAATAATAAATTATTACTGCACTCTAGCGGGTTATAATAAAACTAGAATAATGGTATTGCACTCTATAAGACGAGTACACACACAAGATGGTGACCTCCAGCAGACGAAAACAAGATGGTGACAATGTCCTATAGCAGGTGGTAGCTCCTGGTAGAATGTACTGAAAACAAAATGTCGGATCTATGATAGTCAAGATCAAAGTCAAATTTCAAGGTTAAGGTCAAATTAAAAGGTCAAGGTCATATTTAAAGGTCAAGGTCAAAGATCAAGGTCAAATTTCAAGGTCAAGGTCAAAGGTAGGTGGCTTCTGTGGAGGAAGGATCTGTCGTTTTTAACTTTTTGCTCTTACTGTTTTTTTAAACCAAAACGGGAAACGATCTAATCAATCAGTATTCTAATCAGTTTTTTTTTGGTGAATTTTGAATTTTCTTTTCATTAAAATCGGATAATAAATAAAGTTTTTCGAGGTGGCACTTTTCACGATAATTTATACAAGTGGTGACATAATTCAGAATGTTGCGTGTGGTGTAAAACATTTTTATTACTTTTTATTTAGAATTTTTTTAAATATATTAATAAATAATTGGTTTACTCTCGGCGGGATTATAACCGAGGAATGAAATAGATTTAGTTACTGACATTTAAGGTAGGCAATTTTTAAAATATTTTTTTGGGATATTTTTTGGAATTTCTAGCATTGAAATTTCAGATTTTCAAGATGGCTGCCGTAACGAAACATGCAACATAAATAGGATCCAATATGGCTGTCGTAATTTAAAGTGTAACGATGACATCGTACTCAACCAAGATGTCCGGCGTAACAAAACAAGCAACAATAACATCCAAAATGGCGACCATAACGATGATTGCAACAGTGGTTTTTAAGTAATATTTTATTAAAATTTAAGTAATTATTTTTTCATGATTTTTAAAAATTTTCCCGATTTTCTAACATCAAAATTACGGATTTTCAAGATGGTGGACATGACATCATACTAGGTGACGATATATATACTTTGTCATATGTGGTGGAGAAAGTCATTCTGCCAGTGGCTTCCTTGGAGGGAGGTTTCGTCACCATTTTTATTTTTTTTTTGCTCTATTTGGTTTCGAACCGAGGACTCCAAGCTCCAAGTCGAAAAATATATTTTTTAATTTTTTCATTAATTTTTTTATGAATATTAAAAAAAAATTTCATTGAAATCGGATAATAAATAAAGATTTTCATGATGGCGGTTTAACAGAAGTTGCAACAGTGACATCTAACTCCTAGATGACGTCAGAGGCTTATCGGAGGCTGTAGACATGGATGCTTAAGCCTCTTTTAGGATTTTGTGTTCTTTCTAAGGCAAAAGTATTTTAATGTTTTCCGAAATCCTAATTTTTGAATTTTTGTGGAAGAAAATGAGAAAATTTTAATTTATCAAAATTTTGAGATATTTTTTGGCTGGTTTTCTTCCCCAAAAAACTGTAAATTTTGGCGAATTTTGAGAAATTTCTGCAAATTTGGACAAGTTTTGATGGTCAAAGGTCAAAGTCAAGGTCAAAGTCTAGGTCAAGGTCAAAGTCAAATGTCAAGGTCAAAGTCAAAGGTCAAGGTCACACTCATCCAAGATGGCCATCGTGACATCAGAATCCAAGATAGCGGTCGCCACCAGTCCCCACCGCCTGGCACCTGCGCCAGGTCCGCCATTTACATACTACTAGTATGTCCTCCATGAGTAATGGAAAGTTGAAAACGCGACTTGTTGTTTAGGTTTCTGCAGCCGAGTGAACCAGTTCACATGTTCGTGAATTCAGTTGTAGCTTCGGTTAATTTTGGATAATTTTTCACTACTTCTGATTCAGCACAGAACTATGCTTATGCACCCCTTTTACTTATATGGTATGTGGACATGTTGGGGTGAGGGAGGGAACTGCCTCAAGTCAACTTAAGAAAATATTTGGTAAATTTTCCTCCTGTGTGAACTGAGGTTCTCCAACGTCCATCCTCTCAAGGACAAATTATCCAGAATGCTAAGGTATTTACGAACGTTATGTGCCGATAATGTGCTATTTTGGCATCCTTATTTCTAATAATAATAATAATAATTACAATATTTCCTAAATGTTATTTATCTTAACTTATATGCCGAGTTTTCAAAACTTCTTCGGCCCATTGCACGGACGGACCTATGCTTCTTCGGTGTAGTGCACTCCTCCCCCTTTTTTTTTTCCTGACTCATCAACCGCAGTTTTGTCTGGCTAGTCTTAGCCAAGCAGCCGGCTTCATATTTTTCCTGCTTTGAGCCATGTCCCGGGTGTTAGTAGCCAACACCCACGGGACACAAAAAACGCTTGTAGAAGGCATCTTGCCACCCACCACCCCCTCCAAGTGACAGCCTGACTTCGGCGAAATTCGCGAGCCACGCTGCTCGTGTTCCCTACTGTCCAAGCACGTTAGTAGTATAGCTTGGCCGGTCCGGAAACAGGATGCAGGATGTGGTGCCGGTGCCGGTGTCCGCCATCTTGGATTCTGACGTCACGGCGGCCATCTTGGATGGTTGTGACCTTGACCTGTGACCTTGACCTTGAATTTGATCCTGAAAAATCGCCAAAATCCGCCAAAATTGGGCAAAATTTGCCCAAAATTCCTCAAAAATCGCCAAAATTTCCATTTCTGTGGAAAAAAGTTCCGCCAAAAAATCTCAAAAAATTCCACAAATTAAAAATTTCTCTTTTCGAGGGAAAAATTCCCCGTTTCGAAGGAAAAATTCCCGTTTTTAGTCCTTAAAAATCCCAGCGGCTGAAAATTCCTAAAACTGGCTTAAGCATCCTTAACTCAAGCCTCAGTTAAGCCATTTCTAGGAATAAGGATACCATGACCGCCATCTTGGATTATGTCGTCACCGTTGCAATTTTCGTTACGGTCGCCATCTTTAACTTTTTTATTTATTATCCGATTTTAATAAAAAAAATTAAAATTTATTAAAAAAAATTTAATAAAAATATTTAAAAAGCATACTTTTTCGACACGGAGCTCGGAGTCCTCGGTTCGAACCCCACGAGTGCAAAAAAATAAAAATGACGACCGATCCTTCCCTCGTGGTGGGTGCTGGCAGACTGACTCCCACCACTTTTTTTATCATCATCTAGTATGACGTCATGGCCGCCATCTTGTCTTCGATGCTGGAAGCCATCATCATTGTATCGTCGGCTAGAGTGCGCCGATGACATGTTAGTTTAATTCGTATCCGCTAGAGTGCAGTAATCATTTATTACTGTGACACCCACCATCTTGTCATTTGGCCGCCATCTTGAAAATCCGTAATTATTTAGCTAGAAATTCGGGAAAAGTTCCTAAATTCATTAAATAAATCACTCATTAATTTACATATTGATTCGATCGATTCCCGTCCTCGGTTCGATACCCGATCGTTGCAATAATGTTTAATCTTATGTAAAAAATAATTTAAATAAACCGTGTTCAACATTCGTAACGATACTCTAATTCCTCTACGACCACCATCCTATCAGACATCAAGACCACCATATTGGAAATTTGTAATTTTAATGCAAGAGATCCGTGAAAAAGTTCAGAAATCATTAAATAAATTTACGATCAATATACTGATTAATTAGATCGACTAAGGTCCTTGGTACGATCTAGGATGATGCAAAAAAATTAAATATAACATCAATTTAACATAATAGTAAAAGGTTCGAGGAATAAAACACCGCAAGTTCTTTTACAAACATAATATTTATTACATAATTTCTATTCTACTACAGGATCACTTACGAAAACCAGCAATCTTATAATCATTTAGTTCTGCAGCGGTGTGAAATGACTAATTCTTAGCTCCAATCGGTTTATACTAGACAGAGTCCAGCCAGAACCTTTACAGACATAGTCCACCTCTTCTTGACCGAGTTTCTGGATACCGTTTTTAACAGTTTGCTTCACATAGTTAGAACTGTAAATTACTGCAGCCGATGTCTTGAATGCACACTTCTTCACTTTGTCATCGAACGGATATGGCTTTCCATATATACAGTCCAACCACAAGTTATATTTCAAAGGTCCGTTTGTTGCTACATCATCAGTAAGCTGATTGATTATCTTCTGTCTGATATCGTCAAGAAAATTACAAATGTCCTTCGACTCACCGAACGTATTTAGATAATAGTAGTCTTTCAACGTTCCACGAAATGCAGACTGCGCCAAGTAGAAGCCATTATCGTTCACTTGTAATGCTCCGAACACAGTTTTAGGTTTAGTTCCATGTTCAGACGTCATAACAATCGGTTGCTGAGCATCCGTTTTTTTGGTTGTACGCTTTCGTGTCTCCAATCTAAAGCGAGGAGTCGAAATGTCGCCAGGTAGTTCAACAGTAGGAGCACAGACTCACCCTTTACATTTTTTCGCATGATGTCGCAAACTGTCAATTCGAGTAAACCATTTAAGGCACTCATCACATCAAAACTTCATGCGAGAAGGATTCTTCGTGCATTTGCTCCGCTCATGTCTTCGTGCATCATGGGAAAATGCGAACGACGTATCACAGTAGCTGCAAGGATACCGTGGTGATGAAGACGATCCTTTCAGACCCGATCCAGATACAGGCGTTGCAACAGTAGTACCATTTCCAGGCATTCTCTTATGCACATCGTTGCATCGTTGTTGCGACGAAACCTTTACTTTCTGCCGCACAGCAGGACCTTTGCATGCCTTCATGTGCGTTTTCATATTATCTTTTCTGGCAAACTGCTTATGACATTTCTCACAAACAAACATTTTACGATATAGGTTCTTGACACATTCGCTCCTCTGGTGTCGCCGAGCATTGCTGTTGTTTGAGAAAATCTTGTCGCAGTAACAGCACCGATGTTCGCTAGTTGTCAAATCAGCATCCATTGAAGTCTCCATCGAGGTCGTATCGTCGATCGTCGTGGTTTCCTGCACATCCAGCTCAGTAGTCATTAAGCTATCTTCTGCTGGTGGTATCACATCTGTTGAAATCTCCTCCATTGTTGACGTCGTCGTCGTTGCCAACGAGATCTGCTCCACCATTGTCGTCGCTGACGTCAAGGTTCCCGTAGACGATGGTACAACGTCCATCGAGTTCAGCGTTAAAGTCGGTAAAGATGCCATCGAGTTCTCAAGAACAAGTAATTACGCGACTTATGCACCAGATGAAATAATCTAGGTGATCCTTACACCATCGTCGACAGTAACAAACTGAGCGACCTGCTGTCTATGACTCGCTTATATACATGCACCGAATGTAATAATACGCTAGTCAAATCAAGAATCATTTACTAAAATACTAGAGTCAAAACAACATTAAAAATAGAAGCACCCTCAACAAAAAGGCAGCACATTTGGAAGCACCGACAACGAAAAGGCAGCACATTTGGAAGCACCGACAACGAATAGGCAGCACATTTGGAAGCACCGACACGAAAAGGCAGCACATTTGGAAGCATTGACAAAGAAAAGGCAGCACCGCCAACGAAAAGGAAGCACATTTGGAAGCACCGACAAAGAAAAGGCAGCACCGCCAATGAAAAGGAAGCACAATTGGAAGCACCGACAAAGAAAAGGCAGCACCGCCAACGAAAAGGAAGCACAATTGGAAGCACCGACAACGAAAAGGAAGCACCATCAACGAAAAGGCCGCACCGCAAACGAAAAGGAAGCACATTTGGAAGCACCGACAACGAAAAAGCAGCACCGCCAACGAAAAGGAAGCACATTTGGAAGCACCGACAAAGAAAAGGCAGCACCGCCAACGAAAAGAAAGCACATTTGGAAGCACCGACAAAGAAAAGGCAGCACCGCCAACGAAAAGAAACACATTTTGAAGCACCGACAACGAAAAGGCAGCACATTTGGAAGCACCGACAACGAAAAGGCAGCACATTTGGAAGCACCGACAAAGAAAAGGCAGCACCGCCAACGAAAAGGAAGCACATTTGGAAGCACCGACAAAGAAAAGGCAGCACCGCCAACGAAAAGGAAGCACATTTGGAAGCACCGACAAAGAAAACGCAGCACCGCCAACGAAAAGGAAGCACATTTGGAAGCACCGACAACGACAAGGCAGCACCACCAAAGAAAAGACAGCACATTTGGAAGCACCGACAACGAAAAGGAAGCACCATCAACGAAAAGGCCGCACCGCCAACGAAAAGGAAGCACATTTGGAAGCACCGACAAAGAAAAGGCAGCACCACCAACGAAAAGGAAGCACATTTGGAAGCACCGACAACGTAAAGGCAGCACATTTGGAAGCACCGACAAAGAAAAGGCAGCACCGCCAACTTAAAGGAAGCACATTTGGAAGCACCGACAACGAAAAGGCAGCACCGCCAAAGAAAAGACAGCACATTTGGAAGCACCGACAACGAAAAGGAAGCACCATCAACGAAAAGCCCGCACCACCAACGAAAAGGAAGAACATTTGGAAGCACCGACAAAGAAAAGGCAGCACCACCAACGAAAAGGAAGCACATTTGCAAGCACCGACAACAAAAAGGCAGCACTTTTGGAAGCACAGACAAAGAAAAGGCAGCACCGCCAACGAAAAGGAAGCACATTTGGAAGCACCGACAACGAAAAGGCAGCACCGCCAAAGAAAAGACAGCACATTTGGAAGCACCGACAACGAAAATGCAGCACCGCCAAAGAAAAGACAGCACATTTGGAAGCACCGACAACGAAAAGGAAGCACCATCAACGAAAAGGCCGCACCGCCAACAAAAAGGAAGCACATTTGGAAGCACCGACAAAGAAAAGGCAGCACCACCAACGAAAAGGAAGCACATTTGGAAGCACCGACAACAAAAAGGCAGCACATTTGGAAGCATTGGAGTCAATGAAAAATTAATGTGCTTCCTTTTCGTCGATGGTGCTGCCTTTTCGTTGTCGGTGCTTCCAAATGTGCTGCCTTTTTGTTGTCGGTGCTTCCAAATGTGCTGCCTTTTCGTTGTCGGTGCTTCAAAATGTGCTGCCATTTTGTTGTCGGTGCTTCCAAATGTGCTGCCTTTACGTTGTCGGTGCTTCCAAATGTGCTTCCTTTTCGTTGGTGGTGCTGCCTTTTCTTGGTCGGTGCTTCCAAATGTGCTTCCTTTTCGTTGGCGGTGCGGCCTTTTCGTTGATGGTGCTTCCTTTTCGTTGTCGGTGCTTCCAAATGTGCTGTCTTTTCTTTGGCGGTGCTGCCTTTTCGTTGTCGGTGCTTCCAAATGTTCTTCCTTTAAGTTGGCGGTGCTGCCTTTTCTTTGTCGGTGCTTCCAAATGTGCTTCCTTTTCGTTGGCGGTGCTGCCTTTTCTTTGTCGGTGCTTCCAAATGTGCTGCCTTTTCGTTGTCGGTGCTTCCAAATGTGCTGCCTTTACGTTGTCGGTGCTTCCGAATGTGCTTCCTTTTCGTTGGTGGTGCTGCCTTTTCTTTGTCGGTGCTTCCAAATGTGCTTCCTTTTCGTTGGCGGTGCGGCCTTTTCGTTGATGGTGCTTCCTTTTCGTTGTCGGTGCTTCCAAATGTGCTGTCTTTTCTTTGGCGGTGCTGCCTTTTCGTTGTCGGTGCTTCCAAATGTGCTTCCTTTTCGTTGGCGGTGCTGCGTTTTCTTTGTCGGTGCTTCCAAATGTGCTTCCTTTTCGTTGGCGGTGCTGCCTTTTCTTTGTCGGTGCTTCCAAATGTGCTTCCTTTTCGTTGGCGGTGCTGCCTTTTCTTTGTCGGTGCTTCCAAATGTGCTTCCTTTTCGTTGGCGGTGCTGCCTTTTCTTTGTCGGTGCTTCCAAATGTGCTGCCTTTTCGTTGTCTGTGCTTCCAAATGTGCTGCCTTTTCGTTGTCGGTGCTTCCAAATGTGCTTCCTTTTCTTTGGCGGTGCTGCCTTTTCTTTGTCGGTGCTTCCAAATGTGCTGCCTTTTCGTTGTCGGTGCTTCCAAATGTGCTGCCTTTTCGTTGTCGGTGCTTCCAAATGTACTGCCTTTTCGTTGTCGGTGCTTCCAAATGTGCTGCCTTTTTGTTGATGGTGCTTCTATTTTTAATGTTGTTTTGACTCTAGTATTTTAGTAAATGATTCTTGATTTGACTAGCGTATTATTACATTCGGTGCATGTATATAAGCGAGTCCTAGACAGCAGGTCGCTCAGTTTGTTACTGTCGACGATGGTGTAAGGATCACCTAGATTATTTCATCTGGTGCATAAGTCGCGTAATTACTTGTTCTTGAGAACTCGATGGCATCTTTACCGACTTTAACGCTGAACTCGATGGACGTTGTACCATCGTCTACGGGAACCTTGACGTCAGCGACGACAATGGTGGAGCAGATCTCGTTGGCAACGACGACGACGTCAACATTGGAGGATATTTCAACAGATGTGATACCACCAGCAGAAGATAGCTTAATGACTACTGAGCTGGATGTGCAGGAAACCACGACGATCGACGATACGACCTCGATGGAGACTTCAATGGATGCTGATTTGACAACTAGCGAACATCGGTGCTGTTACTGCGACAAGATTTTCTCAAACAACAGCAATGCTCGGCGACACCAGAGGAGCGAATGTGTCAAGAACCTATATCGTAAAATGTTTGTTTGTGAGAAATGTCATAAGCAGTTTGCCAGAAAAGATAATATGAAAACGCACATGAAGGCATGCAAAGGTCCTGCTGTGCGGCAGAAAGTAAAGGTTTCGTCGCAACAACGATGCAACGATGTGCATAAGAGAATGCCTGGAAATGGTACTACTGTTGCAACGCCTGTATCTGGATCGGGTCTGAAAGGATCGTCTTCATCACCACGGTATCCTTGCAGCTACTGTGATACGTCGTTCGCATTTTCCCATGATGCACGAAGACATGAGCGGAGCAAATGCACGAAGAATCCTTCTCGCATGAAGTTTCGATGTGATGAGTGCCTTAAATGGTTTACTCGAATTGACAGTTTGCGACATCATGTGAAAAAATGTAAAGGGTGAGTCTGTGCTCCTACTGTTGAACTACCTGCCGACATTTCGACTCCTCGCTTTAGATTGGAGACACGAAAGCGTACAACCAAAAAAACGGATGCTCAGCAGTCGATTGTTATGACGTCTGAACATGGAACTAAACCTAAAACTGTGTTCGGAGCATTACAAGTGAACGATAATGGCTTCTACTTGGCGCAGTCTGCATTTCGTGGAACGTTGAAAGACTACTATTATCTAAATACGTTCGGTGAGTCGAAGGACATTTGTAATTTTCTTGACGATATCAGACAGAAGATAATCAATCAGCTTACTGATGATGTAGCAACAAACGGACCTTTGAAATATAACTTGTGGTTGGACTGTATATATGGAAAGCCATATCCGTTCGATGACAAAGTGAAGAAGTGTGCATTCAAGACATCGGCTGCAGTAATTTACAGTTCTAACTATGTGAAGCAAACTGTTAAAAACGGTATCCAGAAACTCGGTCAAGAAGAGGTGGACTATGTCTGTAAAGGTTCTGGCTGGACTCTGTCTAGTATAAACCGATTGGAGCTAAGAATTAGTCATTTCACACCGCTGCGGAACTAAATGATTATAAGATTGCTGGCTTTCGTAAGTGATCCTGTAGTAGAATAGAAATTATGTAATAAATATTATGTTTGTAAAAGAACTTGCGGTGTTTTATTCCTCGAACCTTTTACTATTATGTTAAATTGATGTTATATTTAATTTTTTTGCATCATCCTAGATCGTACCAAGGACCTTAGTCGATCTTATTAATCAGTATATTGATCGTAAATTTATTTAATGATTTCTGAACTTTTTCACGGATCTCTAGCATTAAAATTACACATTTCTAATATGGTGGTCTTGATGTCTGATAGGATGGTGGTCGTAGAGGATTTAGAGTCTCGTTACGAATGTTGAACACGGTTTATTTAAATTATTTTTTTACATAAGATTAAACATTATTGCAACGATCGGGTATCGAACCGAGGACGGGAATCGATCGAATCAATATGTAAATTAATGAGTGATTTATTTAATGAATTTTGGAACTTTTCCCAAATTTCTAGCTAAATAATTACAGATTTTCAAGATGGCGGCCAAATGACAAGATGGTGGGTGTCACAGTAATAAATGATTACTGCACTCTAGCGGATACGAATTAAACTAACATGTCATCGGCGCACTCTAGCTGACGATACAATGATGATGGCTTCCAGCATCGAAGACAAGATGGCGGCCATGACGTCATACTAGATGATGATAAAAAAAGTGGTGGGAGTCAGTCTGCCAGCACCCACCACGAGGGAAGGATCGGTCGTCATTTTTATTTTTTTGCACTCGTGGGGTTCGAACCGAGGACTCCGAGCTCCGTGTCGAAAAAGTATGCTTTTTAAATATTTTTATTAAATTTTTTTAATAAATTTTAATTTTTTTTTATTAAAATCGGATAATAAATAAAAAAGTTAAAGATGGCGACCGTAACGAAAATTGCAACGGTGACGACATAATCAAATATGGCGGTCATGGTATCCTTATTCCTAGAAATGGCTTAACTGAGGCTTGAGTTAAGGATGCTTAAGCTAGTTTAAGGAATTTTCAGCCGCTGGGATTTTTAAGGACTAAAAACGGGAATTTTTCCTTCGAAACGGGGAATTTTTCCCTCGAAAAGAGAAATTTTTAATTTGTGGAATTTTTTGAGATTTTTTGGCGGAACTTTTTTCCACAGAAATGGAAACTTTGGCGATTTTTGAGGAATTTTGGGCAAATTTTGCCCAATTTTGGCGGATTTTGGCGATTTTTGAGGATCAAATTCAAGGTCAAGGTCACAGGTCAAGGTCACAACCATCCAAGATGGCCGCCGTAACGTCAGAATCCAAGATGGCGGACACCGGCACCGGCACCACATCCTGCATCCTGTTTCCGGACCGGCCAAGCTATACTACTCACGTTAGTGGCTCCGATGGAAGCCTTTTCCCACCAGGGTAAGCATTTATCTCCAGCCCCCCCCGCCCCTCCCTTGTAAAAGGTGTTGGGAGCCAACGACCCCCGATGACCCGGATTGCCCGGCCAAGCGCGATTGGTCACCATCAGAAGGCGCGACGTTAGAACGGTCTCGCATCGAAGCCAACAATCCTTCATGCCCGTGACATCTAGCGAGAGCGGCCATAACTAACGGGCGGCTTCCCCCTTCTCTCCGCCAGAGCGCAGCCTGGCTCTCGCCCACCCGAGCCATGCCCAAAGGATCGACTCTGCTCCTAGTCGAGCGGTCGGCCCTTACCTGTAGTTACCTCGCGACTCGCCAGAGCAAGCGAGCGTTAGACTCCCCCCTTCCCTTCCGGGATAGGCGGAAGAGCGCGTTTTAACTACGCATCCCGGCGCCATGTTTAGAGATTCCAAGGGCAGCACTTGTGAGAGACGTTTTGACTCCGCGTCCAGAGCCAAAGCAAGAGAATAAGAATCTGGAACTGTTTCGCTACAGTATGTAGTCGTTTCTCGGCATAGCCTGTTTGGCTCTCTATTAAATTTTAAGTCTTGGCTGCCCAGAATAGTAGAGTTTCATTTTTTTATTTTTTTGTCCACTTCTTTATATCCACCATGATTACCGCAATCTTCCACGAAGCGCGTCACCTGGACTACTTTAGGGACTGCCCTGTCCGACTACACCCCGCAGCCTTGGTAAGTGTGTTCTATAAGG
This sequence comes from Bacillus rossius redtenbacheri, assembly GCF_032445375.1. Lineage (NCBI taxonomy): Eukaryota > Metazoa > Arthropoda > Insecta > Phasmatodea > Bacillidae > Bacillus > Bacillus rossius. The sequence continues at coordinate 42,261,886 of NC_086331.1, read as the reverse complement.
TCCCACACACCTCCCTTTTAATCTTTCTTTTGGACTTAACTCCGCCCAGTATCAGTCGTCTCTTAACCAAATTGGAATTTTTGGTTACAGACAGGGTCCAAGAATTAGATCCAAGGATTAGATCCAAAGATTACATGCAAGTGTCATGGATCACATAATTAAAATTTCAAGAATTAGGACGGGACTTCACCACCAAAATTAGCCGTCCGTGATTGGGCACGTGGAGTCACAAGATTTCTCCCCACACCGGTGAACATACAAGTTACTTCGTAAATCGACTTCCTCTGGACTTTAATCCCCAGAAACATCCGGTGCCAGGACTGCCAGTTTTCAGGACATAGTAGTTGTTTAAATTCATATTAAATGAAAATTAAAAATGTAATTGTCTTTCTTTTGAGCCGTCGAGCTCACGTAAAACCAGGGTCAAGTTTACGAGATATGGTTGTTTTTCTTTTTTTATGTATTTTTTGTAATTAATGTATTTTAATACATGTGTGCGCAAAGAAAAGTAAGAAAAAAACTAAGTAAATAATTTTTTGTAAATGGGCAGTTATATAAATCAAACCAGAATTTTTTTTATTTCATTATTATTCATGGTGATTTTGTGTGTGTACATGAGTCTATTGTATTGTATATTAAGATTTTCAGATTTTCATGTAACTGGGTTATTACCAGCATCCCCAACTGTTCTAATAATTTTTTTTTAGGTAAATGCTTTTAGGGAAAACATGTGTTCTTGATGTTAGTCATCATGAGTTGTGTTTTGGTTTGGCCCCTTCTGGATTAACCTCATGCATGAAGATTGTTCCTTAATTGTGTTGTCATGTTCTAACCAGATGCCACATAGGATGAAGCTATAGCCAACCATTTGAGAGAATTTCCTGATTTCATCACGAAATTTATAGGCATATGTGACATCATGCCCTATAAATTCTGTATGAAAGATGAAATACCTGATCATGCAATATACCATAAGGCCTAATCTCACAAGCTACAGATAATGATAGAGATTGAAGACTGATTGCTAAAAGCTGGAGTCATTATCCGTCTACTTCTGACTACAGTACGCCTACATTCTTGGTTCCTTAAAGGACTATATGAAAATGCAAATGGTACACAAATTAAAAATTCTTAACACCAATATTAAGATGTAGTCCCATTACCTACTGTAGACAGCACTCTGCAGCTCTTGCGTAAAGCAAATTTTTTTTTCAGTAATCAACCGTAAATGCAAGTTTTCATTAGTGTCTACTCCATCCTGTCTGTAGAAAATGTACCACTTCCTCGATCCCATGTGGTATCTTCCGATTTAATCGAGTCCCAATGGGAGTCTGTTTTGGCCGTCGGGCACTGAGAAGTGTACTTGAATACATCTTGATTGACATTAAATACAAATATATATTAAATTACATAAATGACTTACCTAATTGTTTACCGTTCGTCTTTTCTTGATCAACTGGTTCACTTAAGAAAAGTATTTAATCACCTTATATTACACAGTACAACAATAGTTTTTGTGCTTGGGTATTTAGAGCTGATTTCATATGAATTTAGTAGCTTGACTTTATTTGATATTAGTTTTTGCCTAGGAGGTCAAATTTATAAGATATGTTTTATTGAAATGTACGTTTTACATAATTTCACTTGAAATCCATGAATCAAACAAAATTTAAAAATTAAATTATTTTTGATAAATTACAAAAATATAATTATTTATACAAATATCATTATATTATACAACTATTATTAGTATATACTAATATTATTTACATACAAAGATAGTTCCTAGAAATTGATGGAACCAAATTTTCACTCAACACTTCATAAGCTTCTTTTTCGTGAACTTCTTGAATACATAATGAAACAATCCCTTTTTAAACTCCAGCAATAATCTGATATCATGTGCGTATCCCATCTACCTTGGTCCTTTATAATATTAATATCGTGATGAAATCTTTCATCTTGCTCCAAACTGCTGTCTCCTAAATTTTCAGGAAAATGGTCCAAGTGGCTGTGTAAATAGTTCACCTTAATACACATGTTGCACCCAAGGGTTTTTAAATATTTAAGCATATCTTTTAACATTTCAACATGGGTTACTGCTTTCTGTTGGCTTGGAAAAATTCCGACAACTGCAACAAAATAAGTCCAGTATTTTCCAAGCCTCATTCATAGAATTTACGAAGGCTAGGAACTTAATAAATTTTCTTATTTCTCTTAAAATCAAGTGAGACAATTTTTCCCTATAATTGCAAAGCAAAATCTTTCCTTATAAAGAGACTTTACAAACTACTTCATAAGCTCAGCTTATTATGCTGTGGAGAAACAATGGTTTTCTCTCATTCAAATAAGGGTTCATTGAAAACGTTTTTTTCTCCAACGACCAAGTCTTCTCTCTTTTGCCACTCTTGTCTAACCAAGTGGTGTGTTTTGTCTCTTCTATCCCAAAGGCACAAAAATCCAGGATATTTGGTGTGGCCACTTTGCTGTCCAAAGATAAAGTTAACCATTTTTAAGTCCACACAAATCACCCATTGATCTTCATGATACCTCTTCTTCTCCAAGACCAAAACTATGGTGCTATATGTTGTTTTTATTCATTTTCGTTGAGTGAGAAATATGTGTTGAACCATATTTGTTTCCATTGTGTAGAAGAACACATTTCAAGCTTCGCTTTGAGTTTTCAATAAATAGGCGCCAATCATCTGGGAAATATTCAGGAAGACTCATATTTTCCAGGAGTCCTCTAATACCATGACACAATACAAGATTTTCTTCTTGATATAAGAATGGTAGCAGACCTTTTTCTATTGTATGATAAAAAGTAATTTTTGTTCCTTGTTCTAGTAAATATTTTTTCTTCAACCTGCAAGCCAGTAATTCAGAAGATTCTTTTGACAGGTCATTTAACTCATCCTTGTTGAAATGGTGAGGAATTGTTGACATCCCCTCATAAACACTGTCACTTTTATTAGTATCAGAATGGCAGAATGGTGGTTATAGGGACAACACTCGTTCTCAGAAAGTTCTGCAAACTGGTGAAATTCCTCTAAGTGATGGACCGAGCTACTTTGCAGATACTAAATCAGAATAAGTCTACTTGCTACAGTTGTTTCGATTGATTCCAGTAATATTTACTAGATAGAAAAAAACATTCATCGATGTGGTTTTTGTGTGCCCTCCAAATCATCGGTACGCCGAATTTAATTTGTTTTTCTTTTCCACTAGTCCACTAGTGTAAATGTTCTGTACAAGTTTTACAAACCTTATGCGGTGTTCAGGATTTATCCTATCGCCGAGCTTAATACCAAAGTATATATAATACAAGGTCACTAACAGTCTTTCTGTCATCTTTTAATGTGTATTTTCCACATATGTGGCAAAACACATCAGGATGATTTACACAATTTCTTCTACTGGAACTTTTTTTTTCAACTTCGATCTAACCTTCACAGCTAAAACTCACAAACTGACCTCAAATTTAGTTGAAGCATTGAAATGAAAGATGAGATTCCCATCCTGGGGTATCCCTGTAACGATGTGGCTTGAGTCATGCAGGTAGTTTTACTTCTTTTTTCACACTTAAATCAAAAAGTTAAGCTGATAGAAAAAGAAATAATTTCTTATTTATATTCAGCACCCCAAATATAGCTAAAATCTGTTCCAAAATCCTGGCACCAAAATATTTTTTTTTGCTTGTGTTATCTAACCTCACTCTCAAACCTAATAATAGACCTAGGTAAGGACCATTTCCGATTTATTGGATTTTTGATTTCCCAAGGAAATCTCGTCATGGATCCGGACGAAATTATTCCCATACTGAACTTCCCATGACCAATAAATGTCAAGGGAGTTCAACATTTTCTTGGAATGCTAGGATATTTCGCCCACGTCATTAAGAATTTTGCTGCTGTCAGTTCACCACTCAATATTTTGAGTAAAAATAATTCTGTGTTGTTTGGGGTGATTCCCAAAGAAAAATAATTAATTTCCCTCAATGAGTTATTGTCAACTCCTCCTTTTATGGTATTATTGGATTTTGACAAGCGTTTTGCTCTTCAAGTAGGCACTCCATAATCGATATTATTACCAATTTTGACAATCTTTTGCCATTAAAACATGATAGTCAATTCTATTCTCAAAGCTCTTAGAGATAATGCCTGGAAGATTTTTGGTGCACCTGCAATGTTAGTTTTTGACAATGCTCGTTATTTTCAGTCTTAAACATATAAAGACATGTGTTTTGAATGGGCGGTAAGTCCCATATTCAGTCGCCCTTATTTCCTGCGATAAAATCAGTCAGAACGAGTGAACAAGGTTGGGAAAGTTATATTAACCTCGTTCTATCGTGTGGTCCAGAATCTATGGAATTATGATTTATATTTCATGAATATGGGCTTCAATTCCGCTACTCACTCGGCAACATCTGTTTCATTCCTGGGTCATATACTCTCCCACCCAATCCTCAAGCAGTGTGGCTACCGTCACTGGACTCTTCACTTGACAGTAAAGTGCTTAATACAGTTTTAAGTTCTCTTAAGTGTAATCTTGAACGAGCCTGAGAGGCTGTAGCACGAAACTATAATGCGACATGTAGTGTTCACACCTTTAACATAGACGATGTATTTATGTGTCATAACAAAGTGAATGTAAAATTAATCCACCTTTTTGTGGGGCCGTTTCGAGCAGTTAAGTTGTTAGGACGAAACACGTCATTGCTTGTTATTATTGGTAAAATAAGCATGTTTCGGAAAACTCATATTTCGCAGTTAAAACAGATTGTAGCATGATGTGAGGTGTTGTTGTGATGTACCGACATACTCCCCTTTCTGCTTCCTTCTTTTGTGGTGGCGTTCGCATGCATTATGATCCACGCCATCTCTGGAGGGCACTCCACGGCGCAACATCACGGGACTTCAGATTCTGGATGCTGACCCCCATCCACCTACCCTCACAAGTTGCTTGTTACTGGAGTAGTTGCCTTGGCAAGCTGCTTACCTGTCGACCAAGATGTTTTTGCCCCCGTGGTACGCGAACCTAATGTGGCTCTTCCTGGGGCAAGGGCCCGCCCTGTAAGCTGCCTGCTGGCCGCACGATTGCTGCAGACATGCCGATCCTTCCCTCATTGACCAAATTAAATGATGCCCAAATGGCGTCCCAATATCCGAAGGGCGCCCGATGTCCAAATGGCGCTCCATGCTCAAGTGGCATCTCGATTGCCGACAGTGTATTTTGGGGGTTTTCAGTCGTGCCATTTTAACATGCTTGTTTATGACATTTTAAATCTTTAGAAACACTGTTGTGTTCAAGTTTGTAAAAGTTTTGCATTTTTTTATAATGGTTATCCTGTAGTTTGACTAACTCGTGTATGCATAAATGTTTCAGCCATTATGGATTAACATTGTTAATTACAGTTCGAGGTATTCTAATAGTTGGTTAAATTCTTTAAATGCATGCGTACATCGTAATTAAGTAAAATGTCATGTCCTTTGAAATTGGAAAAATACATTGTGTGTCACGCATTTCATATATTCATTGTATACCTTGTCTAATATAACTTTGAAGTGTGCAGCTGTGAGTATGAAATTGTATTAAACACGATAATCGAAGTTAAGATATTTATTTAAATTGTGTAAATGTTAAATTATTTTCTGTAGGTTTAAATAATGGGAACTCTAGTACATGCTCATGCAATTTATGTATTTAATTAACCTATTTATTGACATGTTTATATTACTTTTACGTCATTAATTTTTTTAACTTCAAGTGTTTGCAACTTGCAAGCATGTTCTTAACATTTAACCATAACTTCTAATAAACATGGCCGAAACGAAAATTTCAGTTGTTTGCCTTCACATTTATTTATTTTTCTTATTGTCATAAAACATGTAAAGCTTCTCTGTAATCTGGGGTACCACAAACATTTCGTTAACAGATATTGTTTTGACGCTCACCGCAGTTTTTTAATCTGTCGGGACTCGTGTCGTCCTGGGACACAGCAATGCAAAAATTGGAAATGATACCCATGTGCCAAATATTTTGATGTAAATATTTTTTCCCAATAACTTCTTAAACTTAAAATTATCAATTTTTCTGTCCCTGTTTTAAACAAATTAATTTATAGGTTTCGAATACTTGAACAAGACAATTTTTATTATTTGTAGTAGGTATACAGACGTTCCGCTGGCCCTTGCTTCCGGCTGACGCCATTACGGATTGTAACGTCACGGTGGCCATTTGTGACTCAAAATTCCTCAAAAATTAGTCAAAATGACTCAAAATTTCTAGAAATTGTCCCATTTCAAGGGAAAAATTCCCATTTTTAGGAAAAAATTTCAAACGTCATATCGCAGTAGTTGAAAGAATACCGCGCTGATGAAGAGGAACATTTCAGACCTGAACCAGATATTGTTAAAGCAGTTGTACCATTTTCAGGCATACTTTTATGCACATTAGTAGTATATAAAATGGGCTTGCGGGACAGGCGCCAGGCGTGTGGTGGTGTTTTCCGTCATCTTAGATTGTGACACATGGCGGCAAGTAGCTACATATGGACGTTCAAAAATGACTTGTGGTTGGACTGTGTATATAGCAAACCAAATCCATTTGAGGACATAGTGAAGAAGTGTGCATTCAATACAGTGAATACTCGCTTTTACAATTCCGACGATGTGAAGCAGTCTATTAAACACAGTATCAAGATACTCGGTCGAGAAGGAAAAAAAAACTATGTAGACAAAGGACTTGGCTGGTCTCTGTCTACAGTTATACGATTAGAGCTAAGAATTAGTTACTTCAAGCTAATTCAGAACTAAACGTTCATAAGATTGCTAAATTAAGCAAGTGATCTTGTAGTAGAATATGGAGATAGAAATTTTTTTAAATTAGTTTTTTTGAACGTGTCACGTTTATGTTAAATAAGTGTGATATTTAATTAAATTTATTTTTGCAATGACCACAGATCGAACAGAGGAAGGATATTGATCGAAAATATTAAATACATTTTAGGTGATTTTTTATTATTTTTGGAATTTATCCTGAATCTCTAGGTTAGTAAATGCATATTTCCAAGATGGCGGTTATTTCGGCTTATAGAAAGCTGGTATATGAAGAACTTACTTAGCTTTTATGATTTTGAACATGTTATTAAATAAGTATATTATGTCTAAATATATTTTTTTCATGAATTATTGAATCAAGGACAGATATCGATCGAATGACACAATATATTAAAAAATGTTTGTTTTTGTATTTTTTTTTAAATTTTCCCTACTTTATAACTAAATAACTACTAATTTCAAAAAGGGAATCCAAATTTCAAGATGGTAGTTGTTACAGTAATAATAAATATAATAAATAATTACTTCACTCTAGTGAGTAAAAATTAAACTAACATGGCAGCAGTGCACTCTAGCAGACAAACATATATGGTGCCTCCCAGCAGATGAAAACAATATGGAGGACTAGACATACTACTACCTTGTAAAATATGTACCTTATTATTAGTGGTAGGAGGTCAGTTTGCTGTTGGCTTCAGTGGGGGATGGATATGTTGCCATTTATTTATTTATTTTTGACCTCACTTGGTGCAAACCGAGGACTTCATGTTGTAAGTGGGTGTTTTTTACATTTTATTAAAATTTGATTAATAGATTTATTAAATTAAACCAATTATTTTCAAAATGGCAGTCGTGACGTCATAATCAAATATGGCGGAATATTTTTGTTGAAATTTTTATAAATTAATTTTTTTATAAATTGTAAAATTTTACCCGATTTTCTAGCATAAAAATTCGGATTTCCAAAATGGTGGTCGTAAGGAAAATTGCAAAGATCTCTAATTTAAGATGGCGGCCGTTACTTAACTGCATCGATGACGTCGTTCACATCCAAGATGACAGAAGTAACGAAACATGGAACATTTCCTAGAATCCAACGTGGTTAAACCATAACAAAATGTGCAACAGTGTTTTCTAAATAATATTTATTAAAATTTGTATCATAATTTTTTTTTTAAATCTTAAAATATGTCAGAATTTATAGCATAAAAATTACTCATTTTCAAGACGACGGCCGTAACGAAAATTGGAGTGGTTAGGTCAAAATAGAAGATGGTGGGAGTGATGTAGGAAATTTTTATTACATTTAAAATTTTTATTTAGAATTAATAATTTATTAATTATACATTATATGTTTACTCCTGCCATAAATCAAACAGAGGACCGAAATCGATTAAGTAACTAAACTTTTGAAATAAGGATTAGTTTTTCTATATTTTTTGAAACTTTTGAGGAATTAAATGGTCAAAAATTAAAGATTTCAAGTTTATGGTCAAGATCATGGCCTAGGTGGCCTAGGGGCTGCTTGTAGTCGGAGATTTTAAGTAATATTGGAAAATGTTGGTTCTCTTCTTTTTGAGATTTTTCGAATTCCGAATTTTTGAATTTTTTAGGAATAAAACGGGAAATTTTCCTTCAAAACGGGAATTTTCCCCTTCGAAATAGGGAAATTTATTTGAATTTTGAGTCATTTTGAGAAATTATTGAGGAATTTTGAGTCCAAAATGACCACCGTGACGTCACAATATAAGATGGCGACAACAGTCCATAACTCACAGCCAGAAGCCAGGGCCAGCAGGAACTTTTGTATACTTCTATTATATTTAAATTCTTTTAGATTTTATGCCCAAACTCAAATTCAAGATCGCTTTCATAGTCATAATTTCGGTTTTTTAAGGAATCACATATCTTAAAGATATTCAGACCTCCTTGGCACTTTTTACTACTGCTTAAATAAATAAAATAATAATAGTTAAATCACTATGTAAAATTAAGAATATTTAAACTGTTTTGGCAAAATAATTGGAAAATTTGCTAATCAATGCCAATGGAACCAAAATTCTAAATAAATGACACCTCACTACAGCATAAATATTATTTCAAGATAACCTAAAATTTGTCAACAATTGCTTATATAAAATAATTATGTAATACTGTGCCTTTTTTGTTATGTACTATATGTGACATCTGATAGTAGTTTGTACTTTGGTTTTGTTGTTAATTACCTGTGATTTTATATTACAATAAATGTTTTGTTTTGTGTTATTTTAAATGTATCTTTATTTCTTATATTATATACTTTTATATGTCTCACCTGGAGAGTTTTTAATCTTTGTTAATTGGCCTGGTTTTTATAGAGTTTCTGAATATTTGATGGGGGACCTGGACTCGATTTCCAACGAAACTAAGGTACGTTTTTGATTATTATTAAGCCTACATGGAAAGATAAAGTATGCTTAATTATATTCTGGTTTCCCCATAAGTTAATCTATTTTTGTATTGTTGGCTAAGTTTTAATCTACCTGCATTTAGAACAACCTACATATCTTAAAATGTGCTTCAGCTTTTCTAACCTTTGTTATATAAAATATTTAAGCAATGAAACATTTAATTAAAATATTGCAATGTTGGAAAATCACATTTGACCATAAAGCAATTCGGCTATAATACTCTTACCCATTTAAAAAATAATTTCTCTTTTAGCTTACGAAGTCGTCTCATCAAATTTATGTAAGAACATAAAATAAATAAAAAATTTATTTACAAAAATAAATCCAAAATGTTTAGTGTAATTATATACACTTGAGGAAAGTCTTTAAAGCTATCCTTATTTGTTACGAAAATGTTTTAAGCTGCTTGGAAAGCGATCGTTGACCAGCGTTTTATTCGTTTTATTCGCGGGGACACACACTATGTTTCAAAACGTATAATAAAATGCAGTAACTAATATTTAAGTCCCCAAACAACATATACAGAGAAGATGGCTACAAACTCAGTAAAATATGGACACAACTAATCGAAAAACAAAAAGTGGTAAGAAGCCACACAGGGCTCAGTTCCGATTAGCCAACAGCAGCCAATACGACTAGAACATACATGATTAGCTAGTACAACTTTCTCTGATTGGCTTGCATCATAGCCAATAGGAGAAGTCCTCTCGTGATTGGCCAGTATTATTTATTAATACCATTTCCAAACTGATTGATTTTGAACATTAAATGTGCCTGCTGAAAGAAGAGCAACATGTCGGCACTGCAATGCGGCTCAACATCGAAATCACTTTAATTGGCTCAATCAGTGTGGTTGCTTTTGTCATGCTTTACATAGCCTCTTTACTTTCTCCTATCTAATGAAAGGTTCTATTTATGTATGGTTTTGGTTAATAATATTTTAGTTCTACAAGACCTTAGATCAAGTAGTTGACAAGAAATAAAATATTAAATTTTATTAAATCCATTTAATGTTTGAATTTAATTTTAATAATTAAAATATCTGCATTGTTAGTTAAAAAAATTATTTTTACAAAAAATACTCTTTTCTTAGAAAAATAAAGCAATTTATTAAGAAAGGTTGTTATTTCTCGTTTGGTCAATACTTGGGAAAAAGAGTGATTGTAATACAATCTTTATATATATATATTTCTTGTGTGTGTGTGTATGTCACTGAACTCCTCCTAGACGGCTGGATCGATTTTGATGAAATTTTTTGTGTGAGTTCACGGGGATTCGAGGATGGTTTAGATTCACAATTGGATATTTTATCTCGATTCTGAGTTAAGAAAAAACTAAAAAATCTAATGTGTGTCATAGATATACAAACTGTTAGTGTCATTCCTCTATGTCTGCCGAGAAATAGCTTTCAAGCCATTACGTTACGTTTTGCTATTGTAAGGAACTAAGTAGAGAGTAAGAAAAAAAGGCTCTTGACAGTTTGTAGTGTCGCCATATTTGTTTCCATTTTCAATACCGTTTTTGTATATTACAATTTAAATTGCAGAAAAAAATCATGTTTCATAGACACATAAATAGTGAGTGTGTCATTTCTCTATGTCCACGAGGTCTCGCCGCGTTATTTTCTCCTTGGGGCGAACCCGTCCGCTTAGATAAATAAACAGGTTTTATCGTTGAATGATTTCATGATATATTTCATGAAAATCTGCTCTCATAAAAAAGTTAGTTTTATAGACATTCAATAGGTGTCTCTCTCTCTCTCTCTCTGAAGATCAATCTATGAATCGTTACAAATTTATTTCCTTTATTTTTTTTTAGTTTGATTTGATACAATATGATTTCACTAAAAATCAATTTCTACCCCTTCCTATTTTCATTTCCACATTACGAAGTTTCACTTCTTCCACGCGGAGGGGCTCCACGCAATATTTTTGCATACAATTAAAAACTATTTTTTAATAATGCCAAAGAAGTATAACTTTACATGCGCGTACCTAAGTACACGCACCCATTTTTTAAATTTAATTTCTTCTATATATATTTTTCCTCCCTACCTAGGGCACTCATAATTCTTTTAAATTTCACGTGTATGTTTTCAATGTCATTCGAGTTGTACAATTTTTTTTTGTCAAATTGGTCATTATTTATACTTTGTTTCGTTTTGGAAACATACGTATTTTAGGTATTATGACAAATAAAAAAAAAATAGTTTCACTTACATTCTTAGGTTTTTATTGTGTGGATAGTTTCAAGTTTAATATTATGTAGGTACATAAAAACTTAAACTTATAAATTTCTCCGAAATTTATTCATAGGTAGGTAGGGCCTACTAATATTTTCTATTTGTCAATATTGTTATTTTTTTTACATTACCTACTTATTTGCAAGGAGTTTGGTTTAGTGTTTATAATTTATCTGCTGAGCGTCAAGAGTCTTAGGGCTGCTGAGACCGAAGACCAGAAATATTTATCAATTATGTAATATATTGTTGAAAAATTTGAATTTAACTATTTCAGGAAAGTTTATTTTATTTATTAATTAGAATAGTTACGTGTAATTGCCATCTTCCTTTATTTCATATTAAACATTATGTTTGGTTCAGTGTGAGAAAATTTTATTTATGTATGTTTTAATTTCATTTAATTTCTTATATATATGTTCTTACCTACCTACTTCTATTAAATTTCAGGCGGATGTTAACATTGTCATTCCAGTTGTATAATTTTTTTGTCAAATTAGTTGTTATTTATACTTTTTGTTTCATTTTGGACTATGTTTTCTTTATATTTAAATCAAAGATTTGTGGTGTGTACAGGGAGTGATGTCTCTATTAATTTCTATACTCCTTTGGATAAGCGGAATATTGCCACCTCAGTTTTACATATAAAGAAATCCTACAAATGTTTTTAAACATTATGACAAATAAATATAGTTTCACAAACATCCTTAGTTTTTTTTTGGTGTGTATAGTTTGAAGTTTAATATATATATGTACGTAAATTCTTAAATATTGAGTTATTTATTAATTTATTTAGATAATTATTAATAGGTAGGTAATAAGCATTCTATTTGTCAATATTGTTATTATGGTAGATAGGAGTACAGTAAATGCCTACATTCTTTTATTCCTTTATATCTCTTTCGATTTGGAGTGTTTCCGAGCCATTCGGGGTCCTCAACGTCAACCCCCCCCCCCCCCAGGTGGTTAAAGCCCCAAAATTTCGGAAGTTTAAAAAATTTGAAAAAATCTATATCTTTCGATTTTAAGTGTTTTCGAGCCATTCAGGGTCCTCGAACACCCCGCCCCCCTCTGGGAACAAAGCCCCAAAATTTCGACAATTTCAGGAATTTCAAATATCTATTCTTTCGAGATGGAGTGTTCCAAACCATTCGAGGTCCTGAACATCCACTTTCCGCAAAACTGAAAGCCCCAAAATTTCGAAATATAAGAATATATATAATTGGATGTTGGCATGTATGTCGTCGATAAACTCTTACACCGTTTGACCGATCGCCATGAAAGTTGGCACATCGAAGTGTTTTTATCATGGAGAAGATATTTATGCTAACAATTTTTTTTTGTAACTCGCCGCTAGATGGCGCTGTAGCGCATCAACTTCTAAACCTTTCAACCGATCGCCATGGGTAAACAGAAAACCATAGGTCACAGATACACAAACAGTAATTATGTGTCATTTCTTAATGTCCACCACACTGGACATATCGCTATCCATTTTGCTGTAACTCGCGGACAATATATCACCCGGTGTTCAGCCCGGGCAAAGCCGGGTACTGCAGCTAGTTTCCTCATAAATTTGTTTTTAATAATAATATGCCAAAAAGACATTCAACAAATATTTTTTAAATTTTTTACAAACTTCCAGTACAAAGATCAAAAACTAAAAAAAAATATTTATATAAAAAACATATTTAATTTTTTATTTTATTACTGATTTGAGTCATTATCTATATACAAAAGAGAATGTTTGTGTGTATGTATGTTCACCTAAAACTCGAGAACCGTTAGCCCAATTGATATGAAACATTGTGCACATATAAAGGGTGACATGACCACCCCGATGAACATAGTTACGTTAGTGCCGGATAGGTGGCGCTGGTGGCAGTTATTTTTATCTTTTGAACTATAGGTCGAATTGATATGAAATTTTGTATTTATACATGTGGCAGCATTGGAACACTAAATAATGTGGTTACACTCGTAACTGATATATGGCTTTAGTGCCGTTTAGTTAAATTAATTAAATTTTGGATCATAGATCCCATTTATTTGAATCTCACTATGTATATCAAAAGAACAACAGAATTAAAATAAACAATTGGTAACCACAACAATTTTATTTCTGATTTTGTAAATTAATTGAATAGTGAAACTTATTTTATTTAACAGCTTATTTAAACTGTTATTTTTGCGATTTCATGCCGAAAAGGATCATCAATTGGCCAAGACAGCCAAGCCACTAGAAGGATGAGACTGACACGAGAATCAGAAAGTTATGAAATACGATCCCTACGAAATGAAAGCACCAGAATAAGAAACAAACAAAGAAGGGCATCAGAATCTCCAGAAGCTCATCAAAATGTTTAATTGCAAATCAACAATGTACAAATGAATTACTCTCTAGAGAGACAGACAGTGAGATAGAATTACGTAAAGAAAATAATCATAATGCAGTATTTCAGGCAAGAGCAAACGAAAATATTGATGAACGACAACAAAGTATTAAAATAATCGTTCAAAAAATTTAATACGACGTAACATGTCATTATTTTATTGTCTCGTATTTAATTACAATAACACCATTGACTTCAGTCAATATTCTGAATTCATTATTCGTCAAATGAATAAAATTTGTTTATATTGTAATGCGTTGAAATTCATCGGTGAAACGGTAAGATTATGTTGCCAATATTACGCTCATCACCAGAACCATTATTTACATTGATTTCTGGTGTATCACAAAATTCAAAGCATTTCTTAACAAACATTCGTAAATACAGTTCATGTTTTCAAATGACGTATTTTGTTGCAAACACTATCGTGCATGATAATTTTATGCCAACATTCAAAATTCAAGGAAAAATTTACCATTGCTGTGGTTAATTATTGCCATTACCCGATGAAGAACACAATTTTTTCAAATTATTTTTATGGGAGATGATGAACAACAAACCGATCAACGTTGCAACTACAATACTGGTACAAAACGAGATATTGTTGCCTCCTTTCAAACAATTTTTCATGAACTAAATCAGTTAATTCTGTTGTTTAAAACAGCAATCGAGAATATGCCAGCTGACAATTATCGCATTATTATTAGATCTAATAAAAGACCTGTTGGACAACATGGAAGACGATTTAATGCACCAAGAATAAATGAGGTGGCTATAGTAATGGTTGGTGAAGAGTTTGAGGCACGTGACATAATTTTACACCTTCGCAACAATACGATTCAACGATTTTCCAAAACACATCGCTCATACGACGCATAACAGTACCCCATTATCTTTTGGGAAGGTGAAGATGGATATCACTTCAACATAAAGCAGGTAAATCAAATTACCAGAGAATAAACAAAAAAAATTCTGCAATGAATTTTTATTCATACCGTTTAATGATCTGGCAAGAGTCACAAAACCACATTCTGCAATGTCGTCAATTTTTTCATCAATTCGCAGTAGACATGTATGCAAAAATTTAAAGCGAACGCCTTCTTTGCATTTGTTTGAATCAAAAAAAGTTGCGCACAGATGACTACATACCCTTACGTGATGCAATCGCCAACGATGGGAATGTTACTGATAAAGGAAAAGCGGCCAATCTCCCAGCAACATTTACTGGCAGCCCAAGACATACACACGAGTACGCTCAAGATGCCATGCAATATGTGAGATCTTACGGCCGTCCGAATTGGGATGACATAAATCAACTATTAATGCCAGGTCAAAAAGCAACTGATCGGCATAATTTTACTGCCAGAATTTTTAAACAAAAATTAACAAAATTGATGGACTTAAAAGTAAAGCATTATATTTTTGGAGAAAATCGCTGCTGGATGTACTCCATCGAATAGCAAAAAAGAGGACTTCCACATGCACATATTCTTATTTGGTTGAAAAACAAAATAACACCAGATGAAATTGAAGATGTTATAAGTGCAGAAATACCAAATCAACAAGATGATCCTGTATTATTTGACATTATTATCAAAAATATGGTGCATGGTCCATGTGGTGTTCTCAATCCGCAATCACCATGTATGGTTGATGGAAAATGTAGTAAAAGGTATCCACGTGATTTACATCATGACAAAATTACAGGCAATGATTGATATCCACAATACAGACGTCGTAAACCCGACTCTGGTGGACACACAGCAACAATCAAAATTTAAAATGTTGATTATGTGATCGATAACCGTAGGATTGTTCCCTATTCGCCATTGTTTTCAAAAATATTCAATGGTCATATGATTTTAGAATACAGAAACTCCGTAAAATACATCAATATATTTTTAAGTATGTAACCAAGGGCAGTTATATGGCTGTATTTGGAATTTCAAATTATAAACACACAATTTGATGAAGTCACGCAATATCAAATGGGCAGATACATAAATAGCAACGAAGCAGTGTGGCGTATATATTCGGCTTTCCATTCATAATCGTCATCCAACAGTTGTTTATCTCAGGGTCAACCTTTAAAATTGACAATGTGTTTATTTTACGACGGAAAGTGCAGTACAGCGACCACTTAATCCACTAGACACAACATTGACTGCTTTATTTAAATTGTGTGAAGAAGATAATTTTGTCAGAACATTGCTTTATTATCAAGTACCATAATATTTCACATGGAATTCATCATCAAAAATATTTAACAGAAGAAAGCAAGGAATTTCAGTTGTTGGACAATTAAATATTTTTGAATCTGATGCTTTGAGACGAATATATACAATACATCCAAAAAACGCAGAATTTTTATTATTAATGTATGTTGTTGATACATGTTAAAGATACATCATTTCAATCGTTAAAAACAATTAATGGCGAAAAATGCGAGACATATCGTGAAGCATGTCAAAAGCTTCAATTACTTGAATGTGATCAACATTGGGATGAAGCATTGGCAGATGCAAGTTTCACAAGTCGACCACATAAAATAGGTCCTACGTTATTTGCAATCATATTAACCGCATGTTCTTCATCAAATCCTAAAAAACATTGGGATAAATTTCAGGAAGATATTCTTCATCACATTCGTAAAACTGCCTATAACTACGACATACAATTTTCCGATGATATTTTAAATGAAGCCCTTATCAAATTATAAGACTTATGTTTATCGATAGTAAACAAAACACTCATTCAACTTGGAATGGTAGCTCCACGTCGTACAGCACTGGATATTTGTGATCGTGACCTCATATGTGAACTACAATTCAATGTTGATGATTTAAGACAATTTATTGCTGTTAAAATACCACATTTAACACATGAACAAAAACTGATATACGAAGAAATTACAAACGCAATTTTAAATAATAGAGGTGGTCTTTATTTTCTATATGCGCCTGGTTGCACAGGTAAAACATTTCTTATCTGTGTCATATTGGCTCAAGTTCGTTCACAAAGTGCATTGCACTGGCTATTGCATCTTCAGCGATTGTATTGGATTGCGGACGAACTGCACACTCTACATTAAAATTGCCATTAAATATGAAAATCGTAGAACGTCCAACATGCAATTTTTCCAAAATTTCTGGAATGGCTTAAATTATATAGCAATGCAAAATTAATCATTCACTATACGAAAAACAACTAAAGACAATGTACCTGACCAACTAAGTAAATACAGTGCCGATAAGACTAACATGAAAGTATAATTTTCAATAATCTGAATAACCTATTAGCCGTGCATGTACAAAGACACACATACAGGCAAATTGTCTTCAGACCATGAGACCGAGTCATTACAATATCAGAAGTACAGGCTATTCATTTCAGGACCACATGACCTTCGTCGTTAGCTATCTATATTCAATTAGTCCATCGTGAAATTTTTTATACATACTAAGAGACCAAATGATCTTGAAAATATTTTAGTAACACCAAGAGGTTTTTAACTAGTAAATATTCGTCCCACATTTTGTACTACGCACAATCAGCAGAAAGGAAGCACCGACAACGAGAAGGCAGCACATTTGGAAATACGGACAACGAAAAGGCAGCACCATCAACGAAAAGGCAGCACATTTGTCATTGGCTCCAATATTCATTGGCTCCAATATTCATTGGCTGCATTATTCATGGGCTCCAATATCCATTGTCTCCAATTGCTCCAAATGCTCCAACAGGCTCCAAAGACTCCATCAGGCTCCAAAACGCTCCATCAGTCTTTTGGCTCCAACAGTCTATTGGCTCCAACAGTCTTTTGGCTCCAATATTCACTGGCTCCAATATTCATTGGCTCCAATTTTCATTGGCTCCAATATTCATTGACTCCAATAGCTCCAAAAGACTCCATAAGGCTACAAAAGGCTCCAACAGTCTTTTGGCTCCAATATTAACTGGCTCCAATAGTCATTGGCTCCAATATTCATTGAATCCAATATTAAATTACTCCAATATTCATTGGCTCCAATAGTCATTGGCTCCATCAGTCTAGTGACTCCATCAGTCATTGTCTCCTACAGTCATTGGCTCCAACTGTCTTTTATCTCATCAGCTCCAAATATATTTGGCCAGAATTCTACGATTCTAAGAGACTTTTTTGGACACAAGGCTACGAATCTAAAAGGATCTAGCTGGTTACGAGTTATTAATGGCTACGAGACTGCATAGCTAAAAGACCGCGTGGCTATGAAACTACATGTCTTTAAAGCTACAAGTATACAAGTCTACTCGGCTCCAACAACTCCAGCAGCATTATGTAATTATATTACATGACTACTTGTCTACGTAGCTACAATTCTACGAGGTCCAAAGTCATCATGACTACGCGACTTCGAGCACGACACTTCAAAAGTAATAAACATATTTCAATAAATAAATGCAAATAATAGTAAATTTATTAATTAAATTGTAAATTTCATTTCACTCCTTCTTTGTATCCATACAAAATAGTGATAATTCAATAAAAATGATTCAATTTTATTCATATATGTATGCAGAGGTTGATTTTATCATACAAAAGATAGAAAAATTTAAAAAAAAATTATTCCTCAAAGAATATAATATTTTTAATGCCTAAATGGTTTTATTGCAAAAACCTATTTCGACACTGTCTCAGGCCGAATATGATATTTCATTTTCTTCTCCTGATCAATCATTTCATCAATTGTTTGTTATGACATTGTCACGTTAAACTATCGTCCGTAAACCTACTTTACAGACAATAATTTTTTTTAGAAACTCAAACGTTATCTTATTTATAGTCATAACTGAGAGGTAAATATTTCCTGTTTAAATAAAAAAAATATTTTTTTCTATTATTAAATTTAACTAAGTTACGTTTTTGCAATACACATAATTTTGATTTAATTCATTTTGAAGTAGCAGACATTTATTCAAAATCATAATTCTATATATTTTTAGATTATTAACAATCACTAAACTGGCGGTGTTATGAAGCACTGGGGCAATATAACCAAAAAAATATATATTAAATGTAGCGATGAAAATATACATCCTTCAGGGACTCCTGAACTAGCTTAAAATAAAGATGACTTGTAATTTTTAACTAAATAGAAAGTTCGATTTATCTAATAGCTGGAGAACCATTCCATATATGTATCACATAAAACAAAGTTTGATAACTTATCAAGTATAATTAAATGATGGACTGTATCAAAAGCTTTTGAAATATCAAAATATCAGGCATCAGCCTGCCCCTATTAGAAATTCAATTATAAATAAAATTAAGAAAAGTAATTAAATTGGTAGAAACTGTCATATCGTCTCTGTTGATTTATGGATAATTTATTTTTTAAATATTTTGATGTTTAAAATTTTTATCCAATAAATTAGGAAAACCATTTAATAAGGAAATAAAGCAGCAAATACAAATATTTAATAAGAACCATTTTTATAAGTAGGAATTACATAACAATTTTCTCAGAAAAAACTTGAGATTTTTGAGTAGAAATGAATTATTGTTGTAATATTATATTGGAACCACCACTTAATATAAATTTTGGTATGCCATCAGGCCCTGTTGATGTAGAATATTCAAAGGCCTTCATATCCCACAGTACAAGAATTTGAAAAATCATGGAAATATATAATCTGTCAAAGTTCTTATTGGCAATGGGTACTATAGGATTATTGCAAAGGGGGCGTAACCACTTGAAAATTACTCAGGAAATACATTGAATAACAAAACAGGATCTTTTGAAACAGTATCATTAATTATTAAAGAGAGTTGATCAACATAGTAATTTTTCATAATATTGACATAGCACCAAAATGTTTTGGTAGTTTTTAATGTTATTATTAAATGTACGTGACCAGTGTTTTTTTTATCACGTTTGATTCGATTTTTGCCTTGTTTCCTGTACCTATCAAAAGAAACAGTATAGTAAATAGAATATAATGTAATTTATTCGGTAAAGTTTATGTAGGTAAATTTTTAAAAAAAATATATTTCATGGCTTTTAATTCACATGAAAACCAATGAGGATAATTGGAAGCCTCCATAGTAGTTAATGGAATAAATATTTGGATTTTTTTTAACTGTTCCGAGTTGATCATATAGAAATTTATCATCATAAGTATTATAGTATTTAGACTAATCGTGATTTTTAACGAATTAAAAACACTAATAAAATCACATTTTTTGTAATTTCTAAGCACAAAACGTAACTTATTAATGCCATTGACATAGTATATTGTAATTATAATATTTAAAGCAGGATGATATAAGTCTTCTTTAATAAGCTCATCTGCAGCGTGAGTAACAACACATTGAGGTAAACTGGAAAAACAAATATCTAAAAGTTTGCTATATGGAAGAATATTATTGTACTGAATAAGTACAAGGCTTCATATATATAAATTTATACAAAGCTTTGGTTTTGATTTTGGTATGGAAACTATTAATACTTAGTAGTTTTATTATACCAATATACACCTTGAACATTAAAATCATGAAGTATTACTTGGCAGGTACCAAGTTATTCTTCTAAATATTTAAAATAAAACGAACATACATTTGACGTTGTGTTTGGAGGCAAGTAGATATTCCCAAGAGTCACGCATTTGGTTGGAGATGTTTTAATACTTACCCAAACAGCATCTCTACCAGGGCAATCATATTTAATTATTGGTTTAACTGGCATAAATTGGTTTTTGTAAGCATCTTTTAAAGCACCATCCCCGCGTTTATTCGGTGTTAATAAACTATTTCTGTCATTTCTTAAGAAAACAATATTTGACGTCGTACCTCCGTGCCTCTGGGTTAAAGCCCGGATCACAGCCCTGTCCGCAGCGCGCCGCGGCTTTGGGAATGACGTCACTTCCGCTCCGTGCGCGCGAGAGCAGTGCGCCGGCGTCCTGGTCTCCAGTCCCGTGCGAGCCACCTTCGAGGCTAGACGCGGCCGCGAGACGTCCATAAACTCGCCGCTATTATCGCTTTTGTATTCTGTTCTATAGTGTGTATAATCTCTTTTTTATCGTTTTCTTTACCGTGTGCGTGAGTGTTGTTTTGTTTCTGGCGTGTTCGCGGGCCAAAACATGTGGACTAACACAACTAGCCTGCACCGCACATTTCTCCAGCGCGCGACGTCCCTCGGCAGCTACACGGGCCGGACGGTCCACCCCTGCCTCCCCGCAGGAGGCTGCTCTACGCGAGAGAGGTGGCGCCGGGCAACACTAGAAAACGGCCGAGCGACGTCCGCCACGTCTCCACGCATTCTACGGAGGCGGGTACGCGACATTTGGCGCCCGTATGTGTGGCGAACTGCAAGTCCACAGGAGAGCGCGTGCAGTGCGGGAAAAGAGTGTACAGTGAGTGATCAGACAGCGTGAAAATCCACCTGGGACAATGGATGGATTCACTTATTCACCTAAACAGTACTTCTGATCTCATCAACGCGAGGACGCAACCATTTCTTTCCCACGTTTTCAACACCTATCAGTTTCACGGTTCAGCTGATAACGCATCGCCGTCTCCCGTCCCGCAACCGGATTATATTTCCCGTCGATTCACCACCACCCCCCTCCAACGGGATAACGCACCGTGGTACCCCCTCCTTTTTCACCCTTTCGCCGTTCTGCCATCGGTGATCTTCGGGGCGCGCCGGCGGTGTTCGGGCGGGCGCGGTGATAGCCTGCGCGGGCAGGCTGCACAGACGGAGCGGCCACGTGGGCCCCGTGTTTGTAAACAATGCTGCCGCGCGGGTTGACAGTTACGTGCGCGACGTGTCAGCTACCGAAAGGAATGGACCTTGTGACAGGAGAGTGGCAGTGTCGGAACACGTGTACGTGCGCGCCACTGAGGCGCAGTGAGGTGAAGACAGAAACTGCTGAGGGTGTGTTGTTATGGGACAGGGATACATCATCAGAGCAGATGCATAGGGTAGCCCCAAACACAGCGAGTGCCGTGTACCGGGAAAAAGGGGGATGTGACGAGTGTAGAGGCTGCTCGGGCAACCGCGTCGGGTCGATGTTACCGAACCAGAATCCACCGTCGCCGAACCTAATTGACTGGGACACACCTACGAACTCGGCAGCGCCGCCAGTCGCGTACGCTGTGCGGGTTGCCACAGGGGCTGGGCGCATAGTGCTGCCAGAGTTTAGCGGGCTCGTGCACGAAGACCCACGGGAGTTTGTGCGGTGGTGTGAGAGGCGCATGTTACAGTGCAGTGTGCCGGTAGAGGAGTGGACCCAGCGCACAAGCGAACAGTTGCGTGGTCGAGCTCGTGAGTGGTGGACTCTGTGGGGGCGATACGATATGCAGTGGCGGGAGTTCTCCACGCGTCTCATGCAGCGATTTGATGACCGCCAGGCAGTCTTGAGCTGCAAGGCCCGTTTCTACGGCGAGGCGCAGAGGGACACGGAATCGGTGGAGAGATTCCTGGCGGGCAAGTTGCAGCTATATCGTCGCATAGCCCCAGGGGAAGCGCCGGAGCAAGCGTTGCCGGACGTGACCGCGTTAGTGCGGGAAGAATTACAACCCTTCCTCAGGCCGTATTGCAACGGGTCTGTTGAAGAATATGTGCGACAGGCCGTAGCCACGGAGGGCAACCTGCAGCGCATTCTGGGGCGACGGATAACTATGACCACTCCCGGACGAGAGCCCAGACACGAGTACAGAGCGCCCGCTCTCCCAGAGGGAGACATGCAGCTCGAACGTCCACGGCAGATGGTAGCACGGGCAATCGAAGGTCCACCGAGTGGCAGACGACAGACCACCGCACCAGAGTGGCGGAATGCGGGGAATCGGCGGGACGGAGGCCGACCACCCCAGTGTCGCCTTGGATGGCCGCAGGACACGTTCCATTGGCACCAGGACTGCCCAAGACAACAACAAAAACAACAACAACAACTGGCGGGAAACGGGCAGCAGGGGGTGTAGGACCAACAGTTCTGCCCCCACACCACCTAACCTCCTTCCCGAAGCCACGGCCGAGACACGCATAACACTGGGACAGCTCACTACCCCAGACGACCGGCTGATGCGGGTACCCGTAACTCTGAACGGGAGACCGACGGCTGCTCTCGTAGATACAGGTGCGAGCCATGTGTTCGTGGCCCAACACTTGGTGCCGCCAGCGGACGTCACACCGAGACGCTGTGCACTGCGTCTGGCCACGAGCACCGGAGTCGGGACAGCCATCGGGGACGCCATCATAACGGTGAGTGTGAGGGAGCTGGTTACCCAGACGGCAGCAGTTGTAGTAGAGGGACTCAGGGAGGACCTAGTGCTGGGACAGCCTTGGTTGGTAGAGCATGACACAGTGATAGCGCCGGCCTCTGGGCTAGTGAATGTTGGCAAACATGAGCGCCTGGCAGTGTATGCACTAGGTAGAGCACCACCTCCCCCGAGAGAGCCCACGAAGTTAGAAGATGTGGACAATGATGTACCCCCAGAGTATCAGGATGCATTCAGGCGGCTCATAAGGGAAAGGCAGAGCATCTTCGCCACTGCCGACCCACTCAGGCGCACAACGGTGACAGAACACCGAATCCCCACTATGCACGACCAACCAGTGTATGAGGCCCCCAGGGGATATGGTTTCCGCGAGCAACGGGTGATACGTGAGCAAGTGCACGAAATGTTGCGAGATGGTGTCATTGAACCCTCCAACAGCGCATACAACTCACGCATCGTCCTTGCTGCCAAGAAGGATGGGACCATGCGCTTCTGTGTGGACTTTCGTCCCCTGAATAGTGTCACCATTAGTTCTCCACCACCGCAGATCAGTGTGGACGAGGCCTTGGCAGGCCTGGGCAATGCACAAGTGTTCACGACCCTTGACTTACGTTCGGGGTATTGGCAGGTGCCAATACACCCAGGTGACAGAGAAAAGACTGCGTTCACGGTGCCCGATGGTAGACGATTTCAGTTCTGTGCCATGCCCTTCGGGCTCAAGTGCGCGCCGGCCACATTTCAAGCTATGATGGCCCGCGTACTGGAAGGGTACATTGGCCAGTTCGTGACAGCCTACCTCGACGACGTGATTGTGTACTCCAAGACCTGGGAGGACCATGTGCAGCACCTGTCCCTGGTCCTGGAGCGGCTCCAGATGCACCACTTGACCTGTGCCACACAGAAGTGTTACATTGGACGGAGAGAGGTGGAGTTTTTGGGGCATGTGGTGGATGCTGAGGGAAATCGTCCGCACCCGATGCACCTGGCGAAAATTGCAGAAGCTAAACCCCCTAGAACCCGCAAGCAGTTGCAGAAGCTCTTGGGCCTCGCCAACTGGCTGCGGAACTATATCCCGCAGTTCTCCACGCTCACTGCCCCTCTGACAGATCTTTTCTCACCACGACAGCGCTACCACTGGACACCGGCTGCACAGCAGGCGCTGGACAGCTTGAAGGCGGCTTTTCTCCGATCCCACACTCTGTCACGGATAAACCCCGAGAGGACGCTGTACGTGCAGACGGATGCGAGCGCCGAGGGGGTGGGCGCGGTGCTATATCAACGAGACGAAAACGGGGACAGGTGCATAATCGACTACGCCAGTGCCAAGTTCGGCCGCGCGGAACGGAATTACCACAGCAATGAACAGGAGTGCCTGGCTGTGGTATGGGCACTGAAGAAATACCGTCCCCACCTCGAGGGTAGGCAATTTGTATTGCGCACGGACAACCAATGCCTCACATGGTTGCGGACCCTCCAGGGGCGGAAAAGCAAACTCGTGAGGTGGGCGCTGTTTCTACAGTCATTCGACTTCGTTATGTAGCACGTTCCAGGAGTAGAAAACGAGCTGCCGGATGCCCTGTCACGGGACCCTGAGGAGGGATCGTGCCTGAAGGACGAGGTATCTTGGGATGAGATACTGCCACCTGGCCGTGAGACGGATCACCACCACCCAAGGGACCCAACCTGCCGCCTGCTTGCTCTAGGTGTAGACGACGACCCGCCTCCTGCGGACATGGTCGAGTTGAAACGTCGGGTGCACGATGCCCAACGCACCTCTCAGGATGCTGAGCGCAGACGCGCGAAGCAAATAGCGGAACCATGTGAGACCTGGACTACGAGGGACGGTGTGCTCTACATACGAGGACTGGGACCCGATCAGGAGTGGCGCACCTATGTCCCACCGGAGGCACGTGAAGCGGTGTTGCGCTTTATGCATGATCACGACCTGGCCGGACACCCTGGGGCAGACCAAACATGGCGGGCGGTCGGTCAGCACTACCACTGGCCCGGCATGGCCCGGGACGTGCGGGAGTACGTGAGGACTTGTGAGATGTGTCAAGAGCGGAAAGCGCGGCGGAGCGACGGGATGGAGCAACAACAGCCTCGCATTCCCACTACCCCTTTCCAGTCCGTCGCGCTGGATGTCATGGGGCCATATCCCCGCACAGCCCGGGGCAAGAGATTCCTGGTGGTAGTGACCGATCTCTTTACCCGTTGGGTAGAAGCTTACCCCACCAGCAATGTACGGGCCAACACCATTGGGACAATATTGCAAACGGAATTCTTCCCACGTTGGGGCTACCCGAGAGACCTTCTGACGGACAATGCCAGCCAAATCGTCGGGAGGCAGTGGCGGGAGATGTGCAACTCGTGGCACGTCGAACACCGGACCACACCTGCCTACCACCCCCGAGCCAACCCGATGGAAAGGCGAAACCAAGAGTTGAAAGTCCAGATGCGCATAAGGCTGGGTAGCGACCATACTAAGTGGGACAACCATCTTGCAGAGGCTCTGTTTTGTATCCGTCGCAGAACCAATGCAGCCACAGGAATGACCCCGGCGGAAATGGTCCAAGGCCACAATTTGCCCTTGCCAGGAGAATGGACAGCCCACGGGGTAGCCGATGAAGAAGAAGATCCAGAGGAGCGCCGTCAACGGCGAGAGGCAGAAATGACAACAGCGCTCGAACACCAGAGGGCCTATACTCGCCAGATAACACCGCAGACGACCCGAATGCCACCGGAACTCCAACCTGGAGAACTGGTATACGTGCGCACGCAGCCTCTGTCCAGCGCGCCGAAGAACTACAGTGCCGGGTTGAGCCCCAGATGGTCGGGACCACACCCGATCCTTAAACGGCTAAGTAGGAGCACCTACCTAGTCCGCCTTGATGGACGGCGGGCGCGAAAAGTGCACCGAGACACCATATGGAGAACATCAGTCCCAGGAGAAAATTTGGTCTCTGAAGATGTCACCCTGGTAGAAGTGGACGAAACGCCTACTTCCGACGACTCGATCACACCCCGAGGCATGCGGGGCCTGTTCTATGCCACCCCCAGCCCCGAAACAGCGACCCTGGAAACAGCAGGAAGCTCGGCCACAAGTCCGAGGCGACGCCGTCGGAGACGCACGACGCGGACACAGATCGATGACGTCACCGGGATGCCCGAGGCGGGCGCCGATGCGGCGGGCGAACAACCTCTGGTGACCGAGCCGGACAAGGAGGAGGCAGATGAGCCACTCTCCCCCACCCGAGGTGGATGGGGACATGGTGCCTCCCTCGCCTACGCAGAGTTCAGAGTCACAGTCGAGGAGCCGGCTGAGACGACCCCGAGACGCAACCGGCGACGTCGGCGAGCCCCACGTTACTTGGCAGACTATGTCACAGGCTCGGAGCTGGACGCGTTTGTGTACGACAACCCGGCGAGTACGGGGCGAGAAAGGCAGCCCTAACTCCAACGACCGCTGTGGGAGAGGGCGTCCCGATCCTGCTGCCTCGGGTGGAAGCACGGACGGCATTGACCTGGGCTTATCCAGGGGGGGGCATCTGACGTCGTACCTCCGTGCCTCTGGGTTAAAGCCCGGATCACAGCCCTGTCCGCAGCGCGCCGCGGCTTTGGGAATGACGTCACTTCCGCTCCGTGCGCGCAAGAGCAGTGCGCCGGCGTCCTGGTCTCCAGTCCCGTGCGAGCCACCTTCGAGGCTAGACGCGGCCGCGAGACGCTCCATAAACAGGCCGCTATTATCGCTTTTGGATTCTGTTCAATAGTGTGTATAATCTCTTTTTTATCGTTTTCTTTACCGTGTGCGTAAGTGTTGTTTTGTATCTGGCGTGTCCGCGGGCCAAAACACGTGGACTAACACAACTAGCCTGCACCGCACATTTCTCCAGCGCGCGACGTCCCTCGGCAGCTACACGGGCCGGACGGTCCACCCCTGCCTCCCCGCAGGAGGCTGCTCTACGCGAGAGAGATGGCGCCGGGCAACACTAGAAAACGGCCGAGCGACGTCCGCCACGTCTCCACGCATTCTACGGAGGCGGGTACGCGACATATTGATCCGTGAAATAATGAGAGTTAAAACCTTGATCATTAAACCAACTTTCCTAAAGCAAAAAATATTATAATGAGACTTTAAAAGCTTTTCAAAAAATTCAATTGACTTGGTTCGTTAACATCTTAGATTTTGGTATCCAACTAATCACTCCTTGGAAACTGGATGCCAAGGAAATGGTACCTGTGCTTCTCCTAACACCTATATTGGAGTTGAATCAAATTAAGTAGATGAAGATGCAGTTACAAAGGTATGTAAGGGTTGATGATTCGATTTACATGCCTCAGCCGGATCGACTGAGGTAGAAACGTTGGAGGCAATTTTTTAGAAATGCAGCTTACCATAAAAGGGGCAAGAATACTATGTTGTTGATTATATTATAGCTTTACTCCAAAACATAGATGTGAAATGAATCATACGAATTAAACTTGGTACGGAGTTTAGTCACTTAAATTGGGAAAGTCGAGTTTAGTGGATATATTACCAATAATCTCCTGTTCTTCTACTGACGGATCAAACCTAGTAACAAAAAGTGTTTGGTTCTTTTAAAGGCAGGTATAAGTACGGTTTTAAGGGTAGATACATTTCTAATGCCCACTTGTGTAGGCGTTTTCTTGTGTTCATGGTCATGTTTGTTGTTGGAGTTCCCGTTGGTTTTGGACTTACGCCCGTGTTGCACCAAAGTAAAAGCTTCGTCATCAACGTGGTGTTTGTTTTTTGTTCAAACTCTTTACGTCGTCATTACCGTTTAGTAGAATGTAGGTCGGCGGTCTGACTTCGTTCAACCCGAGACCCCCGGATTTTCGATACGGTGAACCCTCTTACCGTTGCATGGTTTCTTTAGTGCATGACTGTAGAAATTCACGCAAATTAATTTTAATAAACAGTAATTGTTTTAACTGAAGAAGCTCCTTTTTTATCACGGCCGTTTCCCACGTGAATCAATCAGAAGAATTTTCAAAACAAAATTTTCACTTTTTAACTCATCAACTTTCTCACAAAGTGATTTAACAATATAAATTAACTCTTAAATATTAGTAGAATCTACTTTAGATTCTTCTTTCGTCCGTTTATCCAGGCTTCCTTTGTCTTTTTTATCGGTTTATTTTGCTCCCGTACTCTCTGGGAGAGTTCTGAACAGTTTGTGTTCTTATCTAACTCCAGTGAATATGAGTAGTATGTAAATGGGAATACTGAAACTGGCTTCTTGCTGTGGATTGTGATTGTCGGTCCACCATCTTGGATTGTGACCTCACGGCGGCCATCTTGGATGAGCGTAACGGGACACAGTGTAACGGGACACAGCGTAACGGGACAAGTAAATCACGGCGGCCATCTTGGATGACCGTGACCTTGACCTTTGGCTTGACCATTTAACTAGTCCTTGACACCGGCAGACATATTGTATCCGCACATATTAGATCCGCCATATTGGAGCCGACATCTTTAAATCGAGCGCCCCACTCATTATGTTGAAATTTTCGTCTCTGTCGCCATATTTTTTTCCCGTTTCAATAGAGGCCACAATCTTGGGTACCGTCGACTTTGTTTCTGCTGTTTGTTCCTAGATAGCGCCAGCGTCGCTCTTGATTTTTTTCTGTTCTACTGGAGGCCGCCATCTTGGATAAAGTCGACTTTGTTTCTGTTGTTTGTTCCTAGAGAGCGCCAGCGTCGGTCTGTCACATCAAATAAGTTCGATGTTTTATTACCTTCCATAGCTATTATTGTCCTTATCGACATATTAATTTAAATTTTTATGAAAAATACATTGGAAGTGCTGTGACTAGCACCAACGCATCTCTGATCTTAAAGTTGAAAAACATACGCTTTTAACCGCACGGCCATCGAGACATTTATCAGACTGAGAATTAAATAAGGTATATATAAAAATAACATGCATATTCGGACTTGTAATTTTTTTTAATTTTAAGTAATAATAGCACTAACTGTTCGAAACAGAACCAACATCTTGTATTAAGACGTAACTGTTGCAATTATTGTTACGGTCGCCATCTTGAAAATCCGTAAATTTTAAGTAAGAATGTTAGGAAAAATTTTAAAAATCTTTTAAAAAATATATTTAATCGAACATATTAATAAAAAATATTATAAAATATAACTTAAAACCACTGTTGCACTTATCGTTACGGTCGCCATCTTGGATTACATAAATGTTGCATGTTTCGTTACTTCCCATTATCTTGGTTGTGTACGATGCCATCCTTACACTTTATGTTACGACCGCCATATTGGATCCTATTAACGTTGCAAATTCCGTTACGCCCACCATCTTAAACTTGTATATTTATATCCGATTTTAATGAAAAAAATTTAAAATTCATCAGAAAATTTACTTATTAGAATACTGATTGATTAGATCGATTTCCGTCCTTTGTTCGTAACTGCTAAGAGCACAAAAAACCATCAGATCCTTCCTCCACAGAAGCCACCTACAGACAGTCCTACCACCAATACCAAGGTATATAACGTCAGCTGGTATGACGTCATGTCAGCCATCTTGTCTTCGTCCGCTGGAGACAGTCATATAGTTTTCATCTGATAGAATGTGCTGGTGACATGTTAGTATAATTTTCTGTTCACCATGCATTTAACCTCTTCCGTTGGCATTGAACTTTGACCTTGAACTTTAACCTTTACCTTAAAAATTGACCTTCAATATGATCTTTGAATTAGTCCTTGACGACCATCATGGATCCGACATTTTATGTTCAGTACATGCTAACAGGAGCTACCGCCTGCAAGTGGTCATTGCCACCATCTTGTTTTCATCTGCTGGAGGACACCATCTTGTGTGTCCTCGTCTTAACATCATGCTAGTTTTATTCTAACCTGCTACAATTCAGTAACCATTTATTATTACTGAGGTGCCCGCCATCTTGAAATTTGGACGCCATCTAGAAATCATGTAATTATTTACCTAGAAATGCGGGGAAAAATTCCAAAAGTCTCCGAAAAAATTTATTATTAACATACAAATTGGATCGATGGATTCCTGTCCACGGTTAGATTCTTGATCAGTGACAGTTGTAACTAATTAATAAATAACTTTTAGATTCTGTTTTCCATAACCTTTCGCAGAGTTTATTAATCATTGACTCTACGAAAAACAAATCAAGACAATATACCTGACCAACGAATAAATACAGTGCCGATTAGCCTAAAATGAAAGTCTAATTATCAAAAATCTGAATAACCTATAAGCCGTTCATGTACAAAGCCACACATACAGGCAAATTGTGTTCAGACCATGAGACCGAGTCATGACAATATCAGGCGTATAGGCTAGTCATTTCAGGACCACATTACCTTCTTCGTCGTTAGCTATTTATATTCAATTAGTCCATCGTCATATTTTTTAAACATACTAAAGGACCAAGTGAACTTGAATAATATTTTAGTAACAACAAGAGGTTTTGAACTAGTAAATATTCAGTCACTAAATTTTGTACTACGCGCAATCAGCAAAAAGGAAGCACCGACAACGAAAAGGCAGCACTTTTGAAAGTACCGACAACGAAAATGCAGCACATTAGTCATTGGCTCTAATATTTATTGGCTCCAATATTAATTGGCTCCAATATTCATTGGCAGCATTATTCATGGGCCCCAATATTCATTGGCTCCAATTGCTCCAACAGGCTCCAAAAGACTCCATCTAGCTCCAAAAGTCTCCATCAGTCTTTTGGCTCCAACAGTCTTTTGGCTCCAATATTCACTGGATCCAATATTCATTGGCTCCAATATTCATTAGCTCTAATATTTTAATTGGCTCCAATATTCATTTTTGTCCAATATTCATTGGTTCCAGTATTCATTGGCTCTAATATCCATTGGCTCCAATTGCTCCAAATGCTCTACCAGGCTCCAAAAGACTCTATCAGGCTCCAAAAGGCTCCATCAGTCTTTTGGCTCCAACAGTCATTTGGATCCAATATTCACTGCCTCCAATAGTCATTGGCACCAATATTCATAGGCTCCAATATTCATTGGCTCCAATATTCATTGGCTCCAATATTCATTGGCTCAAATAGTCATTGGCTCCATCAGTCTAGTGACTCCATTAGTCATGGGCTCCTACAGACATTGGATCCAACTGTCTTTTGTCTAATCAGCTCCAAATATATTTGGCCAGAATTCTACGAGTCTAAGAGACTTTGAGGCCACAAGGCTACGAGTCTAAAATGATCTAGCTGTTTACGAGTTATACATGGCTGCGAGACTGCATGGCTAAAAGACCGCGTGGCTACGAAACTACATGTCTTTGAAGCTACAAGAATACAAGTCTACTCTGCTCCAACTACTCCAGCAGCATTATGTTATTATATTACATGACTACTTGTTTACGTAGCTACAAGTCAACGAGGCTACTTGTTTACGTAACAACAATTCTACAAGGTCCCATGTCAACATGACTACGCGACAACGAGCCATGAGGTTACGAGACGACGTGACTAAGAATCTTCAAGTTTTTACGATATTGCGTGGCTACAGAGCTACGAAGCTTTTATAAACACGAGTTAACGTGACTGCGAGGATAGAGGCCTTAGGTCTGCATGAGTACTTGACTACGAAGCTACTCGACTACGAGGCTACAATTGACGCATCTGTCTTCGTCGGAAATTTCTCTTTTGCTCCAACTTAACCATCAGCTATATGTTATATGATTACAAAGCTACTAGCTTACGTAGCTTCAAGTCTACGAGGCTCCAATGCATCATAACTACAAGACAACGAGCCATGTGGTTACGAGACTATGCGATTACGAGTCTTCAAGTTTACGTGATCGCGAGGCTTTAGGACTACGAAGCTTCCAGAACGCCTGGTTACGAGACTACAATAGAACCATTCTGGTGAGAGTTAATTTATTTAATGAAAAGGTACTTGTTGCAAGAAGTTCCGTTTTTCAATAAAAAATAACGCCACAAATTGCTTACAGGTAAATAATATTTATTTATTTGCTGCATTACTAATTGGCCACGTGGCTACGAAACTTCTTGTCTCTAACTGACTACAATAGGACCATTCAGTGGACTACGTGACTACGAATCTTCAAGTTTACTAGACTGCGAGGCTACAGAGCTACGAAGCCTCTTGAACACGAGTTTACGCGACTGCGAGGATACAGGACTACAAGTCTGCATGAGTAAATTACTACGAAGCTACTCGTCTACAAGGCTCCAATTGCCGCATCTGTCTTCGTCGGAATTTTCTCTTTTGCTCCAACTACTCCAGCAGCAATATGTTATAATGTTACATGACTACTTGTTTACGTAGCTGGAAGTCTACGAGGCTACTTGGATACGTAGCTACAATTCTACGAGGTCCCAAGACATCATGACTACGCGACTACAAGGCATGATGTTACGAGACTACATGACTACGAATCTTCATGTTTACGAGACTGTGAGGCTACAGAGCTACGAAGCTTCTTGAACACAAGTTTACATGACTGTGAGGATACAGGACTACAAGTCTGCAATCGTTCTTGACTACGAAGCTACTCGTCTACAAAACTTCAGTTGCCGCATCTGTCTTCGACATAATTTTTTCTTTTGCTCCAACTGCACCTTCAGTATTATGTTATAAGATTACAAGGCAGTAGTATAGGATAGCCGGAGCTGGGACACGGGTCCGGGGCGAGGAGCAGGAGCCGAGCCACATCTCTGACGTCACGTCCATCTCTGACATCACAGCGGCCATCTTGGATGAGTCTAACGGGTCTTAGTGTAACGGGACACAGCGTAACGGGACAAGAAGATCACGGCGGCCATTTTGGATCTGCCATCTTGGATCCGCCATTTTGGATGACGTAATTGTGTTCTCGAAAATTCCGGCGATGTGTTTTCCGCCATATTGGATGATGACGTCAAACATTCTTTTGCCTTGGAGTCTAGCGAAGTCATCCATCTATTGCGATCATTAGTGAGCATCCTGCATCCTGCATAAAATAACTAAATATTATTTACCTGCAAGTAACATGTGGCGACATCTGTTGTTGAAAAGCAGAACTACTTGCAACAAGTACCTTTGAATGAGATAAATTAATTCTCGCTGATGAAATAATTAAAAAATTCTATTTAAGTAATATATCTAATTTAAAACCCTTAGTTTGCGCCTGGTATTAGTCTCAGTAACTAATATGAATCCTGATTTGGGATTAGTTGCTGTATCGAAACGTCATCACTGTAGATACTGTAGCAAGGTGTTTACCTTGAGAAAGAATGCTAAACGACATGAGAGAAGCGAGTGTAATTTGGGTCCTTGTCAAAAACCATTTCATTGCAGTCAGTGTCAGAAATCCTTTGGTAGAAGATATTACTTGGATAGACATTACAAGACCTGTACAATTAAGATGAATAAATATAACGAAGACTGGGCTACAACATCGCGAAAGAGGAACGAAGGCGAAAAAGCTAATGCTAAAATTACTGATCTAGATCAAGATAATAATTTAAAATTTAAAACAAACGAAGGAAGTTTGAAACCACATTATAAATGAAAATATATTTACTCCAATATCTAGTCGTCTCCATGAAAATGTGAAAGATGGAGAACCACCTGAAGCTTACAAGGTCGAAGACTTTGATGAATCATCTGAGGCTGGCATGATTGAAGATTGTGGTGACACATCTGAGGCTGACATGATTGAGTACTGTACTGAAGCACCTAAAGCAGGCAAGATCGAAGACTGTGATGGCAGTCTGAGACCAAAACGATGGAAACGACGTAATAAAATAAATTATTCTGATCAAGTTTGTGGTGCTGACATGATTGAAGACTGTGGTGACACATCAGAAGCTGGCATGAACGAAGACTGTGCTGACACATCTAAGGCTGGCATTATTGAGTACTGTGCTGAAGCCCCAAAAGCATGCAAGAGCGAAGACTGTGATGGTGGTTTGAGACCAAAACGATGGAAACGTCGTAATAAAATAAATTATCCTGATCAAGCTTGTGATAATCACTGGCACGATGACGAAAGTGACCTTGTGTTTGGTGTTAAAACGATATACACCAGAGATAATATTTATTATAAACATGCAAAGATGATGAACGCAGCAGAAGAGATTGATTAAACCTCATGGGAAGAGCCTAAAATATTGGTAACAGGCTACGACTACTACATGGATCGCTTTGTGCAGGAAACTATTCGAACATTAAAGAAATATCCTTCATACTCAAAGAACTGAGGGAAGCTGGCTACATACAATAATGGCTTAAATTAAATGTATGTGCATAAACTTGAAGATAAATTAATATATTTTATTTCCAAATGGTATCTACCATTTATTGAAATCTGATTTCTTAATAAAACTT
The DNA here is from genome assembly GCF_032445375.1 of Bacillus rossius redtenbacheri. Taxonomy (NCBI): domain Eukaryota; kingdom Metazoa; phylum Arthropoda; class Insecta; order Phasmatodea; family Bacillidae; genus Bacillus; species Bacillus rossius. Next base: position 42,227,314 of record NC_086331.1, on the reverse strand, counting down.
ATAACTTAAAGGTGCAAAATACGTTACCACTGCCAGTAAAAATGTATACTAATAAAGACATGTTAGTAATCATGCCAAGTTCGATAAGAAAAGTAATTGGAATCAGTTGGAACCAATTGAAGATGGAGCTCTTGGAGCAATTGGAGCCTTTTAAAGCATTTGGAGCTATCAAGCATTTGGAGCCATTTGGAGCTGTGTTAAGCATTTGGAGGCTGTTGGAGCATTTGGAGCTGCTGGAGACATTTGGAGCTGTCAAGCATTTGGAGGCTGTTTGGAGAATTTGGAGCCATTTGGAGCTGTGTTAAGCATTTGGAGGCTTTTGGAGCCATTTGGAGGCCGTTTGGAGCATTTGGAGCCATTTGTAGCTGTGTTAAGCATTTGGAGGCTGTTGGAGCATTTGGAGCCTTTTTTTTGGAGGCTGTTGGAGCATTTGGAGACCGTTTGGAGCATTTGGAGCCATAATAGAGCTGTGTTAAGCATTTGGAGGCTGTTGGAGCATTTGGAGCCTTTTGAAGCATTTGGAGCCTTTTGGAGTCATTTGGAGCATTTGGAGCCTTTTGAAGCATTTGGAGCTGTCAAGCATTTGGAGTTGTCAAGCATTTGTAGGCCGTTTGGAGCATTTGGAACCATTTGGAGCTGTGTTAAGCATTTGTAGGCCGTTTGGAGCATTTGGAGCCATTTGGAGCTGTGTTAAGCATTTGGAGACTGTTGGAGCTGTTGGAGCCATTTGGAGGCCGTTTGGAGCATTTGGAGCCATTTGGAGCTAAGAAGTAGTCGTTGCACGTCTATTCAGGGCTAAATGTTTATAAGATTGCTGGCTTTCGCAAGTGATTCTGTAGTTGGATATAAATTGTATAATAAATATTATGTTTGTAAAAGACTTTGAGGTGTTTTATTTCTCGAACCTTACGCTTTTCTGGTATTTTTTAAAATGAAAGTTGTTTTGTATCGTCCAAGGATCGAACCAAGGACCTTAGTCGATCTAATCAATCAGTATATAGATTGCAAATTTATTTAATGAATTTTGAACTTTTTCCCGAATCTGTAGCATTACAATTACGAATCTCCAATATGGTGGTCTTGATGTCTGATAGGATGATGGTAGTAGAGGATTTAGAGTCTCTTTAAGAATTTTTAACATGGTTTATTGAAATTATTATTTTTTATATAAAATTAAATGTTTTGCGTCATTCAGGGATCGAACCAAGGACTGGAGCGGATCTAATCAATATGTAAGTTAATGAGTGATTTTTTTGATGAATTTTGGATTTTTTCCTGCTTTTCTAGCTACATTATTACATGATTTCAAGATGGCGGCCGAATTTCAAGATGGCGGGGGGCACCTCGGTAGTAAATGATTACTGCACTGTAGGGGGTTAGAATAAAATTATCCAGATGGAAATGTACTCTATAATACGAGTACAGACAAGATGGTGTACTCCAGATGGTGGTAGCTCCTGGTGGCATGTATTAAACATAAATTGTCGGATCCATGATGGTCGACAAGGTCAAAGTCAAATTCAAGGTCAAATTTCAAGGTCAAGGTCAAAGTTCAAGGTCAAGGTCAAATTTCAAGGTCAAGGTCAAAGATCAAGGTGAAGGTTAAATATCAAGGTGAAGATCAAAATTCAAGGTCAAGGTCAAATTTCAAGGTAAAGATCAAATTTCAAGGTCAAGGTCAAAGTTCAAGGTCAAGGTCAAACTTCAAGGTCAATGTCAAATATTAAGGTCAAATTTCAAGGTCAAGGTCAAATTTCAAAGTCAAGGTCAAATTTCAAAGTCAAGGTCACACTTCAAGGTCAACAGTTGAGGACAAAAGTTTAGTGACCAGATAATTATACTAACATGGTATCAGCACACTGTAACAGACGAAAACAAGATGGTGGTCTCCAGCGGATGAACACAAGATGTCGGACATGACGTCATACAAGTTGACGATATATACCTTGGTATTGTTGGTGGTAGATCAGTCTAGGTAGCTTTCATGGAGGAAGGATTGACTGTTTACTCTCGCCGGGAATCGAACCAAGGACGTACATCGATATAATCAAACAGAATTCCAATACGTTAATTTTTTGATGAATTTTGGAATTTTTTTCATTAAAATCGGATAATAAATAAAGATTTTCAAGATGGCGTCCAAATTTTAAGATGGCATACATGACGTCATACTGCCGGATTATATATATGATTTGAAACATGTGGTGGGAGTCAGTCTGCTTGCAGCCACCGCGGGGGAAGGATCGGTCGCCATTTTTATTTTTTTTTGCCCTCACCGGGTTCGAACCAAGGACTCCGAGCTCCGTGTCGTTAATGTATGATTTTTATAAATAATTTATTAAAATTTTATTATTTGAATTTTTTTTATAATTTTTAAAAAAAATTTCATTAAAATCGGATGATAAATAAAAAAGTTAAAGATGGCGAACGTAACGAAAATTGCAACGGTGACGTCATCATCCAATATGGCGGAAAACACATCGCCGGAATTTTCGTGAACGGAATTACTTCATCCAAAATGGCGGATCCAAGATGGCGGATCAAAAATGGCCGCCGTGATCTACATGTCCCGTTATGCTGTGTCCCGTTACACTTTGTCCCGTTACACTCATCCAAGATGGCCGCCGTGATGTCAGAGATGGACGTGACGTGAAGTAGACTTGTATTCTTGTAGCTTCAAAGACATGTAGTTTCGTAGCCACGCGGTCTTTTAGCCATGCAGTCTCGTAGCCATGTATAACTCGTAAACAGCTAGATCATTTTAGACTCGTAGCCTTGTGGCCTCAAAGTCTCTTAGACTCGTAGAATTCTGGCCAAATATATTTGGAACTGATTAGACAAAAGACAGTTGGAGCCAATGTCTGTAGGAGCCAATGACTAATGGAGTCACTAGACTGATGGAGCCAATGACTATTTGAGCCAATGAATATTGGAGCCAATGAATATTGGAGTCAATGAATATTGGAGCCAATGAATATTGGAGCCTATGAATATTGGAGCCAATGACTATTGGAGGCAGTGAATATTGGAGCCAAATGACTGTTGGAGCCAAAAGACTGATGGAGCCTTTTGGAGCCTGATAGAGTCTTTTGGAGCCTGGTAGAGCATTTGGAGCAATTGGAGCCAATGGATATTAGAGCCAATGAATACTGGAACCAATGAATATTGAAGAAAAATGAATATTGGAGCCAATGAATATTGGAGCCAATGAATATTGGATCCAATGAATATTGGATCCAGTGAATATTGGAGCCAAAAGACTGTTGGAGCCAAAAGACTAATGGAGACTTTTGGAGCTTGATGGAGCCTTTTGGAGCCTGTTGGAGCAATTGGAGCCAATGAATATTGGGGCCCATGAATAATGCTGCCAATGAATATTGGAGTCAATTAATATTGGAGCCAATAAATATTAGAGCCAATGACTAATGTGCTGCCTTTTCGTTGTCGGTACTTTCAAAAGTGCTGCCTTTTCGTTGTCGGTGCTTCCTTTTTGCTGAATGCGTGTAGTACAAAATTTAGTGACTGAATATTTACTAGTTCAAAACCTCTTGTTGTTACTAAAATATTATTCAAGGTCACTTGGTCCTTTAGTATGTTAAAAAAAAATATGACGATGGACTAATTGAATATAAATAGATAACGACGAAGAAGGTAATGTGGTCCTGAAATGACTAGCCTATACGCCTGATATTGTCATGACTCGGTCTCATGGTCTGAAGACAATTTGCCTGTATGTGTGGCTTTGTACATGAAAGGCTTATAGGTTATTCAGATCATTGAAAATTAGACTTTCATTTAAGGCTAATCGGCACTGTATTTATTCGTTGGTCAGGTATATTGTCTTGATTTGTTTTTCGTAGAGTGAATGATTAATAAACTCTGCGAAAGGTTATTAAAAACAGAATCTAAAATTTATTTATTAATTAGTTATAACTGTCACTGGTCAAGAATCTAACCGTGAACAGGCATCCATCGATCCAATTTGTATGTTAATAATAAATTTTTTCGGAGACTTTCGGAATTTTTCCCCGCATTTCTAGGTAAATAATTACATGATTTCTAGATGGCGCCCAAATTTCAATATGGAGGGCACCTCAGTAATAATAAATGATTACTGAATTTTAGCAGGTTAGAATAAAACTAGCATGATGTTAAGATGAGGACACACAAGATGGTGTCCTCCAGCAGACGAAAACAAGATGGTGGCAATGACCACTTGCAGGCGGTAGCTCCTGTTAGCATGTACTGAACATAAAATGTCGGATCCATGATGGTCGTCAAGGACAAATTCAAAGATCATATTGAAGGTCAATTTTCAAGGTAAAGGTTAAAGTTCAAGGTCAAAGTTCAATGCCAACAGAAGAGGTTAAATGCATGGTGAACAGAAAATTATACTAACATGTCGCCAGCACATTCTATCAGATGAAAACAATATGACTGTCTCCAGCGGACGAAGACAAGATGGCTGACATGACGTCATACCAGCTGACGATATATACCTTGGTATTGGTGGTAGGACTGTCTGTAGGTGGCTTCTGTGGAGGAAGGATCTGATGGTTTTTTGTGCTCTTAGCAGTTTCGAAGAAAGGCGGAAATCGATCTAATCAATCAGTATTCTAATAAGTAAATTTTTTGATGAATTTTAATTTTTTTCATTAAAATCGGATATAAATATACAAGTTTAAGATGGTGGGCATAACGGAATTTGCAACGTTAATAGGATCCAATATGGCGGTAGTAACATAAAGTGTAAGGATGGCATCGTACACAACCAAGATAATGGGACGTATCGAAACTTGCAACATTTATGTAATCCAAGATGGCGACCGTAACGATAATTGCAACAGTTGTTTTAAGTTATATTTTATAATATTTTTTATTAATCTGTTCAATTAAATATATTTTTTAAATGATTTTAAAAATTTTTCCTAACTTTCTAACTTAAAATTTACGTATTTTCAAGATGGCGACCGTAACGATAATTGCAACAGTTACGTCTTAATACAAGATGTTGGTTCTGTTTCGAACAGTTAGTGCTATTATTACTTAAATTTAAAAAAAATTACAAGTCCGAATATGCATGTTATTTTTACATATACCTTATTTAATTCTCAGTCTGATAAATGTCTCGATTTCCGTGCGGTTAAAAGCGTATGTTTTCAACCTTAAGATCAGAGATGCGATGGTGCTAGTCACAGCACTTCCAATGTATTTTTCATAAAAATTTAATTTAATATGTCGATAAGGACAATAATAACATCGAACTTATTTGATGTGACAGACCGACGCTGGCGCTCTCTAGGAACAAACAACAGAAACAAAGTCGACTTTATCCAAGATGGCGGCCTCCAGCAGAACAGAAAAAAATCAAGAGCGACGCTGGCGCTATCTAGGAACAAACAGCAGAAACAAAGTCGACGGTACCCAAGATTGTGGCCTCTAGTGAAACAGAAAAACAAAAATATGGCGACAGAGACGAAAATTTCATCATAATGAGTAGGCGCTCGATTTAAAGATATCGGCTCCAATATGGCGGATCCAATATGTGCGGATACAATATGTCTGCCGGTGTCAAGGACTAGTTAAATGGTCAAGCCAAAGGTCAAGGTCACGGTCATCCAAGATGGCCGCCGTGATTTACTTGTCCCGTTACGCTGTGTCCCGTTACACTGTGTCCCGTTACGCTCATCCAAGATGGCCGCCGTGAGGTCACAATCCAAGATGGTGGACCGACTATCACAATCCACAGCAAGAAGCCAGTTTCAGTATCCCCATTTACATACTACTCATATTCACTGGAGTTAGATAAGAACACAAACTGTTCAGATCTCTCCCAGAGAGTACGGGAGCAAAATAAACCGATAAAAAAGACAAAGGAAGCCTGGATAAACGGACGAAAGAAGAATCTAAAGTAGATTCTACTAATATTTAAGAGTTAATTTATATTGTTAAATCACTTTGTGAGAAAGTTGATGAGTTAAAAAGTGAAAATTTTGTTTTGAAAATTCTTCTGATTGATTCACGTGGGAAACGGCCGTGATAAAAAAGGAGCTTCTTCAGTTAAAACAATTACTGTTTATTAAAATTAATTTGCGTGAATTTCTACAGTCATGCACTAAAGAAACCATGCAACGGTAAGAGGGTTCACCGTATCGAAAATCCGGGGGTCTCGGGTTGAACGAAGTCAGACCGCCGACCTACATTCTATTAAACGGTAATGACGACGTAAAGAGTTTGAACAAAAAACAAACACCACGTTGATGACGAAGTTTTTACTTTGGTGCAACATGGGCGTAAGTCCAAAACCAACGGGAACTCAAACATCAAACATGACCATAAACGCAAGAAAACGCCTACACAAGTGGGCATTAGAAATGTATCTACCCTTAAAACCGTACTTATACCTGCCTTTAAAAGAACCAAACACTTTTTGTTACTAGGTTTGATCCGTCAGTAGAAGAACAGGAGATTATTGGTAATATATCCACTAAACTCGACTTTCCCAATTTAAGTGACTAAACTCCGTACCAAGTTTAATTCGTATGATTCATTTCACATCTATGTTTTGGAGTAAAGCTATAATATAATCAACAACATAGTATTCTTGCCCCTTTTATGGTAAGCTGCATTTCTAAAAAATTGCCTCCAACGTTTCTACCTCAGTCGATCCGGCTGAGGCATGTAAATCCAATCATAAAGCCTTACATACCATTGTACCTGCATCTTCATATACTTAATTTGATTCAACTCCAATATAGGTGCTGGGAGAAGCACAGGTACCATTTCCTTGGCATCCAGTTTCCAAGGAGTGATTAATTGGATACCAAAATCTAAGATGTTAACGAACCAAGTCAATTGAATTTTTTGAAAAGCTTGTAAAGTCTCATTATAATATTATTTGCCTCAGGAAAGTTGGTTTAATGATCAAGGTTTTAACTCTCATTATTTCACGGATCAATATTGTTTTCTTAAGAAATGACAGAAATAGTTTATAAACACCGAATAAACGCGGGGATAATGCTTTAAAAGATGCTTACAAAAACCAATTTATGCCAGTTAAACCAATAATTAAATATGATTGCCCTGGTAGAGATGCTGTTTGGGTAAGTATTAAAACATCTCCAACCAAATGCGTGACTCTTGGGAATATCTACTTGCCTCCAAACACAACGTCAAATGTATGTTCGTTTTATTTTAAATATTTAGAAGAATAACTTGGTACCTGCCAAGTAATACTTCATGATTTTAATGTTCAAGGTGTTGATTGGTATAATAAATCTTCTAAGTATTAATATTTCCCATACCAAAATCAAAACCAAGGCTTTGTATAAATTTATATATATGAAGCCTTGGACTTATTCAGTACAATAATATTCTTCCATATAGCAAATTTTTTAGATATTTGTTTTTCCAGTTTACCTCAATGTGTTGTTACTCACGCTGCAGATGAGCTTATTAAAGAAGACTTATATCATCCTGCTTTAAATATTATAATTACAATATGCTATGTCAATGGCATTAATAAGTTACGTTCTGTGCTTAGAAATTACAAAAATTGTGATTTTATTAGTGTTTTTAATTCGTTAAAAATCACGATTGGCCTAAATACTATAATACTTATGATGATAAATTTCTATCTGATCAACTCAAAATAGTTTTAAAAAAATCAAAATATTTATCCCATTAACTACTATGGAGGCTTCCAATTATCCTCATTGGTTTTCATGTGAATTAAAAGCCATGAAATATATATTTTTTTAAATTTACCTACATAAACTTTACCGAATAAATTACATTATATTCTACTTACTATACCTTTTTCTTTTGATAGGGGAGGCCGGGGCTATTTGCAACACTTTTTACATTTGGCATTGTAGCATTTATGTTTCGATAAAAAACAAACTATAATAAAGGGAATGTTTTCTTAGAAACTCTTAGGTGTCACATAACATTACCAGAACATAGAAATCAGTTAAGTATTGAAATCTAGAGCTATGTATTAATGGTGATGTAAGTGTTGCAACTTGCCCCAGATCTGGGGCAAGTTGCAACACCAGCTGGGGTAACTTTCAACACTTACTCCCATGTATCTGAATCATCTGTTTCACAGTCGTTACACACATACATAGGGTCTTTTCTTGCACAAGACTAATGCGCCCATTTGTAGCAAGATGTGCACTGAACCATTCTTTATTCCTGTTGTATTTGGTCATGCGCACTAAACACATCTTGTCCTGTTCTTCACTACAACTAACTTTTTTAAAGTTTAATTTTCTTTTTGTTACTTTCTTAAAATTTCTGTCCTTTTTTTCTTTCTTGTCATTTTGTGAAGGTTTCTGAATTTTCTTTTTATTGATTACATGTAGTTACCTTTATTCAGCTTCAGCCTTTTTCCTTTTCCTTTCTTCACTGTTACGTTTTTCTTCTTCAATCGCTCTCTTTTCAGGAGTGTCAGTGAGAACTGCAGACTTCCTTTTCTTACTCCCTCTGCATGAGGTTTCCCCTCTAGGTGGAGCTTTTGGGAAAGGACGCACAATCTCTTGAATGGAAACACTTGGACCAGGTATTGCAAGAATGTTTGTTTCAGCACTTGTTTCAATAATGCTGGGTCCAGAATGCACATTAGGTTCAGAAGAAACGCTTCCCTGCATGCCTGTCTGACAACTGTGTGGATCTGGTTGGTCAGTAACGAAAGCAGGGGCAAAGTCTTCTTCTGAAAATATGTTAGTGTCGAAAGGTGAAATACCAGTTTTCTAAAGACATGATGTAATGTTTGCTGGTGTCATAGAGTGCAAAAAGGCATCTTTCACTATTGCTGGCAAATCGAATATGGTTAGAGTGTTGCCAGGATTTGTTTTGTGCCAGGAATTAATTCCAGTTTCACACCGCCGTTTAAAAGGTCCCAAAACCGAAACGTCCAAAGGCTGCAAGCGATGGGAACAGTGTGAAGGAAACGTAAGAATAACTAAGACTCTTTTTTTTGCACAAATCTATGACTTGGCAGCTGATGTGTGAACAGTGGTTGTCCAAAAGCAAAAGCACTGGATTTTCTGTAGATGGTAACGTAATAGAGACAAAATAATCCATAAATGTGATGAATGTTTCCTCTGTTTGCCAACCAGATTTTGTGCTAGTACCTGTGCAACCTCTCGGTCCATCATGTATAAAATGATCTTTTAAGTACTTCCGAGGGAAAATAAACATGGGTGGCAAAGTTGTTCCTATTGCGCACACAGCTGTCGCTACAGTAATCATTTCTCTACGTTCTGCTGCAGTTACTGATCCTACTTGTTTGACTCCCCTTTAAGCAACTATTTTTCCAGGTTTAAAAACAGTTGCCACTCCAGTCTCGTCCATATTGTAAATTCGGGAGGCTGAAATATTATGACCTGTGTGAACGGATGAAAGTTTATTGAAAAATTCGGAAATGTTATGCATGTTGAACGAAGTACATCACCCAAGGCTCGTGGCTTCAGGGTGCCTGACAGATTGTTCATTATTGCGCTTCATGAAACCCGAAAACCAATCTGGACCGGCGCACTCATTAACTTTCCAAGGGTCCAGAATCTGTAATCCCAACTTTAGTGCACACTCATATGCAAGCTTGCGCGCTTCTGCTGGTGTTAGCCCAAACATGATTTCCGAACTACGTTTGAGATACTCGACAAATTGACACTCTTGTTCGGCACTGAAAACACACCACGGCTGTAGATAACCCGCTGAGACAAAACTGAATTCAGGTTGTTCTGTTGTTATATCCATATTTTTCTTCTTAAGTTTTTGTATGTATCTTGACAGTGTAGAGTAGTGAATGTTGTACATCTTTGCTATCTGTCGTACGGAACAGTATTTGGAGTTTGGATTGGCTAAAACAAGTTTACCTGCCCTCTCCATAACATCCTGTGGTGTTTCCCATGGATTCGTCTTCTTCTTATACATTCTCATCGTAACTGCAATGGGAAAATAATAGCTACAATAAATAAAAATAGTTATTACATTTTTTCACAAAATGCATTTATAAAAAATAATATTATAAACAGTAATTGCGGCATTCTAGTTCTCGATTATTTGCTTTGGTTTCAATTATTCGTAACTTCTAAGATGATTTAAAACAATTTTTATGTATAAAATAGTTGATTGAAGCCCTAAAAGTTTACAAAAACTAATTATGTTATTTAACATATGTGGGCTAATGTAACGCGAACATATCGGTATAAACGTTGAAATCGAGTGACATACAAATGAATGTATGTTTAACATTTAAAAAAGTATCCTTGGTATTTGGGGTAAATTGCAACATGTGTTGCAACTAGCCCCGATATAGGTACAACTTGAATTTACTTACCGTCATTCACTTAGAGGCGTTGTTATAAAACATTTGTCATTATATACAGATAAGTACAACACTATAAGCTGCCCTCAGAAGTACAAATATATTAAATTTCGACAAACACATTCAACACAACAGCAGCTTAGTAATCCGTGCGTGAGTTTACTCGCGACTACAGTAGGAATTTTTTGCACGACTGAAGCTAAGCGCGATCTTTTTACAACTTGTCGAACTAATACCGTTAAGATTACGTGTGGTTCCTTTCCTTCCCGTAATGGTGCGACACTATTACCATCGGTTAATGATTTAGAGCCACTGTTGCAACTTGCCCCTGTTGCAACTAGCCCCGGTCTCCCCTACAGGAAACAAGTCAAAAATCTAATCAAACGTAATAAAAAAAACACTGGTCACGTACATTTAATAATAACATTAAAAACTACCAAAAAATTTTGGTGCTATGTCAATATTATGAAAAATTACTATGTTGATCAACTCTCTTTAATAATTAATGATACTGTTTCAAAAGATCCATTTTTTATTCAATGTATTTCCTGAGTAATTTTCAAGTGTTTACGCCCACTTTGCAATAATCCTATAGTACCCATTGCCAATAAGAACTTTGACAGATTATATATTTCCATGATTTTTCAAATTCTTGTACTGTGGGATATGAAGGCCTTTGAATATTCTACATCAACAGGGCCTGATGGCATACCAAAATTTATATTAAGTGGTGGTTCCAATATAATATTACAACAATAATTTATTTCTACTCAAAAATCTCAAGTTTTTTCTGAGAAAATTGTTAAGTAATTCCTACTCATAAAAATGGTTCTTATTAAATATTTGTAATTGCTGCTTTATTTCCTTATTAAATGGTTTTCCTAATTTATTGGATAAAAATTTTAAACATCAAAATATTTAAAAAATAAATTATCCATAAATCAACAGAGACGATATGACAGTTTCTACCAATTTAATTACTTTTCTTAATTTTATTTATAATTGAATTTCTAATAGGGGCAGGCTGATGCCTGATATTTTGATATTTCAAAAGCTTCTGATACAGTCCATCATTTAATTATACTTGATAAGTTATCAAACTTTGTTTTATGTGATACGTATATCGAATGGTTCTCCAGCTATTAGAATAATCGAACTTTCTATTTAGTTAAAAATTACAAGTCATCTTTATTTTAAGCTAGTTCAGGAGTCCCTGAAGGATGTATATTTCATCGCTACATTTAATATATTTTTTTGGTTATATTGCCCCAGTGCTTCATAACACCACCAGTGTAGTGATTGTTAATAATCTAAAAATATATAGAATTATGATTTTGAATAAATGTCTGCTACTGCAAAATGAATTAAATCAAAATTATGTGCATTGCAAAAACGTAACTAAGGTAAATTTAATAATAGAAAAAAAATATTTTTTTTTTATTTAAACAGGAAATATTTACCTCTCAGTTATGACTAGAAATAAGATAACGTTTTAATTTCAAAAAAAATTATTGTCTGTAAAGTAGGTTTACGGACGATAGTTTAACGTGACAATGTCATAACAAACAATTGATGAAATGATTGATCAGGAGAAGAAAATGAAATATCATATTCGGCCTGAGACTGAGTCGAAATAGGTTTTTGCAATAAAACCATTTAGGCATTAAAAATATTATATTCTTTGAGGAATAATTTTTTTTTAAATTTTTCTATCTTTTGTATGATAAAATCAACCTCTGCATACATATATGAATACAATTGAATCATTTTTATTGAATTATCACTATTTTGTATGGATACAAAGAAGGAGTGAAATGAAATCTACAATTTAATTAATAAATTTACTATTATTTGCATTCATTTATTGAAATATATTTATTACTTTTGAAGTGTCGTGCGCGCCGTATTTATTTTTACAATTAAAAAAAATATATCAGCCGCCGGGATTCGATCCGTCAACCTTTTGATTGGAATTGGTAGTCAGCGATTCTAACTATACAGCCACGAGGCCATATTGGAAAAAAATAGTTTCAGATGTTATAAATTAATAATATTCCACGCACGATATTTGTTTGAATTTCTTTTAACAAGCATATTCTCTGTTGGACTCGAAATATTTACATGCTCGTGGGCTCATAACTCTATAATACGGTGTGTGATTTAGTTGATCTAATAATAACTCATGACAAATAATAACCAATGTCAAACTAAAGCGTGAAAAGTATCATACCAGCAATAAATATTTAGTTACACGCCTAAACCAATACTCATACAACACTGTTTAAATATACTAATTTACACTAGTAATTAAAATAATACGTACTTGTAAGAACGCAATTTCCTTGCGAATATACTCCCGTTGCGCGGTGCACAACAATAACCTCGAACCTCGCTATGTTGTCGTCTGCCCCAAGCCGTGTGTGGCGACATGCGCAGGCGTGATCCAACCGGCGCGACCAGCCTATCCCTGCAGCATGGCGGGGTGAAACCTGAGCAGTACGCCTCCACGTGCCGGCCGAGTTCTCTGTACCGTCCGCAACATACCAGAGAGATTTTATCTTTAAAAGATTTGTGCAATGGGAGTGCATGACTTGATGTAAGTTTTTGGACATACGCCATTGCTAAGAACTTTTTCTGTTGAAGAAAAACTAAAAACTAAAATAAATAAATAAAAATACCCCCAAAAAAGACAAAAAACACACAAAATTAAGCAAACAATTGCTGTTGTCAAAAAGAATATAAACACCACAAAATATTCCGTAACAGGAATATGGTCAACAAACGAAGAAAACAAAGAAAAATGTACTAAGAGAACGAAAAAAAAAAAAACACTTATGATGACAACACAAAAATATTGAACACAAAATAATTCAGCACAACAGTTGAAACGAGACAAAAACACGACAAAACGAAAATACAAACAAACACAATAGTTTTACCAAAACAGAAACAAGCAACGTTTCGCGAACTGCTATCTGCCTGTGTGTGGTGCCTGTGGTGCCGACCACCATCTCGGATTGTGACGTCATGGCAGCCATCTTGGATGACAGTGACCTTGACCTTTCACCTTAACCCCGGCGGCTATATTGGATCCGCCATCTTGGATCCGCCATCTTGGATGACATCCTTTTTTTCTCGAACATTCTGGCATTTTATTTTCCGACATATTGGATTATGACGTCACCGTTGCAATTTACGTTACGTCCGCCATCTTAAAAACCTTTATTTACTATCGGATTTTAATGAAAAAAATTAAAATTTATAAAAAAAAATTAATTAATAAAATTATAATTAAAAAATATTAAAAAACAAACATTTACGACATGGAGCTCGGAGTCCTCGGTTCGAACCCGGTGAGGGCAAAAAAATGGCGACAGGCTCCTTCCCTCACTGTGGCTGCTGGCAGACTGACCCCCAGCACTTTTTTCATAGCATATATCTTCCACCCTCTCCCCTTCCCCTTTTTTAAATTTTTATTATTTTTTTTATCGTAATAACCACCCCCCAACACCCTCACTAATACTGTTGTTGTTCCCCCTCCCTCTCTTTACCATCATTCTCACCCCTACCCCCTTCACCCCTAACTTTTTTAGGGTATAAATACCGGTTGCCGGACCCGGGAAGCCTTCAGTTTTGCAGTAGCTCCCATCCTGAAGAAAAGACTATGTTTACGTGTTGTGCGAGTGGAGCAAAGATCTTATCAGCCATCTTAGCATATGGTAAAGTGCGCACGCTTGCGGCACTGGATAAGGAGACGGAGTTGTCGTACTTACCTAAAGAGTTTCTCCTGATCTACGCCCCTCATGAGATAAGATTCGTGTACAAGTTCCTACCGGTGTACCTGCAGGTAGATGTAGACATTCAAGATTGTTTGCCGTGCACCGAGTGCGACAGAGGAAGCTCCAGCGTCCCCGACACGCCTAACATGTCATGGTGCAAGAAGCGGCGAGATGCGTGCAGGCAGCAGCAGCCTAGATCCTGAGCTCCGTGCCGCAGACATCATCTAGGTGCCACTCCAGCTTTTGCAGAGCCAGCATCTTAGTCTCGTCACTCCAGCCTCGTCGTATGTGTAACTGTGAGTAATGGCTATATGACACTCTTTCTTGTCAACGTCCAGTGTCTTAAGTCCCAAAAGGAGTCAGTAGTGAAGCAACTGTCCGTGACGTCCGTGATCGGAGGTGACGAAGTCAAGACTAGCGAATAGATTTTTAAACCGCCGTGTGACTGGGCTAAGCTAGACAGAAAGTCACAAAGCGAGAATCGTAAACTGACATATTAAGTGAATGGACTCTCGTGGAATGACGGTGATTTAGACCATGACCAAGTGAACTCTGTGCTGTGTGATCTCGTCGAGCCTGAAAACGACGTAGTCTACGTCCTCGGAGACCAACAGAAACATATTGTGAGCGAACTGTGCAGTGCCAAAGTCAATGATGTACGTAAACAAGGAAACAGTCCTTCTTTCAACACACTGTTAAAGATGTACGGAAACCAAATTGAAAAGTGTGATAAATTTTATAATGGTTTCCACTGTGCACACTGTAATAGTCAGTTACTGAAGCTGTGGCTCTGTGAGCATCCTTATTACTACAGTGAAGATTAATTAGATTTCTTATAATTGAAAATATTGACTCCTCTATAGATGTTCGACGTGTCTAGAATAATGAATTTTATTTGTAAATAAAAAATGTATACCAGTAGTATACAATAGCCGGTACTAGATCAGGCGCCAGGCGGTGGAGCCGGGAGCCAGCGTCCGCCATCTTGGATTCTGACGTCACGGCGGCCATCTTGGATTGTGATGTCACGGCGGCCATCTTGGATAAGCGTAACGGGACACAGCGTAATGGGACAAGTAGATCACGGCGGCCATTTTGGATCCGCCATTTTGGATGACGTCATTGTGTTCTCGAACTTTCCGGTGATGTGTTTTCCGCCATTTTGAATGATGACGTCACCGTTGCAATTTTCGTTACGGCCGCCATCTTTAACTTTTTTATTTATTATCCGATTTTAACGAATTTTTTTTTAAATTTATAAAAAAATTTAAATAATAAAATTTTAATGAAATATTAATAAAAAACAAACATTAAGGACACGAAGTTCGGAGTCCTCGGTTCGACCCCAACGAGTGCAAAAAAATAAAAATGGCGACCGATCCTTCCCCCGCGGTGGCTGGAGGCAGAATGATCCCCACCACTTTTACCAAAAGCATATACGAACTTAACCCCCCCCCCCTTTTTTTAATTTATTATTTTTCTTCGTAATAACCTCCCCCCACCACTACTCTTGTATTTTTCCACTCCCTCCCTCACTTTACCGTCATTCCCACCCCTACCCTCCTCCTCACCCCTATTCTACCTTTTAGAGTATAAATACCGGCCGCAGGACCCGGGAAGCCTTCAGTTTTTGCCGTAGCTCCCAGCCTGAAGGAAAGACGATGTTTGCTTGTTGTGGGAGCGGAGCAAAGATCTTGACGGCCATCTTAGCATATGGTAAAGTGCGCACACTTGCGGCACTGGATAAGGAGACGGAGTTATCTTATCTACCAAAGGAGTTTCTCCTGGTCTACGCCCCTCAAGAGATAAGATACGTCTACAAGTTCCTGCCGGTGTACCTGCAGCTAGACCCAGACATCCAAGACTGTCTACCATGCACCGAGTGCGACAAGGATATGTCGTCCGTGCCCGACACGCCGCACATGAAATCGCGGTGCAAGAAGCGACGAGATGCGTGGCAGCGGCAGCAGCAGCCTAGCTCCTGAGTGCCAGGGGTCACAGCTGCAAGCATCCAGACGTCCCGGTCTCCGTCAAGGCCAGCCTCGCAGCCTTGTAGTGTCAGCTCTCTGGCCTCGCAGCGCCATCCTCGCAGAGCCAGCATCTTAGTCACGTCATTCCAGCCTCGCCGTATGTGTAACTGTGAGTAATGACAATATGACACTCTTTCTTGTCAACGTCCAGTGTCTTACGTCCTAAAAGGGACCTGTAGTGAAGCAACTGTCCGTGACGTCCGTCATTGGCGGTGACGAAGTCAAGACTAGCGAATACATCTTTAAACCGCCGTGTGACTGGACTAAGCTAGACAGAAAGTCACAACGCGAGAACCGTCGTCTAACCTATGAAGTGAACGGACTCTCGTGGAATGAAGGTGATGTGGACTATGAACAACTTACATCTGTGCTACGTGATCTCGTCGAGCCGGAAGACGACGTTGTTTACGTCCTTGGTAATGAACAGAAACATATTGTGAGTGATTTGTGTAGTGCCAATTTAATTGACCTACGTAAACAAGGCAACTGTCCTTCCTTCAAAACACTGTTAAAGATGTACGGAAACCAAATTGAAAAGTGTGATAAATTTTATAATGGTTTCCACTGTGCACATTGTAATAGTCAGTTACTGAAGCTGTGGCTCTATGAACATCCTTATTACTACAGTGATGTTTAATTTTTTTATTCCTTATTGCAATTGTAAATAATGTTTCCAATGTCATCGACTGATGTGAGGGGTGATGGAATTATGTAAATAAAATATATATAAACCAATGTATTTATCTGTTTTCTTTTCACCTTAATTTAATTGTATTTTTTTTGTGATGTAAAGTCTATTAATTATACTCTTTCGGAAAAAATTAAAATATAATAATCACTATTACTGTTTCTAACAATTTTCATTCCAAACATACATTATAAAAAAAATTCTCAAGAAAAAATAAATCAGCAAATAAAAAAAACAAGGGTATTAGTATTATAGAAATAAAACTCAAAAAAATTTTTTACAGATATACATTTTCGTTAACATATACATTTAATTATATCCATATTTTATTTGACATGTATGCATGTGTGTAGATTCGCAGGTCTCTTCCTCTCTCTCCCAGCAGCCCACGCTCGCCCCGTCGTCTCTCTCCATCTCACCAGCTCCCCGCCCCACACCGAATCTCTCTCCATCTCAGCAACTGCTCACCTGCTAAATACTTAAACAGAATATTAGTCATTTAAACAAAAAGCTTGCATCGCAGCTCTCTGTGTTCGGAACGGGCTGGAGACCGACACCGCTAAACAGGCTGGTCGCGCACAAGCCCCTTGCCTCCATATGCAATATACGTCACATATGTAGTCAAGTACTTATGAACATCGTCTCTTTTTAGCCGTGGCCCATTACAACGATGCAAGCCTACCAGAAAGAACTACCACATGATACAATGACACAAAGCACGTGCTTAAACTAGCATATGAACACATAGCAACGCTGAAATTGCCCAGTAACAACGAAGTATCAACGCCGAAATCTTGCATGTCATCGACTGTGGAACCCAGCGGCGTAACAGTCCAGCGGTGACACACAACGCCGAAATCTTGCATGTCAACGACTGAGGAACCCAGCGGCGTAACAGTCCAGCGGTGACACACAACGCTGAAATCTTGCATGTCATCGACTGCGGAACCCAGCGGCGTAACAGTCCAGCGATGACACCATCGACATGACACCACCGATGTAAGGAGCCCAACGTCATGACCCCATCGATGATAGGAGCCCATCGTAGTGACCCCATCATCATGACACCATCGATGTTAGGAGCCCATCGGCTTGACACCATCGGCGTAAGGAGCCCATCGATGCATAAAAAAACGCATCAGTGTAAAGCGCATCAGTGTAAAACGCAAGAGTGTAAAACGCATAAGTGTAAAACGCAAGAGTGTAAAGCGCCTCAGTGTAAAACACATCAGTGTAAAACGCATGAGTGTAAAAAAAACGCATAAGTGTAATTCTTGCATCACAAACCAAATTAGGTGCATAAAACCACCACCACCATCCCAACCAACCAACCAAGAAAATGCAGCACCACAAAAACATCGAAGGTGCAGAAAACCACCACTTCCATCCATCCCAACCAACCAACCAAAAAACGTGGCATTGCAAACAACGAGGATGCATAAAACCACCACTTCCAACCCAACCAACCAACCAACCAAGAGGGCGCAGCACCACAAAAACATCGTAGGTGCATAAAACCACCACTTCCATCCCAACCAACCAACCAAGAAAATGCAGCACCACAAACAACGTGGATGCATAAAGCCACCACTTCCATCCCAACCAACCAACCAACCAAGAGAGCGCAGCACCACAAAACAACGAGGATGCTTAAAACCAACCAACCACCATCCCAACCAACAAACCAACCAACCAAGAAAATGCAGCACCACAAAACAACGAGGATGCTTAAAACCAACCAACCACCATCCCAACCAACCAACCAACCAAAAAACGCAGCACCACAAAACAACGTAGGTGCAAAACACCACCACTTCCAACCCAACCAACCAACCAAAAAACGGAGCATCGCAAACAACGAGGATGCTTAAAACCAACCAACCACCAACCCAACCAACTAACCAAAAAACGGAGCATCGCAAACATCGAGGATGCAAACACCACCACTTCCAACCCAACCAACCAACCAAGAGAGCGCAGCACCACAAACAACGAGGATGCATAAAACCACCACTTCCATCCCAACCAACCAACCAACCAAGAGAGCACAGCACCACAAATTAACGTAGGTGCATAAAACCACCACTTCCAACCCAACCAACCAACTAAATAAGCACCACGAAACAGTGTGTAGGTGCATGAACAAAACGAATCGCACCACGAAACAGTGTGAAGTGCAAGAAATCAAGGAAAAATAGCACCAGAAGACCAAAAATCTAGGTGTAAAAAAACAAACAAAAAAAAAGCACCACGAAAGAGTGTGGGTGCAACATAATTACAACGAGCGGACTCAGGAAACCAACGATGAAAAATCCATCGACGAAGGCTATGTACACAAAATCAACAGAGGCATGGGTGGCTACCAAGTGGCAAACACTAGTCCCATACTCGTACATCACGGTACAGATTCCCGTCAGGGTCTTCTTCTCGGCTACCACAGCAAAAGCCTGGGACCCCGACAGAGAATCCCGCGCGAAACGTACTAGCACAGACACCAGTTTCAACATTTCATGTTATTTGTTCAGTTCCTTTTTTCGTGGAAGGAAAAAATTCATTTTTCCATAAATACTGCGGTATGGTTAAAATAACATTAACCATTGTACCCATATGGTAATGTGTGTATACCATCATCGCATATTATGCGTTTATCATCGTGCCATGAGAGTGATATTTTATTCGAGCATTCTGTGTATAATGTCATTTGGTGCGACCGTATGGACCGGACTTGCGCGCGCTTTGTTGCGTGTTCCTCCAGGACCTCGAGGAAATCTTCAAATGTAATTTTATTTTTTACCACGCACTTTTGTATTCCTTTTGCTCTCTTTGTAATCGTTTCCCCATATCTGTATGTATATAGCTTTGCTCGGAGGCCGACAAACTCCTCCATCGTCACCCCATTGCACTCGTCCTTGAATTTTCCCACCACTTTTTTATTGGTGGGTGAGTAGCAGGGGTGACCAATGGGATACGCGCTCGTGTCAAACACGCTCATGAGCGCAGAGTCGTCGGCCAGGTCCTGGTAGAAATTGCGCGTCTTGATTTCGTAGATGAAACTGTCCGTATCCATGTACGCCAGCGAAATGTTGTCCTTATATCTTGTCTTCATCACATCATAGTGGAAATTATACATGAGCGTTTTGGACAAGTCCAGAACCGCAAACCCCGCATATATAGGGCGGTCAAGATATATTTTCTCATGTTGGAGTTTTATTAACGATAGGTCTTCGTCCAAAATGGTTCGGTCCTGGAACGCTGGCTTGGCAATAACCTTTCGCAGCCTTGCCTCGCTGCATACGAGCTCCATACGCTGCCGCTTGAATTTATTTTCCATGAGCTTGCCAAAGCAGGAGTTATTTGCCAGCTTGAAGAATTCCTTCTCGAAATCATTTGTAGCATGTTGTCTCATAATCGTATTGTTTTCAATATAGGACTTCATCCACGCACGCTGCTCAAATTGAAGTACTCTATGAATTTTCTTTATTTGCAGTCCGTGCTGGAGAGCTTGCTTCAGGTTTCTATAATGAATGATGTAATTTTCCTTATGCTCGAGAGTTGTCATTAATTTAGTTTGTCTCGAGCCGGGCGGGCACTGGCTGACGGGCAGGAATGGCAGGTCCTTATGTTCCTCGTGGAGGGCAGACGGATACTCTACATCAACTTCTAGGATGTACCCCATCCGCCCCTCGTCAGGTATCGTCATCACGTCGATATCAGCGCCCACCCACCTGAAGCTTCTGACTGGCAGCGGCAGCGACATTGCCCATCCGTAGAGGTTGTTGGCGTCCAGATAGAGTATGTGCTTCGGCGACTGGCTGGGATCGTAGGTGCGGGGAAGGCAGACGTTGTTGGCCTTGCAGTGGCGCTTGACCACTTGTGCCACCCCACCCCTGATCCCAGCCTCGATGAACATATACATGTCATAGTCGGTTATAAGCTCTAGTCGTACCTGCGTCTGTTTCAACATGGCGTCGAACGTGAACCCTGGGGAGCTGACGTAGTGGCTGCAGTCAAGCCCGTACGTGTCGAGACAGAGCTGACGAAAGTTCTCGAAAACGTCTGGAAGAAGCAGCACGTCCGTCTTTAAATATACGTCGCTGTACTCGCCGAGGGTCACACAGCCGAACTTGTTACACACTGCCTGCGCATGATGGTAATCTTCTTCACTTATGTTGCTGTCATTTAATAAATTGTAAAAATCTTCCTTTGCAGGCAGTTGCGGCTCGTCCAGTTTCTCCCAGCTGGAAACATAATCATAGGGGAATATACCCTTTCTCGTGACGAGGGACATTTCTTCTGGTGTGAAATATTTCGAAGTCTCTTTGAATTTGTCGGCTGGCAGGTACGACGCGAGAGACGCCAAACTTCGTGCCATGAACCTGAATGTATCGATAAACTGTACGGAGAATTTGTTGCCCAGACTTTTCGAAAATGTTATCATTTTTTCCTGCGTGTGGGGGATTATGAATATTTCCTTGTTGTCGTAGCCCAGTTTCTTGATGATAAACTTCTCGTCATAGCTGAGGTTGTGGAAGTACACAACAAGCTTCTTGGGCCGCCTGCGCAGAAGATTGCAGCTGTTGCAGGCGGCACCAAGGTACTTTCCACTGAAGTGGTCGTGGTCCTTGACTTTATAATTTTCCATGGTAAATACTGTATTACAGTAGCAGCACTGTTGGGCTGCGGCGAATCTGGCATACTCTTGAGCCGTCAGCGGCGTCATGGGCAGGCTGGTCTGGTATATTTCCTTCACCTGATTCCCAATATCGACTATGTCCTCCACGAATTTTGCTTCAGCATCAGGCCCCCTGTATAGCATCGGCTCTTGTGGCAGCGAGGCGGTGAGCGTGGCTGGGATCACGCTATTGTCGACCTTTACATATATGCAATAACTGTATGCTTCATGTTTTTGATATGCATAGGTGCTTGATTGCTGGGGGTCCGGCTGGCATGATGAGATGGGTACTAGCAGGGCTTCAAAATCCGCATAAACGACGATTGGCACCTTTGTCATATGATGATAGTTTTTAAACTCCATGACAGGTGGCTTGCCGTTCTTGTCAGCTTTAGGCATCTCGACGCGCACGGGAGCATGGGTGTTGCAGAACTTTCTGTGCGCGTCGAGACACTGCTGCCCTGTCAGCCCTGAAACTCGGTGCTGGTCATCGTAGTACGTGAAGCATCTCTTGCAGACATGGATTTTGTGGTCATGGGCAGTGATCTGAGGCCTGACGAGTCTTGAGAAGTTCTTAATATAGCAGAAATGAGAGTTACTATCTTCGTTCGACAGAAGCAGGAGGTGGAAATGATGTTGCTTTTCCTCCTTCCCCACACGCACTGGCGCGATCTTGTCGTTCTCGTCAATGTTGTAGACGTTGACAGACACTTCTTTGTTGTTTCGCTCAAACACTTTGATTTGGTGGAGGGGGTAGGGAACTCGAGTCCCGAAAAATAAAATTTTCCCTCCAGGTCGTGGTAGCGCTTGTCCACACGTTGAGGACTCACCCCCTCCACGTACCGCGCCAGTATGGCCCACTTGAAGCACTCGCTGTCTTCCAGGTTCATGGGATTTATTACTGCTTTCCTGTTCTTGATGACAGCAGGCAGATCAATGTAGGAGGAGACTCGCAGTGGTACTAACTTGTTGAAGCGGAGCTGAATTTTCTTTACTGCAGACAGAGTCCACCCCGAGCCTTTACTGACATATTCGTCCTCCTCCCTACATATTTTCGCAATGCATTCTGTTACTGCCTCTTCAATGTCGCTCTCTTCGTAGATGGGTACATTCTTCGTCTTGAACGCCCTCTTGTCTACACCTTCATCGAAGGGAGCGGGCTTGGCATAATCGCATTCAAGCCATACATTGAACTTCACTGGGCCATTTTCACGTACTTCCTGGGAAATGCGATTGATCAAGTTATTTTTCATTTCGCCCAGGTACTTGCAAATATCTTTTGTCGCACCATTGTTGACTGCCACTAAGGTCTTTAGGTTGCGACGGAATGCACTCTCCGCCTCAATGAACCCGGTACCGCCTGCCTCCAAGTCAACCTGAGCCTGGTCAGGCGCTTGCGCCTCCAAGTCTCGCTGTGCCTGGTCGGGCACACTCGCCACGTATTGCGGACGAGTGCTGGGGCCGGGCTGTTGCAGGCCGGAGGTCACGTCTACGAACCGTCTCTTGGGAGCCAGACCCTTGCACGTCTTGATGTGCGTCAATAGATTGTCTTTGCGGGTAAACTCGCCCTGGCATGTAGTGCATGTAAATGATATGCGCTCAGGGTTGAATGAGCACTGGCTCTTCTCGTGGCGTCTGGCATCACGGCTATATTTGAATTGCTGCCCGCAGTGAATGCACCTCGAGCCTGTGCTGTGCTCGACGGTGCCCTCACACGTTCTCATATGGCGGGCCAAACTATCTTTGCGGCTTATTGTCATACCGCAGACATGACATTGGCTTGCGGTATTACAGCCAGGATTAGCTGCGCAGAAGCGCTCATGCCGTCTGGCATTACGGCTAGCGGAAAACAATTTGCCACAGTATGCACACCCATTCCCTGGTGACGGTGCACATACCTGAGATGACACAAGCTGGCAGACTCCCGACGTCGAGGGCTGGACGGCTCCCGATGTCGAGGGCTGGAGGGCTCCCGATGTTGAGGGCTGGCCGGCTGCCACGGGAACACCAGACGCGGTCCTCTTTATGATGGACTCTGCAACACGAGCGGAAAATTATAGCAACAAGAACATCATAATTATCACACACACAAACAAATAAACGTGCATAAATACAACCAAACACACACACACACACACACAACCACACACACAAACAAATAAACGTGCATAAATACAACCACACACACAACTACACGCGCACACACACAAATAAACGTGCATAAATACAACCACGAGCGCACACATACATACACACAAACAAAATACACGTGCATAAATACAACCACACCTACACACAAACAAAATACACTTGCATAAAGACAGCTACACGCACGCAGAAACAACTACACAAGCATAAAAATAATTAAATTCCACTTACCAGAAGAACACAGGAACCACTCTGTGTGTACTGCACGCACGCACAACGAGGAGGGCTGGAACGCCATACAGCACACTGTAACCTGTAACATAGAAAAGAGACCACCTGGCTTAGCACTCGGAATTTTTTTTCAAGACAGCGCAAAGACACTGACGTCAAAATTTTATGTTTTATGTACTGACCGGAATCGAAGAGGAACGGTGCAGGACTCCAGAGGGCAGACAGGCGTTCTCCAAGCGGATCACACTGGGGAGTAGCTCGACGCAAGGAGAAGCACTGAATACCTGCAACACATACAATATTTTTACGTAAATGTACTACAATAGTGATTTACTCGTATTTCTTTGGTATATTTTTGTATTTTGTTTTTTTTAATTTTTTTCTATTTGATTATGAAACAAATTTATTTTTTTTTATTTGATTATGATAGCAAGTGCGCGTGCATCTGTTTTTTTTTTTTGGGCCAGGCGAGGGGGGCAGGCAGGACGACTTGAGCGCCCCATGTGGCGGTGCGCGGTAACTAGCCAGACGTAAGATGCAGGGCGCGGCGGAAACATCGCTCCGTGCACGGGATGGCCAGGGAGCGCGAGGGTCGGTAGGGTCCACACGCGGCGAAGAAGAGGGGGGGGGGGGGACAGTCTGTCCAGGAGGAGGGAGGGGAGCGCACCATGTATGGGGGCTGAAGCGGGAGGGGGGAGTCTGCGCGCTGCCCGTCGGTAGGTCACGGGTGTGCACGGCATCTATCTTGTTTCGTGCTAAGTCGATCATTCATGAATAATAACTAACATGTATGCCAGGGAAAAATATTATTACAAGATGAAATATACTGCAACTGATGGCACTAATAATTTCGACTGAAAAAAAATTGTAATAATCACAACTGTAAAATATTACTACTGAACCTAACGCAGGCTCTAAACAGTTCCACTCGCACACATCATCTAGGCAGAACCAATCTTAGACGTGAAAAATACACTCGAAAAAATTACGAGACGGAAATTGTAATAATTTCTGAAACATATTTTTTTTTGGAAAACAGACGATTACTATGCCTAGTGCGTACTTTTATTTTTCCTACGCTCTCTGCCGGCCGGTTGGCCGGGGAGCCGTCACGCGGCGGGGGGGGGGGGGGGGGGGGGGGGGCGATGGCAAGCGCGCTCGCTCGGGTGTTATCACCACGTCACGTACTAGCTAGCTCAGCTCCGGCCTTCACCCAGTGGCCAGCTGTTAGGCTTGCTGACTGAGTGAAGGACGCAGCGAAGGCGTACACACACGCGAAACCATAATGTTAAAATAAAAAAAAAATTACAGTTGAAAACAATTTCAAAGTTAAAATTTACGAAAAAATTTCAAAGTTAAAAACGTTCGGAAAAATTTCAAAGTTAAAAACGTTTGAAAAAATTTCAAAGTTAAAAACGTTTGAAAAAATTTTCAAGGTTGAAAACGTTCGGAAAAATTACAAAGTTAAAAACGTTCGGAAAAATTTCAAAGTTAAAATTTACGAAAAAATTTCAAAGTTAAAATTTACGAAAAAATTTCAAAGTTAAAATTTACGTCAAAATTTACAAAGTTAAAATTTACGGAGAAGTTGTACTTACCAAGTTGCTGGAGTTGTAGAGACGGGAAGTAAAGCTGGAGAACTCGAACGCGATCATACGGCGACGGCGGCAAGACCAAAAGTGAAGCCCCCGACGTCTCACACGCCAATTTATAGGTAAATTCCCCCCTTGGTCACAGGTCCCAGCCAATCAGGTCCCGCGAAAACTGCAGCATGGTCAGCACTATTTTGAATAAATGGGAGGGATGAGGGAAAAGTGGGAGGAGCGAATGTTGTGGGAATCAGGAGGGGGGCAGGAAATGTTGACTGTTTGGTGGGGTTATTCACTAGCCAATCAGAATCATTCAGCTCCTGGCAGCTGGAAGAGTTGCCACGCGAATCGCCATGCTCCAGACGAAATAATTACCAACTTATTGAAAATTTATATATTATGACTTTTTATAGATTAGGTTATTTTCATCACTTTCATATTTAAATAATTTACTGAAAAATATCATTTGTTTTTTTAATTTTATGATTACTTTTTCAACAGCAAATTATTAATTTGTAAACGGAAGGGGAAATAAAAAGTCATAACAATAGTTTTTAATTTTTTTTATTACTTCAAAACATCTAACAAGGCAGAGAGTACAGAACACAGGGCGGTGCGAATAGTTTTTACAGAATTAAATTCGTAACAGTCTGTAGCATTATCACTGTAGATCTTCGGCGTATCGGCGCTCAATCCACGTTTCTTGGTGCTGCGGCGACGGGTTGCCGGTTCAAGTCTGGGAGAGGGTCGACGTCGAGTCCTAGTCTTGAGTTCAGGTCTGGACATGTCGCTGCGCTTCGAAGCGACGAGTTTGGACAGGTCACTGCGCTTCGAAACCTCGTGTTTGGACTGCTCACTGCAGCCCGGGGTGCCGGGGTCGATACCGCTACAGTCTTCTGGCGTGCAGTCGGATGCGTGTAGAGTTGTACCGAGAATTTCCTCCTTGGTGCATGGAAGAACGGATGTTGGTCTGAGGTTAAACACGACGCACTTTTCCGCTCCGCAACAGTTTATTTGTTGTTGGGATGGCTCATGACTGCGTGGTGAATGGACCATTAGAAAATGCAAGACTCCGCCGTAACATATTTCGGTATATGTGCGTAAATTTTCTTCTTCGTCCAGGAAACTGTATTCAATACAGCTGTAGTCTGGTTTCGCACTCAGGTACTCGGTTTCCGGCTGGAATGGCGTCATCGTGTCCGAACGTCAACTGATTGATAGAGCTCGATTGTCGAGCTATTTATACTAAAATTACAATTCAGGTATGCCAATATTTGACCAAAAAAAAATCGGGTTTGCCAATATTTAAAAAAAAGTTATTTGCACTGCTGCGCGTGCCATTTCTGCATTAGCTGCGAGTTTGAACAGGCACAGACACGTTAAAACTTGTCATGTAGCTGCACGGCGTATATTGCACAGAGTTTGCGCAGGGAAGGACAGCCGTAGTCGGTCTGTATATCTACGATTTCAGCTGCTCCGACGTCACACAGTTCTCGTAGCCATTTCTTCTGTTCAGGTCCGGCAACGTAGATTATTTCGTTTTGCAGTAGTAAGTCTTGAAGTGTGTTTTTCACTTGGTGGTACGGAATTTTTCCTTCGTCCCACTCTAGTCCGTGATAGTATTTACATAGCCATTCGTTCGACCGTTTACTTTTTTCGTCTAGTAGTTTCCACGGATACGGGGGGCGGAAGCTGTGGGTTCGAGTCCAGCCGTCGTGAGTGACGGCAATTTCCTTGAGCACGAATCCATTTTGGCTCTGGAACCCCTACATGTTACAGTACATCTTGAGACCAACTGATGATGGGACGGTACATGCAGACGTATTTATATCTAGTTCAATATTTTCACGAGACCTAAAAACGCGTCGTAATTAATTACTCTGTCGTGTAGGATTAGACAGAACGCCGTTGTGAGTGGCGGTACATCATCTTTCGTGGAAATTTCCAATCGGCAATCAATCATAGAACTGCGAATCGATTCGTCTTGTTTGCTCACGTCAAATACGATTAGCGGAGCTAATGTTTTATAGGTGTCTGGACTCAGGATCGGGTGCGATTCTCGTCCGTGGTACGAAGATTGGAACTGCGTATACATGTGATACGGCAAGGAAATACCGCCATTTTCAAAATCAATGTTCATGTCCACGTACGGGTAACTTTCGCTGTTTTAAATAATTTTACATTTTCCATAAAACAGTGATCAAACACCGATCTGTCGGTCTTGAGGTTCATTTGTCTGTCTGTCTGCAAAGCTAATAAGGTCAGGGGGGGTAATAAGGCCCACTTTCGAAATAAACAGCACCTGTACGTAAAGTAATGAAGTTATAAAAAAATCTTATAAATGAAAGTTCACATTTGTAAAGTACTGCACTTAAATGGAATTAAGATTAATTTCAGCGAGAGGTACAGTTGACATGAAATGAAGGTGAAGACATCGCTGCAAATGGGCTTTATTTCCTGCACTGACATGTAATAAGGCCCACTACATGAAAGGTACATAAAATCAACAAGTTTAATACATGTAATTAAAATAACTTTTTTATATACCTACATATTACATACATACTTTATTGACCAAAAATAGAACATTTTTGTCTTGTAAAATGCGATACATGTAGTTTGTAACCTTATTAAAGTTAAAACTAAAGGTAAGGACCAAATGAAACATTTCTCTAATAAGTGAAACAAAAATTTGACTGAGCAATTACAAAATTAACAGCAAAAAAAATCTTCCTTGTCGTCTTTTGTAAGACCGACACATATCTCATGGACCCAAACCCCACACTTGTTGCAAGCCCGCATGTCAGCCTGGTAGTCTTCTCCGCAAGCAGTGCAGTACCAACTTTGTGTCGTGGTGTCAGATGTTGAAGATTGTACAGTTGCAGTACCAGCTTGTAATAATGGAGTAGTTGCTTTTGAACGAGCAGTAGATCTTCCTGGAGCTAACGAAGATGTTGCAGGTTGATGTAGTGGTGTAACCCCTTCCAACTGGTTTGTGCATGCATCGTTGTCTGGGACAGCTGCGAACAAATTCCTTGATAGTCTTTGAGCTTTATAGTTCACAGCCTTTTTGCGAGGAACTCCACTTGATTTCTTGGCTTTCTTGTGTGGTGTTGGTAAAAGTTCTTGAAATGGTGATTTTGTCATTTCATGTCTGCGTTTATCATGTAGTTTTGCCAACCTTACAGAGAGAGGCGTATCATCATCAGATTCTTTTTCTTCGTTGAATGTGACAGTACTGGGGGCGAAGGCTTCTTCTGGAATCACTTTATAATCGAATGGATAAATTCCTGTCGCACGAAAGCCATTAGCTATGTTGCTCAAAGTCATGGATTTGCTCCACACAGGAGTGAATACTTCAGAGAAAGTATCCTTCGTTAATTTCCTGTCAGGATCTTCTGGGTCTCGGTCCCACCAGTATAGCAGTTCAGCATCCCAATAATGCTCGAAAGGTCGGAAGACTGCTTTGTCTAGTGGCTGTAATTCGTGTGTAGTGTTACTCGGCAAACAAAGCAGAGTTATGGAATGTTCTTCAGCTTTCTCTACAATAGATATGTCCAAATGAGGTTTTGCTCCATCCATGACAAGTAAAGTATCACCCGCAGGTTTGAATTTTGCAAAGTGTTCCAGCCATTGCACAAAAACTTCACTTGTCATTGACCCCTTAGGTGTCATAACCACTTTTGATCCTGGAGGAAGGCCATGTTTGAAAGTCTTTCTGTACCTCTTTCCTTTAAACAATATCATGGGAGGAATCACAGCTCCCATGGCACTAACACATGCAACAGCTGTCACATTCTCAGCATGTTCATGAGAGACAAGATGAACACGTTTGGCTCCCTTGCGTGCAAGAACATTCTGTTGGTGGTGCAATGTCAAGCGAATCCCTTTTTCGTCCATATTAAATATGTTCTGAGGGCGTCCGTTCAGGTTAAGTTGGTTAATGACAGCACCCAGTTTAGTGAAGTAGTCATCAACAATGAATGGGTTCAATTTCTGAGCTCTTGCGGGGTTCAGTGACTGGGCCTTTCTTCTGCACAGACGTGGATGGCGTTTCAAGAAGCCACGAAACCATTCTCTACCAGCTAACTTGTCTTCTTTTTTAAATGGATGTTTGATTCTGTGTGTTTCTACGAATTTGAAAACACACCTACGCATGATTAAGGGCGTTAAAGGAAATCCTATATCAGCAAAACGAACAATCCTCTCTTCCAGATCCTTCTCTTGGTCTGCAGTGAGAATCTTATGGCAACCCAATTTTCTTTCACAGCTCCCAGACTTTAAATGATTTCTTAAAGTTCTGCGAGGTATACCGCAGTGATTTTCAACATACCTTTGAGATTTTCCTTTCCTAAGTAACTGTAAAGCTTCCTCCATCATGCTACGTGTCCAGTTGCCTCTTAGGCCTCGGCATTTCTTACCCATTGTGACAATCTGAAACAAAAATAAAAACGCATTTCTTATGTCAACAATGGATTAAAATCATCCAGTAATGGTGACTGTTTTCTTATGTATTAAAGTAAGGTTAATTTAACTCAGGTAGGTAAGCTCAAAGTTATAAGCTAGAAACAAATAATTTAAACTATTACTTTTCAATCAACATACACCTAATATGGTGCCGGGTGTTTCACTTTCAACACAGAGTTCATAAGAAGTCCATGGCTACCATTATATCTACCTACTTAAAAATAAATTAACATGTAAAAATACCAACAAACCTCTTTCTCTGATTGTATAAACTCCTGACTGACTACTGACAATATATAGTACATACTTGCACCATAGTTCAGCAGTGATTTCATACAAATAAAATAAAAATAACGGTGTTTGGTCCTTGCAGGAAATAAGGCCCACTTATTCTTTCATGAGGGCCATATTTCCTGTAACGTAGACATTTTGGTTTGCGGTTATACCGTCGCTTCCTTTATGTAAATTATAACAACAATCATATCTAGTTTATTGTTAATTCAATACCCAACACATTGCACTAATTCACAAAAATGTAATACATAACTTACAATGAAATAGCATATCACGATTCTAATACAAATTTATAAAAACATCAATGTTCTTACCTTGCTCACCTTGCTTCGTGCGTGCTTCACGCGTAACTAAATCCACCGGGTTCTCGTATACACCGCTAGATGGTAGCCCAGGGTAGGTACATACTGCTTTGCGTTGCAACCTAAATATCTCATCGCTACTATCGATATCAGCTCTCGGGCCTTATTACCTGCTGGGCCTTATTACCCCCCCTGACCTTATTATATATCTAGGTTTTTCCGTACTGCTCGACGTCTTGACGACCCAGTGATTGCGTCTATTCTGGGTCAGTAAGGGACATGTTACGAGATTCCAGCTCCTGAACGCAATTTCGACCGTCTTGTCCTTTTTGACGTAACTTAAAAGTCTGACTCTTTCTTTCGTGCTGACGGTTATGTGCGGAACAAACCACTCGGTGCTCGTGACGGTAACTGCAACCGGCTGGGGGTCGTTTCCGGGTGCTCCCACGACGGCATTCAGGTGCGATGTCGCTAGAATTAACACGAGTTCTTGGCGGGCTTGAATTAATATTTTCTTGTAATCCTCCGCGAAGCCGAGAAGCATCGACAGCGGTATGCTAACTTCGAATTTTCCAGATTCGTAGATGGGAATTTTGAAATCGGGTTCCATTCCAAAACCTGCGATTTTGGTCGCGCTCAGGTCGTTCGGTGTTAGAGACAGGTAATTTTTCATCGTGGCGGTAATGCCCAAGTCCCACGATTCATCGATCGCAATATTATTCAATTCGAAAATAACTCGTTCGAATAAATGCAATATTCCGTTTCGACCGAAGTATGCAGTTGTAGGATGTGATCCGTCCGCCTTTGTCAGCGTGTCTCTTATACGAATAAACGATTGGCAAGGTAGAGTATAAACGTCTTGTTTCTGTACCGGGATGCGTATTTCCCTACCGGGCATGTACGGCCCTTGGAGGTAGGGTGCGTAGCAGTGATATTCAAATTTATTTACATAGTCGCTAAAATGAGCTTTTTCTGACACGTTTAAATAATCTTCCATGCTTGTGAACTTTGTAGCCTAAACTGCGGAGATACTTAACATTAAGAGGTGTTAACGCGCCGCGGCCTCGCAACAGACTGGTCCTGGGTTCGTGTCGCTTCTTTGATTTATAGGTCTTGAAAATCAGTCCCATCGCTTCAAGTGTAAACGTAGTGTAATTTCTTCGTTTCTAAAATTTACTAGTTTATCGTTTTGATCGACAATGTCCACTACCACCTCGTGTACTGTTTTGGCGAACACAGGGGCGTAAATGATACTTTGCGGTACTTCGACCAGTTTATATCCGGGCGAAACTGTTGGCGAAAACTCGTGTAGCACGTTGTTTAGTTTTCTGTCGAGGTACGGTCCACTTGCCAAATTACAGTTTATGCGTATTACATTTGTCGACATGATATTTACAGGTCGCGTGGAGACGTGCAAGGTCTTGGCTGCGTATATTTTCGGTTCGAATCCGAGCATGGTACCTATGGTGCCAGGTTTCGTAAAGTCGACATTTTCACTGCAGTAAAGTTCGCACTGTAGCGTGTTTGGATTATTTCGCAATTCGAATATTGTGTTTGGAGACAGGGCTTGCTTGATGTAATTTTTAATATCGCTCAACTCGTATGCGCCGGTAGGTATGACAACTTCCCGAGCTGTTGTTCCATCACTTTTCAAGAAGCACATTTTGCAGTTTTCTTCGTCAATGTTCGGTATGGCATTATACGTTTGAAAATCTACGAGCCCGATGCTCCATTCTCCGTTCAAGTCCAGCGGCGGGTAGAATGTGGCTCGTAGCTGCGAGCTACGACCTGTCAATATGAGTGTTACGGACATGACTGATTGATTTTCGCTACTGTACGTTTATTTTATATACGAAAAAAATATACTTGTTTTTCATACTTCATATTTGGTCAGAAATCTCAAACACAAGTGTCCGCAATTTGTTTGATTAGGCCTCTGTTCTGTTTCGTAATTGTAAAACATTGTAGTGGTCCGGCCCAGGTACTGTCGCAATTCGGGCGGAGGGCGTTAAATTACCGAAACTGTCGTAGTAAGTAGCTTTTTTTCCAGACTTTATGTACGCCACCCAGTGCGTGCCGCGACCCGCCGACGTGTCTAAATTAATTATGGCGCGCTCACGTGTGTTTGGCTTGCTGGGCAAAGTGTCTCGCATAAACACACCACGGAAATTTGGTATTTTAAGTTTGCGTGCGTACTTTATTAAATCTACGTTGGTGAGCGGTCGTTTCGGCAGGGAACTTAGGATTTTCTCTTTACTCGTTTCTTTTTCATGCCTCGGCCTGCCTTGTGAGGCCGTAGGTACAGTCCTGCGCCGTTTTTTTTACCGATGGCAATGGCTTCCATGCTTGAATTATGTCTACGTGCTTCCTCCAACTGCTTTCGCTGGTTCTTGCTAGTGTTGACTGCTCTAGCGATATTTGCCGCGGCTGCTGCGATCCCGCCTAGTGCACCTATAGCAGGCACCAGCAAGGGTATAAATCAGCCCTTTTTCTTGTTCTTTCGTTGTATCTTGCGCTTCTTGGTCTTGCGAATTCTGGGTTTACGAGCACCCATTCCTAATTTCGTCTTTG
This sequence comes from Bacillus rossius redtenbacheri, assembly GCF_032445375.1. Classification (NCBI taxonomy): domain Eukaryota; kingdom Metazoa; phylum Arthropoda; class Insecta; order Phasmatodea; family Bacillidae; genus Bacillus; species Bacillus rossius. The sequence continues at coordinate 42,194,210 of NC_086331.1, read as the reverse complement.
CCTTCATGATTTTAGATACTCTCCAGGCCGCGATTTTCACTCCTAGTCCCGCGTCCGACGATTTGCTTATTTCCTCGGCTTCCTGTGCCAATATCTGATCTGCTCTGTGCCTAGATTCCAGATCCTTGCTTAATGAATATGCGATATCGTGTTGCTTGCACTTTTCGTCGAGAGAATTAATTCCCACGTCACCACGAGCTAACCTTTTCGCTAGTTTAGTTCCGGGGCCGCAAAATCTGTAGCCGGGAATGTGTAGCTCGAATGGTAGGTTGTTTATCAGCGAGTTCACGAGTCCTGCACCGCTGTGTTTTTTGTTCTTACCTCTTCGAGACATTACATGCAACTGACCTAAAATCAATAAATACGATTGCTCTTATAGAATTTCCGTCAGTACGATGGAGGTAGTCAAGCAAGACATTTGTTTGCCAGTGTGCATTACGCAAGACGATGAAACTATCAGTCGTGAATCGCGACATGGTATATTATTACCGTCCACCGTACGTTGCATCATAGCGGGACCGTCAAACTGCGGCAAGACGTGTGTTTTACTGAGTTTACTGGAGGAGCCAAACGGTCTTCGGTTCGAGAACGTTTACTTGTATTCCAAGTCGTTGCAACAGCCAAAGTACCAGCGCTTGGCCGCTGTTCTTCGCTCGGTGGATGGTCTGGAGTATTTTCCGTTTAGCGCTAATACCGATGTGGTGTCTACCGCTGAAGCAAAGCCTAATTCCGTGTTTGTGTTCGATGATGTGGCTTGTGAGAAACAAGGCATAATACAAGAGTACTTTTCCATGGGCAGACACGCCAAGGAAGACTGTGTATACCTGTGTCAGACGTACGGTAGAATACCCAAACATTTGCTTCGTGATAATGCGAATGTCATAGTTTTGTTTCGCATGGACGAACTTAATTTACGCCACGCTTACGACGATCACGTAAACACCGACATGACGTTTCAGGAATTCAAAGACATGTGCATCTTGTGTTGGAAAGATGAACACGGATTCCTAGTCATCGTAAAGGACTGGCCTCTATATAAGGGCAGGTACAGACAGGGTTTCGATCAGTTTATCGTCAAACATGAATCATAGCATTTCTAAATTTGGACGCAGCAGTCGAGCTCCGCGTACCGAACTATGCACCGTGAAACACGATGATGAAATACGTCAATACATTTCGCTACTTGGCCAAGACATAAAACGAGCAAAAGACGAAATAATAGTGTACCTCGTAGCCATAGACCAGCGCGTGGAAGCTTCGGATTCCCGAATTCGCGACATGATCGAAGTTTCGAATGCACAAAGGCGTGACGACCTAAAGTCTCTTCTGTCAAAACTTAATTCACGTCTGGTGTCTAAAGGTGCTTCGAAATAAACAGTATGGATGTTAACACCGATTTGGCTAAGCAACTGCACGATGTCATCGAGGCCATACGAACAAAGTACTTGCTCACCAAGCAGCACAGATTAAGCGACGAGGTTCGAAGAGAGGAAAAGTTGAAGCCCTTGAGTGCCCGTCTGGATAGTTTCATAGCCAGACGAGGGGACGTCGAAAACGAGAAACCGACTAAAATCGAAGTAAAAGAAGAGCCGCAAACTACGTCCACGGGCAAACGAAAGCGAAGTTCACAATTAACAGACGATTCCAACGTATCTACTAGCGAAGACGAAGTTCGTGTCGGTCGAACTCTTAGGAAGAAACCTCGAAATAAAAAAGGTTTCGAAGTCGGTCCTCTCGCTAGCGAGTATCTGGCCTCCTCTGTGCCTCGAAACAGCGACGCGACGTATGGCGTGCATAAACGAGGTAGTAAATGGGTCCTTGGTTCGAAGGAAGTACATTTCGTGTCCGGCGATAATATTGAATGTGGAAAAGAGGTGATAAAACTTACTCGTGGATTATGCGAACTTTTGTTTCGTAAAAAACCGCGGTGGTATTCAGAAGTGGATTTGCGAAAATATAGAAGATTGCTGGATGCTTCCAACGCCGTTTATGCAAAAAATGACCCGAAAACGGGTCGATTCAAAGATTATGAACATGAGAAATATCCTTTGATAGCTAGTCTTTTCTTAGACATCGAGGGGGCCGGACTTTATAAACTCGACACTGGTAGAAAATTGGACTATGTATATTATGACGACCCCAATGAAATAGTTGATCGTCTTAGACTGCTGCAGGCATCTCAGAGCGTGGGAAATAATTTGCACACCAACGAAATCGCTTCCATACTTGAAGAATTACGGGAAGCGGGATATATTGAATAGTTATCATGTCAAAGTTTGCCATTGCGGGCGAGTTGCATAAACCCGCAAGACGTAATTATCCGCGTCGAAAAATCAAAATCAAAGGATTGGACGACAATTGGCAGTCTGATCTGCTCGAAATGTGCGAATATTCGCGTGTGAACAAGGGCTACAGGTAGATTCTCATAGTCATAGACACCTATTCAAAGTTCCTGTGGGCTAGACCCTTAAAACGGAAAACCGCCGTGGAAGTTACGAGTGCCATGGCGAATATTTTGAAACATAAACGAAGACCTTCGTTACTGCAGACTGACGACGGGAAAGAATTCTACAATGCATCATTCAAGACATTGATGAAAAAGTTTGACATTACGCATTATTCTACGTTTAGCGGTGTCAAAGCATCAATGGCAGAACGTGTGATTCGTACGATGAAGAATAAACTGTATAGGAATTTTACAGCAAACGGTAATTACAGGTGGCTGAGTTTACTTCCTAAACTCGTGCGAGAATACAATTCTACTGTACATTCTACAACGAAACTCAAGCCGAAGGACGTAAAAGACAATCGACTGCTTCGAACTGTGTACTCCAAGACGAATATACTAGATTCGCGAAAGAAAAAAGCGAATATCGGCGACATTGTGCGGATTTCGAAAAATCGCGGAATTTTCACAGGCCTTACAAGGGGAACTGGACTGGTGAACTTTTTCGTGTGTGTAGAATAAAAAATACGTATCCACGTACTTATTTTCTCGAGGATCTGAAAGGAAAAAGTATAACAGGAGCGTTTTATGGAGAAGAGATTATGAAAACTTAATTTCCAGATACTTTTCTCGTTGAAAAAGTGTTACGGCGTAAGAAGGGTAAGGCATTAATACGATGGTTGCATCATGGACCAGAGTTTGACTCGTGGATTGATGAAAAGGATATTTTAAACCAATGAGTTTGTGTAAAAACTTGTGTATAAAACATATTTTGTATAAATAAATCTTTGTATGTAATAAATTGTATTTTTTATTTCTGTACGTGTATATATGCGTCATGCGGGGAGCGTGCGAGAAGCGCGACCGCCCCGGCCGAAAGACGTTGGACGACTGTCGTGGCTTTTACCCCCTCCACAGCGCCCGTGGCGGTGGTGGGGGGCCCGGCGGTGGTGGCAGGGTGGGGTGGTGAAAATCTTACTTTGCAGAAATATGATCCCTCCTCACACCTGCCCCATGCAGGTGCATCTTCCCCCTCCATGCCGCTCGTCGGACCGTGGGACACGGCGCTGGGGGGCACAGACCAGATGTCCTCTTCCAGGACACGTGTGCTGTTCGCCGCTTGCTAACAATATATTATAAAAATTATTTTATTAAGAGTAACTTTTAATATTTTTAACTATAAAGACGAAATGAAAAGGTTTATTCCAAGTATAAGGTTATAACGAATTAATTTTCTTTACAAGTATAAAGTCATAAAGAATTTATTTTTTTACAAGTATAAAGATGTATAATTTTTTTCCAGGTATAAAAATTTAAAGATTATATTTAAAAAACAATTGAGTATAGTGGCTCGAGGATTTATTATTATGATTAAACACAAACATTAAATTTTTTTTCTACGTAATCGTACATACATATATACATTAGTTTTTACCTCATTTCCTCCTCCCCCCTACCGAGTACCTTCTTCGTAACAAATAGACGTAGAATTTTTTTAATACATACTTTATCATCTAAAACCTTATAAGGTTTTTTTATTTATTTTTGTAGAGGTACATTGAAAAGAGAAAATAATAAATTATAAGAGGGTGGTGGGGGAGGGGCGGATCTTCATGTGCGAAAAAAAATAATAAATTAAAAAATGGGGAAAAGGGGGGGGGGGGTTTAAGTTCGTATATGCTTTTGATAAAAGTGGTGGGGGTCATTCTGCCTCCAGCCACCGCGGGGGAAGGATCGGTCGCCATTTTTATTTTTTTGCACTCGTCGGGGTCGAACCGAGGACAACGAACTTCGTGTCCTTAATGTTTGTTTTTTATTAATATTTCATTAAAATTTTATTATTAAAATTTTTTTATAAATTTAAAAAATAAATTCGTTAAAATCGGATAGTAAATAAAAAATTTAATGATGGCGGCCATAACGGAAATTTCAATGGTGACGTCATCATTAAAAATGGCGGAAAACACATCACCGGAATTTTCTAGAACACACAATGACATCATCCAAAATGGCGGATCCAAGATGGCGGATCCAAAATGGCCGCCGTGATCTACTTGTCCCGTTACATTATGTCCCGTTATGATGTGTCCCGTTACGATGTGTCCCGTTACGATGTGTCCCGTTACACTTATCCAAGATGGCCACCGTGACGTCAGAATCCAAATGGCGGACGCCGGCTCCCGGCTCCACCGCCTGGCGCCTGATCTAGTACCGGCTATTGTATACTACTTATACCAATGTATTTATTTGTTCTTTTTTTAACCTTTTTTTCCATTGTATTTTTTTAGAAGTAAAGTATATTAATTACACTCTTTCAAGGGAAAAAAATTTATTTATGTAAAAAAATTAAATTATATTTATCATTTTACTTTTTTCAGCAATGGAATTTCAAGCATACATTATAAAAAATATTTTTTTCTCATAAAAAAATTAATCAGCAAATATAAAAAGGAAGGTATTAGTACTATAGAAATAAATTTCAAAATTAAAAAAATTTACATATTTGTAAATATATACATTTAAATATTTTAATTTTTATTTTTCATGTGTGTGAGAGTGTAGATTCGCAGGTCGCTCTTCCTCTCTCTCTCCCTCTCTCTCCCAGCAGACCATGCTCGTCCCACCATCACTCCATCTCCATCTCACCGGCTCTCTCCTCCTCTCACCGAATCTCTCCATCTCAGCAACTGCTCTCCTGCTAAATACTTAAACAGCATGTTAGTCACTTAAACAAAAAGCTCGCATCGCAGCTCTCTGAGGTTGGAACAGGCTGGAGACCGAAACCGCTAAACAGACTAGTCAAACACAAGCCCCTTTCCTTCATATGCATTATACTTCACATATGTAGACAAAGTACTAATGAACAACGTCTTTTATATAGCAGTGGCCCATTACAACAATGCAAGCTTACCAAAAAGAACTAGCATATGATACATTGACACACAAAGCACGTGCTTAAAGTAACATATGTCACATACCAACGCTGAAATTGTCCGGTAACAACAACGTTGTCAATGTCGAAATCATGTATAACAGCGACTTGTAAAACCCCACGATGTAAAATATCCATCGATGTAAGGACCCCACCGATGTAAAATATCCATCGATGTAAGGAGCCCACCGATGTAAGAGTCCACCGATGTAAGAGTCCATCGAAGTAAAAAATCTATCGATGTAAAAAAATCCATCGATGTAAAACAAACGCGTTAGTGTAAAACGCATCAGTGTAAAAAACGCATCAGTTTAAAACGCATCGGCGTAAAACGCATCAGTGTAAAAAAATGCAGCACCACAAAACAACGTAGGTGTTTAAAACCAACCAACCAACCAACCACTATCCAACCAACCAAGAAAATGCAGCACCAGAAAATCAACATAGGTGCATAAAACCAACCAAGCAACCAACCACCATCCAACCTACCAAGAAAACGCAGCACCACAAAACAACATAGATGTATAAAAACCAACCATTTAACCAACCAAATGCCAACCAACCAACCTACAAAGAAAACGCCGCACCAGAAAATCAACGTAGGTGCAGAAAAAACCAACACCAACCAAGAAAACGCAAAACCACAAAACAACGTAGGTGCATAAAACCAACCAACCACCATCCAACCAACCAATAAAACGAAGCACCACAAAACAATGTAGGTGCATAAAAACCAACCAACTAACCATCAATCAACCAACCAAGAAAACGAAGCACCACAAAACAACGTAGGTGCATAAAACCAACGAATCACCATCCATCCAACCAAGAAAGAACACAGCACCACAAACAATGCAAGTGCAAAAATGTACCCTCACCATCTCCATCACCGTCAAAGATCATCGATGTAAGAACTCCAACGATGTAAGAGCCCATAGACGTAATAACTCCAACGATATCAAAGCCCAACGATGTAAAAAAAATCCATCGATGTAAAAAAACGCATAATTGTAAAACGCATCAGTGTTAAACGCATTAGTGTAAAAAAATGCTGCACTATAAAACAACGTAGGTGCATAAACCCAACCAACCAACCACCATCCAACCAAATAAGAAAACGAAGCATCACAAAACAACGTAGGTGCAAAAAACCAACCAACCACCATCCAACCAACCAAGAAAACGCAGCACCAAAAACAATGTTAGGAGCATAAAAATCAACCAACCATCCAACCAACCAACTGCCAACCAACCAACCAAGAAAACGCAGCACCAGAAAATCAACGTAGGTGCAAAAAAAACCAACACCAACCAACCAAGAAAATGCAGCACCACAAAACAACTTAGGTGCATAAAACCAACCAACCAAGAAAATACTGCACCACAAAACAACGTAGGTGCATAAAACCAACCAACCACCAACCATCCAACAAAGAAAACGAAGCACCACAAAATATGTAGGTGCATAAAATCCAACCAACCACCATCCAGCCAACCAAGAAAACGCAGCACCACAAAACAACATAGGTGCATAAAATCCAACCAACCAACTGCCAACCAACCAAGAAAACGCAGCACCACAAAACAACGTAGGTGCATAAAACAAACTAACCAACCACCATCCAATCAACCAAGAAAACGCAGCCTCACAAAACATTGTATGTGCATAAAACCATCCAACCAAGAAAAAAATGCCTCACCACAAAACGAGGGCGCGTATATTCGAGAAAAAAACGTAACACCAAAAACATATGTAGGTTTATTAAAAAAACTAAGAAACGAATGACAACTCACACATCAGTGTAAAAAAAAAAAAAGCACCACCACAAAACCATGGTGCATAAAACAAACAAAGTAAAAATAGCACCACAAAACAAGAGGGTGCGTAAAACCAACCAACCCAGATAAAATACAGCACCACTAAACGAGGGTGCATATATTCGAGAAAAAAACATAACACCAAAAACAGATGTAGTTGCATAAAAATAAAAAAAACGAAGAAACTAACAACCAGGGTGCATAGAATCATCGAACACAGGAAACGATGAACACCCAACGATGAAGACTATGTACAAAATCATCAACAGGGACATGAGTGGTTAGCAAGTGGCAAATACCGGCTCTGTACTCGCACATTCTGGTTCAGATCCCCGACAGGGTCTTCTTCTCAGCTACCATAGCAGCCTGGGACCCCCACAGAGAATCCTGCGCGAAACCTACGACCACAGACGCAAGTATCAAAGGAGGCACGGTAAAGTACCATAGTAGAAAACTACCATAATGACAGTTATCCCCTTGGCCTTTTCGAAACAGGGGGGAAAAGTACCATATTGGAAAACTACCATAAGTTAAAAGGACGAGGGGGAAAACTGCCATATTTTCGTATACACTCCATGGAATGAGTACCACAGCTTTGCTCTCAGAGTAGTGTATAGAATACGTCACTAGGTAGCGTTGGCAACACCAGCAGTTTATTTGGTTCACTTAAGAGTCTACAGATAGCACTTCTGACGGCGAATTTAAGGAACCCGATGTTTTAAATAAATATGGTAGTTTTCCATTGTGGCATTCCCCCCCCCCCCCTGTTCCTTGGCGGCCAGGGGAAATTCTTCCATTATGGTAGTTTTTCGTTATGGCATTTTTCCCCTTGCTTCAAAGGTTGCCAGGGAAAAATCCTCCATTATGGTCGTTTTCGATTATGGCATTTTTTCCCCCTGTTCCGTGGAGGCCAAGGGGAATTTTGTCATTATGGTAGTTTTCCATTATGGAATTTTCCCCCTTGCATCGAAGGGTGCCAGGGGGAATACTGCTATAATGGTGGTTTTCAATTATGGTAATTTTCCCCCGCTCCTGTGGATGGCAAGGGGAAAACTACCATAAGGAAAAAGTACCATAAAGGAAAAAATTAAAAATTTCTTATTAACTACAGTATTCATCAGTTAATTCAATATATATACTTTTTAATACAGTTATATGTACAATTCTATACATAATTATTTATAATTTTGTATATTTAAAATTATATAGTCAAATTTCGAATTTTCAAGCTAACTCGATTTTTTACTATAGTATAAACAGAAATAATATTTTATTTGGAAGTGTTTAGTGTGAAATTTATAAAACAAACTAAATGCCTAAACCAGAAGTGTACCTATGTAATTAGGTTCCATTTTCCCCCTTTTTTTAATCTAAGTGTTGGTATTTAATTATAATAAAATTAAACAAATCGCTTTTAGCAATCAAAGTTTCGTTGTTATTGGGCTTACAACCCACCAATTGTATCTATGAGCCTAGGTAGGCTGGCTTTTAAGAGAAAATATTTGGAGGCAGAGTAAGATATAAATTAAAGATTTTTATATAAATGTTTCTGAGGGGAAGTGTGTTCCCACACGGAAAATGTTTATTCACAAATATTGGGTCAAAACCATTTTTTTTAACGTCCATCCGTGGAGAGTTATTATTATGTTTTTTTACGTGTTGTTAGGTTAAAATTGTCATTTATGAAAGTTAACCCATTCTCTAACACGGCTTATAATTTTTTTAATATGTGTTTAAAAAAGTGGCTTCTCTATAATTGTGCAGGTTTTGTGGCCGTTTTTAATTATCTAATTAATAAGGTTAATATTTATTCAAAAATAAACAATGAAATATTTTATTTCTGTTAAAATATTTAAAATAGATAAGAAACTTTAGATGTATGTCAATTCTTTTCGACCAAACAATACATTTCCTATATGTGCACTTAATAATAAAAACTGCCTTGAAATTTTTGTGCTCTTCATTCATATGGCGAGGTTCAAGATTTCTGTACGAGCCCCCGGCATGACTAAAATATATGAGCACAGATTCGGTACCAAATAGTTTGGAACCCACTATCATTATTTCTTAAAAATCGGCGCACAATGGTGTGGCGTAAAAGTTTATCTTTACTTTCGCTTCCGAAAACCATGGGAAGGTTAAAATTCAAGAGAATAGTTTACGTTAATGTTGCCCATTATCTTTCAGTAGGCTTTAAAAATCAAACTCAATACTTTAATAAAATTGTAATGCTACTGACTAGGTTTCACTTATGTGGCAAATGCATCGCATTTTAAATGGAAATGTCATGACACAAAGTTGAAGCACAATTTTGTCTATAGAATTCGGCCGTTGTGTTATTCAGTGATAAGTTTCTGAGCACTAAATGTATTATTTTTGTTAGTACATATTTAATAAAAAAAAATACCTATTGCGTAACTTTCATTATTATACTCAATTTCCAAAATAATCCAGTTTATTTACCTCTCGAATTAATGAGATTGTAATTGTTTTCCATAAGTTTTTGCTACTAATTGCAACCTCAAAATAAACGAGGTATGGCTGAAATGTTACTTTATATCGTTCTCAGACACTGCAACAAATGCGTGTCTTTCAGCTAGTGTTTATGAGGTTAGCATAACATGGCCAGTAACCGTGGCTGCTAGGATACCTACAAGCCTTTAGTTTGTGGATAGTTACATGTTTTTTTATAGAAATATATGGTAGTTATTTACTACGTATATTATGTCAGTCAGTAAGAAAAAATGTACTGGCATCACATCTCCCCGAAATTCGCAAGGTATTGGATCAGTTATTTTATCTCTAGTGTACTTAAGTATTAAAATCTTTATTATTTATTTTATAAATAGTAATATTGATATCTTCTTTTTTATTGTGATAGTCGTATTTCGTTAAAAAGATTACAGATGGTGTATGATTATTGAAGTCACTTACCTGTTACTGGTGTGAAATACTGTTGGTCCACACACATAAGACTTATATTAATACTCATCACATTTGTAGCAGTAGTTTAAGGGCGCGGTTCAGGTGTTTTGAAAATTTTCTCTCATTGTGATAGTTCACTGATCATCTATTTTAAATTGTGAAAACGTCTATTGCTGCTTATTATTAGATCTATCTTTACTCTTGCAGTTAAAGCTATTACTAATTTGATAAAAATATTTTTAGCACTTAAAATAGTACCTAGAGCATGAGTCATAACTGCTGTCTCACAATTTAGTTATTTATAGATATTTTTTCATTTATGCATGATATCCAAAAATTTTAAATGCATAACTTTTCTTTAGTATTTTTCGCGAAGGCTATCACAGATAAAATTGGTTCAGAGAGCTGCATTATTGAGAAAATAATTATTTTCTTTATTATACTGAATACATGTTATGACAAATTCGACACTTTTAAATGCAAAGAAGTATTAATACTGCTGATATTGCAGGCTAAGAGGTAAAACAAGTTTTACGGATTACTTAAATATTTTGTGTGTTTAGTTACCATGATAATTTACTTCGTTACAATTAAAACAAACTGTGTTCCGCGTGCTTCAATGGTAAACACAGTTCTGTTCTCGTTCACTAGAATGCGCGGGGAGTGTTGTTGACGGAACGGCGGTCCCGCAGGTAGCGGACGACACTACAGTGTTGCCGCCCGGTTCCTTCGCCCGTTCTGTTCGCGGCTGGCGAGAAGAGAACGAATTAGTATCAAGCAGTAATTTATGTAACACTTTCTTAGGTGCTATTTGGACGTAATATTTGCTTCCCAAACTTCAGAGATTTTATATGAATTGTTTGCTACCATAGTTAGCCGATCCAAACGTAACAAGAGAAAATCTATTAGGGAACCACGATACATTTTAGAAGCACAAACATGTTTAAAAAAAAAAATTGGTTGTCTGTAAAGTCGGTTTACGGACGATAGTTTAACGTGACAAAGTCATAACAAAACATTGATGAAATGATTGATTCAGAAGAAAAGGAAATATCATATTCGGCCTGTGACTGAGCCGTAAAAGGTTTTTGCAACCAAACCATTTAGGCATTAAAAATATTATATTATTTGAGGAAGAATTTTTTTTTAATTTTTCTATCTTTTGTATGGTAAAATCTACCTCTGCATACTTTTATGAATAAAATTGAATCATTTTTATTGAATTATCACTATTTTGTATGGCTACAAAGGAGTGAAATGAAATGTACAATTTAATTAATAAATTTACTTTTATTTGCATTTATTTTTCAAAAATATTTATTACTTTTGAAATGTTACGTTCGCCGTATTTATTTTTACAAGTACAAAAAAATTTCGCACTTGCCGGAATTCGAACCGAAAATCTTACGATTAGTAGATTGCGCCGCTGATCGCTCAGCCACAAGGCCATATTTGACAATTATTAGTTTCAGATGGTATATATATATTTTGTCCACGGTAGGGGAATAACATTATTTCGTTTTTATAACTCGATTTTATAACAAATACGCATCCCAAATACACCAAACATATTTATAATGTGTTACAATATTTTTTAAAACATTGTGCAAAAGATCCCGGTTGTAATTTGAATTATTATGTGTAACTGTAAAACACCATTGTTGGTTCAAAACGTATTTCAATATTCAACATTACTTTTAAATAACTGTACCGATTGTGCTGAAAATCGGTGGACAATCGTTAAATTACATAATATTAATAATTCAAACGACGAAAATATGATTGAAAAGTCAAATCGATGGTCGTTCCAATCGAGTGGAAGAGAGATGCCACGCATGCGTACAATGAGCAAAGACACATCCGTAGTGGGACATCCGTAGTGGGACACTTTTTCGTGCGTGCAGCCGGCGTTCATCGATTTATTAGACGTTGTCACGTCAAAAAGGTTAATGTTTAAAAGAAAACCACTATCACTGTTGCAAGAGGCGAGAAGCTTATTAGTTAGAATTAGAAGAAGGACTAAACATTACCATCGTGCAATTTCAAGGAAATGTTTACATAGTTTGTTGTTTCATGGTTCATGGACCCTAAAACCATAGGATATATATACATATATATGTATGTATGTATACATACACACACACACATGCACACAATTTTATGAACACTATTACAGCCGTTATTTTGTACAAATCACTTCCGAACTAATAAATAAAATAAAAATAGAAGGACTAATCAAAAATCTTGGTCGAGTTCGTTGGACAAAATCTGACTGAAAGTAGAGAAATAGGAGAAATTAAAAAAAAAAAAACCGTTACAACTACCTTAGTATGATAAATATCGTATCCGTATGAAGTAACTGTATAACGTTTGAGTAATACCAAAAACGTTTGTAAAACACGACCAACCATAATTGCAAGGGGTGGAAAAAACCGCAGTTGGAGGACAAAAATAGTCATAGGCACACCTTCGAATTCGTTCGAGTTGTTAGTAAATCCAATTTTTATTATAAAATTAAAAAAATTTATTTGAATCAATTTTTTAATAAGAACTATTGCCCCAAGAGTTTGGAAAATCAAGGGTTAAAATAAAGACATTAAAAATGTATTAAACATAATAAAATCCTTTCTAAAGATTGTCTACAATTTTAAACAAATTATTTTGTTACATCCAACCATTACCTAAAGAAGTGAAGAAAAAATAAAAGGGTTGAAAGACAAAAATATCTTACTTCCCTCAGTAAATAAATACCTATCGAATCCGTTCAGGTTGTATCTCCAACAATATAATCAAAATATATTGTCTGAATTAATATTTTTATACAACCAACCATTGCTGCTAAGGGTGGAAAGTCGGGGGTGAAGGACCATTTCACAACATTCTTACTAGGTACAATATCAAATCTGTTTCTACTCTAGATACTATCTACAGCATTTTTCTGAATCAATTTTTGATAAGACAAACCGTTACAGAAAGTGGTCGAAAAATATCTTCCGTGCGATATACTCTATCGAATAAATTATTATATATTTAAAAAATTTATAAATAATATCTCGAACATTCATCTCAAATAAATGTTGATACCACTTATCAATAATGCAAGGGTTCCAAATAACCATGGCCGAAGTCGCAATAAATCGTAATTTTTTTAAGGGGTAAACTATCAAATCGATTATAATTTATTGTAAAATATCTTAACACTATCTAATACTTTAGCTGACGCATTTTTTGTTAAAACGAAATATGCTGCAAGAGGTTGTAATAACAGGGTTTGAAAAAAAAATGAAATCTTCCTTACTATGAGTAGTATCAAATTTGATAAAACTTAATGTAAGTTCTTGAAGATGTTTAAGACGTTTTTAGGAGTTCACAGAATGTTTCAAAAGAAATATACTCCTAAAAATATACATATTTTATGTAACAAGAATCTTAGCTTTTCTTTAAACAGTTTGTTTAAAAGTACCTCTCAGGTGTGATATATAATTATGCTTTTATTATTCTCGGGTGGCTTTTCATGCTTTTTTTCATAGCGACCAGGCAGCAGTCAGCATATAGCTTTAGTTACCCAGAAGACAGTCTTTGAGATGAGAGTCTGGAAGTTAGGTGTGCCTAAGTCAGCGACAGAAGTAGTGTGCATACAATAATTAAAAGTGCCAAGTTCATCAGAAAAGTAAGTGTAATTATTTTGACACTGTAATCTTTGGGTTTAATCGTTGAAAAAGCAGAGGTTATCTACGGAGCAGCGTTTTGAATTAGCTGCCACAGTCGCCGCCAACCAGACGACACCATTTCCGGACCGAGGTTACTAAGTTACTATCATATACAAGGTATTTTAATTTTATTTTGACAACATTATTGTAATTTATTGTTTTTGTAGCGCATTGTTACTGTGTTAACTAGTAAATAAATGCAGTGTTCCAACTCCAATTCTTTCCAGTAGACGCAACGCCCACTGAAATATTGATCAGCGTGGCTGTAACTGGTTGGTAGTCGCTGGCTCCTCTGTGGCATTGTGGTCATCGGTGAATTATGCTTGTTGTGAATGTACAGCGCACTGGCAAACTCCTCTCCTTCAGCTCACATCGGTCGCCAATGAATTATCATGTACTTTGTTATCATAAAGATTGTTTCAGAACTCAACGAAAACAGTTTATAGGCTAATTAATAACGGTTCTACATCAAAAATGCTAAATTAAAAATGTGTCGTAATTTTTTAGTTAGGCCTATGAGAATTAGAAAGTGTTAAAATACCCATCTTTTATTATAAAATATTGCTACGCAATTCTGAGTAACACTACAATTGATAACAATTCCTAATTCCACAATGCCTAACTAAAAAATTACGACAATTTTATATATACCTATATAAAGTAGTAGTAAATGTTGGCTTCTCTGTTTACCTTGTAAATAGAAACCAAATTATGTGATTAAATATCCGTGTTATTTGTGTTTTTTTGACAGCATTTGTAATGATTTAGGTAGGATATAAAAATGTACAATTTAACTGACAAGATTATTGTTATACCTCTAATTTTACATTCTACTATTGAAATTATTACATCTAAGTGACATAATGACGATATCTGACATTAATGCTACTTATATATTTATTGTGACCTTGTGTTTCCGATTTATTTGACTTCTTGTATGTGAGTCATAAGTAAAATATAACTATAAGACATTAAAAATTTAGGTTACCTAGACAGAATTAAAAATTGTGGTATGATTGCGCTTGTTTTAACTTTTGTTTTCAGCGTTCAAAATTGATATGTTAGTAGAAATTTATTAAAATGTTTTTACATAAAAATTGGTTGTCTGTAAAGTCGGTTTACGGACGATAGTTTAAAGTGACGTCATAACAAAACTTTGATGAAATGATTGCATATTTTATGAATAAAATTGAATCATTTTTATTAAATTATCACTATTCTGTATGGATACAAAGAAGGAGTGAAATGAAATCTACAATTTAATTGATACATTTACTTTTATTTGCTCTCATTAATTCAAATATGTTTATTACTTTAACGAAGAGATTATTTTAACTATAACGTTTATACATGTTTGCTATTTAACTTCTTCCAATCTGTGTTATTCTGTTAAGGATAGGACGATGATAGGAAAAGTAGGAAACGAATGGGAGTGTTTCAAGTTTAATGTGCCTTGAAAATGTCAAATCTTTTGTTGTTCCAATCGAGTGGAAGAGAGATAGATGCGGCGCAAGCGTACAATGAGCGCAACGGGACACAGCATAACGGGACAATGTGCGTAACGGGGCACTTTTTCGTGCGTGCAGCCGGCGTTCATCTATTTATTAGACGTCACGTCAAAAAGTGAATAACACTGTGTATTATTGTTTTATTTCTAAACAAATTGAACTCCAATTATTGCGTACAACACGGTAATGTATTTTTTTTTTAATGTGTGAACTCTGGAGTGTGTGAAGTGTTTTCCCGCGGGCCGCCAGCCAAGCTTGTCTCTGTTCCGGCGGACTGTCAGCACGGCCGGGTCTCGGCAGGGTGATGGCGAAGAGGAAGGAGGAAGGAAGAATGGGAAGGGTCAAGCAGAACTGGCAACAGTGCGGTTATCAGCCCTGTACTGCGCATGCGCGGGTAGAACCCGCACATTCAGGGGGAGGGGACAGGCAGACTGCCTTCGCGTGTCTAAAGCCGGCCAGGAGAGAGGAGAAACACACCCTTCCTGTATGAAGAGCCTGACTCGAATGACCGCTGTTCCCAGCTACGCAGACACTTATACTGACCGGGCGGAGTTGTCGGGTAGTTGATTTCGATGGTTTTATTCACATTTTTGCCAAAACATAAATATTTGTTAGAGTAGTGGTTTTTAGTCACTGAACCGCGCCCTTAAGATATTGAGCAATAACTTATCTGTCTTAAACGTTTATATCTTTAATACGTAATAGAAGGCGTTCTTTTGTTTTATAATTATAATAATCGTTTATTTGTTACATATAATGCAAATATCTCAAAATTTTATGTTACTTAAATAATTATTTTCAAGGGCTAGTGTAACATTTAATTACACAAAGTAAGGATGAATGCTTCTAGGGTTAAATAAAGGAATGTGACCATATAGTCCTAAGTATTGAACGACATGAGTACACTATAACTATTTATGTTTAAGAGTAATATATTTAATATTAGCTTTTATCATTTTTGTTCTAGATTTTTTACTCAATCTCCTAGTAAGATATGATTTGTCGTCACTGTGCGAAAGATTTTTATAAATGAAAGCGTAACTGTACTTGCAAAACCTTTCATCGCACAGTTATCTTCAAAGTTAAAATGTTCGATATATTTTTTTGTGATTAGATCAATTTTATTAATTTTATGCTGAAACCCCAAGCTTATTCATAGATTTTGAGTGACTGTATTTTTTTTTGTAATGAAAGTAAATCTCTTAATTTTGTAGAACAATAATTTAAAAAAATTAAAATAAATTTTTAAACAGAATTTATGTATGTTTGCCTGTGAACTTCTCCTTTATTTAGACAGGATAGAGTTCCACACAAGCCTTATTTTGTTTTTGTAATGTTTTATTTTGTGTTTTTATTTTTTTTTGAATTTTTTTTTTGTTGTTTGAACAACACGAACATTGGTTTTCTCAGTGTGCTCCTGATTATTATTGTTAATTTTGTATTGATTTTTTCCTAGTGTTTCAGGTTACTTCTGAGTATACAATCCACACATGATTATGTTTCTAGATGAGAATTTGAATTTTATCTACAGTGATGTTAAACTGATAAACTCCTGTTCACATGTGGAATATAGAATAAAGCAATCAGTACATATATGATTAATTTATCTTAAAAACAACTGAGAACACTTACATTAGAGATGAACTTCCGACCTTTTCCTTGATGTCTAGCGAAGCCTGCCTTCTCTTGCGATTGTGAGTGAGCTACCCGCATCCCACATAAAAAAAATACTGCTCAACACGTTAGGACATCTGTTGATAAGAATGAGAACTGCTTGCAACATTTTATCTTGCATGAGATAATTAAAATTTCCGCTGATAAAATATAGAAAATTCTATTTAAATAAATGTTACAATCATAAATAGCTTGCGTCTGGTACTCGTTTGAGAAGCTTACATGGATCCTGTTTCTATGTCTAGCGTTGAATCGGAAGGACATCTATGCAGATATTGCAGCAAGGAATTTGTCCTGAGAAAGAATGCTAGATGACATGAGAAGAATGACTGTGTTAAAAATCCACTACGTATAATGATAAGTTAAGCTTGGTGTAGCAAGCCGTTTACACGTAAAGAAGGCTTAAAAAGGCACATAAGTACTTGTAAAGCCAAACTTCCTTACGAGGTAGAGGACAGTGCTGGAGCAACTACACTAAAGAATAGTGTGCAGCATTGTGTGAATAATTATCCTAGTCTTGAACGTGATTATGTTCATAGCTCTCCGGACCATGTCAAAGAACTTAAATTAAAGGATGCTGAATGTTTAAGGAAGACTGAAGACTATGGAAGTAGCATGAGAACTGAGTATTCACTCAGGCCGAATTCAGGTAGATTGTCCGTCCGTACTTTGTTCTCATGATGGACACTTTAAAAGAAAGATTGAAGACGATGAAAAAACTTAGAATTCTTACAGTAATACCGCTGAAGATGATTACTTCTACGGAGATGATCTCAGTGGCTCTAAAGCTAGTGGCATGATCAAAAACTGCTATGGTTTACCTGATAGGGTTGCTGTCATAACTTAGAAACACACAACTTATAAACACATAACTTAAAAACACACAAGAAAGAATTTCCTAACTTATTCCAGTTCTAAGTTACGACTTTCTATGTTATGACGTTTCTAAGTTATGACGTTTCTAGGTTGTGTGGTTCTACATTGTGTGTTTCTTAGTTACGTGTTTCTAGTTATGACAGTTCTAAGTTGTGTGTTTTTAAGTTGTGATAGTTCTATGTTATGACTTTCTAAGTTATAACGTTTCTAAGTTGTGTGGTTCTACGTTGCGTGTTTCTAAGTTACGTGTTTCTAAGTTATGACAGTTCTAAGTTGTGAAAGTTCTAAGTTATTACTTTCTACGTTATGACGTTTCTAAGTTGTGTGTTTCTAATTTGTGATAGTTCTAAGTTGTGTCTTTCTAAGTTATGACATTTCTAAGTTGTGTGGTTCTACGTTGCGTGTTTTTAAGTTACATGTTTATAAGTTATGACAGTTCTACGTTGTGTGTTTCTAAGTTTTGATAATTCTAAGTTATGACTTTCTAAGTTACGACGTTTCTAAGTTGCGTGGTTCTACGTTGTGTTTTTCTAAGTTATGATCGTTCTAACTTATGACAGTTCTAAGTTACGTGGATTTTTTGAGGTTTCCAAATTATGACTGTTTTAAGTTGTGTTTCTAAGTTATGTGTGGTTCCCTACCTGAAGCATGCAAGATTGAAGACGGTGATGAAGTCTTGAGACCGAAACGTCAGAATCAGTACGATAAAAGAAATCATTCTGATCCAGCTTACGAAGATCGATGGGATGATGGTGACTTTGAGACTGATGTTGAAACTGGAGATTGCGGAGACCTTAAAACTATGTCTAATAATAAATTGAGGAATTTGACAGCAGTCGAAGAGATTGATTATACATCATGGGGAGATCCTTACATATTGATCGACCGATTGAGACTGTTATTGCCTAAAGTTAGTGAAGGAAACTACTTGCACATCAACGAAGTAGCTACTATACTCAAAGAACTAAGAAATGCATGCTACATATTATAATGTTGTTTTAGCGGCTTGTGTATAACTTTAAAATATTTCTGCTTAAAAAATGTTTTATTTCTCAAAATCCGATTTATAGCTTAGCTTAGTTCTCTCGACTGTTTCGTGTACTCTGCGTGTACTTTGCGCGTCCTGCGTGTCCTGCGTGTACCTACATGAACGTGCACGTCCTTTGCATGTACGTTTCGTTATTGCATTGTTGATTGTGCTTCGTTTCGTGTGCCTCCTTATTTTATTGAAGGCATATTTTTTATCGTGTAACTTTAAGTCTTTACTTATGACTAATTAGGTTCTTGGTTTGAAGATGCCTGGTCTGTACGAGCGACTTTGTATATGACCGGGGTGGAATTTATTCCCAGTATCATAATATTTGACTAGCCTTGCTAGCCAGGTATCATGTTTTTAGCTGTTTTCCGTACAATTAATAATTAACTTCACAAAAAGTAATATGATACAGAATTTAATATTAAGCCTTAGTTATTCGTTTCACTGATGGGTATTGAACCAACGGTGGGTAGAATCGTTCCAGTCAAACATTTTTTTAACTAGTATTTTTTGATTATATTGTTTGGAATGTGTTCCGAATTTCTAGCTTTGAAATCGTAAATTTTCAAAAATTGTAATCCTGAGGTGGCGGAAGTCACGGTTATAATCATCACGACACTCTAGCAAATTCGAAATTAATTTTCAAATTCGCAAGCTGTATATGATCGAAGATGATCGAAATTACAATTAGTATATGTTTATGAATCCATACGCGCAACTTTGATCCGTTAATGCGATGGTCAAGACACCAGGCTAGAAATCGTGCGGTCGCGGGTTCGAGTCACGACCGATCCATTGGTATTTTTCATGTTATTTATTATTTTGAGGCACCTCCGTGAAGGAAAAATTAATGAAATTTTTTCATTACAAGTAGCCAATACCAAGAAAATTATGACATATTGTGTTCGACGACTATAATAAACCTGGCAGTCAACACTAGTCAAGTAGCGAATCATCGGGTAGGATCGTGGGTGAACATTATCATAGATGAGCGATCTTAAGTAACGGAGATGCATGAACATACTTGACTCAATGATATAATGTGCGATTTTTTTGGATGAAATTTGTGATTTTTCCCAACTCTTTAGCCCAAAAAAATTCGAATTTACATTATGACTTTCTAAAATCAAGATGGCAGAGTGTCATTTTATTGAAATTTAATTTAAATTATATGTTTATAATTTTTTTTTAATTTTTTCCGACTATGTAGCATAAAAAGTATTGTTTTCAATATGGCGGCCTGAATTAAAAATGGCGGTTGCTATTAATTAAAAGTGCACTCTATCGAAAAAAATCAAACTAACAGCATACTCTGAGATTGTGTGTACTATCGATTACTGAAATAAACCAAGATGGCTGCCTCCAGTGCTACAGAAAAAAAACAATATGGCGGTCGTGATGTCATACCTGCTGATGAAATATATACTTTGTCATTGGTGGTGGGAGGTTAGAATGCCTGTGGCTTTCATGGAGGAAGGATCTATCGACTTTTTTAATTTAACGACTTCGCCAGGTTCGAACCTATGACACTGTGATGCTAGTGCGGTTATTATTAAATATTTTTATATAAATTTTTAAAATTAAAGTTTAATTAATAAACTTTTTATTAATTTTAAAATTTCACCCGATTTTCTAAGTCAATATTTACGAATTTCCAAGATGGCCGCCTCATTTCAAGATGGTGAACGTAACGAAAAGTGCAGCTTTTCAAGATAGCGGACGAGGTCAATGTCCATATATGTATCATAGGCTTAGCTGAGGCTTGCTTGATGGATGCTTAAGCATCATTATGGACTTTTGTGGATTTTCAAAGAAAAAGTAATTTGAGGCTTTTCGAAATTTGGATTTTTTAATTTTTTTTCTTAAAATTTAAATTTTTTTGAATTTTTGAATTTGTTTTAATTTTTTCATGGGATTTTTTCCGAAAATGTGGAATTTTTGAGGAATTTTGAGGAATTTTGATAAAATTTCACACCGAATATGGCTGCCGTGACGTCAAAATTCAAAATGGCGAATGTAACAAACAATGCAATGCTTCAAAATGGCGGAAACAAAATGGCTGACATCAGCTCCTCTCGGCTCCTCCTTCGGTGCCTGCCGCCGGACCGGCCAATATATACTACTATTGTAGTTTCCAATTTGAAAAGCAAACTAATATGCATAAAATCACAATTATAGTGTCTAATGTAACGATTTCATGACAATGTTAGAGCGAAGTCCCTTGAAGGTTTTGAGTATTCTGGTGTGAAAGAAATATTCTAGAGTAAAAAAAAATCCATTGAAAAAAAAACGTGAAAATAATAAGTAAAATACATTTCAAATAATTTCTAAATAATATAAATGTAATTAACATAACCCGTCGAACTGTTAAAAATGTTTTTTTTTTAATTAGATATATGAACCACCATATTATTTTTGATGTAATTGTTATTTAACTAAAATATTGCTGCGTCAACAGAAAAATTACAGTAATTAATTGAAACTGGAAGAAAAATTTATTTATTAATTTGTTCTCAGCATTAATGGTGACTGCAGACTTCTGCCGGTGTAAATTTACGAAGTTTGCGTTCAGCCTTGATACGCGAGCAATAATTATTCTTACTTTTAACAACAGAAATATAAATCATGAGTAATACGTATGAAAAACTGCTATAAAAGTCACGTACGTTTACACATTTACGCGAAACGTTCAGTAGGATGCAAATTGTGTGCTAATTTCAGCGTGCAAAACTTAAAATATTTTCATTCTTAACTTCTAAAAACTTAGTTTAATCTGCAACTATGCCAGGAAGTTAGAAAATGATAATACATGCTTTCAGCAGCACTATACCTAAACATAATTGAAAAACGAATGTTAAATAAGTAATACATGGCATACGCACTAAATATACAGCTTAAATCGGCAATAACACCATGTCAAATAATATAAATATCACCGAAGAGAGCTATCGCTCGTTGGGGCTCTAACGTAAAGTTATTAACTTTGACATAAATACATGCATGATTTCAGTAGCAATGTGAATATCACAAAAAAATATATGTTATATTCGTAAAAGATCATTCACGTACAAAAATACACCCAGCTTCAATCGTAAACGACGCCATGTTTTTCATAATCTTTCAGAAGCAAAATAAAAATAAAATAAATAGGAAGGTTTTTTCGTATTCATACAAAAATGGCTTTTTTTAATGGATTTTTTAAATAATTAATTATTTTATTATGTAGAACAATTATAAGTATTTTTTAAACTGTTTTAACCAAATTAATGAACTCGATATAATTTACATGAATGTGTCTGTGCTCAAAGAGCTTAAGCCACATAACATCCAATCTGGAAAATTGATTCTCAAGGTTGTATTTTCTAACAAACCTTGATGGAAATAAATTTTTACATTAATGGCATCATATAAATTTGACATAATGGTTTAAAAATAAACTTTGAACCTTTTTCAACGCCAAAATTAAATAGGTCACATTATTGGCTTGACTTTTTTGTATAAACCAAGTCATACGCCATGAATTTTAAAAATGTCGCGTTTTAATAGCGCAACTTTGGCAGTCACAACATTTTTTTTCGTTATTTTTACCAGTGGCGGCGTTCACGTTGGTGAACTTCATAATTTAACAGTGCGCTAGAGAGGAAAATTACAAAAAAAAATTTCATATACTTTCAAATTTCCGAGTTGTTACAGTTAGTTACGTCTTGCGAGTCGAAATTCAATTTTGGAGTTGTGTAAGTCAGGTTCTACCTTGAATTTTGGACATAAATATAGCACATCTAATAAGTAGTATAGGATAGTATTTCTTAAAACAGGCATCAGGCTGTGGATTGTGATTGTCGGTGTCCGCCATATTGAATTGTGACGTCACGACGGCCATCTTGAATGACCTTGACCTTGACCTTGACCCCGACGGCCATTTTGGATCCGCCATCTTGGATCCGCCATCTTGGATGACGTCACTTTGTTTTCTCGAACATTACGGCATTTTGTTATCCGCGATTATGAAATATGACGTCACCGTTGCAATTTTCGTTACGCCCGCCATTTTGAAAATCCGCAATTTTTATGTTAGAAAATCGGGAAAATTTTTAAAAATCATTAAAAAAATTATTTGATCGAATTAAATAAAAATCTTAAAAACCACTGTTGCAGTTATCGTTACGGTCGCTATCTTGGATTATATAAATGTTGCATATTTCGTTACACCCACCATCTTGGTTGAGTACCATGTCATTCTTACACTTTATGTTACGACCACCATGTTGGATCCTATTAATGTTGCAACTATCGTTATGGTGGCCATCTTGAAATTTAGATGCCATCTTGGAAATTCGTAAATGTTATGTTAGAAAATCGGGGAAAATACCAATATTCATCAAAAAATTAACTTAATAGAATTCTGATTGATTATATCGATTCCCGTCCTTGGTTCGAAACCGGTGAGGGCAAAAAATAAAAAAAAACAATAGATCCTTCCTCCACAGAAGCCACCTACAGACTGACCTACCACCACCAATAACAAAGTATTTACCATCAGCTCGTATTATGTCATGTCCGCCATATTGTATTCGTACGCAGAAGACCGCCATCTTGTTGTAGTCTGCTAGAGTGTGCTGGTGACATGTTAGTATAATGTTCTGTTCACCATACCTTTAACCTCGACTGTTGGCATTAAACTTTAACCTTGACCTTGCACTTTGACCTTGACCTTGAACTTTGACCTTGACCTTGAACTTTGACCTTGACCTTGAACTTAACCTTGACCTTGAACTTTGACCTTGACCTCGACCTTGATGAAGATCATGGATCCGTCATTGTACGTTCAGTACATGCTACCAGGAGCTACCACATGCTAGCGGTCATTGCCAACATCATGTTTTCGTCTGCTGGAGGACACCATCTTGTGTGTACTCGTCTTACCATCATGCTAGTTTTATGATAACCTGCTACAGTGCAGCAATCATTTATTACTGAGGTGCTTGCCGTCTTGAAATTTGGCCGCCATCTTGAAATCATGTAATTATTTACCTAGAAATGCGGGAAAAATTCCAAAAGTCACCGAAAAAATCAATTATTAATTTTCAAATTGAATCGATGGATTCCTGTCCACGGATCGATTCCTGACCAGTGACAGTTGTAACTTAATATTAAATGAATTTTAGATTCTGTTTTCCATTACCTTTCGCGGAGTTTATTAATCATTCGCAATACGAAAAACAACTCAAGTCAATATTCCTTACCAACGAATTTAATACAGTACCGATTAGCCTATTATAAAAGTGTAATTTTTCAATAATCTGAATAACCTATAAGCCGTTCATGTACAAAGCCACACATATAGATCAATTATCTTCAGTCCATGAGACCGAGTCATGTCATTATAAGACGTATAGGCTAGTCTTTTCAGGATCGCATGACCTTCTTTGTTATCTAATTATATTCATTAAATACATCGTGACATTTTTTATACATACTAAATGACCAAGTGACCTGGAAAAATATTTTAGTAACACCAAGAGTTTTTAAACTAGTAAATATTCATTCACTACATTTTGTACTACGCGCAATCAACAAAAAGGAAGCACGACAACGATAACGCAAAACCGCCAACGAAAAGACAGCACATTTGGAAGCACCGACAACGGAAAGGCAGCACATTTGGAAGCACAGAAAACGAAAAGTCAGCACCGCCAACGAAAAGGCAGCACATTTGGAAGCAATTAAAAGAAAAATACATAAAATTCTGGCTTGTACTAGAACTCTATTATTGCTCAACAATGATAAGTTTACAAGCTAGCTGAATCTGTTTATGTATTTTTTTTTTAATTTTTTAAAATTTTTTTATTTTTAATTATTTTTTTCCCCTGAAATTTTATGATATAAAAGAAAACGTTAGTCGTTTTTCTCCGTGTGCTTCTGATTATTTTTGTCAATATTATGGTGGTTTTCTCCATGTGCTCCTGATTATTCTTGCCAATATTATGATGGTTTTCTCCGTGTGCTCCTGATTATTCATTTCAATATTTTGATAGTTAATCCGTGTGCTTGCGATCATTCCTGCGGTTTTGGTCAAAGATCAAGGTCAAGGTTATCCAGGATGGCTGCCGTGATGTCACAATCCAAGATGGCAGACCGTGAGAAATCTGAGAAGCACTAGCAGGAAGGACGAACTTCTTTCTTCTTGGAGACTATCGAAGCCATCCTTCTAATGCGTTCGATAGTGAGCATCCCACATCACGCATACAAAAAATAAATATTATTTTCCTGCAAGCAACACGTGACGTCATCTGATGTTGAAAAGCGGAACTACTTGCAGCATGTACCTTTGCATGAGATAAATTACTCTCACCACTGAATAGTGCTATTGTAGTCAGTTAGAGACGTAAAGTTTCATAGCCATGCGGCCAATTAGTCATGCAGTCTCGTAACCATGCGTTCTGGAAGCTTCGTAGTCCTATAGCCTCGCGATCACGTAACCTTGAAGACTTCCAATCGCATAGTCTCGTAACCTCATGGCTCGTAGTCTCGTAGTCATGGTGCATTGGAGCCTCGTAGACTTGAATCTACATAAGCAAGTAGTCTTTTAATCTTATAACATAATACTGATGGTGCAGATGTAGCAAAAGAGAAAATTTGTCGAAGACAGATGTGGCAATTGGCGCCTTGTAGACGAGTAGCTTCGTAGTCAAGAACTCATGCAGACTTGTATTCCTGTATCCACGCAGTCACGTAAACTTGTGTTCTAGAAGCTTCGTAGCTCTGTAGCCTCGCAGTCTGGTAAACTTGAAGATTCGTAGTCACGTAATCTCGTAACCTCATGGCTTGTAGTCGCGTAGTCATGAAGACTTGGGACCTCGTAGAATTGTAGCTACGTATCCAAGTAGCCTCGTAGACTTGAAGCTACGTAAGCAAGTAGCCATGTATTCTTATTACATAATGCTGTTGGTGCAGTTGTAGTAAAAGAGAAAATTCCGACGAAGACAGATGCGGCAATCGGAGCCTTGTAGACGAGTAGCTTCGTAGTCAAGAACTCATGCAGACTTGTAGACCTCTATCCTCGCAGTCACGTAAACTCGTTTTCTAGAGGCTTCGTAGCTCTGTAGCATCGTAGTCTCGTAAACTTGAAGATTCGCAGTCACGTAGTCTCGTAACCTCATGACTGGTAGTCGTGTAGATATGATGTCTTGGGACTTCGTTGAATTGTAGCCTCGCAGTCTCAGAAGCATGCGTTCTGGAAGCTTCGTAGTCCTATAGCCTCGCAATCACGTAACCTTGAAGACTCGCAATCACATAGACTCGTAACCTCATGGGTCGTAGTCTCTTAGACTCGAAGAATTTTAGCCAAATATATTTGGAGTCAAAAGACTTTTGGAACCAAAAGGCTGTTGGTGTCAATGACTGATGGAGCAAATGAATATTGTAGCCAATGAATATTGGAGCCAATGAATATTGGAGACAATTAATATTGGAGCTAATGAATATAGGAGCCAAAAGACTGATGGAGTCAAAAGACTGATGGAGCCTTTAGGAGCCTGTTGGAGCATTTGGAGCAATTGGAGCCAATTTACATTGGAGCCAATGAATATTGGAGCGACCGAATTAATGGAGCCAATGAAAATTGGATCATTTGGAGCAATATGAGCCAATTGATATTGGAGCCAATTGATATTGGAGCCAATGAATATTGGAGCTGATGAATATTGGAGCTGATGAATATTGGAGCCGATGAATATTTGAGCCGATGAATATTGGAGCCAGTGAATATTGGAGCCAATGAATATTGGAGCCAATGAATATTGGAGACAATGGATATTGGATCATTTGGAGCAATTGGAGACAATTGATATTGGAGCCCATGAATATTGGAGCCAATGAATATTGGATCTGATGAGTATTGGAGACAATGAATATTGTATTCAATGAATATTGGAGCCAATGAATATTGGAGCCAATGAATATTGGAGTCAATGAATATTGGAGCCAATGAATATTGGAGCCAATGAATATTAGAGCCAATGAATATTGGAGCCAATGGATATTGGAGCATTTGGAGCAATTGGAGCCAATTGATATTGGAGCCCATGAATATTTTGGAGCCAATTAATATTGGAGCAAATGAATATTGGAGCCAATGAATATTGGAGCCAATGAATAGTGGAGCTAATGAATATTGGAGCCAATGAATATTGGAGCCAATGTATATTGGAGCATTTGGAGCAATTGGAGCCAATTGTTATTGGAGCCCATGAATATTGGAACCAATGAATATTGGAGCCGATGAATATTGTAGTCAATGAATATTGTAGTCAATGAATATTGGAGTCAATGAATATTGGAGGCAATGAATATAGGAGCGAGCGAATACATGGAACCAATGAATATTGGAGCCAATGAATATTGGAATCAATGACAAATGTGCTGCCTTTTCGATGATGGTGCTGTCTTTTCGATGTCGATGCTGGCAAATGTGTCGCCTTTTCGATGACGGTGCTTCCAAATGAGCTGCATTTTCGTTGGTGGTGCTGCCTTTACGTTGTCGGTGCTTCCAAATGATCTGTCTTTTTGTTGGCGGTGTTGCCTTTTCGTTGTTGGTGCTTCCAAATGTGCTTCCTTTTCGTTGGCGGTGCTGCCTTTTCGTTGTCGGCGCTTCCAAATGTACTGCCTTTTCGTTGGCGGTGCTGCCATTACGTTGTCGGTGCTTCCAAATGAGCTGCCTTTTCGTTGGCGGTACTGCCATTTCGTTGTCGGTGCTTCCAAATGTGCTGCCTTTACTTTGGTGGTGCTGCCATTTCGTTGTCGGTGCTTCCAAATGAGCTGTCTTTTCGTTGGTGGTGCTGCCTTTCGTTGTCGGTGCTTCCAAATGTGCTGCATTTTCGTTGGTGGTGCTGCGTTTTCGTTGTCGTGCTTCCTTTTTGTTGATTGCGCGTAGTACAAAATGTAGTGATTGAATATTTACTAGTTTAAAACCTCTTGGTGTTACTTAAATATTTTTCAAGGTCACTTGGTCCTTTAGTATGTATAAAAAATGTCACGATGTATTAATTGAATATAATTAGATAACAACGAAGGTGATGCAGTCCTGAAATGACTAGCCTATACGTCTGATAATGACATGACTCGGTCTCATGGACTGAAGACAATTGATCTATATGTGTGGCGTTGTACGTGAACGGCGTATAGGTTATTCAGATTATTGAAAAATTAGACTTTCATAATAGGCTAATCGGTACTGTATTAAATTCGTTGGTAAGGAATATTGACTTGAGTTGTTTTTCGTATTGCGAATGATTAATAAACTCCGCGAAAGGTAATGGAAAACAGAATCTAAAATTTATTTAATATTAAGTTACAACTGTCACTGGTCAGGAATCGAAACGTGGACATGAATCCATCGATTCAATTGAAAATTAACAAATGATTTTTTCGGTGACTTTTGGAAATTTTCCCCGCATTTCTAGCTAAATAATTACATGATTTCAAGATGGCGGCCAAATTTCAAGATGGCGGGCACCTCAGTAATAAATGATTGCTGCACTGTAGCAGGTTATCATAAAACTAGCATGATGGTAAGACGAGTACACACAAGATGGTGTCCTCCAGCAGACGAAAACATGATGTTGGCAATGACCGCTAGCATGTGGTAGCTCCTGGTAGCATGTACTGAACATACAATGACGGATCCATGATCTTCATCAAGGTCAAAGTCAAAGATGAATGTCAAGGTCAAAGTTCAAGGTCAAGGTCATAGTTCAAGGTCAAAGTTCAAGGTCAAGGTCAAAGTTCAAGGTCAACGTTAAAGTTTAATGCCAACAGTCGAGGTTAAAGGTATGGTGAACAGAACATTATACTAACATGTCGCCAGCACACTCTAGCAGACTACAACAAGATGGCGGTCTTCTGCGTATGAAGACAAGATGGCGGACATAACATCATACCAGCTGATGGTAAATACTTTGTTATTGGTGGTGGTAGGTCAGTCTGTAGGTGGCTTCTGTGGAGGAAGGATCTGATGTTTTTTTTTTATCTTTCGCTCTCGCCGGTTTTGAACCAAGGACGGGAATCAATATAATCAATCAGAATTCTATTAAGTTAATTTTTTGATGAATATTGGTATTTTTCCCGATTTTCTACAATAATTACGGATTTCCAAGATGGCATCTAAATTTCAAGATGGCCTTCATAACGAAAGTTGCAACATTAATAGGCTCCAATATGGTGGTCGTTACATAAAGTGTAAGAATGACATGGTACTCAACCAAGATGGTGGGTGTAACGAAATATGCAACATTTATATAATCCAAGATAGCGACCGTAATGATAACTGCAACAGTGGTTTTTAAGATTTTTATTTAATCCGATCAAATATTTTATTTAATGATTTTTAAAAATTTTCCCGATTTTCTAACATAAAAATTGCGGATTTTTAAGATGGCGGGCGTAACGATAATTGCAACGGTGACGTCATATTTCAAAATGGCGGATAACATAATGCTGGAATGTTAGAGAAAACAAAATTACGTCATCCAAGATGGCGGATTCAAGATGGCGGATCCAAAATGGCCGTAGGGGTCAAGGTCAAGGTCAAGGAAAAGGTCAAGGTCATTCAAGATGGCCGTCGTGACGTCACAATCCAATATGGCGGACACCGACAATCACAATCCACAGCCTGATGCCTGTTTTAGGAAATACTATCCTATACTACTCTAATAAAATTACTTTATATTGGTACAAATGTTTTCTGAACAAAACATTAGGTACCACAAACTGTTATTTTCGAAGCCTTGTTTTCGCCACACAAAAACGATAGCACTGAGTGAGTCATGATATTAGACGGAAGTCTTCGTACGAAAAAGTTAATTTTTTTGCATGTGTCCGGGTTAATTTCTTACAGTAAAAGAATAATCAACTATTTTGTTTTTAAAACCAAACCTAAAAGTTAAGTAGCGTGCTCCCATCGTGACGAATAAAATAAGTGTGAACAGGCTGGGATGAGCATCTTAACGTTGTTAAATCTAAGAAAATGCAACTAACCGTGCCGAATTTTTTTAAAAAATGTTTGATTCGTATGAATTACATGTACATATTCTGGCTTAGAATTGATTGTTATTTAAATTTTGGCATTTAAATTACTAGTTTTGTAGTAACAAGTCACTTACATGGTTTATGAAACGGACTTCACGCTAGCATCTTGCAAAAGCTATGTCCCTCTTACGGGTGGCATCAAAAGTTAGTGAAAACTAAATTCTTTTGGAAGATTATAACACAGGTATAATTTATCAACACTACAATATTTAAAGCTACCAAAGTTTTGCGTATAAGTATAAAGCTTAATTTTTGTGCCTCCAAATCTGAAATAAAATATCATAAAAAGTATAACTTTGGGTCAGTTTTGTGAATGAAAGAAAGAAAGAAACTGAACTCGTATTTTAAAATAAAATCATTTTTTTCTAAATAAATTCGTGCATTAAAAACCTACGTTCAACACTCTTGTCCGCAGTTTCTAAAAATATTGGTATTTTTACATCCGTCTCATGCCGCAGCTCGGCGGAGCCAGCCTGGAAACTGGCCGGGTATAGAATGTTGGGTTAAACACATGCTCGGAGGAAAGCAGGTTACCTGCGCGCGTGCGTGGGGAGGAAGATAACGGAAACGGACTTGTGACTGAAAGGTATTCTCAATGAGTGCTTTCAGTGTGCCCATTCACAATACCGAAGGCCGGCGGTGGAGAAAGGGAGGAGGGGGTTGGGCGGGATCATACATGAACCATTTTGGAACCCTACTGTGCACTACCTTCATGCGGCATTCATTGCAGTCTGCCGCGCGTAAGTTGGCAATATAAGAATAGATTGCTGACACGGGTAGAAACAAATACAGCTTAAATGGTCTTCATGGCATTTTGTGTGCGTATATGTGTATACATGTGTGAGTGTGGGTTGTAATAGAAACCTGGAAAAAATTTTTTTTCGAGCGTTACGAAAATTCCGATCACAAGAGAATAGTTAGATACGTGGTGGGGAAACCGGTAGAGGAAGAGAGTATGTCAGCGGCGACACCACTGCAACACATGCTCTAGCTGACGAGGGAAGGTCGATAGCATGGGCACAAATCTGTGAGATTCCCAAAGGGGCCCATAGAGATTTCGGGAGGGGGGGGGGGGGAAGGCGGGCCCTCAAGCGGCCGAGGATTTTGCACGTGAGGTTTACCAACACATAATCTCTGGATAAGGTGCTTGTACGTTGTATACTGCCAATATTTTGGCCTGTATGTATGCTGTAAACATGAAACTTTAAAATATACGGAGAGTTATCCATAACATAGCTATTGTTTTAGCATTAAACCCGTTTGACAGTCATGCTTTTAAAAGATCAGGCAGGCCCCCTCCAGGAGGGACTTCTTAATTCCAAGAGGGGGGGGGGGGTAACCCCTGCTCCCCCCTCCCCCCGGGATCTATGCCCATGGTCGATAGGTACGTCGCGTGGCGTGCTATACGCTAGTTATAATGGCCGGAAGGTGAGACGACCACATTTTATATTGTTTAAGGTTTGTTTGAAACGAACCTTACTTGAATTCAAATTATTTTATTGACTTAGAGAGAAATTCAAAAAACATTCAATGTAAAGCTTTATGGTAAACTTGGTTTTTCGTTTTCTTTCTGGCGCGTAAATAAACAGAAATAATGGCTTTCCAGCATTCGAACATGAGACATACAGTTGTCCATGCGTGAAACACGGAAACTCTAAGTTAATTTCGCAAACTTACAACGACTGGCCTTGTAATTTGTAGATTGCCATAGATAAGGCCACATGCATGAGGAATTAAAGGAGTTTAAAATCAAATTTGACTGACTTCGACGACCCATGTCAACTCTTCCTCTCCTTAACATTTTGTGACATTATAAACCAACATGGTATTGTTTTCACAAAGACTGTTCTCTGTCTAACTTACCTTTAAAATTTACAATACTGAAATACACTAATTCCTCAAGTAAAAAAAAAAAATTGAATTAATTTTTGTTATGTCTAAGCCTGCTAGGTAAATTTAACTTAAAATAATGTCTGATCAGAATGAATGTTTGCAAAATGTAATTAAATTCGATTCATCCAAATTTTTTCTCACAGTACACTAATTTTTCAGAGACAATCTCTACAGGCCCATTATTTAGTTGATGGACAAAAACCTTCATTTTAATATTTATTTTTTATTTTTGGGTTAACTGAATGATAAGTGTTTTTTTTTCTTAAACGATATATTTATATATACTCTGTTAATTTTTAGCAAAAATTAAAAAAAAATGACTAGGGGTAACTGGAACAAATAAAAAATTAATATAGGTTATTAAAGTATTTATTGGTTACAATTAACTTAACATTTTTCATTAATGCACACTTTATCTCATCATTTCAGCGAACGCGTCAAGTTGACCCCACCCCCACTCATTCTTACTAATAAGGTCTTAAGTTATTAGTATGACATAGTCCATTCATGTATGCAGTTCACACTAATTTAATTTTCAAAATTTTATGTGCTTTAAACCTTTACCTGGCACATTTCCACCATACCGAAACCTTTTGAAACGGAAAACACTCCAAAACGAAAAAAGCATTAATTAATAATATTTTCTATATTATGGTATTCATCCCTTCCCCCACACCCTGAAGGGGCACAGAATATCCCGGGGGAAATCCATACCATACTTTTGTCCTTATTGAGACACAAAACGAATGGTTATCAACCACAGTTCAAAATTATTGTTTTTTTCCCCAAATATATAAACTTCTTTCTCCCCACTCCCCCTAAACTCTTTGGTCGTAAGTAAGCAAAATATTGTATTGTTAGTGGTTCTTTATATTTATGCATAATGTCAAAACAATCGGATGTCAAACAGTAGGTAAAAATTGAATTGAAATATTTTATTACATAGTCCATTCATTCATACCTACAAACATAATACCGGTCAAGATGATCAATTACAATGTAAATCGAAAATTATAGGCCTATGGTTTTGAAAATTTTCGAAATTTAAGGGCATTACTTTCCATTACCCCTCTAAGGTGGCAAAAAATGAACCCCGGACACATTTTAAACAATAAAACGACTTTGGAAACACTCTAAATTGAAAATAATATATTCTTTTACATTTAACAATATATAGGCATTACGCCCCCCTTCCTTACCCGGGCACATTTCACCGTAACCTGACCATTTGGATTAAAACACCCAAAATTATAAAGGTGTTAAATTTAAAACATTTAAAATTTTAAAAATTTCAAGTCTTTAACCCTGAGGCACATTCAACCTAGGGGTAAATTCCCACCATGCCTGAAATCATGAACACACACAAAAAAAAACCTGTTTATTACCCATAGCTCAAATAAAGTAATATAAACATAATATTGAATTGTCATCGGCCTTCAACACGTGTGCAGATTTTAACTTCTCTCAGAATCCTTTAAGATGTTGAAAATTACGTTGACAGATTCACTTGCAATGATACATAGGCTACAGTTCAAGCTAATAAAAGCATGTTATAAGAATCATTTCATAACAAATTAAGTTATAGTTGGAAAAAGCTGAACACTGTGTACATTTTCCACCATAACCCAGCGTTGGAAATACTTTTAAAACTTCCAAAATTTATTTGCAACCCCCCTCCCCTCTTCATTACACAGGCACATTTTAAACCATAACCTTATCTTTTGAATCGGAAACACTCTAAATAGAAAAAACCTCTAAGTTTTATTTTTGAAATTTTGGGTCTTAAACCCTTCTCTACAGTGGCACAGTTGACACCAGAGTAAATTCCCACCTTGCCCCGACTTCATGGATACACAAAAGGCTTGGTTACCACCCATAGTTTGAAATCAGTGTTCTTTTTTTCCTCCCCCTAACCACATCATAAAATTCAGGTTTAAGTTGTCAAAACATTTTATTTTCAGAGGTTCTTTGTAGACGTGCAAATTTTCAGCACATTAGGACGTCGGAGAGCGGGTAAAAATTTAATGGAACTATTTTGTTACAGGAAAATATGTAGTAGAGCAGTATTTGCGAAAAAAAATATGTAAAAATCTGAAAAAAACTTTTATTGTATGCTCTTTAAATTCTTCTTTTCATTAAAGCCGGCGGAGATAAGAAATTCCAAATACTTTAGGAGATATATAATTTTTTAATTTTGCTATAGATGTTCTGTGTAATCATTAGACCGTCGCCATTTTTGTTAATTTGCTGTGAGTTCGTGAATGCCTAATGAATTAAAATGGTCGATTGGGTGATGTCAGTTATATTATTAATACTTCGAAACTAAGGTGACATTAAAAATAATGTGAATTAATTTTAATTATTCTTTAGTTTTAAATTATTTATAATGTAACTGACCCGACCTAACCAACCGGGACAAATGATGGACAGTAGGAACTAACGTAATTTTTTTTAAATTATTACTTGCGCAACAATATTCAAATAACAAAGAAAACATTAAATTTTGAAACGTTAAAAACTCACCTAAGTTAGAGGAGGCTACAATTCCTTTGCCATTAGTAGAACATGATGAAGTCGTTCACCTAGGCCTACTTTGCGAGAAAAAAAAAACCAAACTCGTAAACAAGAAACAATGATGAACGCCGCATGAATGAATGCACAGGTATTGTGATGAAATTAAAAAATTCGATATCTCCTAAAGTATTAGGAATTTATTATCTCCGCCGGTTTTATTGAAAAGAGGAATTTAAAGAGCATATAATAAAAGTATTTTCAGTTTTTTAACTTTTTTTTCTCGCAAATACCGCTCAACTACATATTTCCCTTGTTACATAGTTGTAAACACTCTAAACTGAAAAAAATACATTTTAAAATTACCGAAAATCAGGGTCATTACGGCCCCTCTCACCCCTGCGATGGGAAGAACGATGAACCCCCGGGGATATTTTTCACTATAACACGACATCGGAAACACTCTAAAACGTAATAATATTTTTCAATTTCACAATTTAGTGGCATTACCCACCCCCCCCCCCCCCTCCATCGCTTTACAAGGCACACTTTACACAATAACCTGACTTTTGTATCTGAAACAGTCTATATAAAAAAAACTTTAAAAGAATCCAGCCTAAACTACTGTACAGATTAAAAATAAACTTTGCAAACAGAGAGTTAATAACTAGCATTAAAATATAGACTAGCTATTTTTTTAAAATTCCATACCTATTTAGTGAAAAATTGATAAATTCATTTTTATAGCAGAAAAATCACGTTTCATGGACACAAATAGTTAGTGAGTGTCATTTATATATTTCTACGAGGTCAGGCAACTTCAATTTTTCTCCTTGGTGCGAACCCGTCCGCTTAGTGGAGCTTGCGGCGGCTAGCAAAATGAAGGAACTTACAACAGTTTAGTTCTTAACTTAAAAAAAAAATAAAGATAGCGTTTTAAAAAAATATTTTAGTAACCATACATTTTATTTTCTTTGCACTGGTTCCCTACTGTGTTTATGTAGCAAATCTGATATCTTTGCGTTAAAAATAATAGATAATAATACCAATTTATAACGGAATGAAAATCTCTTTGGTGTAACTTTATGCTTTCCTTGAGATAATGTGTTTTATAAAGTGTATTTGTTTGTACTGCTCTGTATGTGTGTGTATTTTAATAAAAAAATTTTTAATCATACCAAAGGTAACAACAGGAAAAAAACATTAATTAAAAATAGTTTGACAAACTGTTAAATTAATTTTTATCTAACAAACTTACACTCCCGCTTTACGATACTTACACCTATATATAGGTATAAGTAAAAAAAAATAATAATGGAAAAGCATGCACTGTCGGTAGCAAAGTAATATTAAAATAAATGTTGGCTATTGAAAGTCTGGGTTTAGTTAAAATATATATGTGCTTAGAAGCATGCAGTGTTAGCAGAAAAGTTTTATTTAGCTGGTTTTTAAGCCGTAGGAATTTAACTTAGTTATTTCACTTGGCATAAACATCTCGCATTACGGACTCAGTGACTATATAATCACGTGATAATTTGAATGCCTATGGAATTTTGGTCATTTGTAAACGGTTATTTATTTGAAGCAACATAATCTGTGAAATATTTTTTATTTTATATGACTCTTCAAATGATGATTTTGTGTTTGTTTTTACTATTTCATTAGTTCTTTGTAGTTTTGGCAGGTTGCAGTGACAACCTCATGGTTAGAAATTTTGAGATGTTTACTCTATAATTGTTTCAACTTTTTTATTTGAAATATTTTAATTATCAAAAATATATATAAGGTCGAGATTATTCTTTAGGAATTGCAGCACTGCGTCGTTTATTTGCGATACTTATCATCTCAAAAATTTTACGCATTTATGTAATACATCGTTGGTTTCAATACCTTAGGCTATAGCTTTTCAAGAGTCAAAAATGCCTTTTCATATCTTATTGTAAGTCCTTGATTTATGCTAGTATAGAATAGATTATAATGTAACTTTATTTTTAATTTTTAATAGTAACACCACCGGTGTTTCAGGTAATGGCCGTATTGACAAATCTATTCGGTCGTAAAGCCTAAGAATTTAGATAAATGACACCAATTTAGTGAGATTTTCTTCTTTTTTTAAATATTCTAATAGCTGAAATAAAAAAAATTATTTTATTGGAATCTACAGTACACCTGCGTACCGAATTCTTGGTAGTAGCATTGAACAGATCTTAGTAATACCATTTATTGTTTATTTTATACAATGAAACCCACATAAAAATAACAAAATTTTCGAAATTATTAAACCTTGAACATCTTAGAATTCCTAACTACAGATATTTTTTGAGATTTGTTCTCATCTCAGTGGCATTGCTATTTAATTATTTGAACTTTCAATTATAACAAACATTGAAATATGCTGTTTTAATGATTTTGACTGTGTAATATTTCTACGTGTAAAAGTATCAGATATATACCTACTCTGTTTTACCTGTTACCATCTGATATGTTCAATGAAAGTTTATGCATGTTAATTTTCTATTAAATGAATTTTTTAATAAGTAAAATATCCTTCAAAAATAATTTTCACTTTGATCATACTATTTTTTTAAATTTATTATGTTTGAACCTTCCATTCGATATAATAACTTTAATGGAGATAATAATTTCACTGCGAAATTCAATACTTAATAACACTAAATTTGATATTTTTGAGATTATGACGAAAAAAATTATTTTGCACTCATTGCATTTTTGGCAAACATAAGGGTTGGAATAAAACATTAATTTTCTTTTTGATTGTTCTTGCAATGTTGAAGATTTATCCAAGTGTAGTTTTGGACACATACCATTTCTGGTTACACTTTGTTTCATTATTCTCAATAAGAGACAAGAAAAAGATAAATTTTCCAGATTATAATGGACACCATTTTTACTTTTATATTTTAATAAAATTACCACGGTAGGAATTAAAAATCACTAAAGGATTGTCAAATAGACAAAATGCTGTTTCAAGCATTATCTTTGTAATTCAGTTTCCGTACGAGGGGCTTGCTCTGTTCCCCTTCCCCCCTCCCCCGACAACATCCCATCGAAAAATCATGGCTGCACCCAATGTTAAATGTGTAAAATAATCATATATGTTTTCACACAAAAGAAGTAGGGTAAAATTTTGTTCACTGAAATTATTGAAAAATATTAGTTGTAGATGTAATTTTATATTAGATGTCACAATTTTTTTTTAAGACGGGTGAATATACATATTATGTTGGTACTCTAGCCTCAAACTATGCATTTTTAGTGTTTTGCGATATCATACGCCTGTAGAATGGGGCAAAAAGTAAATTCATGTTAAATTGTTTACATCAGCTAACAAAGATCATCAGAAACATGTGGTTATATGTGTTGCAGTAATGTAAACATATTCTTGTGAAATAACTAATTCTAAAGTTTATTTAATAATTATTTTTATGACGGTTGATTTGACAATAAGAAAGTAAAATAAACTCAACTGAAGTGCCACCTGACGGTGACAATCCATCGTGGCATTTTAAGCATATTATATAAAACATGCAATATTCTACTTCATTAACAATCGGCTGTCAATAAATTGTAATTTTAATTCGCAGGGGTCAGATATAACCACTGGATAGCATTTAATTTCATGTAGTGGCCAGATTTAACAATTCAATTAGAATCTCAAGCCTAATTACGCTTTTTCTTCCCGCAAGGTTTTTTTAAGTTACATAACAGTTGTAGTGTACTCATGTCGTTCAATACTTAGGACTATATGGTCACATTCCTTTATTTAACCCTAGAAGCATTTATCCTTACTTTATGTAATTAAAAGTTATACTAGCCCTTGAAAATAATTATTTAAGTAACATAAAATTTTGAGATATTTTCATTATATGTAACAAATAAACGATTATTATAATTATTAAACCAAAGAACGCCTTCTATTACATTTTAAAGATATAACCGTTTTAGACAGATAAGTTATTGCTCAATATCTGAAACTACTGCTACAAATGTGATGCGTATTAATATAAGTCTTATGTGTGTGGACCAACAGTATTTCACACCAGTAACAGGTAAGTGAATTCAATAATCATACACCATCTGTAATCTTTTTAACGAAATACGACTATCACAATAAAAAAGAAGATATCAATATCACTATTTATAAAATAAATAATAAAGATTTTAATACTTAATTAAGTACACTAGAGATAAAATAACTGATCCAATAACTTGCGAATTTCTAAGAATTGTGATGCCAGTACATTTTTTCTTACTGACTGACGTAATATTCGTAGTAAATAACTACCATATATTTCTATAAAAAAAAGCCTGAAGAAACATGTAACTATCCAAAAATTAAAGGCTTGTAGGTATCCTAGCAGCCGCGGTTACTGGCCAGGTTATACTAACTTCAAAAACACTAGCTGAAAGACAGGCATTCGTTGCAGTGTCTGAGAACGATATAAAGTAACATTTCAGCCATACCTCGTTTAGTTTGAGGTTGCAATTCGTAACAAAAATTTATGGAAAACAATTACAACCACATTTATTCGAGAGGTAAATAAACTGGATTATTTTGGAAATTGAGTATAATAATGAAAATATAGCAATAGGTATTTTTTTTTAATTCTATTTAATACGTACTAACAAAAATAATACATTTAGTGCTCAGAAATACATTACTTCCAACACTTATCACTGAAAACACAAAGGCCAAATTCTATAGTCAAAATTGTGCTTCAACTTTGTGTCATAACATCTCCATTTAAAATTCGTTGCATTTGCCACATAAGTTAAACAAAGTCGGTAGCATTAAAATTTTATTAAAGTATTGAGTTTGATTTTTTAAGCCTACTGAAAGGTAATGGGCAACATTAACGTAAACTATTCTCTTGAATTTTTACCTTCCCATGGTGTTCGGAAGCGAAAGTAAAGATAAAATATTACGCCACACCATTGTGCGCCGATTTTTAAGACATAATGATAGTGGGTCCCAAACTATTTGGTACCAACTCTGTGTTCATATATTTTAGTCATGCCGGAGGCTTGTACAGAAATCATGAACCTCGCTATATGAATGAAGAGCACTAAATTATCAAGGCAGTTTTTATTATTAAGTGCACATATAGGAAATGTAGGGTTTGGTCGAAGGAGAAGGGTCATTCCCCATACCCCAGAATTGTCATACATATACAGTTTCTTATCAATTTTAAATATTTTAACAGAAATGAATTATTTCATTGTTTATTTTTTTAATAAATATTAACCTTATTAATTAGATAAATAAAAACGGCCACATAATATGCATAATTATAGAGTAGCCACTTTTTTAAACACATATTAAAACAATTATAAGCCGTGTTAGAGAATGGGTTAACTTTCATAAACGCCAATTTTAACCTAAGAACACGTAAAATAACATAATAATAACTGTCCACGGATAGACGTAAAAAAAATGGTTTTCACACAATATTTGTGAAAGAAAATTTAAGTGTGCGACCACAGTTTCCCTCAGACACTTTTCTATAAAAATCTTAAATTTTATATCTTACTCTCCCTCCAAATATTTTCTCTTAAAAGCCAGCCTACCTACGGTAATAGTTACAATTGGTGGGTTGTAAGCCCAATTACAACAAAACTTTGATTGCCAACAGCGATATGTTTAATTTTATTATAATTAAGTACCAACACTTAGATTAAAAAAAGGAAAAAAAAATGGAACCCAATTACATAGGTACACTTATGGTTTAAGCTTTTAGTTGGCTTTATAAATTTAACACTAAACACTTGCAAATAAAATAATATTTCTGGTTTTACTATAATAAAAAATCGAGTTAGCTAGAAAATTAGAAATTTGGCTATATAATTATAAATATACATAATTATAAATAATTAAGTATAGAATTGTACATATAAACTGTATTAAAATTATATATATTGAATTAAGAGATGAATACATTGGTAATAAGAAATTTTTAATTTTTTTCCTTTATGGTATTTTTCCCTTGTGGTAGTATTCCCCTTGCCGTCCACGGGAGCGGGGGAAAAGTATCATAATGGAAAACTACCATAATGGCGGTATTCCCCCTGGCACCCTTCGATGCAAGGGGAAAAATGACATAATGGAAAACTACCATAATGACAGAATTCCCCTTGGCCTCCACGGAACAGGGGGGTAAATGCGATAATGGAAAACTACCATAATGGCAGCTTAACCCCTGGCAACCTTTAAAGCTAGGGGGAAAATGCCATAGTGGAAAACTACCATATTTATTTTACACGTCGGGTTCCTTAAATTCGCCATCAGAAGTGCTATCTGTAGACTTTTAAGTGAACCAAATAAACTGCTGGTGTTGCCAGCGCTACCTAGCGACGTATTTTATACACTACTCTGAGAGCAAAGCCGTGGTACTCATTCCATGGAGTGTATACGAAAATATGGCAGTTTTTCCCCTCGTCCTTTTAACTTATGGTAGTTTTCCAATATGGTACTTTTGTGCCGGAAATTAGGCATTTTGTCACCTTTTTTAATTTTTCTATAATTTTAAAATTTTTTGGGAAATCTTATTTTTCAATTTATTTGGTTTCTTTGGGTGATTTACTCTTTGATAGGTTGGTGTACTCCCCTTTGTTAAACATTGTGCCAGTGGA
The DNA here is from genome assembly GCF_032445375.1 of Bacillus rossius redtenbacheri. Classification (NCBI taxonomy): domain Eukaryota; kingdom Metazoa; phylum Arthropoda; class Insecta; order Phasmatodea; family Bacillidae; genus Bacillus; species Bacillus rossius. The sequence continues at coordinate 42,153,145 of NC_086331.1, read as the reverse complement.
CCGAATCATGACCAAAATTGCATAGAGCAGCTTGTGGGCTGCAAGCTGCTACTTCTTACAGGCCGGCTGAGAATAGCGAGTCTCGTCACGAAGCAGTCTCCAGTGGACCCACGTTCCCACCTTAGTGGCGTTTTCTGCCCACCCTCCCCTCTCTCTTCACCCCACCTTAGTTCTGAGAAATCAAGCCAGGAGCAGTGACCTGACGGAAACTTAGCCAAGACGATGGCCTAATTCAAGGACTTTCTCCCTGGTCTTACTGAGACGTCCACGACATCTAGCGGCAGAAAAAGTAACTGCGGGCCTGGTCGGCAGTGTGAAGAGCACACCATCGTGACACCTGGTGGCAAGTCAGCTCACCGCCTCAGTTAGTTCCCCTTTACGCCGCTAGAAAGCAGCGCCGCGGCGCTGTAAGGCACTATGCTTTCTTCTCACGGCCTGTAGAAGTCGATTGGTGGTTGCCTTCTGTTCTGGCCGGTAGAGAGCGCGCATGTCGTGTTCTTGTCACAACCGCCTCGGACTCCTTCGCATGTTTTCGGCCCTGAGCTGAACCTTCCCCCCCTTTTTTTCCTAGGGCTGAGCGCCCGATTTAATTAGAAGCTTTGACCGCCATCGCCAGACTTAGATCTCCGACCTCGGCAACTGACCACGTCTTCTCGGCGTCCTCTGTGCTAAGAGGATTTTCGCGGCAACGGCGAATTCGTGTGCTTAAGAATGTAGTCAGCTTGCTTTGGGATGTTATCCCAGTGGTACAGTAGTCAGTCAGAAGTAGTATTTAGAAAAATTCATGTGTAATTATATTTAATTATTTTTTTTATTTTCCTAAATATTTAGTTTCTTCCGCGCATCCGCAAATTCTCGGTACGCGCCATCCTGATGTCGGCGCGAGACACCTCGCGAGCCCTGATTCCACCCCCTGTTTGGTGAGTAATCCAGCCCTTTTTTTTCTCCAAATTCCCATTTTTTGGCCTTTCGCGCCGACAGTGTATGGCTGTCTGGACACAGGTCTAATTCGTTTTGAATTTGACTGGTGTTTCAGACAGGGTTCGAGTTTCTGGGGAGAGAAATTGCTCCCCGCATGATCTTCGGGACCTCCAGCTGATTTCCCCCTTTAGAAGAGTTTTCCTCTAGGTCCGACGTCATCCTGGGAAGACCCGGGTGATATGAGATATATATATATTTGCTTGCATAGAAGAAACTAAATTCATTTGAAAGATACCAGCGAGCAGTACTTTAAGAACGCAATCCTCAAGAACGTGTAAAATCAAGGAAACTAATATATATGTAATCGTTGGGAGAATCAAATTTTGGTGCTATACTTGAAATTTTTGTTAATGTAATCATTTGTTTGTTAAGGTGTAATAGGTATTGTTTTAAATAATGTCGGGGCGCCCTCTTAACTTTGTTAATTACTAAGATCTTTATTATCATGTCGAAATAATGCTAAAACAAAACCTCTTAATATTAAACCAGGAAAACCTATAGACCAAATTATTTATATAGTGTATTTATTTATCATATACCTTCTTCTACATAACGATCCATTAACTCCCAAGTTACTAGTGTGCAGGGAGTGTAAATTTTGTCTTGTTCACCGTCTCGTGTCCCCTCTGGTAATAAACTCTAATTTTCTTATTTTGCCCAGCAGTTTCCAAGGCCGTTTTATTAAATTAAAATAATATAGTTTTTGGGTACGAGGGGCGTTACACTTTTCCCACCTGTTTCGAAAAGGCCAAAGGGAAAAGTGCCATTATGGTAGTTTTCCATTATGGTACTTTTCCCTCGCCCCGTTTCAAAACAGTTCCTTTGTTTAATAACCATTCAGTCTTTATAGCATTCTCTTTCTTTCACGTATGTATAATATATTATATTTTATTCATTCCATATATCCGTACGGTAATGTATGAATTCCATCTTCGCAAATAATTATTTTGTCATCGTGCCATGATTTTGCTAATTTATTAATACATTCTGTATATAATGTCATGTTATGTGATGGTGTACCGGACCTTTGCGCTCTTCTCTGTGTGCTGCTCCAGGACCTCAAGAAAATCTTCAAATGTTATTTTTACTCTTCACCACACACTTCTGTATTCCTTTGGCTCTTTTAGTTATATTATTATCGTACTTGTATGTATACAGTTTTGCCCTTAGACCGACAAACTCCTCCAATGCCACCCCGTTGCATTCGTCTTCGAACTTGCCTACTACCTTCTTGTTTGTAGGTGAGTAGCAGGGGTGGTCTCTGGGATAGATGCTCGTGTCAAGTATATCCATGAGCGCAGAGTCGTTGGCCAGGTCCTGGTAGAAATTGCGTGTCTTGATGTCATATATGAAGCTGTCCGTGTCCATGTATGCTAGCATTATGTTTTCTTTATATTTCTGTTTCATGATGTCATAATGGACATTATACGTCAAACTTGGACAAGTCCAGGACCGAAAAGCCCGCATATATAGGGCGGTCAAGAAAGATGGGTTCATGTTAAAAATTTACTAGTGTTAGATTTTCGTTGAAGATGGTTCGGTCCTGGAAAGCTGGCTTGGCAATCACTTTTCTAAGTCTCTTCTCCCTGCACACAAGTTCCATACGTTGCCTCAAAAATGAATTCTCTAAAAGTTTATCGAAAGAAGCATTGTCGGCAAGCTTAAAGAATTATTTTTTCAAAACATAGTCGTATGGAAACACACCCTTCCTCATGACGAGGGACATTTCGTCACGAGTAAAAAATATCATGGTGTCCTTGAATAGGTCGGCTGGCAGGTACAAGGCAAGGGACGCCAAACTGTGAGCCATGGACTTGAAACTATCAATGAATTGTACTGCGAACTTGTCGCCCAGCTTCTTTGAGAAAGTAATAATTTTTCCTGCGTGTGGGGGATGATGAATATTTCTTTATTAATGTAGCCCAGTTTCTTGATGATGAACTTCTCATCGTAGCCCAGATTGTGGAAGTAAACCACGAGTTTATTCGGCCGCCTGCGCAGAAGGTTGCAGCTGTTGCAGGCGGCGCCAAGGTACTTCCCACTGAAGTGGTCGTGGTCTCGGACCTTGTAATTATCTGTAGTAAATACCGCATTGTAGTAGCAGCACTGATGGGCTGCGGCGAAGCAGGCATACTCTTGTGCCGTCAGCATCGTCATGGGTAGGCTGGTCTCGTAAATATTTTTTTACTTGGTTTCCAATATTAACAATAGTCTCCACGAATTTCTCCTCAGCATCGGGACCCCTATATAGTATTGGTTCTTGTGGCAGCGAGGAAGTGAGCGTGGCTGGGATCACGCAGTTGTCAACCTTTATATATATGCAATAGCTGTATGCCTCGTGTTTTTGGTACGCATGTGTGCTCGACTGCCGGGGGTCCGGCTGGCATGTCTGTATGGGCACGAGCATGGCTTTAAAGTCTGTGTATGCAACAATGGGCATCTTGGACATGTGGTGGTGATTTTTTAACTCCAGGACTGGGGGCTGACCGTTCTTGTCTGGCTTCGGCATCTCGACGCGCATGGGAGCATGGGTGTTGCAGAATTTCTTGTGCGCGTCGAGACACTGCTGCCCTGACAGTCCTGATTCACGGTGCTGGTCATCGTAATAGGTGAAGCACCTCTTGCAGACATGTATATTCGCATAATGGGCTGTGATCTGAGGCCGGACGAGTCTTGAAAAGTTCTTTATATAGCTGAAATGTGAATACTTGTCCTCGGTTGACTGCATTAGGAGGTCGAAATGATGATGTTTTTCCTCTTTCCCCACAGGCACCGACGCGATATTGTTGTCCTCGTCAATGCTGTAGACCTTGACGGACACTTCTGTGTTATTCCGTTCAAATACATTGATTTGGTGGAGGGGGGTAGGGAAATCAAGTCCTGAAAAATTAAACTATCCCTCCAGGTCGTGGTACCGATGGTCTACACTTTCAGCATGTCCTCCCTCCATGTACCGCGCCAGTTTGGCCCACTTGAAACACATGTTGTCCAAGTTCTTGGGGATTATGCACGCTTCACGGTTCTTAATGGCAGGAGGCAGGTCAATGTATGAGGAGACTCGAAGAAAGAAAAGCTTGTTGAAGCGGAGCGGGATTCACTTCACGACATACAAGGTCCACCCGGATCCCTTGCTGACGTAGTCCTCCTCCTCCTTGCATATTTTCAGTATACTCTCATCAATGGCTTCCTAGATATCGCTCACCTCGTTAATGGGAATCTTCTTGGTCTTGAATGCTCTTTTGTCAATACCTTCATCAAAGGGAGCAGGCTTTGGCATAGTCGCACTCAAGCCAGATATTGAATTTTACTGGACCATTTTCATTTACTTCATTGGTTATCTGATTTATCAAGTTTTTTTTTATTTGACCCATGTACGTAGAAATATCTTTTGTTGTACCATTGTTTTCTGCCACATATGTCTTCAAGTTGCGACGGAACGCATTCTCCGCCTCAACGAACCTTGTACCTCCCGCCCCCACGGCTTGCTGAGCATGGTCGGGCACACTCGCCACGTATTGCGGGCGAGTGCTGGGGCCGGGCTGTTGCAGGCCAGAGGTCACGTCTACAGAGTGTCTCTTAGGGGCCAGACCATTACACGTCATGCCGCGTGTCATCATCGTGTCTTTGCGGGTAAAGTCGCCCTGGCATTTCGTGCATATAAATGTTATGCGGTCGGGATTGAATGAGCATTGGTTCTTTTCATGTCGTCTGGCATGGCGACTATGTTCAAATACTTGACCGCAAATCTTGCATCTCGAGCCTAAGCAGTGCTCGGTAGTGCCTCGAGATGTTGACAGGTGTCGGTTCAAACAATCCTTTCGTGAAAATACCATGCCGCAAGTATGGCACTGTTTGTTAACATTACGGCCAGGATTAGCTTCGCAGATGCGCTCGTGCCATCTAGCACTACGGCTAGTGGTTAACCTTTGCCACAGAAAGCACACACAAGCGCTGGTGATGTTGGTGCACATACCTGTGCTGGCCCTGACGTAGAGGGCAGGCAGGCGGCAGCGGCGGGCAGGCAGGCTCCGGATGTTGAGGACGCGACCATGGACGATGTCCTCTTCATGTTGAAGTCTGTAACACCAACGGAAAAATTATGGTAATACAATAACAACATAATTATCACACATACAGAGAAACAAATAAACGTACATAAAGACAACCCCACACACACACATGAATAAAATAAAATAAAACTTACCAGAAGAAAAAAACCGGCGAAGCATTGTGTACTGTACGCACGCTCGGGGCATGTGTCATTTTGCCTAAAGGAATTTGCTAAATTGTAGGCAAAATTCCATTTAGGCAAAACGCCGTTAGGCAAAACACCGTTAGGAAAATCGCCGTTAGGCAAAACGCCATTGGCCAAATAGGAGTTAGGCAAAATGCCATTAGGCAAAATGCCGTTAGGCAAACGTTTTTAGGCAAAACGCCTTTAGGCAATTCGCCATTAGGCAAAATGCCATTATACATATCGTGGTTAGGCAAATCGATGTTAGGCAAATCGCCATTAGGCAAACCGCCGATAGGCAAAATGCAGTTAGGCAATTCGCTGTTAGGCAAAATGCCGTTAGGCAAAACGCCGTTAGGAAACTCGACGTTAGGCAAAATGCCGTCAGGGGAATCACCATTATTGGCCAAATTTATCAAGCAATCAATTTGTCTCAAGGTTTTTATTTCAAATCTAGTTATGATTAAATAAACTGTATTGCAAAATACAAACCAATTCGCTGTGAAATAATCAATGTTTCCATTCGCCCCAAATTAAATTAATTTTTTTGTTACTAGATGGCACCAAGAATCAATAGCAAGACTTAGTACGTGCATACTACGCAAGATGTCGCCACCGTCAGATAGAAACTGCTCAAAAGCACTACTAGTTGCGGCGGAAATCGCACGGAGTTGCATGAAGATACACTGCGAGTGTCACTATTATGTGTTTGCCATCGTTGATTTATATGCAAACAAATTTAATTTATAACTTCTTACTAAGTAATTGCTTCCCATTATTCCAGCCGTAGGACTTTGTGTTTTATTCGGAGAAACGAAAAGTTTTAATTCAATTATATAGAACAGTATATTATTTCTTTCGTTTTTTTAACTAGTTGTAAAAGCCTGTAGGGCAAACAAATGATACATAGGGCAAAGAATGTTCGAGCATATATAAGCAAGAATGGTTTATTTGATATATCTTTGCGATACATTTTAAATGTATGCCCTATAATGCTACGCATAAAATTACTTGCATTCTCTTTCATGTTTACCGACTTCTGTAATAAGACTTTTGGAAATTGCTTTTAAAAAAAATTCACATTGGAAATAAAATAAGAGAAGACATGCAGGAGAATAAATTTTTAACTTGGTACGTATAAGTCTCTTTGAAAATTACAGTGGTACGTGATACCGAAGCAGTTAATTTACTTGGACTAACGATTTTTCATTTAATTATTTTTATAAATACTAATTTTTCCAAAGGAAAACATATTTTTATTTCAGAAGCTGTTGTTGGTGTACACAGTTAATCATCCGTTCCTACAAAAAATTTAAGTGTATTTTTTTCTATAATGTAAATGAACTACTTAAATTTTCGACGAATATTTTCTCTAAATTTCTTTAGAAAAGTTACTTGTGTAGGAAATGATTAATGCTATAAATTGTCTTCAAATAATATATCTTTACCAATTATGTACAACTGAACTAAATTTATTTCTCAAGTATACCACCATAATAATGTTTCTTCGAATTCGACTTAGTGTACTGAAATTATAGCAGAAGTGTAAAAAAAAATTTGAACAATTTTTACAATATTAAGGTAGGGGGGTTTTACATAGCATATGAAATTAAATTATAAGTTTATTTAAATTATGCTAAGAAAACTATTATGGGAATATCAGAATTGCAAAAAAATAATAACGGTATGACGAAACTAATTATGCTATGGTAATTTTTGTTCAAACTTGAAAATTGAAATTAATTCTATATGGCCTAGTAGCGAAATTTTAGGAAAAAAAATACAAACAAAAAAAACGACGTTTATGCTAAAAAGTTCACGCTTTGTCAAAATATCCACAATCTATGATGATACTACAATATTATGCAACGTAATTTTGTATGTTTTAAGACAAATATTTTTTATTTCATTTTTATAGTTGATCCCATGTTTTATTTTTGAAAACAGTAACAATTTTGTATGTATAATCAACCACATTGCTGCAGGTTCTAATTATTGCAGTTCAAATTTCTATCCGAAAATACAAAACCCATTGAATTCCATCACGTGGTTTACATTCTGTTCTTCATTTAACATTTCAGGTAATCGCGCTTGGTTTAGCCATTCCATTGTGCTCAACATAATCATCATAAGTTAACCATTTAAATAAAGTTAAGGCTGCCACCTCACTGGAAACTATATTTTTCAAGTTGTTCGTCGTGAGAAATCATTAACAAAATTAACTCTTAAGGGTTGTTGAAATTACCGCCAATATTACGGCACTGACAACCCCGGAGATTATCTGAACCTTGTACACAAGTAAATAGGTACGCTTTAATGTAATAAAGAAATGCAACAATAGCGTAGCCTATATATAAAACGGTATAGTCGGCGTATGTATGTTTTGAGAACCCTTCTGTAAGTTTTATATCAATGCATACTGAAACTCCACATATCCCACGATTCTCGCAATCAGTACACCAAAGAGTTTTAATCATCAGTAACGTCCTTTTCAAATGGAGGTTGCAATCTCCGTCCTTTTTTTGATTTTCACACTGGTTACAATATGCAATTTTTCTATTTGATTCTGTTATCTAGGAAACAACACACTGTCATAATATTTATCTATTTCCGTTAAGAATAACATTTGTATTTTTAATACCAGGCATTTTTTTGTGTATATACCTTGCGCAGTCATTCCCTGGCGTATTTCAATAAAATCTTTGTTACTGACTTTTATTAATAGGAAAAACATGTCTAATTTTGTCGATAGAGATTCCCAACAACCTTTACAATGAAAATTAATTTTTGTTTAAAAAAAAGTAAGAAGTAATATTTATAGTTTATTAATTCTCATGAATAATATTATCTAAAAATGTATCGGGAAACAGAGGTTGGTAAGATGGTTGGGTTTCACAGAATCGCTTAAATTTCAATTGATATATTTGGTATAAGTATATCAATAATTTAAATACATGTCTTTGTAAAAAAAACTATGACAGGGGCACTTGCACTTCGGTGAACCAATAGCCAATTAACTATTTAAATGATGGATATAATCCCATTTAAATATTCTTAATACTGGTGAAATCTTTGAAACGGTAGTCCACACAAACAATAAAAGTTTATTAGAAACATAATATTTTCAGGCGTTTAGGAAAATACGAAAGATATACTTATTATTTTATTGCGTTGGAATCATCAAAGTGTTTCGCAAATATGTTTTAAAACGTGCACTAAATATACAGGCCTATACTATGCATTGGTTGCTGCAAAATATTTGTGTTAATCTTCATTTATTTCCCCATTCTGGTTAAAAAAAACTTTTCACTTAACTTTGACTTCAGCGTCTTTTACATTGACTAATTTCAGTTATCCACATTGATGGATTGTCAGACTTTCTAAATATGGGCATCACGCGAGTACTTGCAATTTTTACTTCCTATCATATCACAGTGATTCAAGTACAGTGTGAGATATATTTGATCGTTTTATTTATCGGATTCGAGAATTTCTAGTATGGTGTGCAAGTGTGTGTATGTGGAAGTAAGGGAGGGGGGATAGAGATGGAATGTCTTTACTACAAGGTAATGTGCCCTTTGAGTTTATTGGTTGCCTTTTAGATAGCTACCCGACTATAACTTAATTACAGCCGTTGCTATTCAACAATTCAACACATTTGTAGGATAAATCGCAGAAGCAAGTTGCTGTGACGCGAAATAAAGTAAAATCAAAATCATTGCGCCCGGGCAGGGAATCATACCAGGGGCCAGTGGTTTACAACTGTACCACGTAATTTAGTTTTGTGGGAGGTGTATATCAGTGTTTATTGCAGATATTTATATTCGGTGTCAATTCGACGTGTCAGAGTGGTGAGGAGAGAAAAAGTAAAACAAATAACATATTATATGATATCTCAAGAAATATATTTTAAGCAATGATTTATAATAAACACAATTACGCAATATAGTCGTTTGATTTGATTCCACATTACAGCGAAAATAAGTTGAACGTTCTAGCGATAAAAAAACCTTTGTGGGATCATTTGAGGCAAGATCTGTAGTGGTGATCTTGTAGTTTGTTGTGTGGGCTACCACTGCTACCTGGATTCCCACTCTCGTAACGTGTCCTCCCGCCCCTTCTTCTTTCTCTTGCATCCCTCGCAATGTTGCCAAGTATATCAGACACGTAATATGTAGGTAGCCTTTCTTGTACAGTAGGCCCATTCTAGCGCTCATCAGTGTCCGTGCCTACGGCGGACAATTTCCTAGTAACTTTGGCCACATCTTCAGGTACCCTGAGGAGCATAGAGGACTTGTGGAATACATATTGTCTCAAAATATTGTAATGAATCCAGACGGGTAATTTATGTAATGGTTGTAAGTCCATGGCACCACAGTAAAATAGTTTTAATGCTTACATAAAAACGCATTAAAAAAAACTTTAGAAAAAATGAAATGGTGCTTTTAATGCTGTCAACTATCAGGCAAACGAACGGCATTGCAACGTGTTTGAAGAATGCTTTTCTTTTACGAAAGTATTAAATATGAGTGCAAAAATTTTAAGTTAGTACGAAATTAATATACATACCAGTCTAGGTAGGAGTGGTACTTTAAATGAGTCAGGAATATCTTAAACGATATTTTCACACCCACAAACTGTATCTAAAAATTTACGAATAGCATTCACGGAAAACTTGGACTGAGGCGTGCAATGGACTTTATACATACACTCGTGTCTAATACAATGATAAAGTCACCACTTCTTCACATTCAGGCGTGTCTGATGAAATATTTAATTTTGAATTTTCTTTTCATAATTATAAAAATTTCGACCTTGCTGGCCAACTGTTAGCGGATACCCAACTTGACCAAACAATTTACAATTGACAATCAACAGTCTGCAAACCAATACTGATATGATCATCCTGTATTATAAGTGTATTAAACAGTCTGAAATTTATGTATTACCACATTTTTAGAGGGCATTATAAAAAAATTGATGTAATAAGAGAAAAAATCTCAGAACTTTTGTTCAATGCAAATTTTGAAGCTATTTGTATATATAACAAAAGCATTGTAAATTAATAATTTAAAGTCCTTACGTTTGAGTGTTAGACACAAATAAAAACAGAAAATATAATAAATGAGAAAAAATATCATCAGGTCATCGACCTATCGGTTAGTTGACTGCAGCTCTCCAAATATGTATTATCAGTGACATTTCCTTTAGTTCACACTTCCACATATTCACAACATCTGCCCTCATGTCTTATATAGTACATTTTTTTTAAATTTTTGCTCAAATAAAACTTACATTGTTTCAAGATAACAACCTGGCCAGCATTGTCTGCAGCACTTCAAATTTTGAACTATGACCAAATATTGACTGCGGGCTACCGAATGCGCAATAGGAAATCACCTATTATCGTACTTGGTTTATTAAACCATCACAGCAAGATCTTCTATATGTGTTATCCATTATGTCTATTATATATTGAAACATTACATCTCCACATTGTTATATCCAGCTAGCATAGAGAAAAACACAGCTAGGTCAATAATTTTTCATATGAATGCAAATTAAAATAAAATAGTTTCAGCCTACACATACGTCTTGTACAGCTTTGCTATGTCCGAACATAACAGTTGTAAATAGTTCGCTGTTCGGTCGAAACTGACACGTTTAAATAGTATATGTATTACACGTGAGATAAATTTTCATTTGCTGTGTAAAACTGCTAATATAATTTACATGCAGTGAAAAGCAGTAATACACAAAAAGACTGCTTAGAAATGTAGTACACAAACACTCTTACCATTACATAAATAATTCATTAAAACAAACAACTACTGACCAACATTTAACTAGGCTAGGCAAAAGTAATTGAACACCGTGATAATAAGATGAAAATAAATAAAACAAAAATTAAATTATTTATCAGGTTTACTGGATTCTATAAGGTTTTAAGAGCATCACAATTACATGAATAAAGAGCAATCAGGGTTCTTGTAACGTTTAATAAATTCTGGGGCAATGATTAAAATTCCATTAAATTGTAAATTATTTATAATGCAAAATGACATTAAATCTCATCCTCAGACACAAAGTGGGAAAACATGAAAAATATTGAAAACATTGTGTGTCAAAATTGGTTACTGAAATTAGTACAATTATGGCAAAAACAATCAATGTTATAACATTATTAATATATAATGCAAATTACTTATTCGAAAAAACTAATGGGAAAAACCAATTCAGTCCGAACCCTATTGAAAGAAAAAATAGTGTTAAAAAAACCCTAGACGTGGCCAGTAGGATGGACACATATATATCAAATGATTTTAATCTCAGGGTAAATAATAATATCCTCGGCTCACTCAAGTCAGTAGGGTTCAACTGCAATCCCTAGGACTACTGGGACGGTCGCCTGTCAAGTGTTTTATGCCAAAATTACATACACTAAAACAGCCCAAATTATGTTCTAAAGACAGTTTTTTTTTTAATTTCAAGTACTGTTAGTAAGGGTTTTGGTCACGTGTGGGCAATATCAGAGACACTATGTACACGGCGTCAATAGCCTCGGTACCGTGACACATGCACGATAGGGCCTTCCTCTTAGCTGCGAAGCGTCACTTGGAATTAAACTGAGGAAATCTTACTGCGGCCGAAAACGTGTGAAAATAATATGCACAGACTGCACCACCAATATAAGGTGACAGTGTGCAGTCGTCCCGTCACATGCACTCGCCCTAAATCACTATTTAAATGCCTGGTGCAGAGAGGCCTGCACCAAGCCTACACCAGTCAAGCCGACACAATGGCATACCTTTTTCAACAATCACTTCCAAACAGTTCAGCAAACGACGCTATCCAAGTTGAAAGGCCCCGCAGGTAATCTGCGCTCAGATAACACAGCTTGTTTGGGCTAAAATACTTAAACTGTCCAGAAAAATGCAAATAAAAGCGAAAAACGTCGTTAGAGTTCACAAAAATTAAAATTTAGTAGGTTTAAGCTCCAAAATAATAGGTATTTAAAATTACCGTCAAAAATTGTAAATAAACAAACAACAGTTGCTATGGCAACGACGACTGTGGAGTTAGCGGCGTGGGCACAGAGTAATGAACTCTATAATCGTGTTCGATTTCAGATGATAAATTACATTATCAAATAAATTACGTGCAATATTTCCAAAATATACAATTATAATTGGTTATTAGAATATATAACTATTAGTCCAGGAAAGATATGAAAAAAACATGGACAAATTGTAAGAAAAGGTTTTTTATCATCAAAATTCGCAGAAAAATTCGTAGAATAACACATCCAAAATCCACCGAAATCCACTTTCTTTTGGTAACTTTTTTCCCGGGTTTTGTCCCGGAAAAACGCGAAAAAAATAATTACTAAAAACGGTGCATCTGACGACAAAACCTGTAGAGACAAAAATTAAAGAACATTAACTTTTCCATAAAATATCCCAAGTTCAAGAAAATCAGCTAATAACTTCTGCTTCGTTTTCCGGGATTAGTCACGGAAAAAATATTAAAAATGAAATAAATGGAAAATTGTGCACTTTAGAGCATAATGGTTTAGGAAAAAGATAAAGTTAACATTGTGTTTCATAATATATTAGAATTTCACATAGATCAAAATTTAATTGGTTTTTTGTTTTCCAAGAAATGTCCCGGAGAAAAGTTATAAAAAAAACGGAAACCGTGCACCGTACTTAAAAATAAATCGTGAATTAAATTAAGGGCAAAAAAATTGCATTATATAATTCACCTTTATCAACATTTGCTTAAAATTTGTGTAGTTTTGTCCTGGTATAGTTACTATTTATACGATTAAATTCCCATTCCATTGTACTGAGTGATTTTATGTATCCACTAGCTGCCCGACCCGGCTTCGCACGGCTATACTAATGGAAAATAATTAAGCCACAACTCCCATTTACAGTAATGGTAAATAAAAAAAATTCAGTGAAAATTTATTACAATTCTGTATAATGTACCGGAGAGAAAATGAATAGCATCGATGGTTTCCCGACAACTGATGTACCCGTACTTCGCTACGGCAGTCTACAGGCATCACTCATGCGCCGCTCATTATACATGCCCCTCCTTGTGGGTACACCACTGCCGCGCGATGCCCGTTGCCATGGAGACGCAGAAGGCATGAACAATGCGAAATCCTGTTCTCATGCAGACAAAGTACCCACTGTTGCCTGGTTTTAACAACCCATCGGATCTAATTTTCGGAAAATGTCATCCTGCGTAACATAAGGAACATTACTGTGAAGTTTCAAGTCTGTAAAATATATATACTTGAAAAAAAGGGCAATAAAAACAAATTAAACACAGAGAGAGGAAAAAAACAATAGTTTAGGTTTGCGATTTAAAGTGATAAAAAGTATTTAAATACTAATTGAACTCTTAAGAGGGTACTGATTGCTTCGTTGTTAATATCACACTGGTGTTTTTATACTTGTATGGGAAAATTAAGAATGATAAGGCATCTAGTGCATGGCAAAAATGTTAATAGGCAATAGGAAATAAACTTCTAGCGCCTGCGGCATTGTCAACACACACTTCGTACGTGTACTGCATGTTGTATCTAACCCCCTCCAACGCATTTCATTCTAAATTGGACTTTTAGTAAGGATCCCTAATGTCATTGATAATATAATATACCCTTTAGCCTTCCTCGATAAATGTACTATCCAACACTGAAATAATTTTTCAAATCGGACCAGTGGTTCCTGAGATTAGCACGTTCAAACAAACAAACAAACGAACTCTTCAGCTTTATATTATTAGTATAGATGTGTTATAACTCTGTAAGCTCGGTGATGAAATTTGTAGTAATATTCTTTTCTGCCATGCATTCATGGGATGTGACACAACATCACACATCTATGGTATAGGAAAGGGGAAAATATTGGATCTGATCCAGAATGACAGTGCCTTCAGGCAACTTTCGAAAGTATTTTCTGATAGTATTCCCAGTGTGCCAAAAGAAGACATTGTAAAATCTGGAGAACAGCTGCTAGTACGCCTATACAATGGGTCGAGAAGTGACACACTCGACACTTTGCGTTTTAAAGTGTTTAGTGAGAAAGCAGCTACTAGTTCCAAATGTGTACAAACAGAACAGTTACCTCCAACTAGTGCTTCAGCTCGTTTCCATTTCTTAAGGGTTTTCTATCAGATAAAAGAATGGAAGGGAATTAAGATGAATCCAGAAGAATGGGGATGGAGAAAATGTGGCCACTTTCTCTTGCCAATTTCGACATACAAGCCAACAGCTCCGGAATGCCTTTTGAAGGTAATCAGGTGCACTTGCAAGGAAGATGGTTGCGGTGCATCCAACTGCAGTTGTAGGAAACACGGCATGTTCTTCGGCTTGTGGAAACTGTCATGGATCAACCTGTAAAAACCGGCGTGAATTACCTCCCGAGGACTGCAATTACTGTGACGGCTTTTAAGGGAGGGTGTTCCTACATATCCATGCATGTTCATTCAGTATTGTGTGTTGCAGAGTGCATCCCAATGTGTGTATATTTTTCTTATTCTTCTCGAAACAGTTCACTGGAAATCTTGTGTAAATTTAATTGTATGGTATGTTTGGTGAGAATGGACGTGTCGAATTTTTTTCTTTCAAACGATAAGCAGTTGAAATGAGTCTGATTTTTTTTTCTGGAAAATAATTCAGGTAGATTTCAAAAACCTTTTAACACATCACTAACTGAAAAAGGAATATAATAAAGTTATTATGGAAAATGAATATTGTTCGGATCTGACATACTTTGACATGGGATACAATGCTTTCTGTTATTTAGCCTACATATTCAATACTTTTTCCGTGGCCGATCACAAAATAAAATCTATTTACCAGATTTCAGTGAATTTAGGATCTAGCATAGGAAATCTTATGTGCTTCTGTTTGTCCCACC
The DNA here is from genome assembly GCF_032445375.1 of Bacillus rossius redtenbacheri. Lineage (NCBI taxonomy): Eukaryota > Metazoa > Arthropoda > Insecta > Phasmatodea > Bacillidae > Bacillus > Bacillus rossius. Next base: position 42,137,995 of record NC_086331.1, on the reverse strand, counting down.
GAACGTTTTTTAATACGATGTTCCATTTTCGTTTTATTGAATTTTTAAGGTTTTTCCAGGACGAGTCACAAAAACAAAAACCAGATATATACATATGTAAATAAATAAATATATATATATGAGCAGATTTTGGTGAATTGAAATTATAGTTAATACAAAAAAAATCTCTAATTTTAGTCACGACTTTCTTTGACGTACGTTACAACATTTTCATTTTGTCTTTTTTTTTTTGGGAAATTTTCTGGAAAACGAAAAACCTATTTTATGTTGATTTTGTGAATTTGTAATATATTATGTAAATCGTTGTGTACTTAAATTTTGTCCTGAAACATTTTGCTGTAAAATGCGCCATTTTCAATCCATTTCAATATTTTAGATTTTTCCGGGACGAATTACAGAAAACAAAATAAAAGTTCTTAGTGGAATTTTTGTAAATTTTTGATATGTTATGGTAAATTTGGCTCTCTTTAATTTTAGTGTTTATACCTTTCTTCGTAGAACGCACCGTTTTCCAGTTATTAATTTATTCCGCATTTATCCGGGACAAATCCCGGAAATAACGTTACCAAAAAAAAGTGGATATCGGTGTATTTTGGATATGTTTTTCTACGAATTTTTCTGCAAATTTTGATATAATAAAACCTTTTCTTGCAATTTGTCCATAAATCGACCTCTTTTTCTCATAACATGCCTGGACTATATATATTAAGACCGATTTATATAGGTGTGCCTATTTAAATGCAAGAAATCGAGCTTCTTTCTTTAATGCTATTTCATTTATTATTTTTATGTGTTATAGCCCCGTCATAACAATGTCTGTATTCTCATTGCAAGATTTCTACGAGTTCCCGCTTGCACTGTAATACTGTTTTCGTAGCTAATGCAGAGTATATTATAGATTGTACAGTTGTAGTAGACTGTACTTTCGCTTTAATTTTGAACACTTGGTGCATTATTTATTAAAATTTGTTGTCATCTCGTTTTACAGAAGCTGGCAGTAGAAAAAACTATTCTTCTTACCGGAAAAATCATTTTTTTTTACTACATAGATGTAAGTCAATAAAAGTACGTGGAATACAAAAAATAATTGATGGTAATGTATTCGTAACAATTCACTATTTAATTTGTTATAAAATGATTTCTCTTACTCGGTTATATAGTTTGAAATAATTCCGTGGATAGTAATAATTATATGTTAGTTATATTTGAGCAGTTATAAATAAATTAAGAACATTTTATATAGTCATTTTCTTTACGTCATGGCCTTTCTCGTAGCACGCAGTGCTAAGTATTAAGGTTAAATATTTGAGCTGTGCAGTTGCCCCACCTAGGCAATGCATTCAATGCTGCGGCACGCACCACGCCTATACGAATTACTAGCAAACAAGATCGGTAACATTGTAGTGTTATTAGAAGCTATAAAACACAAAGGATTAATCTACTAATTTCATGCGGTATATTTTGAATTTTATTTAAGAAAACTGAGTAACCAGGCTCTTAATATGTGCTTTTCCGCTATTTTCACCATTTTTTCTCTCTGTAAATATATGCGATACGAAAAAAGTAGAACATGACAGTGGTAGATAATGCATTTTTTTCTTTCGTGGAAAAAATCGTATACACACAGATTTTACAGAATGCTAGGGAATGTCCTTAAATGCACGCAGTTACAGGCGTAGATTTGTTATAAAGGTAGACTAAAATATTTTTTAATTTATTTTAAAACATTATTTCAGTAATTTACAGATTTGTTTGTTATTAATTATTTCGCAATTTAGAGTGTATGAAAGGACAGGGATACCATTAAGTCGATCTGACGAAGCAAATAGTTGACGTCATTGGAAGCACTGAAAGAAAATCCACATGAGAAATTGTGGGCGCCTCCCAGGGAGTTTACCCAGATTATCGTTATAGGACACAGGCGGTTCCATCACTACACCAGCAGTTCCTGATACATCATCACGTGGGATAACATATACACGTTTTAAAAATTTATTTCTCTTGTAAGGGAAACAAAAAATAATAACAACAAAAAACTTTATTTAAAGCAATTATTATATACAGAAACGCTATACGTTATTATTTATATGTGCTGGGAGAAAACAATACATATTATGTATGTAATATTTATTTACATATACATATATATAGCCTACACACATGAATGTATGTTGGTATCTTCCTAAGCTCCATACTGCTATTCATCTACGATGTAATAGTGTACCGTGTAGTGTGGTTAGCTGCAGACCATCGACATGGTCTTCAGCGCCCAGTTACCAGCCGGCTAGCCAGACATCCTTGCTGTCGCCAACATGCCTGACTGGGTAGGCATAAACCTGCCATCCCCTTGGGGGGGAAGGGGAGTGCCGGCTTGACCACGTGGTCATACGGTGTTGCCAGCTCGGTTCCATTTGAGAGCAGGCGCGTGCCTCGCTAGGGGCTTCAACTGTCGACGAGCCGCGAAGCAAGCTCACTGTCACTCAGCAGAGTTTGCAATGCAAGATTTGCTTAAAAATGAGAACTTGAATCAGCGTAGAAAACCTTTTACGAAATTATCTTCAAATATCCTAATGGATTTTTCAGAACTGAGTGAAACTGACCTTAAAATATTGTTACAAGCAGTATATTATCTTACTGAAATAATTACTGACAACGAATTAATCCTTGAATTCCTAAAAGATCGCCAAAATATTATAAACATGTATACTTTCCAGGCACATTAACAGCAAGACATATAATTGCTTTATCGAGTAGAGCCAGAGCCATATTCGAACACCTATGAAGATATTCAAATATATTTTTCTGATTGTGCAAATGGAAACAGAACAATGTGCTGTTGCGCTCATGTAGCGACGGTTATTTACTACTTAGCACACGCTCGTTATGAATCAAAAACTATAAAACCACCTGAAACATTCACCTCCATGTTTAATGCGACTCATATAATTACTGCTATTTAAGAATATAGTGAAGCTGATTAAATTCCCAATATTATAACGTTATCCATAATTATGTCTATATTTTCTATGATTTAATTTTTCATAATACATTATTTCATATACGTACCTTAATTGATTTTAATTTTTTAAGCTATGTTCCATCAATTCAATCATTTTGTATCTTTGACATGTAATAGGTAACTAATTAACAAATCCATACTTAATAATTTAATATAGTTAATGGGAAAGTGAGATTGTTTGTTTGTGATCTTTTCACGCCTAAACTTCTTAACCTATAATTATGAAATTTCGCATACTCGTTGTCAGGGGTACAGAAAAGGACATAGGGTACCCTTCATTCTACCAAAATGAAAATTTTTATTAAAAAAAACAGCAGTAATTTTTAGGTTATGTAGTAGGTACCAAACAACCAAAAATTAATAGGTCATTAAAAAAATGCCTTTTGGCACAGCCTACAGGCGTAGGTAGATTTCAAAGTAACTATTTCTTCAACCCCCTGCAATAATGGTTCGTCTTATCAAAAATTGTTTCAGACATGAGTTTTAGATAAAAATTATAAAATGTACGAACAATTTAAACGGATTTGATAGTGTACCAACTAAGGGAGTTATGATTCTTTTTAAATTTTAACCCTTATTTTTTCAACCCGTTGAATCAATGGTTCGTATATTCAAAAATATCTTTAGACAAAATTTTTAGATAAAAATTATAAAAAAAAAAAATAATTTGTACAGATTTGATGTTATGCCTACGAACAGAGATATGATAATTTTTTGTCCACCAACCCTTGTTTTTTCAACCCCTTGCAGTTATGGTTGGTTATATCAAAAACGTTTTAAGACAAAAGATTTTGGCATTACTCCTACAAGTTTTATTATGTTGAAACGGATGTAATATTTTCAATATCACGGGAGTTAGAACAAATTATCTGGTTTTTTGAAAAACCTTCCACATTTCTACCCCTTTTGTCGGATATTGCCCTTTAACGAACTCGACCGAGATTTTTCACATTTAGATTTTATGTATCAGTTTGGAATTAATTTGAGAAAAATTCGACAGTTATCGTGCCCACAAGAAAGTTATATATATAAACTTTTGAGTTGACTGTGGTTTTAGGGTCTATGGACCATGAAACGAAAAACTATATAAAAATTTTCCGGAAGTCGCACCATTATAACTGCTACAATCTACCTAAAAGTGAGTGTGTGTTATTTCTCTAAGTCTGCCATGGAGCCGTCTAGCTTATGTTTCTTAGTTATTTACATACTATTAATACAAAAGTTATTTTTACTAATGAATTTAAACATACGCAGATGAAGTTAAGTTTTTTATTCGAGCGATGGTATGTCCTTTATTAATTTTGTATATTTGTTAAATTACTATGTTATTATTAAATTTAATTCATTAAATACAGCCCAAAAACTTGGATGATGCTAAGATCACTTAGGTGGACGTAGATTTACTTTTTCTAACGCATATATACTACAGACTTGAAACTAATATTGCGTAGTCATCAAATAAGATTCCACTTGGCGCAATCTGTATTTCGTGGAACGGTGAAAGACTACTATTATATAAATATGCTTGGTGAGTCAAAGACATTTGTAATATTCTTGATGATATAAGGCAGGACATAATCAATCAGCTTACTGAAGACGTAGCAACAAACGGACCTTTAAAATATAACTAATGGCTGGACTGTATCTATGGTAAGCCACATCCGTTCGAGGACAAAGAGATGAAATGTACCTTAAAGACATCGGCTGCAACTATTTACATTTCTAATGACGTGAAGCAAGCTGTTAAAGACGGTATTGAAAAACTATGCCAGGAGAAAGAACACTATGTCACTAAAGGATCTGGCTGGTCTTGTCTAGAATAAACCGTTTGGATCTGAAAATTACACATTTCACCCCAATGCAGAACTAAATATTTATCAGAATGTTAACTTTCGCAAGTGTTCCTGTAGTAGAGTAGAAATTATGTAATGATTTTTTTTTATTTGATAATTTGAGGTGTTTTATTTCTTGAACCTGTCGTTATTTATTTCAAGATCAAATAAATCAGTATATTAATTGCAGATTTTTTTTATAAATTTTAGAATTGTTCCCGAATTTCTAGCTCAATAATTAAAGAATTCCAAGATGGCGCCAAAATTTAATGATGGCGTCCAAGATGGAGACCTGACAATAAATGAATACTGCACTCTAGCAGGTACTAAATAAACATACAAGATGGCGGCCTCCAGCAGACGAAAACAAGATGACTGCCTCCAGCATCTGGAAACAAGATGGCGGATATGACATCATACCAACTTACGTAATATTTAATTTGGCATAAGTGGCGGGAGGTAATTATGGCGGTGGCTTCCATGAAGGTAGGATGGGTGATCTTTTTTTTATATTGGTGAGCTTGTTTTGGTTGAACGCCCGATTATGTCAGAACACTATAGAGTTTCGGCTGAGTGGTATAAATATGTACCCGTTCGTTCGACTGATGTGTCGTTGTTATTGCTGCAGTTAATTGACCTCAGGCATAGATGGCGAAGTGAATTGCGAGTGAACCTGCGCGAACTTTGTGAGCGCAAGTTGGAGCTTAGGGAGTCTGTATACAAGACAGTGGAAAGACGGTACTACCTGTGGACTGTAAGTTGTGACGTGTTTTGTAAACACACACTTCATTTCCATGTAGACTTCGTTGACATAAATCTTTGTGCTCATTATCTGAGACTTTGTGAATACTAGCAAATACATTATTTTCCTTCCTCGTTTTATCTATAGAACAATAATTATGTAATTAATATTGTACATTTGTATACGGTTGTAGTTTTTAATGAAGGCATTGGAGATAAATTTAAGGTTGATAATTTGAAATGTGAATGTTTATCAAATAGTTGTACTGGTCATAATTATTAAATCAATACACATTTATTTAATTCTTTTATTACGTCTTGATTGAGACCCCAATCCTTCTTGAACAGCCAATATAATACCGTTCTAATAATTTTTTCCGGTACAGTCGTGCTACCTCACGTCCATTGACATTTTCTTGTTCGTACGTAATTCAATTTCGGTCTGATCCTGGCTGGTATACCGGAAAATCGTCTCTCAGCACTGCACTGCACTACACGACACACTTTCACAGCAGAGTAAGTCGGCAACACCAGTGAAGTGGACCCCATATTGTACCGATGTATGAGCGCACCACCGTCATGTACATAATCACTGCCGTCTTGGGGATGGAGCTAAAACACTAGTACAGACAGAATATAGCTTATAACATGTAATGTTTATTTATTTCTTCACTATATTACTACTAAATACATCAATCCTAATATCATGCATATTCGCATTATTCTTGCTGGCCCACATCAGCATCCTAGTCAGCCATGTTCATCTTTTTCACTGTCACCAACCTTTACTCGCTACACTACATCTTCCTATTCTTTATAATTTCAGTACTGTTTTATTTATTATGTTAAGTTTACTTTAACACGTAACTACTTAGGTAATTGGGGGTTCTGACAGTTCGATGTGGTCGTGAGTGCACTAGTTCTTCTCTTTGTCTTTCAACTGAGATAACTTCATCAGGTGCAAAACCTCTAAAACCCTCTTCCTGACCCTTTCTTTCTGTTCCCCCAGAAGTTGCGTGTTCCACTGTTACTCTTTCTCCAGTCCAGTAAGGTTGTACATGGTGTGTGTGTTGAACAGACTGGTGTGATTTTGAGCTTTCCTGTTGGACTCTGGCTTTTCTGAGGTGAAATGTGTTTCTTCTTTTGACTGTCCCAAATTCATCTTCAATGAGGATAGACCTTGGAGCTTCACTCACCTGTATCACTGTGGCTGGTTTCCAAATACCCTGGTCATGGTATACTATGTGCTCCCCTTTTTTGAACTCAAGATATCTGGACTTGGTGTTTTTGTCATAATGTTTCTTATTTCTGTAGTCATACTTTAACTGTGTGTTGTGGAAGTTTGTTACAATGTGAGGTTTTAACAAGTTGTTATGGATCGGTAGTGTTGTTCTTGTTCGCCTACTGTACAGAAGTTGTGAGGGGCTGAACTGTGAACCCAACACTGGTGTATTGCGATATTCTAGGAGCATCATGTATATGTCCTGGTTATCTTCTGTACTTTTTTTTAGCATTTGTTTACAAATTCCTACTGCTCGTTCAGCTAGGCCATTGCTCTGAGGGTAGTATGGACTTGATGTTTGGATTTTGAAGCCGTAGTCAGAGCTGAACTGGCTCATATGTCGAGAGCTGAATGGCATGTTGTCAGCAATCAAGGTATTAGGTATTCCAGGTTTTGAGAAAATGACTTTCAGAGTTTGTACTATAGTAGGTGAATCTTTGGATGTTAGGGGAACCAGTTCTATCCATTTTGAGTAGTAGTCAAAGAGCACAAGGTATGAATGTGTTTTAAATTCAAGAATGTCACATGCCACCTTCAGGAATGGATACTTTTGAGGGTCTTGTGTGATCATTGGCTCTTTAGTATTTTTTGCGCTGTATTTCTCACATAGCCTACACCTTGCTACAAACTCCTCAATGTCTGTGTCCATTCTTGCCCAGTAAAACAGAGTCTTTGCCCTAGCCTTAGTCTTGGACATGCCAAAATGAAATTGGTGGAGATCCCTAAGCACTGTTGTTGCAGTGCAGTGGGAACTATGACGCGCTCACCTAGGAACACTAAACCATCTTCAACAACGATGTTGTGTCGGAACTTGAAGTAAAATTTTGCAATGTCAGGAACTTTTGTTTTCGACGTCGGCCAGCCCTCCTGGAACAAGGTACTTAACTGTGTGAGTAAAACATCATTTTTACTGTGTTGTTGGAACAAAAGTTTCTTTTCATCTGACATATTGATGGAGTGTACAACTTCATTCAGAGAGACATCTACATCACGCTCTGGAGCTTTTGAACATGCTCTACTTAGGGCATCTGCTATGAGCATTTTTGATCCTGGTACATACACAAGATTGATCCTGTATATGCTAAGTTTAAGTTTAATACTTTGAAGTTGCTTTGATGGAATCCGGCAAATTTCTTTCTTCATTAGGGAGATCAAAGATTGGTGATCTGTTTGGACGGTTATATCATGACCATAGATGTACTAGTGAAAGTGTCGACATGAAAAGAGGACTGCTAGAAACTCTTTGTCAATCTGTCCATAGTTAACTTCTGTCTGGGAGAGTGTCTTCGATGCATAACATACCGGCTTGTGTTCCTGCAACAAAACACACCCGATGCCCACTTTATTACTGTCTGTTTGAATTACTATGAGTTTACTCTTATCAAATGTTTGTAATACAGGTTCCGATGCAAGAACAGTTTTTAATGTCTCAATACTTTTACCATGAACAAGTTTGTTCCACTCGAACTCAGTGTCTTTTCTAAGCAGACTTCGCAATGGAGACGTGATTTCTGTAAGGTTTGGGATTAAATCTCTCAGGTAATTGACTAGCCCAAGAAAAAGTTGAAGATCTTGCCTATTTTTTGGAATATCATAGTTTACTAGTGCTTTAACCTTATCTTTGTCAGGACTAACACAGCCACCACTAAATGTATGATCTACATATTTGACAGTTTGTACCTTGTGCTGAAATTTCTGTACATTAAACTTGACATTACATTTTCGTGCTCTGTCTAATACCTGTGTCAGTATTCTGTCATGTGTTTGTTCATCTGGGGCATAGATAAGTAGGTTATCCACATATTTTATTACTCCGTCAATGTCTCCAAAAGTTTGTGTGTTATATTTTTGAAACACTTCTGCCGAGATATTTATGCCGAATGGCAATCTCTTGAAAAAATAACAACCAAATGGGGTTGAAAATCCACAATATGTTGAGCTTTGCTGGTCCAACTGTATATGCAAAAAGGAATGTTTGAGGTCAAGAACACTAAAATACCTAGCATCCTTTAATTTGGCTGTCACATCTCTAACTGTAGGTATTTCAAAATACTCTTTAATCAGGGCATCATTCAAGTCTTGTGGATCGAGACAAAGTCTAAGGGTGCCATTTGGCTTTTCTACGATCACTAGTCTGTTGACCCATTCTGTGGGTGATGTACATTTTCCTATGATGTCTAGTTCACACAGCCTATCTAGTTCTGTTTTAAGTCTGTCTTTTATTACCAAAGGTACCCTTGTTGGTGGACTGGATGAGGGAACACAGCTGTATTTCAACTTAAGTGAATAGTCATGTTTAAATTTACCAATACCTGAGAAGATGTCTGCATACTGTGTGACTATGTTGTCCTTTGACTGGTCTCCAACTTCACTGATTACATTTCGATGTAGCAGTCCCATCTTCTCACACGTTTGAAGACCTAGTATAGGTACAGATTTTTCATCAACTACTATGAATGTTTCTCGCAAGCAAACCCCATTTATAGTCAAGTTGATATCAGTGCATCCCACTACCTTGATTTCTGAGTTATTATATGCAGCCAATGATCTAGTTTCTTTCTTAAGTATCACAGTTTTAGGGGCACGTTGTTTCAAAAGAGAAAATGTTTCCAGAGGCAGTATGTTCACACACACACCAGAGTCCAGCTTGAAAGTTACATCAATTACATTTTCCAAACACCCTGTTTCTTTCCAGCAAATTGTTGCAATATGGTCGGTTTCTTTGAGTGCAAAAACCAAGCTACAGTAATAATCCTTCCATTCTTGATTAGCTTGTGTGTTGTTATGCCTACCAGTGTACACTTCTTTAACCTAATTTAATTTTGAGTTCTGAGATTTTCCAATGTGGAGTTCTCCACGTGACTTACACACCTTCGCAAAATGATTCCTGCGGCCGCATAAAGAGCATGTTTTTCCTCTCGCCGGACAGTTCACTGGATCTTTAATATGATGGTAGCCACACCACATACACAGTACCTCACCAGGTGGACTTTCTGTGGGCCTACAAGGCTGTTTTGAGAAAGGTGGGCCACAGTTTTGTGAAACTTCGTTTCATCCACACTTGCATAAGTCGAGTCCCGTGTTGGCTGCATTACTTCCTTCGCCTGAGTAGAGGTTATTTCAGCTGTTCGGAACTGTTGTATTGTTTCCTCCAATTCAACACTTCCAGATTTTATGAATTTTTCTTGAGTAATTTTATCATTTGTTCCGAAAACAATTCTGTCTCTCAGTAGCTCGTCGGGATGTTTGAACTCGCAGTTCCGTGATAGCATCTTGAGGTCTGTGAGGAAGTTATCAAATCTCTCCCCGTCTTTCTGTGTCCGTGAGTAGAATAAAAAACGTGCGTGGAGTAAGTTTTTTTTTTGGATTGCAGTACGTTTGAAAACTAGCCAGCACTATTTCAAAGGTTCTTTCTTTTTCTTCATCGGTGAAGGTGAAAGTATTGTACACTTCTAGTGCATCGTCACCAACTATATTAAGAAAAATTCCTATCTTCCTCTGTTCGCTTATCGTCTTCAAATCGGAGGCTTCCAAATATATTTCGAAGGCCTGTCTAAATTTCTTCCAGTTTTCACTGATGTTCCCTTCTAAATTCAATTTTGCTGGTACGTTAAACGAACACGCCATCTTTACACCGTGACACGCCGCGCCGAGATTGTCAACTAGTGATCCACAGTCATGTTGCCGTTACCAATTCACATTCTACCGACTGCGCCATGTAATGTTTATTTATTTCTTCACTATATTACTACTAAATACATCACTCCTAATATCATACACATTCGCATTATTCTTGCTGAACCACATCAGCATCCTTGTCAGCCATGTTCATCTTTTTCACTGTCACCAACCTTTACTAGCTACACTACATAACATATTTCCCTTATTGGTCCCTTGAAAAAATTATACCATTATGAGACATACATTCAAAGGCATCACTCTCTCCCACATCATTACCCAAGACCCGCTCCCATACTGGGTGCGTCCCTCGGGTACGTAAATAATACAGTTGTACGGATAACGTTTTGTTTTACTAATAATCGTCCTTTTCATCGATGTAAAATGTGATATTGACACCTCTCTCCCAATTATTGTGTCATAAAAATATTATTTGCGACGTAGCTATATCTTGGGTTTTGAAAGTGGTATTGAGACATTGATATCTTTAGCTTTTTAAACAATGAGTATGAGAAAATACTACATTTCAGATCTACTGAGAAAAATTTTTTAAACTCCTTTCCACTCTTCTTAGCTATGAAATCCTACCGGCAGCTTAAAAAAATTAGTGCCATGCTGAAGCAAGGCGATACAGGACATCAAGATCTATCCAACACCCTCGCGTATTTTGAGCGATTGGTGATTTTTTGGGAGTTATGGATTTTTTTCAAAAATGTTGGCTAACACACAGTTTTGAGGGAATTTCATTAATGGTCGTATGAATAACTACGATAAACAATGGAATATTTTTGTCATACGAGCTGAATAACCAAATTTACTGCTATGAAGTATTACTGTGCCAAAAATAAATTGGAAAAAATATATATTTTTAAACACCGTTAATTAATTATTATATTTAATGAAAGTTGATACCAACTGTTTTATTGACCATTTTACTATCTAATCATACTGTGAAATAAAAATGCTACCCTTACTGTTTCACCCGAAAAATCAGGGACTACTCGTTGTAATGAGTGTGATTCCAGGTGCTGGGAGTATAGGAAAGTGATAAAATTCGCCTATGAAAACAAATCAAGCAAGGGTTTATTATTACATTACACTTCAAAAATCTTTTTAAATAACGTAAAACATCTTTTAAACATCTAAAATTACTTTTTAAAAAACTGATTGATCTGAGAATCATACCTATAATTTTTTATCTGCCTAGACTACTAGAAGATTTCGCTTAGCAGACGTGTACAAAGATTATTGGCCTAAACTTCTAATCAAATAGCATTACAATTAAAAGCAAAAGTGAGCATACATATTTTATTTATTTGGTAGGTACTTACTATCTCACACATTAGCACGAAACAGAGGGTTAACGAAATAAATAAATTTAGGAGATTATTTGATTTGGATTTTAAAGCATTTTTAAATCATATTGGTCTCTTCCAAATTTGGTTTATACATATGTGCCTGCTGATAACTGAAAATTAAAATATGCACAACTTGTACAAGAATTTTTGTATAAAAATAGAAGTAAATTTGTAAACCCCTTTGGAAGTTATTTATAAGTAATATAAACCTATTAAGATAATAATTTATACAAATTAAATAATTAAATTTGACTCTATTTAAAGTGTGATAGTAAGAAAAATTATTCACTGCAAGAACACTTGAATAAAATATGTAGAAACATATTTGCAGTGTCATAATATAATAATAAATTGCATGAAGACACCTGCCTTTTCACCACTAGCTGCTAGCTGCTAATGTTTTGTATCGATTGTTCAGAAATTGTGCCAAAATTCTCTTTACGTAACATAAAATAAACTAATTGGCAAATGCATTTGATATGAGATTTCCCACCGTAATGTTTGCCCTACATAACACATAAAAATAACAATCATTACGCATCAAACGAGTTAAACAATCGCTTTGACGTCAGAGATTAGGTGGCGTAACTGTTTACGCAGCTTTTTTAAAGGAGGGGGCTTATTCTAAGTTTATCGTTTCGATGGAATTTAACGTTTCCTATCGATTATCGTTTTTTTCTCGACATGTTCGTATTCTAAGTTTTTCTGTGCGTCATTCTCGATGTACAAAATCGTTACAAGCTATCATTTCGTAACGAGAGGGTATGAAGCTATCGAAACAAATAAATACATCGTAACTGTCATAATCGGCCATGCGTGAAGGTGGTATTTGTTACATGTAGCTGTCGAAATAGACGAAGGCGTAGATATGCGAAAAGAAAGGAAACTTCTTCGGGATAAAACTAATCCCTTTGAAATGAAAGAAAAGGATTTTATGGGGATGTTTCGCTTGAGTCATGATTTAGTGCGACAGATGTGTGTGAACTTACAAGGACTATTATTTGTCTAAAAGAAAACAGATTTTACTAGCTTACTAATTACGTAATAAATTATTGATTAAATATTGTAATATGGTTTCAAATTCTATGGCCACAAATTTTCTTAAATTTTATTATGCTTTTACCAAATTGTAATGTTCAAATAAATTGTTTTATAGTATGTTATTTTTTTTTCATGTGTTGGGGGTGGGGAGTCCTAAATTACATTTGCATATATCTGTGATGCATCTTTTGTAGGTTAAGTTTAGAAGGTAAGGTTTGTACATTATAGCATATAGTGAGCCTTTTGCACTATTATATAATTTTATGTAGATAAAGAACATAATCAATTTCTCACAAAATTTTACAGTAATTTTAATGAAGCAAAGTTAATCCATTCTCCAGATTTTACCTAATTTTTGTGCACCAATATTAGCAAAATTGTTAAAACTGAAAAATACCATAAATATATTTAACAATTAGTAATTAGCACCTTTTTAAATAATTACAAAAATGTCATTAAGTAAGATAATACATTTCTGGAGATATTTATGTCTTATTTTTTCCCTTAATGCACCTCTCTCATCTATAACTACCACAAAGTTCTTAAACGTAATTGAACAACATAACCACACTTTGTACATCGGTGGCTCTGTTACCACTTTATTAGCCTATCACTAGACTTTCATTTCAATAAAATATCAACCACAACACACATAAATATATATCAAAACTAAGCCTACCTAATTATTTAAATAGACATTTCATAAATACCTTTATCCACTTGTCTGTCTATTTCTCAGGTCCCAAACTATTCGAATTCAGTAAACCACTAAGCTCGTCCCAGAGTTGGTTTTTCTTGGCTGTGGTGAAAATAGGCGATAATTTATTTCGTAGCAGCTCTGGATAAGATTCATAAACTTCATCATGATTTGTTGCTGTCTTTCAGAAATGCGTTCTTTATGTGAAATTACTTTATTTTGTAATCCATTTCGCGTAAGTCGTGTAACCGTGTAGTTTATAACACAAAAAAACATATAAACACCTCCACGCCTGAATTGTCACCACATTGGCTGACTTAAATTCTTTATCGCGATAGTTTTTGGAATACTGTGTTTATTACTACAATTTATCTTTTAACTAGCAAAAATTACACTCGACATAAACTATATCACTTCCGACGTAAATACTACATACTTTGTGAATCCCATATATAATTTTATTAAAATTACTTAAATAAAATATAAGTCTTTTTCATTCGTTTTGTTGACACTTTGACGCCATGCCCACTCTCGTGTCAGTAAAGAAGGGGGAGGTATCGAAAACTCCGATCTTACCCGAGCGTCTGTGTCGTCGTAACGATAGCATACTTAGAATACATTTTTCTTGCTCTCAATATTTTTTGTCGTTAGAAACCCTATCGAGTGAACTCGATGTCGAGATGACTCGATGGATGTAACGATGTACTTAGAATAAGCCGCCAGTCGCAGATTAGTGCGGAAACAGCCGAACTTACTACAATAATCAATAAATTGTTGCACTTATTAATAGGAACAACTGAAGTTTTAAAAGAGGAGAGACAAGAAGAAATTATCATAAAATTTACCGATCGGAATTAACGCAACCTGTGTTATGAAGATTACTATATTGTATTTTAATATCACGAACATATAGAATGGTCTTGCAACTTCACGAATATTTTTTTACCTGTAATGAAACTCGCTGTGCTTCTAGTGTTGTACACGATTACATTCATACAGTTATACTTGCTCGTTTTGATACCTCATTTTTTAAATAAGGCTATATGACGCATCATAATATAAGTACCAACATGAGCATAAAAAAGCACTAATAGCGCTCTTAGTTTACAAGCTACTTTTAATTTGTATCATTTAAATAGCTTGGGTCAACGTACTACTAGCGTTCTTAATTTTCCAGCTGGTGCGAGCTACACCAAGTATACGAGAGACATCAATACCTAAAACATGGTGTTAAGCCCGACTCACATGTACGCTGATCTCACCAATCAGACAGAGTGGGCATATATGGTCGTTTACATGAAGCAGATTAGTTTCAATGTTTAGATTCAAGATGTCTCCTTACGGCCACTTTTTTCTTCGTACATAAACTTTCGAGGTGTTTGCTATACAACAAAAAATACGTAGGCCTAAATTATATTTTGCTGTATAGTATTTAGTCGAATACCACAAAAAAAATTAAACGAAATGGTGGGAAAACTATAATAATCTTATTTTGTGTATTTCAAAAATTTGAAAAGTTAGTGCTACCTATCAGGCGCTTCAAAACGAAATATTTTTAATTAGTTTTTTGAGTGAAACAAGTATTAAGTATAACTTGCCAATTTCATATAGTAACAATAATTTATTCATTGAAAGGTACTTTTACTACACTTTATTTCACTGATCACAAAACATAGGTTTCAGAACGTGTGAAACGATGAAGTTCTGGTAACTATCAATGAAGTCTGATTTTTCGGTGCGCAAATAACATCGGCGTGAGTCACCTTTAAATGGTAGCTCGAGCGGTAAACGCAGACGCGCTCTAATTGGGCTTGCCATCTTCCCGCTTGGTCTAGTCGGCGCGATCTGCTTATATGTATGTGAACCAGGCTTTACAAGACATGTCTGTACGGCCATTGTTTACATGTAATCAGAGGAAATTGAAATGAACACACGCGACATATCTTTCGTATTATTTCCCATGTAAATATAAGCACAATAGCTTATTAGTTACTCATCACAAAAAAGCTTTTCAAAACCGAGTAAATTTTAAAATACTTATGTTTCTAACAAAAAAGAAAATTTATTGAGAACTCATAGTATGTCACCAGGAGTGGGTAGAAATTGGGAATTGAGCACCCCCCCCCCCCCTTTCCAACCCACAATTACCATATTCCTTTCCAACGCCACGTATCAAGCCCTTTTCCGGAATCTTACCAACCGACCAGCAATAAACATACACAATTTAATTTTAAAAAAAATAAACCATTCTAACACCCATTTATAGTGTACGTTTGATTTTATCCACTGTGTAGCTATATATACTCCTATAGGCGTTCAAGTTTATAAGAACCACGAAAACGAAAGTTAAAATAACATAGTTTTATTTTACTTGTTATACACTGTTAAATTATAAACTAAAAAAAAAATAAATTTGTTCGACACCACGGGCACACCTTTTAAACCTGGAACCGGGGTCTGGCTGTCTCCCTTGACAAAACTTCCTAGATCCGTCCTTGAACTTACCATTTCAGACGAAAGAAAAGTTCCAAAACAGATGTTTATGCCATCACGTGGAATATTTTGTAACCATCAGCGAGAACGGCAGAAAATGCTGCTAGCTTGTTTGCATCTACGAACTCTAGTATAACATTTTAGAACTACAAAACACAAGATGCTCTCTTGTGAGCAAAAGTGAAACCTTCGAACAGTTTTATTTATTAAAGCAAGAGTATGCGCTTATTTAGGATAACACAAAAATTATTAAAAAGGAATTTAATAGTATTTTATGAGGAATTATTTAATTGATGAGACATATCGGTAAAACCACCATTAGGCAAAACGCCATTAGGCAAATCGGAGTTAGGCAAAACGCTGTTAGGCAAATTGCCGTTAAGCAAATTGCTGTTAGGCAAATCGCCGTTATGAAAAACGCCGTTAGGCAAAACGCCGTTAGACAAAACGTCGTTTGGAAAATCGCCGTTAGGCAAATCGCCGTTGGCCCAATCGTAGTTAGGCAAAATGCCGTTAGACAATTCGCCATTAGGCAATTTGCCATAAGGCAATTCGCCGTTAGGGAAAACGCCGTTAGGCAATTCGCCATTAGGCAAAACACTGTTAGGCAAAACTCCGTTAGGAAAAACGAGTTTTTGTCATAATAGTAACCTTTTAGGCAAAACGCCATTAGGCAAATCACCGTTAGTCAAATCGCCGTTAGGCAAAACGCCGTTTGGCAAATCGGAGTTAGGCAAAACGCTGTTAGTCAAATTGCCTTTAAGCAAATTGCTGTTAGGCAAATCGCCGTTATGAAAAACGCCGTTAGGCAAAACGCCTTTAGGCGAAATGACTTTAGGCAAATCGCCGTAACGAATTCATGTTTAGGCAAACCGGCTTTAGGCAAATCGCCTGTTACTCCATGCTCGACGAAGGTCTGGAACGTCGTACAGGACACGCTGGTCGCAGGAACCTTAAACATAGAACAGGAACCACCTGGCTAAGTATACATGCACACTTAA
Source organism: Bacillus rossius redtenbacheri (assembly GCF_032445375.1). Classification (NCBI taxonomy): domain Eukaryota; kingdom Metazoa; phylum Arthropoda; class Insecta; order Phasmatodea; family Bacillidae; genus Bacillus; species Bacillus rossius. The sequence continues at coordinate 42,120,853 of NC_086331.1, read as the reverse complement.
TTTTTTTTTTAATAGTGATGGGGGATATGATTTTTTATCATGTACTGACCGGAAACGAAGAGGAACGGTGCTGGACTCCAGAGGACAGACAGGTGCTCTCTCCACGGATCACACGCGAAGGTAGCTCGACGTGAAAAGAGGATACGCTGAATACCTGTGTAACATCCATATTATATTAAATAGTTGTAGAAGTCATGGAAATGCTTGTGTTTATGTATTATGCGTGTATGGATAGGTAGCAAGTGCTGATTTCATACAGTTTTTAATTTAGCAGTAAAAAATTATAAATTACTGTTATTTATTGGAAAATAAACTTTTTTTAAAAAAATGGAAAAGAAAACTTTGAATGCAACATTAACGAGACTTTATTTATCGAAATACCAGCATTAATTTTTTTACCACTGTAATTAATAAAATAAACTACTTGTGTAATCATTTTGCACGTCAGGGAAATCGAGCGCGCCGTGCGGCACGCGTAGGAATTACGTCAGCTGGTAGACACAGCCGTAGCGTAAGGACACGAACGCGGCGCGTGCTCGAGGTTCGTGTGTACATTGTAAGTGGTCGGAGGGAGGGGAGAGCGCGCGATTCCCCCACCCTCGCAAGACACCATTCCATCACGACAACTGAAGCGGCACGGAGCTCCTACGAGCGTCCCCGCAGGTAGCCGGTCCTCTCTTTCTCTATCTCTTTCTCGCACGACGTCCATCTTGTTTATGCACGTGTTAGATTATTCTGAACTCTGCTCAGCAATAATTATCGCGGAAAAAAGTTATTTAGGTTGCTAACAATTATACATACAAAGACTATCGCGAATCTATCGTAATTTACACGCTTCGGAACTAACGTAATATAATTTTTTAAAAACCTTAAATAAGTCGCGATCCTTATTACATTACATTTAATCTGTTGTATATAGGTATCATTTCAAATATGTCAACTATAAAATTAATCAACCCGACTTAATTTCGCACACAGAATTTTTTTTTTTTTTTTTCAAAATATATTTGCAGCTTTCAACGTGAAACTAATCATGCTACAAAAAAGATTTAAAATTAATCATATTCCTTTCACAAGTAAATACAAGATGACGACCACTACCGATGACGACTACCTTTCTTTTTATACATCGAAACTAGTAATCCGAGATAGGAACACGTACGAAAGCCAGACCATTTTTTTTTCTCTCTCTCTCTGCCGCATCCTTACCCCTCCCTCTACACCGCGCTGCGCGGGAGAGGCGAGGTGTTACTACAGCTGTTACGCACTGGGTGAAGGACGCAGCGGGGCACAGACAAGAGGGACTGGAACAATTCAAAGTTCAAAATGTTCCGAAAAATTTCAAAGTTGAAAAAGATCCGAAAACTTTCAAATTTGAAAACGTTCGGAAAAATTTCAAAAATAAAATTTATGAAAAAATTTTCAAAGTTGAAAATTTACGGAAAAAATTTCAAAGTTAAAATTTACGCAGAAGTTGTACTTACCAAGCTGCTGGAGTCAAAGCGTCGGAAGGCAGGGTAGTCGCTCACGAACTCAACCAAACTCATCCGGACGCAGAAGCAGAAAATGACGATGTGCCGCCGCCGATTCATCATATTGCCATCCGGTGTAGTAAGCGTGAGTGAGGCCATAAACCTAATCAGGTGCACCCCACACTGGTGAAGAATCATTTGAATCGACGGCGGGGGTGCGTGTCTTTTGGGATAGGTTTGGCACACGGGCCTATGTGTGCGCTGGTAGGTTGTGTAATGCTATAACAGTTACGTGTACCTAATTCGGAGGGGGAGTGAAGCTCCCCACCAGCTAGATCGGCTAACTGGCGTGAAAAAGTGTCGTGTTGGTGTGCAATAGAGGCTTGTCGGTGTGCTGTAATTTCAAGTGACCTAGTTAAACTCGGGTGTGGCGTGTAGTGTAAAGCTGTGCGAGCCGCTCCTACGAACCCCTGGGAACACAGAACATGCATGGGTAGTTAGCCCATTAGTGCACGTAGCAGGTAGTTCAGGCCGACTCTCGCGCAGGCATATAATCGTGTTGTCGTGTTGGTGAAATGGTAAAATAAATTACATGGATTAGTAAACTTCTGGCCACCTTAGGGACCGAACTATATCTTTACAACATAGCTCGGTCAAAGTTAGGCTAAGCCAGTATTGCTGTAGCTAGCCCCCTGGCTGTTGTCTGCTATAACCTGTAAAATAGAAATTGCAGTTAGTGGATTGTATTCCCAATGAAGGTCGTCCTATTTTATTATTTGGGCGGAGAAATGCCCTCGTCCAGAATTTTTTAATTTATTTTATATAAGATGTATTTGGTTCGTATGAGGACACCGGAGGACGGAGGGGGATTAGGGATTATGTCACTTCCTTCGACCATGCACACACGAAAAAGTATCCCGTTACGTTCATCAGCCATGTACGCACGAAAAAATGTCCCGTTACAGTAGTTGGAAATAGGGGGTTCAAGCACAGGCGCAGGAGCCAGGAGCCCACCATCTTGGATGACGTCATCGGCGGCCATCTTGGATGACGTCATCGGCGGCCATCTTGGATGACGTCATCATGACCTTTGACCTTGACCTTTGACCTTGCCAATCTATGCTAATCTATGCCAATCTACGCTAATATATGCCAATCTATGCTAATCCATACCAATTCGTATGCCAATCTATGCTAATCTGTATGCTAATCCATGCTAATCTGTATGCCAATCCATGCTAATCCATCCGCCATTTTGTATTTCTAGAAATTTCCACCAACTTCGAATCGTGACGTCACCGTTGCACATTTCGTCACGGCCGCCATCTTGGATTCGAATTTTTTTTTCGAACTTCAACTTTTCGAAATTCGATGTAATCATCAGCCGCCATCTTGTTTCGTCTGCTGGTGGCCGCCATCTTGTTTCGTCTGCTGGTGGCCGCCATCTTGTTTTCGTCTGCTGGAGGCAGCCATCTTGCGACGTCATATAGTTCTGTTGGTCGCCACCAGATAGCACCAGGGATTATTTTATTTTTTTTTCTTTAACTAAAATAATTATAGTGCCGAGGCTGGGATTCGATCCATGGGACGTGAAAACGTCCAGGATGTCGTGGTTACGAGGCGGACACCTTGACCACTAGACCACGAGACCAATTGGGATATGGTGGAATAAATAATCTATATATGCTACGTACTGACGGCAAGTTTATGATAAATGGGGGAGGAGGGTGTTTTTGCCTTCCTTAATGCATACCTAAGGCGCCACATTTGAAATTAAAATTATTATACAGCCGCCATCTTTAATTCCAGCACAGACTACCAGATGGCACCAAATTCAAAAAATTAGTTGCCAGAGGTGCCACCATCTTGGTTCTCAAGTTGGCTGGTAGATGTCGCTAGTATCGCGCGCCAAATTCAAAAATTAGTTGCCAGAGGCACCGCCATCTTGGTTCTCAAGTTGGCTGGTAGATGTCGCTAGTATCGCGCGCCAAATTCAAAAATTAGTTGCCAGAGGCACCGCCATCTTGGTTCTCAAGTTGGCTGGTAGATGTCGCTAGTATCGCGCGCCAAATTCAAAATTAGTTGCCAGTTGACTAGCGTATTATTCCATACGGTGCATGTATATAAGCGAGTCCTAGACAGCAGGATGCTCAGTTTGTTACTGACGTCGGCGGTGTAAGGATCGCCTAGTTTGTTTCTTCTGGTGCATGAGTCGTGTCAATTAGCTGTTCTTGAGATTTCGATAGCATCACAGAAATGGAAACAATACAACAAAAATTGAGACTATACAAAAAATTGAAACTATACAACAAAAAAAACTGAAACTATACAACAAAAAAAACTGAAACTATACAACAAATTGAAACAGCAACATCCAAACAATTCGCAGAAAAATATTTACATGTCATCACCGACATACCCGTGGGGGACCGTGCGGATACCGTCTTCACATATTCGACGCTTATCGTCCTCCCATGTTATGGCCAGCTTATTACTGTATTCACTGTACAGCACATGCTGCCTTGATCGTATGGCCCTAACGCCTGCCCTCCTAGTGCGGTGGTCTTGCCGGGCATCCAGGTAGTCATCGAATGTGATGCGGTTTTTGACCACACAACGCTGGATGCCCTTGGCCTTTTTCTCGACCATGTCACCGCACTTGTAGGCATAGAGTTTGGCCCGCAGACTGACAAACTCGCTCATTACTTCGCCCCCACACTCGTCCTTGAATTTGCCAACAACTTTCTTGTTGATGGGGGAGAAGCATGGGTGGTCAGGAGGGTAGCAGCTGGTGTCGAATTCAGACATGAACTTAGGGTCCGCTCTTAGATCATGGTAGAAGTCCTGTGTCTGAATCTCATACACAAAGCTGTCTGTATCCATATATGCCAGATGAATATTTTCCTGATATTTCGGTTTCATAGTATTATAGTGGAAGTCGTACATGAGTGTTTTTGATAGATCAAGTACTGCGAGTCCGGCATAGATCGGCTTGTCGAAAATGATGGTCTCATGGTTCAGGTGGACAAGACTCAAGTTTGGCTCATACATTGTGCGGTCCTTGAAGGACGGACGACACACCAACTTCTTAAAACGCTTCTCGGAGCACACCAACTCCATTTTGAGCCTCCGTCTCTTGTTCTCCATTAGTTTTCCAAATGTCGAGTTCACAGCGAGCTTGAAGAACTCCTTCTCGAACTCGTTGGCTGCTGCTTTGCGCTTGTTGGTGTTCAGCCGAATATAGGGCTCCAACCATGCCGACTGCTCAAACTGAAGAACTTTATGTATACTTATGATTTTTAGACCATGCGATACTGCTTGCTGTAGGTTTTTGTAGTGAACGATGTAGTGCTCTTTATTTTCCAGCGTTGTCATCAGTTTTGATTGCTTTGAGCCGGGCGGACACTGATTTACGGGAAGAAATGGCAGGTCTTTGTGACTTTCGTGGAGTTCGAGAGGGTACTCCACATCACACTCGATAATGTAGCCTGTGGGTGAATTTTCCGGAATAGACATGACATCAATTGATGTGTCTGTCCATTGGAAATGACGAATGGGGAGCGGCAGAGACATCGCCCACCCGTACAAGTTGTTTGCATCAATGTACTCCAGGAATGTGGATGGCTTGGAAGCATCATGTGTTTCTGGTTCGTAGGCATTATTGGCTACGCAATGACGTTTAATGCTTTGCGCTACACCACCGCGAATACCGGCCTCCACAAACATATACATGTCATAATCTGTGAGTAGCTCTAGCTGTACACCTGTGGTTCGAAGCATCGCGTCGAAAGCGAACCCAGGACAAGAAATGTAGTGAGACGGATCTAAACTATATGTTTCCAAGCAAAGACTGCGGAAATTCTCGAATACGTCCGCCAAAATCAGAACATCCGTCTTTAGGTACAAGTCAGCGTACTCCCCTAAGGTAGCACACTGAAACTTGTCCCAGACATTTTGTGCGTGAGCGTAATCTGCCTCGGAAATACCAGAATCAGTCAGAATATTAAAGAACTCATCGATGGATGGAAGACTAGTATCGTCTAGTCGAGCAAAAGAATCAACGAAGTCGTAGGGGAAGACTCCCTTGCGGGTAACCAACTCCAACTCATCAGGAGCGAAAAACTCAGCAGTACTTATAAACTTGTCTGCAGGCAAGAACTCGGCGAGCGAAGCGAGACCCCGACTCATAAAACGGAACGTATCGACAAACTGAATGCTGAACTCATCATGTAACTTCTTGGAAAAAGTTATCAGCTTCTCCTCTGAATTCGGAATGATGAAGATGTCTTTACTATCATACCCCAACTTCCTGATAATGAAGTTCTGATCGTATGCCAGGTTGTGGAAGAACACAATCATCTTTTTTGGTCTGCGTCTGAGAATGTTGCAGTCATTACACGCAGCCCCAATAAATTCACCGGTGAAGTGATTGTGGTCACGAACTTTCTTTACAGTCCCTCCAAACTTTCCCCCACAGTAGCAACAACACCTTGCTTGCAGAAAAGCAGTGTTTTGTGCATGTGTGAGCGGAGTCATAGTAACATATGTAGAAAATATTTTCTGTACATCATGTCCAATCTCCACAATGCGGGATATGAATTTATCTTCTGCGTCACACCCCCTGTATATTTCAGGCTGTGAAGGAAGTGAAGAAGTTAGGTGTGCAGGAATGACGGAGTTATCTGCTTTCACATAAATGCAGTAGCTGTATGCTTTATGCTTTTGGTACTGCAGTGTGTATGGCTCATCAGGATTCGGGTGACATGTATGGATTTTCTCCAGAATAGCTTCAAAGTCGCAATACACCACGATGGGCATCTTATCACTGTGATGGAAGTTTTTGAACTTCAGAACAGGTGGCTGGCCGTTTTCATCAAGCTGTGGCATCTGCATCCTAACAGCAGCATGTTGTTTGCAGAGCTCACTATGTTTTACCAAACACTGAAGACCAGTGAGCCCGCTAACCCTATCCCGATCATCGTAATGCTTGAAGCATCTTTTGCAAACATGAATAGCATCATGATGTGTAGTGATTTGGGACCGAACCAGGGCAGAAAATTTTTTAATGAATGTGAAATGGGACGAATTGTCATTGACCAAGAGCAGCAGATCGAAATGATGTTCTTTCTCTTCAGGAGCGACTCGTGCAGGAACAACATTCAGATTTTCGTCGATACTGTAAATGTTGATGGAGACTCCGGGGTTCTGTTTTTCAAACAGAGGTATTTGCTTGATTGGAGTAGGGAAGTCAATGTTGTTGAAGTTGAATTTATCTTCCAAGTCGTGGTAGCGCTGGTTCACACGTTCAGGATGCTCACCTTCCACATACTTGACAAGAATTGACCACTTAAAGCACATGTGGTCTTCAAGATTTTGCGGATTGATCACTGCGTATTTGTCTTTGATACATGTAGGTAATTCGATGTAGGAGCTGGCACGGAGTGGATCAAGCTTGTTTATTCGTAGTTGAAGTCGCTTAACGGCCGACAAAGTCCATCCGGACCCCTTCCCCATGTAGTCTTCCTCCTCCTTGCAGATCTTAGAGATGGACTCGGTAACTGCCTCCTCCACCTCATGAACTGCGTAGAGGGAAACATTCATGGTTTTGAAGGCCCTCTTGTCTTCGCTGGCATCCGTAGGTTTTTCGTAGTCGCACTCGAGCACGATATTGAATTTGAGAGGTCCGTTCTCTTCAACCTCCTCTATGAGCTGGCTTATTATATTTGTCTTGATGGAGTTCAGGTATGAGCAGATATCCTTGGCAGTACTTGATGTGTTTTCTGCCACGTATGTCTTCAAGTTGCCCTTGAAACCTACTTCAGCAGTGATGAAGCCGTAGGTATTGACCAAACCCATGCCGGTCACCACCTTTGTTCGGCTGGTCGAAGGCTTGGGCGTAACTGCAGGCTTAACTGCTGCCATCCTCTGCTTCTTTGTCGGAGGCGGAGCAGGACCCTTACATACCTTGATGTGGGCTTTCAAATTATCTGCTCTGGCGAACTCCTTAGCGCAGTTGTCGCAGGAATGTGCTATGCAGTTTGGGTTGAGGCCACAAGCAGACTTCTCATGACGTCTAGCAAAATCAGCGCGGGCGAAGACCTTATAGCAGAAACTGCACCGCATGCCTGATGTCGTGACGACAGCTCCAGCACATGTTGACAGGTGCTGCTGCATCTTGTCGCTGCGTGCGACCATCTTGCCACATAGGTGGCACTGCTGGAAGTCACGCTGCTGGTTCTCGGCACACAGGCGCTCATGTCGGTAGCGGTTGTGGGCCAGCGAAAACACGGCAGGACAGAAACAGCATTTCTGCACGGTAGATGCCATCACAGCAATCTGCAGACTGGTCTTGATGTACGGAACAGGCGAAGGAAGCTCGATGTACGGAGAACTATAACAAACGAATAAAGAAAACAATGTAGCTAGATGTTACACGAAAAAGTTGCAAACATAACCTCAAAATTCTAACCCTCAATCTTATTAACCCAAACTGTTAGCAATGTTACTAAATAAAAAATTTGCAAACATAACCTCAAAACTCTAGCCCTCAAGCTTACTAACCTAAACTGTTAGCAATGTAACTAAATAAAAAAGTTACAAACATAACCTCATAGCTGCTCCTTCATGTACAATCCAAAAAATGGTATAATATTTAAAGTACTGGTAAAAGTTAAAGCTGAAAAAGTATTCAATGTTAACTAAAAATGATTGATTACATAACCTCAAAACTACTCTAATGCACATCCCAAAAATGCTAGAATATTTAAAGTACTGTTAAAAGTTTAAGCTAAACAATTCCTGTTTACCCACACATAAGTGTACAGAGAAAAAACTAGCTATCTTATAACCTACAAAAAAGCTGAGAAACATAAAAATATTAACGAAACATGTAGCATACCTCAAAAAACGATGAAGTGGAGCTGCAGAAGATGATGTAGCGTTGGCGGTAGGAATCGTGGTAGCAGCGAAACTCACACACGAACTAACTTACTCAAACTCTAAGAACACACTGAAGCTCCGACAGCTAATCCAGTCCTTTTATAAGCAGTTCTGCTTTTCAACAACAGATGACACCAGGTGTTGTGTTGAGTCATAATTTATTTAGTTCTTTTATGTGGTATGCGGGATGCTCACTAACGTTCGCAAAACAAGGATGGCTTCGCTAGACATCAAGGAGAAGGAAGTTTGTCTTTCATGTTAATGCTTCTCAGCTGTCTCAAAGCATATTATTTGTCTGAGTAAAGTTATCATTTTTTAAATCCACCTGATAAAAATACTGCATGTTCTGATTTATTGACAGAATTTCACTGATTAAATGTAACTCTGAATAAAAATGACATGACTCAGTAAGTAAAAAATTCTTCATGCAGAGATAGATCTCTAACAAATAATCAGGAGCACTCGGTGAAAACCATTAGATGTCTAGCCAGGAATAATCAGAAACACTTGGAGAAAGCCATCAATATAATATCAAGATTAATCAGAAACACTTGGAGAAAGCCATCAATATAATATCAATATTAATCAGAAGCACTCGGAGAAATCCATCAGATGTCTAGTTAGGTATAATCAGAAGCACACGGAGTAAACCGCCATAATATTGTCAAGAATAATCAGGAGCACACGGAGAAAACCACCATAATATTAACAATAATAATCGGAAGCACACGGAGAAAATCATCATAATATTGACAAGAATAATCGGAAGCACACGGAGAAAACCACCACAAGTTTTCTTTGATATCATAAAAATACAGAAAAAAATATTTAATAAATAACAAAAAAAATTAATAAAAAATTTTAAATGACAAAATAAAATACAAAAATACATAAAATTCTGGCTTGTACTAGAACTATATCTTTGCTCAACAATGAGAAGTTCACAAGCTAGCAGAATCTGTTTATGTATTTTTGTATTTTATTTTGTCATTTAAAATTTTTTATTAATTTTTTTGTTATTTATTAAATATTTTTTTCTGTATTTTTATGATATCAAAGAAAACTTGTGGTGGTTTTCTCCGTGTGCTTCCGATTATTCTTGTCAATATTATGATGATTTTCTCCGTGTGCTTCCGATTATTATTGTTAATATTATGGTGGTTTTCTCCGTGTGCTCCTGATTATTCTTGACAATATTATGGCGGTTTACTCCGTGTGCTTCTGATTATACCTAACTAGACATCTGATGGATTTCTCCGAGTGCTTCTGATTAATCTTGATATTATATTGATGGCTTTCTCCAAGTGTTTCTGATTAATCTTGATATTATATTGATGGCTTTCTCCAAGTGTTTCTGATTATTCCTGGCTAGACATCTAATGGTTTTCACCGAGTGCTCCTGATTATTTGTTAGAGATCTATCTCTGCATGAAGAATTTTTTACTTACTGAGTCATGTCATTTTTATTCAGAGTTACATTTAATCAGTGAAATTCTGTCAATAAATCAGAACATACAGTATTTTTATCAGGTGGATTTAAAAAATGATAACTTTACTCAGACAAATAATATGCTTTGAGACAGCTGAGAAGCATTAACATGAAAGACAAACTTCCTTCTCCTTGATGTCTAGCGAAGCCATCCTTGTTTTGCGAACGTTAGTGAGCATCCCGCATACCACATAAAAGAACTAAATAAATTATGACTCAACACAACACCTGGTGTCATCTGTTGTTGAAAAGCAGAACTGCTTATAAAAGGACTGGATTAGCTGTCGGAGCTTCAGTGTGTTCTTAGAGTTTGAGTAAGTTAGTTCGTGTGTGAGTTTCGCTGCTACCACGATTCCTACCGCCAACGCTACATCATCTTCTGCAGCTCCACTTCATCGTTTTTTGAGGTATGCTACATGTTTCGTTAATATTTTTATGTTTCTCAGCTTTTTTGTAGGTTATAAGATAGCTAGTTTTTTCTCTGTACACTTATGTGTGGGTAAACAGGAATTGTTTAGCTTAAACTTTTAACAGTACTTTAAATATTCTAGCATTTTTGGGATGTGCATTAGAGTAGTTTTGAGGTTATGTAATCAATCATTTTTAGTTAACATTGAATACTTTTTCAGCTTTAACTTTTACCAGTACTTTAAATATTATACCATTTTTTGGATTGTACATGAAGGAGCAGCTATGAGGTTATGTTTGTAACTTTTTTATTTAGTTACATTGCTAACAGTTTAGGTTAGTAAGCTTGAGGGCTAGAGTTTTGAGGTTATGTTTGCAAATTTTTTATTTAGTAACATTGCTAACAGTTTGGGTTAATAAGATTGAGGGTTAGAATTTTGAGGTTATGTTTGCAACTTTTTCGTGTAACATCTAGCTACATTGTTTTCTTTATTCGTTTGTTATAGTTCTCCGTACGTCGAGCTTCCTTCGCCTGTTCCGTACATCAAGACCAGTCTGCAGATTGCTGTGATGGCATCTACCGTGCAGAAATGCTGTTTCTGTCCTGCCGTGTTTTCGCTGGCCCACAACCGCTACCGACATGAGCGCCTGTGTGCCGAGAACCAGCAGCGTGACTTCCAGCAGTGCCACCTATGTGGCAAGATGGTCGCACGCAGCGACAAGATGCAGCAGCACCTGTCAACATGTGCTGGAGCTGTCGTCACGACATCAGGCATGCGGTGCAGTTTCTGCTATAAGGTCTTCGCCCGCGCTGATTTTGCTAGACGTCATGAGAAGTCTGCTTGTGGCCTCAACCCAAACTGCATAGCACATTCCTGCGACAACTGCGCTAAGGAGTTCGCCAGAGCAGATAATTTGAAAGCCCACATCAAGGTATGTAAGGGTCCTGCTCCGCCTCTGACAAAGAAGCAGAGGATGGCAGCAGTTAAGCCTGCAGTTACGCCCAAGCCTTCGACCAGCCGAACAAAGGTGGTGACCGGCATGGGTTTGGTCAATACCTACGGCTTCATCACTGCTGAAGTAGGTTTCAAGGGCAACTTGAAGACATACGTGGCAGAAAACACATCAAGTACTGCCAAGGATATCTGCTCATACCTGAACTCCATCAAGACAAATATAATAAGCCAGCTCATAGAGGAGGTTGAAGAGAACGGACCTCTCAAATTCAATATCGTGCTCGAGTGCGACTACGAAAAACCTACGGATGCCAGCGAAGACAAGAGGGCCTTCAAATCCATGAATGTTTCCCTCTACGCAGTTCATGAGGTGGAGGAGGCAGTTACCGAGTCCATCTCTAAGATCTGCAAGGAGGAGGAAGACTACATGGGGAAGGGGTCCGGATGGACTTTGTCGGCCGTTAAGCGACTTCAACTACGAATAAACAAGCTTGATCCACTCCGTGCCAGCTCCTACATCGAATTACCTACATGCATCAAAGACAAATACGCAGTGATCAATCCGCAAAATCTTGAAGACCACATGTGCTTTAAGTGGTCAATTCTTGTCAAGTATGTGGAAGGTGAGCATCCTGAACGTGTGAACCAGCGCTACCACGACTTGGAAGATAAATTCAACTTCAACAACATTGACTTCCCTACTCCAATCAAGCAAATACCTCTGTTTGAAAAACAGAACCCCGGAGTCTCCATCAACATTTACAGTATCGACGAAAATCTGAATGTTGTTCCTGCACGAGTCGCTCCTGAAGAGAAAGAACATCATTTCGATCTGCTGCTCTTGGTCAATGACAATTCGTCCCATTTCACATTCATTAAAAAATTTTCTGCCCTGGTTCGGTCCCAAATCACTACACATCATGATGCTATTCATGTTTGCAAAAGATGCTTCAAGCATTACGATGATCGGGATAGGGTTAGCGGGCTCACTGGTCTTCAGTGTTTGGTAAAACATAGTGAGCTCTGCAAACAACATGCTGCTGTTAGGATGCAGATGCCACAGCTTGATGAAAACGGCCAGCCACCTGTTCTGAAGTTCAAAAACTTCCATCACAGTGATAAGATGCCCATCGTGGTGTATTGCGACTTTGAAGCTATTCTGGAGAAAATCCATACATGTCACCCGAATCCTGATGAGCCATACACACTGCAGTACCAAAAGCATAAAGCATACAGCTACTGCATTTATGTGAAAGCAGATAACTCCGTCATTCCTGCACACCTAACTTCTTCACTTCCTTCACAGCCTGAAATATACAGGGGGTGTGACGCAGAAGATAAATTCATATCCCGCATTGTGGAGATTGGACATGATGTACAGAAAATATTTTCTACATATGTTACTATGACTCCGCTCACACATGCACAAAACACTGCTTTTCTGCAAGCAAGGTGTTGTTGCTACTGTGGGGGAAAGTTTGGAGGGACTGTAAAGAAAGTTCGTGACCACAATCACTTCACCGGTGAATTTATTGGGGCTGCATGTAATGACTGCAACATTCTCAGACGCAGACCAAAAAAGATGATTGTGTTCTTCCACAACCTGGCATACGATCAGAACTTCATTATCAGGAAGTTGGGGTATGATAGTAAAGACATCTTCATCATTCCGAATTCAGAGGAGAAGCTGATAACTTTTTCCAAGAAGTTACATGATAAGTTCAGCATTCAGTTTGTCGATACGTTCCGTTTTATGAGTCGGGGTCTCGCTTCGCTCGCCGAGTTCTTGCCTGCAGACAAGTTTATAAGTACTGCTGAGTTTTTCGCTCCTGATGAGTTGGAGTTGGTTACCCGCAAGGGAGTCTTCCCCTACGACTTCGTTGATTCTTTTGCTCGACTAGACGATACTAGTCTTCCATCCATCGATGAGTTCTTTAATATTCTGACTGATTCTGGTATTTCCGAGGCAGATTACGCTCACGCACAAAATGTCTGGGACAAGTTTCAGTGTGCTACCTTAGGGGAGTACGCTGACTTGTACCTAAAGACGGATGTTCTGATTTTGGCGGACGTATTCGAGAATTTCCGCAGTCTTTGCTTGGAAACATATAGTTTAGATCCGTCTCACTACATTTCTTGTCCTGGGTTCGCTTTCGACGCGATGCTTCGAACCACAGGTGTACAGCTAGAGCTACTCACAGATTATGACATGTATATGTTTGTGGAGGCCGGTATTCGCGGTGGTGTAGCGCAAAGCATTAAACGTCATTGCGTAGCCAATAATGCCTACGAACCAGAAACACATGATGCTTCCAAGCCATCCACATTCCTGGAGTACATTGATGCAAACAACTTGTACGGGTGGGCGATGTCTCTGCCGCTCCCCATTCGTCATTTCCAATGGACAGACACATCAATTGATGTCATGTCTATTCCGGAAAATTCACCCACAGGCTACATTATCGAGTGTGATGTGGAGTACCCTCTCGAACTCCACGAAAGTCACAAAGACCTGCCATTTCTTCCCGTAAATCAGTGTCCGCCCGGCTCAAAGCAATCAAAACTGATGACAACGCTGGAAAATAAAGAGCACTACATCGTTCACTACAAAAACCTACAGCAAGCAGTATCGCATGGTCTAAAAATCATAAGTATACATAAAGTTCTTCAGTTTGAGCAGTCGGCATGGTTGGAGCCCTATATTCGGCTGAACACCAACAAGCGCAAAGCAGCAGCCAACGAGTTCGAGAAGGAGTTCTTCAAGCTCGCTGTGAACTCGACATTTGGAAAACTAATGGAGAACAAGAGACGGAGGCTCAAAATGGAGTTGGTGTGCTCCGAGAAGCGTTTTAAGAAGTTGGTGTGTCGTCCGTCCTTCAAGGACCGCACAATGTATGAGCCAAACTTGAGTCTTGTCCACCTGAACCATGAGACCATCATTTTCGACAAGCCGATCTATGCCGGACTCGCAGTACTTGATCTATCAAAAACACTCATGTACGACTTCCACTATAATACTATGAAACCGAAATATCAGGAAAATATTCATCTGGCATATATGGATACAGACAGCTTTGTGTATGAGATTCAGACACAGGACTTCTACCATGATCTAAGAGCGGACCCTAAGTTCATGTCTGAATTCGACACCAGCTGCTACCCTCCTGACCACCCATGCTTCTCCCCCATCAACAAGAAAGTTGTTGGCAAATTCAAGGACGAGTGTGGGGGCGAAGTAATGAGCGAGTTTGTCAGTCTGCGGGCCAAACTCTATGGCTACAAGTGCGGTGACATGGTCGAGAAAAAGGCCAAGGGCATCCAGCGTTGTGTGGTCAAAAACCGCATCACATTCGATGACTACCTGGATGCCCGGCAAGACCACCGCACTAGGAGGGCAGGCGTTAGGGCCATACGATCAAGGCAGCATGTGCTGTACAGTGAATACAGTAATAAGCTGGCCATAACATGGGAGGACGATAAACGTCGAATATGTGAAGACGGTATCCGCACGGTCCCCCACGGGTATGTCGGTGATGACATGTAAATATTTTTCTGCGAATTGTTTGGATGTTGCTGTTTCAATTTGTTGTATAGTTTCAGTTTTTTTTGTTGTATAGTTTCAATTTTTTGTATAGTCTCAATTTTTGTTGTATTGTTTCCATTTCTGTGATGCTATCGAAATCTCAAGAACAGCTAATTGACACGACTCATGCACCAGAAGAAACAAACTAGGCGATCCTTACACCGCCGACGTCAGTAACAAACTGAGCATCCTGCTGTCTAGGACTCGCTTATATACATGCACCGTATGGAATAATACGCTAGTCAACTGGCAACTAATTTTGAATTTGGCGCGCGATACTAGCGACATCTACCAGCCAACTTGAGAACCAAGATGGCGGTGCCTCTGGCAACTAATTTTTGAATTTGGCGCGCGATACTAGCGACATCTACCAGCCAACTTGAGAACCAAGATGGCGGTGCCTCTGGCAACTAATTTTTGAATTTGGCGCGCGATACTAGCGACATCTACCAGCCAACTTGAGAACCAAGATGGTGGCACCTCTGGCAACTAATTTTTTGAATTTGGTGCCATCTGGTAGTCTGTGCTGGAATTAAAGATGGCGGCTGTATAATAATTTTAATTTCAAATGTGGCGCCTTAGGTATGCATTAAGGAAGGCAAAAACACCCTCCTCCCCCATTTATCATAAACTTGCCGTCAGTACGTAGCATATATAGATTATTTATTCCACCATATCCCAATTGGTCTCGTGGTCTAGTGGTCAAGGTGTCCGCCTCGTAACCACGACATCCTGGACGTTTTCACGTCCCATGGATCGAATCCCAGCCTCGGCACTATAATTATTTTAGTTAAAGAAAAAAAAATAAAATAATCCCTGGTGCTATCTGGTGGCGACCAACAGAACTATATGACGTCGCAAGATGGCTGCCTCCAGCAGACGAAAACAAGATGGCGGCCACCAGCAGACGAAACAAGATAACGGCCACCAGCAGACGAAACAAGATGGCGGCTGATGATTACATCGAATTTCGAAAAGTTGAAGTTCGAAAAAAAAATTCGAATCCAAGATGGCGGCCGTGACGAAATGTGCAACGGTGACGTCACGATTCGAAGTTGGTGGAAATTTCTAGAAATACAAAATGGCGGATGGATTAGCATGGATTGGCATACAGATTAGCATGGATTAGCATACAGATTAGCATAGATTGGCATACGAATTGGTATGGATTAGCATAGATTGGCATATATTAGCGTAGATTGGCATAGATTGGCATAGATTAGCATAGATTGGCAAGGTCAAAGGTCAAGGTCAAAGGTCATGATGACGTCA
This sequence comes from Bacillus rossius redtenbacheri, assembly GCF_032445375.1. NCBI lineage: Eukaryota > Metazoa > Arthropoda > Insecta > Phasmatodea > Bacillidae > Bacillus > Bacillus rossius. The sequence continues at coordinate 42,104,734 of NC_086331.1, read as the reverse complement.
CCCAAGATGGCCGCCGATGACGTCATCCAAGATGGCCGCCGATGACGTCATCCAAGATGGTGGGCTCCTGGCTCCTGCGCCTGTGCTTGAACCCCCTATTTCCAACTACTGTAACGGGACATTTTTTCGTGCGTACATGGCTGATGAACGTAACGGGATACTTTTTCGTGTGTGCATGGTCGAAGGAAGTGACATAATCCCTAATCCCCCTCCGTCCTCCAGTGTCCTCATACGAACCAAATACATCTACTTATATATTTTTAATTTAGATTTTTTTTAAAATTAAATAAAATTAAATATAGACTTAAAACTAATGTACATGCCCCCAGAGCCATGCCCTGATAGGCATGCATGCCTCTCGGCCCGGATCCCCAGCGAGGGCTGGGGCAGCTCCCTCTACAAGTTCACCTGCATGATTCTGCCTTGACAAGGTGCTACGACGTGTGTGTGGATTGTCGCGCGTGTTGTAGTGGTGCGGTTGTAAAATGTTACGTACCCCGGGGAAGGGAAAGATTTTTATTAGGTGATGATAAGTTTACGGAACAAGCATTGTTAATTCAAAATCCCATGCCTTCCGAAACGCGGAGAGCACTGGAGGTGAAGCCTGCCAGGCGGGTCGCGCCCTTCCGACATAGGGAGTCAGCTCTAACACAACAGGGAGAGAACTCCCGGGAGCTGATACTTCACCTGCGTGCTTCGGACCATTTTGAATTGTATAGACAGTGTAAAATTTAAACTGTAGGCTCCGCGCGGTGTGAACACGCCCGGAGCTGGAGTGCGAATGTCCTGGGGACAGACGGAAAAATAGTTTTGTTTGGCAACCCTCGCTGGCCCGACCAATCAGCCCGCTCCAAGGCCCGTGATTGGTCGGTCCCCCGCAGGCAGCCGCACGAGGTGTTCAGAATGTAATTTTATGAAATTTTAAAGTTGTTATTATTGTTTTCATTTAATCGAGGTTTTTTATGTTTGCGTTGCTCGGACGGGTCGTAGATCGCTATTGAGATTATCAGTTTTGTTTTCCTGCTGTGGTAAATCTAGGTTAATTTTTTTATTATTCTTTGATATTATTTCTCGGATGTGCGGAATATAATGTGCTTTATGGATAGTTTCGTTGCTCCTAAATCTAGTGCAATCTAATATGGCCCTTAGGAAATTATTCTGTTTTACTTGTAGCCGATTTATATGGTGATTTGCAGCATAGCCCCAGACCTTGCATCCATATAGCAACTGCGGGCGTACAATTTGAGTGTATAGTTTAAGTTTTTTCCTGCGTGGTAAATTAGGCAATTTTAACATTGGGTAAAGGCTTCTTAAGGACCCTGTTGCAATGTTTGTTGCTCGAGCGATATTTTTTCCCCATAGTTGTGTTCTGTCTAGCGTGAGTCCTAAATATTTTGCCTGTGTAACATTAGGAATGGGTTGAAGAAAAATTTCGAGTTCCCTGTCTGGTCTGCCTCTACGTTTTGAAATTACAAGCGTGGTTGATTTTGCTGCATTTATTTTTATTCGCCACCGAGTGTAAAATTGCTCAAGTGCTGTTAGCTGCCTTGGACGCATACCATGGCATATTTTAGGTTACAAGACTGTTTAATTATGTCTGTATCGTTCGCATACATCTGGACATAGGCATTTGCATGTGGTATGTCAGCTGTGTATATATTATAGAAGAAAGGAGAGAGTGGGGAGCCCTGTGGCACTCCAGATGTAAGTTTGCGAGTAGTCGATTTAGCCCTGTCCAGAGCAACATAAAAGTTACGACTCCATAGATAGTGGGCCACCAGGTATATATATGTGTCGGGAAAATTGAAGTTTATTAATTTTTGAATAAGGCCTGGAATCCAGACTTTGTCAAATGCTCTTTCTGCGTCGAGCATTGTAATTACTGTGTAGGCTTTAGATGAGTTGTTGAATCTGTCGGTAGCATCTTCAAAGATTTTTATTAAGGAGTGGATTGTTGAGTGACCTTTCCTGAAACCAAGCTGACTGGAATTACGTTGTGTTCCTCTGCGTGTGTTTAAAGGCGCGAGAGTAAGGCTTTTTCAAAAATTTTACTCATGCTGTTTAGGAGACTTATAGAGCGCCTGTTTTCTGGAATGGCTGGGTTTTTCCCTGGTTTAGGTATTGTGATTATTTTTGCAAGTTTCCAGGAATCGGGGTAAGTTTTGTGTGTTAGTATAACATTGAATATCGCCAGTAAATATTATAGTGCCTCTAGCGGAAGTTTTTTAGTGTTTCGTAATTTAATGCGTCTGTGCCGCCTGATATATTGTTCGAACTGGCTTTAAATAACTTTAATAGTTCTCTCAAGGTTATAAGCTCTGGGTTAGTTTGCGTGCCTTTTGGTAGAAAATTATTTACCGCCTGTGTTGTTGTTAGAGTGAAATTTCTGTCATTTACGTCTGTGTTCGGGGAGAATTGTTTCTCCAGTAGGTCTGCTACTGCGTTTGCCTGGTCCTCTGCGGTGTATTAAGCCCCGGTGGCTGTTAAAATAGCTGGAGTTGAAAGAAATTTTTTGTTACCGCGGAGCCTGCGAGATAATTTCCACATTTCCTGCGGTTTGGTGGCTACTTCATTTATTAAGTTTCCGAATTGATTTATTTTTTCCTGTTTGAGTTTGCGCTGTACGAGATTGTTTAGTCTGTTGTATTCGTTTCTGGCTTTTGGTGTGCGGAGTCTTTGTGCCCTGTTTCTGGCTTGTCACCTTAGAGATATGTGGTAATCCAGATCGGGGTAGTGTGTTCTAGTGAATTGCCTTTTTGTTGCAAAACGGGAGTGTTTTTACGGCATTTTTTACTGTGTCTGTGAATAGTTTTACGTGTGGATTTATTTCCTCAGGTGAATTTATTTCGGGGAGCTTATTAAGGACGTCTATATGTTCTTCCTTAAACCCGTCCCAATCTGTGATTTTTAGGTTATTATTAAATAGCTGTATGTCTTATGTAGCATTGAATGTTATTTGTGCTAGCACCGGTAAATTATCGGAGTTTATTTTATCCAGAGTTTCTATATGTATCTGAGCGTTGGGAATGTTTGTTAGGGCTACGTATAAAATTTCTGGAGTGCCGCCATTTGTTGGATAGCATGTCGGGGAGTCAGGTGCAAGAATGACGTAGTTTCCTGCTACAGCGTGGCCGTGTAGAATGTTCCCGTTAGCGTTTGTTTGAGTGCAGCCCCAGTCAGTGTGTTTGCTGTTTAAATCCCCTGCTTTAAATAATTGATTCTCAACTTCCATTAATTTATTGAGGTCCTGTGGTGTAAGTGGGTCTTGTGGTGTCTTGTATACCGCAGACATGCAAACATGTGAATAAGTATTACGGACGTTTATGCTAGTGGCCTTAATGTGTTGTAGTCCATTTATATTTATCGGGTGGTGGTGAATTCCGTGTTTAATTAGTATGGCTGTACCACCGCCGCGGAGTGCGGGGCGTTCTGTTCTGTATATTGTGTAGCCGCATATGTAAACTCGCATGTGTGGTTTTAGAAAAGTTTCATAAATGAAAGCGACATCGATTCCGTAGACAAAAAGTATTTGTTCCGGTTCATAGATTTTATTTTGGAGGCCGTTTGCATTAAATATTAAAACTTGTATAAACTTCCCCGGGTTCTGTGCCATTTTAAGGTGTAGCGAGATTCATGAGTGCGGATAGTAGAATTATCTGTCGCTTCGACACGTCGGGTTCGGTTTGGATGGCGGCGTAGTGTGGTGCGAGTGTAGCTATAAGCTGCGAGAAATTATACAGTTTCAGGATTTCGGCTAGCTCGAAGAGATCACCGACGATGTTACCTTCAATCCTGTCCTGTGCCGGAGTGTGCGTGGTGCGAGGTTCTTTCACGGCTTGCTAATATTTACGCTCCGGTCGTGTCAGCTCGGTGGTGTTGTTTGTGGCTTGTTAAGGGGCCCGCCTCGTCAAGGGTGTATGTGTGTTAGTGAGGCGGGGTGATAAGCGCGACGCTCGCTGGTGCTTCCAGCGCGGTATAGCCTCTAAGCGCAAGGCTCTGAACTGGCGCGCATTCGTCTCGTCGTCACAGGATAACTGGGAAATTTGAGCGGTGACCGTAACATTATATGGCGGAGAAATGAAGATAAAGGTGTTATGCAAGCCCCTTAAGTGCTTTTAAGAATCTGTACTGATTGTTTTATGCCTAAAAATTACTCTGAAAAAAACACGTTTTAGGCATTTTAACGCTTCTAAAAATACAGTTTAAAAACTTAATCCGAAATTAAAAGTACTTTTCGGTCCTCAGCGAACTCTTAAATGCTATTCGTAAATAGGCCCCTTTCGGATATCTTGAGTAGTTTTGAAATCGCGTTGTTTTTCCTGAAGCTCTGCACACTGTATGTGTGCCCAGGTAGGCGGGCCCCTTAACCACCTGGGCGCGCGGCTGTGCTTGAGCAGGGCGTGTGGGGGGATAACTCCACCTGGCTGTGCGTGGCTGGCGCTTGTTGTTTTGTTTGTGCCTGCACGGTTTGTTTTTGCGACCTGCTCGCGACCATTTTCAAGAATACTGGACACTGCTTCCAGGCTGCAGTGTGTCCCCGCACTTTACAGTTAAAGCAGAATTTATCTGCGTCGTCAGCTTCTTCGGAGTCCTTTAGGGCGTGGTTTTCGCCACACCTGACGCATCGCAGCGAGTGTGAGTGTGATCAAATTCACCACAGCGTTTGCACTGGGCGATGTCTTGTGGACGGGCCTGGTATTTCTGGATAGTCACCGACGTGTAGTGAAGCATACGCACGGCGAGAATGTTGACGTCTGAGGCCGCGACTATCGCGCAGAACGTCCCTGACCTAAAACGTTGTTGCTGCCCTGTGGCGTATGTCCGGGTGACCTCGAAGTTACGGACGTCATGCACAACGAAGCCCTTTAAAGTTAATTCCGCGGTGATGTCGGCCTCGGCGACCTCTGGGTACAGTCCCTTAATGACGACCTTTGTGTTGCGCTCGTCCGGATGTGCGAACGTGTGGTGGTAGATCCCGTTTGTTTTCAGGTATGAGAGGGCTTGAGAGTAGCCCTCTCTGTTCTCAAAAGTGAGTCGCAGCTCTCTCCTGCGCGTGATCGTGTTCCTGAACGCGATACGGTGTGTGTTCAGGAAAGTTGCGATCTCCTTGAGCTTCGCAACTTCCCTGACCATGATCGGTACTCCCTTGTACCTGTTTCCGGTCACGGTAGTGGTTTGTTGTTGTGTTTGCGATGTCGTGTCTGTAGGCAGATTTGCCAGCGCATCGTAGCTGTTTTTGAGTGGGATTGCGGATGTCCCTGCTGTCTGAGATTGTACTGTGTCGCGCCTAGCTGGACGCGAATCTTCATTGTTACCGAGCACCGTCTCCCATCGCCTACCGAGGGAATGGCTCTGGTCGTGTGTGTGTTTCGTCCGCAGGGCTTTCTTTTCACCGACCTGCTAGAACTCGGTGTCATCGTCGGTACGTTCCTGCTTGGCGTTTGTCTGTTGCGTCTCCATTTCCTGTTCGGTTGTGGTTGTGTTCGCCATTTCCCTCCCTGTCGCGGTTCGCGGTTCGCGGGCTATCCGACCCACCGGTCGCCTAAAACCTAAAGCAGTGGTGGCTGTCAAACACTGATATGAACAGCGAAGCTATGCCTTAGAGAGGCTGTCCTCTCTGCACCACTGCCTGGTGCGAAGTGACGATTTGCCGCCGCCGATCCATCATATTGCCATCCGGGGCAGTTAGTGTGTGCGAGACCAGAAACCAAAGTTTCTATAACTCGCTTAGTGCATTGTAAATCAGGTGCACCCCACACTTTTGTAAAATCACTTGGATCAACGGGCGGGGCGCGTGTTTTGTTGGATAAGTTTGGCACACGGGCCTGTGTGTGCGCTGGTAGGTTGTGTAATGCTATAAAAAGTTACGTGTACCTGTCATCGGCGGGGGAGAGAAGCTCCCCACCAGTTAGATCGGCTAACTGGCGTGATGTAATGTCATGTTGGTGTGCATTAGAGGCTTGTCTGTGTGCTGTAATTTCAAGTGACCTAGTTAAACTCGGGTGTGGCGTGTAGTGTAAAGCTGTGCAACCCACTCCTTCGAACCCCTGGGAACACAGAACTTGCATGAGTAGTCAGCTCATATATGTATGTAACAGGAAGTTCTGGCCGACACTCGCGCAGGCATATTATCGCGTGGTCGTGTTGGTGAACTGTAAAAGAAATTGCATGTATTAGTAAACTTCTGGCCGCCTTAGGGACCGAACTATTGCGTTCCAATAATAGTTCAGTCAAAGACAGGCTAAGCCAGATGCTGCGGTGGCTAGCCCCCAGGCTGTTGTCGTTTAAACCTGAAACACACGATGTAAAGTTAGTAAGTGGAGTGGTCGTGCTGTTCAGACATAAGCCCTCGTCACAATTTTATTATTATTATTATTATTTTGTAAAATATTTACAATTTTAATAATTTTTGTTAATTTTTATTAATTTTTTTTAATTTTACTATCTTTTATATACTATAAATATTCTTAAAAACTACTGTACATGCCCCCAGAGCCCTGCCCTGACAGGCATGCATGCCTCTAGGCCCGGATCCCCAGCGAGGGCTGGGGCAGCTCCCTCTACAAGTTCACCTGCATGATTCTGCCTTGACAAGGTGCTACGACGTGTGTGTGGATTGTCGCGCGGGCTGTAGTGGTGTGGCTGTATTATTTTTACGTACCCCGGGGAAGGGAAAAATATTTATTAGGTGATGATAAGTTTACGGAACTAGCTTTGGTAATTCAAAATCCTATGCCTTCCTAAACGCGGCCGGCACTGAAGGTGAAGCCTGCCAGGCGGGTCTCGCCCTTCAGACATAGGGAGTCAGCTCTAACACAACAGCGAGGGAACTCCCGGGAGCCGCGATACTGCACCTGCGTGCTTCGGACCATTTTGAATTAGCTAGGAGAGAGAGATGCAGAGAATTTACGAAAATCACTTGGCTATTATTAAGTGGTGAGGCAGGAGTGAATTTTATTATTATGATTCAAAATCCAATGCCCTTCCGAAACGCGGCCGGCACTGGAGGTGAAGTCTGCCAGGCGGGTCTCGCCCTTCAGACATAGGGAGTCAGCCCTAACACAACAGGAAGGGAACTCCCGGGAGCTGCGATACTGCACCTGTGTGCTTCGGCCCATTTTGAATTGTATAGGCAATGTAAACTTTAAACTTTAAGCTGTAGGCTCCAAGCGGTGTGAACACGGCCGGAGCTGGATTGTGACTGCCCTGGGGACAGACGGGAAAATAGTTTGGTTTGGCGACTCTCGGCGGCCCGACCAATCAGCGCGCTCCAAGGCCCGTGATTAGTCGGTCCCCTGCAGGCTGCTGCAGGAGGTGTTCGGGATGCTATTTTATGTAATTTTAAAGTTATTGAAGACTTTTTAAAACTGAATCTATGTCGCTTTCATTTTTAATATTTATTGTTTTAATTTAAACGAGGTTTTTTATGTTTACGTTGCTCGGACGGGTCGTAAATCGCTATTGAATTTATCAGTGCGTTTTCGTGCTGTGGTAAATCTAGGTACATTTTATTATTATTCTTTGATATTATTTCGCGGATGTACGGACTTTTAAGTGCGTTGTGAATAGTTTCGTTACTCGTAATCTATTGCAATCTAAAATGGCCCTAAGGAAATCATTCTGTTTAACTTGTAGCCGATTTATATGGTGATTTGCAGCATAGCCCCAGACCTCGCATCCATATAGCAACTGCGGGCGTAAAATTTGAGTGTAAAGTTGGAGGTTTTTCCTGCGTGGTAAATTAGGTGCTTTTTACATTGTGCTTCTTAAGGATCCTGTTGCAATGTTTGTTGCTCGAGCGATGTGTTTTCCCCATAGTAGTGTTCTGTTTAGCGTGAGTCCTAGATATTTTGCCTGTGTAACATTAGGAATGGTTTGATGAAAAATTTAGAGTTCCCTGTTTGGTCTGCATCTACGTTTTGAAATTACAAGCGTGGTTGATTTTGCTGCATTTATTTTTATTCGCAACTGAGTGTAAAATTTCTCAAGTGCTGTCAGCTGTCGTTGGACGCATACCATGGCATATTTTAAGTTTCCAGATTGTTTAATTATGGCTGTATCTTCCGCATACATCTGCACGTAGGCATTTGCGTGCGGTATGTCGGCTGTGTAAATATTATAGAAGAAAGGAGAGAGTGGGGAGCCCTGTGGCACTCCAGCTGTAAGTTCGCGAGTAGTCGATTTAGCCCCACAGTGGGCCACCAGGTGTGTATATATATATATATATATATATATATATATATATATATATATATATATATATATATATATCTGTGTGTGTGTGTCCGGGAAATTGAAGTTTATTAATTTGTGAATGAGGCCTGGAATCCAGACTTTGTCGAATGCTTTTTCTGCGTCGAGCATTGTCATCACTGTGTAGGGTTTAGATGGGTTATTGAATCAGTCGGTAGCATCTTCAACGAATTTAATAAAGGGTGTATTGTTGAGTGACCTTTCCTGAAACCAAACTGAATGTCTGGTATCACGTTGTGTTCCTCTGCGTGTGTTTGAAGGCGCGAGAGTAAGGCTTTTTCAAAAATTTTACTCATGCTGTTTAGGAGACTTATAGGGCGCCTGTTTTCTGGAATGGCTGGGTTTTTCCCTGGTTTAGGATTTGTGTTTATTTTTGCAAGTTTCCAGGAATCGGGGTAAGTTTTGTCTGTTAGTATTGCATTGAATATCGTCAGTAAATATTCAAGTGCCTCCAGAGGGAGTTTTTTAAGTGTTACGTAATTTATTGCGTCCGTGCTGCCTGATTTGTCGTTCGGACTGACTTTAGTTAGCTTTAAAAGTTCCCTCAATGTTATGGGTTCAGGGACAGATTGCGTGCCTGTTTGTAGAAAGTTATTTACCGTTTGTGTTGTTGTTAGGGTGAACTGCCTGTCATTTATGTCCGTGTTCGGGGAGAATTGTGTTTCTAGTAGGTCTGCGACTGCGTTTGCCTTGTCCTCTGCGATGTATTTAGCCCCGGTGGCTGTTATATTAGCTGGAGTTGAGATGAATTTTCTGTTACCGCGGAGCCTGCGAGATAATTTCCACATTTCCTGCGGTTTTGTGGCTACTTCGTTTATTAACTTTCCGAATTGATTTATTTTTTCCTGTTTTAGTTTGCGCTGTACGAGATTGTTTAGTCTGTTATATTCGTTTCTGGCTTCTGGTGTGCGGAGTCTTTGTGCCCTGTTTCTGGCTTGTCGCCTTAGAGAAATGTGGTAATCCAGATCGGGGTAGTGTGTTCGAGTGAACTTGACGCCGACCGCCAATGCTCCTCTATGTCGTATAGATCGCTATGCCTCATCAACGTTTCGCAAAGGCGTGTGCACCGAACGCGCTCGTGCGCGCAGCAAAGTGTAGCTCGTGCGACGAGGCGAACGCCAGGCAACGAGTGCTACGCCGGCGGAAGGATCCGGCTGGGTGTAGCATATCCCTCCGCCGCACTACAACAAATTAATTTATGTATATTTTTCCACAGGTTTTTATTAAACATTATTTTTCATCACCTAATATTTCAGTCCTTTCAAAATCATGTTTCACTGTGCGTTTTGTCCCGAACCTGGCCGGTTCAGTTTCCCGCGAAATTCACAAGTTTCCGCGGGTGGGCTGGCGGGGGAGGGGGGTCGCGCGCGGTGACACCGTCAGTGTCCTTCAGGAGCTCTGACAGGCCGGCAGCCTGCGCGCAACGCAGAACCATCAACCTTTGTTTCACCGACATTTAGTTTCAATAGTATAATATCTTCTTAATCTTTTAAGTACATTTCCGCGGTCGGCCTCAATCTACCATGAGGTATTTCACTTAAATAAATCAGTGCTTCAAGATGAGTGTTCTACATAATATGTGAGTACTGTGGGGAGTCTACGAGACTTTATGTCAGCGCTTCACGCCCCAACTTAGCTTACCGGCTAATTAGTTTTGGTCCGCACGGGGCAGCCAGGAGGCGACACGTGCCACCGAACGTACTAAAGAATCAGTCCCTGGGACACATCTAGGTATCACGTAGAGTCGCCGGAGACACGGACCTACGTGCCACTAGCCCAGTATAAGAAGTTTTATGTAATAGTGAAATGTTTGCTCGTCAAAGTATAATTTGTCATGTTAGAGTTTAGGTATCACCACTGCACGGTATCGTGCCACCAAATTAACTAACGAATCAGTCCCTGGGACACATCTAGGTATCACGTAGAGTCGCTGGAGACATGGGCCTACGTGCCACTAGCCCAGTATATCAAGTGTTAGGTAATAGTGAAGTGTGTTGTCCGTCAAGATTTAATTCGTCATGTTAGAGTGTTTTTGTAACCGCAGCATCACGTGTACAAGTCCGCCCCTCACGCGCATTAAAATCGTGAGCCGCCACTGAGGAAGTGAGCTGCGCGTGTGACTAGTCGCATCGGGAAAACCATTACGGCCAGAACGGGCAGCACAATGTATAGGGCTGTGCCGTAATAAATTCATCAAATATCCTCCAAAACTTTGTGTTCTTCTTCAGGCGTCCCGAGTGGCCATAACAGCTCGGGGGGCCCTACTGCGTTAACCCCTACTCTAGCCACAAGGCCAAACCCTCCCTGAGATCTCGAACCCAAGGTAAAATCACGTAAAAATCATAGGAGGTAGCGGGGACGGCGTCAAACTGCCTTTTTGTTTTGAAAAAGGAAGTGTTTTTAATAGCATTTTTTACTGTGTCCGTGAAAAGTTTTACGTGATGATATATTTCATCAGGTGAACATATTTCGGGGGGCTGATTTAGTGTGTCTATAAGTTCTTCCTTAAACCCGTCCCAATCTGTAATCTTAAGAATATTATTAAAAAGTTGTATGTTGAATGTAGCATTAAAAGTTATTTGTGCTAGCACCGGTAAGTGATCGGGGTTTAGTTCATCTAAGGTTTCTGTATTTATCTGAGCGTTTGGTATGTTGGTTAGGGCTATGTCTAAAATTTCTGGAGTGCCACCACTTACTGGATAGCATGTCGGGGAGTCAGGCGCAAGAATAATGTCGTTTCCTGCTACCGTGTGGCCGTGTTGAATGTTCCCGTTGCCGTTTGTTTGTGTGCAGCCCCAGTCAGTGTGTTTGCTGTTTAAGTCCCCTGCTATAAAAAATTGATCCTCGACTTCCATTAATTTATTGAGGTCCTGTGGTGTAAGTGGGTCTTGTGGTGTCTTGTATACCGCAGACATGCAAACATGTGAATTATTATTACGGACGTTTATGCTGGTGGCCTCAATGTGTTGTAGTCCATTTATAGTTATCGGGTGGTGGTGAATTCCGTGTTTGATTAGTATGGCTGTACCGCCGCCGCGGAGTGCGGGGCGGTCTGTTCTGTATATTGTGTAACCGCATATGTACGCTCGCATGTGTGGTTTTAGAAAAGTTTCAGAAATGAAAGCGACATCGATTCCGTATACAAAAAAGAACTGTTCCAGTTCATAGATTTTATTTTGGAGGTCATGTGCATTAAATATTAGAACCTGTAAAGACTTCCCCGGGTTCTGTGCCATTTAAAGGTGTAGCGAGATTCATGAGTGCAGACAATAATATAAACTGTTTTTCTTGTAGAGATGTCGCAGCTCGAATTTTGTCGAAGTGTGGTTTCAGTTGTGCGATGAGCTGTGTAATGTTGCAGAGTTTAAGAATTTCCACCAGCTCTAACATGTCACTAAAGGTGTTACCTTCAATTCTTCTGTTTTGTGGTGGGGTGTGTGTTTGGTGCGGGCCCAGCCAGAGTTTCCGAGAAAGTCTTTAGGGTGTGCACGAGCTCTGTTGTTTTCTGCGGTCGCTGCTGTGGCTTGCTTATGTTGTTTGTGCGCGTGGTTGCACGTGCACGGGGCGAGAGTGAGTGGGTGCCGCCTGTCTGGGTGTCTGTGGTGCGCTGGCTTGTCTCTGTTCCCTGCTTGCCACGAGTTTCAGGAACACGGGGCACTGCTTCCATGCTGCGGTGTGGCCCTGAGTGTTGCAGTTAAAGCAGAACTTGTCTGCATGGTCGTCCCTCTTGCAGTCCCCCCTCGTATGTTCGTCCCCGCACCTAACGCATTTTGGTGGGTTATTGCAGCGGGCCTGTGTGTGGTCGAATTCACCACACATTTGCATTGTGCGACGTCTTGAAAGCGGGATTTGTATTTCTGTACCACTACAGATGTATAGTAGAGGGTTTTGATTGACGTGATGTTCTCCGCGGGGGCCGCGAGCGTTACACAGAAAGTTCCGGATCGAATTCGTTTCGATGTTCCTGTGGCATCGGGCCGGCTGATTTAAAAATTACGCACATCGATTACTGTGAAACTCTTATATGTTAGTTCTTGTTTCAACTCAGCTTCCTCTACTGCGGGGTACAAACCCTTAATTACTACTTTGGTGTTTCGCTTATCTGGATGTGCGAATGTGTGATAGTAGATGTTGCTGTCTTTCAGGAAGTATAGGGCTTTTCCGTACCCTTCCCTGTTTTCAAAACTGAGCCGGAGCTCCCGCCTGCGCGTAATGGTGTTTTGAACGGGACTCTGTGCTGGTTAAGAAACGTCGCGATTTCTTTTAGTTTGTGTGTTTCTTTTACCATGATAGGCATGCCTTTGTACCTTTTCGGAGTGTCGCAGTGTTGTGAATTTGATTGTTGTGACGGAGATGTGTTTTCCGGCTGTGGGTTTGCCAGGGGGGCGCACCTGTTTGCCGTACTGACTGTGGCTGTGATTTTGCTGTCTGCGCTCTTGTCGAAGTGCACACTCTCGTTGTTATTGAGCGAGACTTTCCTGCTACCCCTCCCCCTGTCGAGTGAGCTGCATCGCGGAGCTCGCTTCCCTCCTGCCTGTTTGAAATCGTGGTCGTCGTCGTCCGCTCGGTCGCGTTTGAGTTTTGCACTCTGTGTCTTCATTGGTGTTTGAGTCGCGTGTCCCTTATTCTGTGCGTCCGCCATTTTCCTGTCGCGGTTCGCGGGCTATCCGACCCGCCGCGCCGGTCGCCTAAAACCTAAGAGCAGTGGTGGCTGACAAAAACTGGTATTAACAGCGAAGCTAGGCCTTAGAGAGGCTGTCCTCTCTGCACCACTGCCTAGTGCGAAGTGTGTGACGATTTTTTTTTGTCTGCTTGAGCCCCTGTGCCAGCACTCTATTGAGTGCCGCCCAGGGACTCTTTGAAATTTGTTATGGAGTACCTGATCCACATGGACCTTTACCTCCTGCCTATGGGGATTGCAAGTTAATACTACTTTAAACGGAAATGGCTTATGCCTGCTTGTTGGTGTGTACTAAGTCTATTTTTTTTATAAAATTGCTTTTTACCAATTTGGTAAGTGTCGTCCCTGTTTCTACACTTATACTTATCATATTTACATAATTTACATTACATTACATTACATACTCTGTTACTTATTGTATACCTACCCCCTCCCAGGTAATAATTCGCGTGGGTGGGGCTGCCCTACTATGCTTCTAAGGTAGCTCAATGATAGAATTATTTTAACTTTATCTTATTTTTGATTATAGAGTTACCAGTCATGCAGTTTTGTTTAACATTGCCTAGTTGTGTGATATTTTTATTTATAGTATTTACATTTATGTACAGTAAGCCTAAATTAACAGCTAATAATGTTTTTAGGGGAATGCTGCCTGCAAGGTCTTGTGTGTTTTGCATTTCTTTGTGTTCCTACTAGTTATTTGGTTTTCCTGTTTTCCTTCTTTTGAGTGCCCGTTTTTGGTCTGGTGGGTTTCTCCTTTTTCGGGGTTCCTGTCAAGCCCATCCGGCTAGCGTGGCGCTCGAGGGTGAAACTCACCACCGGCACTGGCCCTGACAGGCAGTCCCTTACTTTGGTTTGACCCACCAGGCCGTCCTTGTTTGAGTTTAGTGTTCTTGTGTCTTTTGTGTTGTATTTCCCCAGCTTCCGCACGGCCGGGTTTTTGTGATCCTGGATATTGGTGTAAAATGTTCTGTGTCTGTTTTCAATTTCTTCTTGTATTCTTGTCATTTTCGTTTGTTCGTGGATCCTTTGTGTTTGTGTGTCTCTGGGACAGTTAAGAATTGTTCTCAATATTTTATTTTGAGTTATTTGAAGTGGGCGTTTGTTTGAGCTCGCCGCCTTGCCCCATATTTCGGCTCCATATAGCATTGCAGATCTAATGATGCATTTGTAGAGTAGAAGTTTTGTTTTTGTGTTTAGGGTGTAGCTTTCAGTAACGCATATATTTTTAACATTTTTCCAATGGCTGCTTGTGCTGCCTTCTTGAGGTGTTCTTCCCATCGTAGTTTTTCATCAAAATGTATTCCCAGGTATTTTGTTGTCTTTACTTGGGGTATTTTTCTTTTGTTTAATGTGATTTACTTTTTTCCTAGTTTTCTCTTGTTTGTGAATGCCATCATTGCACTTTTCGTAGGGTTGACTTTTATTGCCCACCTTTTCCGGTATTTTTCCAGTTTTATTAGGTGTTCTTGTATGTACATTTCTGCATATTCTGTTTTTTTGTCCTTGGCGTATATTACTGTGTCGTCTGCATATATTGTGGTGTTAGTACCTTTGTCTTTGGGTACATCTCTTGTGTACAATGCGTACAACAGTGGTGACAGGGCTCCTCCTTGAGGTACTCCAGCTCTTACATTCTTTACTGATGATTTTTATCCGTCAAGGTGTACTTGGAAAGTTCTCTTATGTAGGTAGTTTTTTATTAGTTTCCAGTATTGTGTGGGTATTCCTGCCTCTATTAGTTTTTGAATGAGGAAGGTGTGATGCACTTTGTCGAAAGCTTTTTCTATGTCTAGAAATATTGCTATGGTGGTTTTTCCCCTGTTGAGGCCTTTCAGAGCGAACTTCGTTACTTTTGAGGCCGCTTGTATTTTTGAGTGGTTTTTTCTAAATCCGAATTGCTGGTTTGGTAGTGGCTTGTGTTGTCTTGTTATTTTTGTGATTCTCTTGACTAGTATTTTTTCCAGTACTTTTACCATAGTGTTGAGCAGGCTGATGGGTCGTCGATTTTGTGGAAATTTTGGGTCTTTGCCCGGCTTGGGCAGTGTGATGATTCTTGCATGTTTCCATGATTGGGGGAATTTTCCAGTTTCTAATATTTTGTTGTATATTGCAGTTATGTGTTGCAAGGCTTCTATGGGTAGCTTTTTTAGTGCTTCGTTGGGTATCCTGTCTTCACCTGCTGCCTTCTTGGTTGGTAATTTTTTAATGATTTCTAGAGATTCTCTAACTGTAAATTCGCTTACTTTGTCTTTGTTAGTCTTATTTGTTTCTTGTTTAATTATTGTTTTGGCTTCTGTTAAAAATCTCTCTTCCACTAGGTTGTAATTGGGTTCGAACTGCTTTTCTATGGTGTTTGCTATCGCCTCAGCTTTTTCTTGTGGGCCGTAACATATTCCATTTTCACCATGTATCACTGGTGTGTGTGTCTTTATCTTCTTGCCTGCCAGCTGACAGTTAATTTTCCAGATGCTGTTTCTGTGTGTCTGCACTTTTGTGAGCATCTTGTCCCAGTTGTTGTTTTTGTGTTCTGCTGTTTTTCGTTTTATTTCGTTGTTTCGTTTTGTTATTTGGCTTTTTTGATTTTGGTTTGGATATGCCTGGTATTTTCTTCTTATGCTGTTTCTTTCTTTAATTAGGTTGTCTATTTCTTCGTTGTGTTCAAATTTTGTCTTGCCTGGTGTGACTTTGGTTGTTGCTTCCTTGATATATTCTTGTATTGTATTTGTTAGTATTTTTATTTCTGTTTCGATGTCTTCTATTGTTTGTTGGTTTGCATCTGGGTGGTTTTGTATTGTTTCTTTAAATTTATCCCAGTCAACTTTCGCTATTTTTCGTTCTTTCATATCTTTAGTGGTGTTTGTTTTGATTTTTGCAGCGATTGGGAGGTGGTCTGAACTTAACTCTTGCAGTATTTCCACTTCTTCGATCATTTGTGTGTTAGATATAAAGAAATCTAAGATGTCTGGTGCTCCTCTGTTGTTGTTGGGATAATATGTTGGTTGTTGAGGTGCATGAACCCTGAAGTCGTATGCTTCTGCTATCTGTTCCAGTTCTTTTCCCATCTTGTTGTATATTTTATTTCCCCAGCTGGGCGATTTGTTGCCTCCTATTATATAGTTGGGTGCTTGTTTTATGATATGTTCCATGGTTTCTGGGAGATTTTTATCTTTCGGGTGGCTATATAGAGCTGTAATACTTGTGTCGCAATTTTGTATTGGTATTATTATAGTTGTGCTGTCTGTTTTTTCCCCCTATTGGCCTGTGTCTTATTCCTTCTATTATGAATATCGCTGTGCCTCCTCCTATTGGTTTTCCCTCTATGCTTTCTCTGTGTGTTCTATAAATTATGTAGTCTTGTAGATAGTATCTTGTTTTTTCTTTTATTTTGGTTTCTGTTATAAGTGCTATGTCAATCTTTTCCTTGAACATCATTGCTGCGAACTCGTATTGTTTTGATTTAAGGCCATTTGCATTCAATGTTACGATTTTTAGTTCTTCTGTATTTTGTTGGGTTGAGTTTGCATCTGCCATTTTGGTTCTCTTGTATTCCCCTTGTCTGGTTTTTCCTTTGGTTGGGTTTTTTATTTTTTCCTGTTTTGTTTCATTTCAGTTTCTTGTTCGGTTTCTGGGTTGATTTTCAGGGTCTCTTCTGTGTTTGTATTAGTTGTTTCTATTCGTTGTCTTGCATCATTTGTTGTTTCTGTATTTTGAGTGGTTTGTTTTCCTTCTGTTGCTGGTCTTTTGATCATTTCCATGAGTTCCACCAGTATGATTTCCTTCTTTTCTTCAGGTGTTGTGCATTTTGTCGCTTTTTTCTTTTATTTTAAGTAAAGTGTGAATGACACTTTGGAACTCTTCAGTCTGCATGAATCTTATTGCTTCTTGTGTTTGTTTGATGATGTTCTGTGTTGGCATATTTTCTTCATTTTGTTGAGTTATTTGAGTGGCTGTTTCTTCCTCTGTTTCCTTTGTTTTAGTTGCCCAGTTTAATTTTAACCGTGGAAAAATTTTCAATGTTAGTTCAGGATGTTTGTTTTCTGTTATGATTTGTCTGGTGGTTGATTTTACTCCTTTTTCTTTTATTTTTGTGATTATTTCCTGTTTTTTCACGCATTGTGGGTCGTTTGCTGTGAGATTTCCTTTACAAATTGTGCATGAGTATGTAGTTGTGGTACATTCTTGGGCCCTGTAGTTTCTTGCGCATTTTCTGCATTTCTCAGTTTGGTTGCAGCAGCTGCTATGATGGCCATATTCTTGACATCTAAAGCACTGTAGTATGGTTCGTGGTTTTTTATATTTTTCCGTTGTTATTGCGAATCCACCGAGTCTTGAAGTGTTCCAGTTCAATTAGTGGTATTTCTACCTTGTATAGAGGCATTTGGACTTTTGTTGGATCATGTTCGTTTACCCTTTTAGTGAGTTGCATTATATTTATTATTTCAAATCCTTCTTCTTCTAGCATTTCTTTTGCTTCTTCAGCTGTGACTGACGAATGTAGTCCTCATTTTAATGAGATTGCAGTTTGTGGTTTGCTTCTGTATGTGTAGTTTGGAATTTTATTTGACTTGAGTATTTGCAGACATTCGTTATGTGTTTCTTCGTTGTCACACGAGATTTCCCCCCCTTCCTTTGTGAAAATTTGTTTAGAATTTTCTCCTAACTTTTCGTTTATTTTTATAGCAATTTTTTTAAATTCCGAGAGTGAGTTTATTATGATAGGTGGTGGTCTTCGTTTTCTCTGGTAGTAAGTTTCGTGTTCCATATTGCTTGGTTCGTCTGGTGGTTGGTTACTGGGTGTTTGAGTTTTCGTCCCGTTTTTTGTTTGCCTGTTCTTCCTGGGGGCTTGCTTTTCTTTTTGGATTTGTTATTTCTGTGGATTGTCCCTGCCGTGCGGAATGCTGGGGGGTTTTGTGTGTGGCTTGTGTGCCGATTTCATTTTGTGCTGTGTTTTTACTATTTGAATCTACTCTGCTTGTGCTCTGACCACTCCAGGGACCCTTAAAGTGCACAGATGCTGTTCCTCTGAAGGGTGTATCTCTTGGAGTGGGGCCCGAGGTAGCTTGTTGTTCGGCTACCCGAGCACGACCTGCAGTGTGTCCCAAACTAGCTGTTGTCGCTGACCTTTTTGAGGCTAGGCCTAGGAAGACTGTCCCCGACAACAGGCTAGTTGGTAATTTCGTGTTGGTTGTTGCAGCCCCCTTTGTTGACACCGTTAGGTTTCCCAGGGGCTGGTTTGCTGCTGATGATTGTCGGTTGCTGGGTTGTGGTCCCTCTTCCTCTTGGTTGGAGTGCTGCTGCTTTTTCTTCTGGTGCTGTTGCTGTGTGCTGTTTTTCTGCTGCTGTTGTTCGCTTGTTGCTATGTTCTTCTGTGTTGAGAGATCAACAGTTACTTTTCCTTTAGTGCGCACCTCTGCGCCCTCCCCCGAAGGGGAGGTGACTGTGGTGTTTTAATTTTTTTTCTTTTTTTCCTAACCTAACTAAAACTAAGTGTATTTTGTTTGGGAGGGGTCTGGGTTAGAGAAGACTCTAGGTGCGTCCCAGGCCGAAGCCCTTACGCCTAATCATGCTGGGTTTAAGCCATGCAGAAAGGGAGGCATGCATCGTGTGCTTTGCTCGGGGATTGGCCAGCCATGGCCGCAATTGGCGCCATGACTAACTCCCCTATCTTAACTCTAGACTAATTACTAGATTAGTTGGGCCTAGGTAAAACCTCCATAGACAGAGGGAAAACCCTGGGCATTTTCATGCGGGATGCAAAAATATAATGCATTAATAACAGGCAGGTTGAGTATAGGAAAAGAAGGATGGTCCTGGAAGAAGAGTTGGACAGATATAAAAATTCTACTAAGCAATTTGGGAGCTTGGACCTTTTGTCCACATTGAGTTTGGTCGGTACTGGTCTTTAGGGGCAACATGTTGTTGTTGCCACCAAGCTGCCAGTCAGCTCGCGTAGCTAAGCTGAAGGAAGAATGTAATGTAATTGTAGTGTACGCACGATGTTGTTAATTGCATTAATTTATTGCGAGTATTGGCACTGGGTCGTGCTCCGGAACAGACATAGCTTCATGTCGCCTGTCGCCAGCAAAGGCAGTCGGCAGTTAGGGAAATTATCTGAACCGTCATTGCAAAACCCCAGCCGCAACATGTACGCTATGAAGCTACGAATAATTAATTTAAACTGTGTTACCCGCAAGTTGATGAGTCGGGACACACTCTGGAGAGGACATAGCTGCAGGTCGCCTGTCGCCAGTGAAAGGCTGTCGGCAGTTAGAGAAATGGCCCACTCCTTCATCGCGGGTCCCTAACAACAACTCCTACACTTTAATTCTAACGGTGTTGTACAGGCTGTGTGAGAGCTAGTTGTAAGTGTTTGAGCTACTAGCAGGCCTGTGTATTGTGTCCAGCAGCATGGCCACCCATTAAAGTATAGCCACACTCGGCGCTGGATCGAATTTTCTGAACAGTCCGCAATTATTTGGTCGGGATCCGGACTCTGGGCGCGCGCGCGCTGTGATTGGCTCGAGGGTCCGGCATAACACAGCGCACTACGGCGGTCGGTGCGCAAGTACCATTTTCGGTCGTTTGAATTTAATTATTTCATCTGGATCATATTGTCCTAGTGATGAAACAAGTGGATTTTCATGTGTTGCACATTTGTCATAAAATGTCTGCGTGGTTCGGACGTAAAAATCATTCAATGTTTCTGTGTTCGTTTCCGGATGGAGAGCCTCGACTGGGCAGTATCGGGGAGCGTCTGTAGCGATGCGAATGCATCTATTCTGTATTCGCTGTAATTTTACAAGGTGTGATTTAGCTGCTATAGCCCACACAGGGGCTACATATGTAATTATTGGGCGGATGAGGGCGTTATAGAGCAGCAGTCCGTATTTAACTGTGCCTCCGAGGCGCCTACTCATTACTGGGTAAAATGCACACATTCTGCCATGTGCCTGTCCCTTTTTCGAATCTATGTGAATCCTGTATAGTAGTTTGCGATTCATGTGGACACCTAAGTATTTCGCAACGTCTTTGTGGGGTATTTAATCGCCGAACAGCATTAAGTCAGGTCTGCGATCATGTGGTGGTAGATTTTTACGTGTGAAAATTACTGTTTTAGACTTTGTAGTGTTTATTTTAATGCGCCATTTTGTGCACCAGTCTTGCATGGAGCTGAGTGCAGTTTTTTGTCTATTTATGGCTAATTGTAGGTTATGTGAGCGGCTGTATAGGACTGTGTCGTCCGCATAGCAGCCTAGCTTTACGAGGCAGTGTGCGGGTTTTGGCATGTCCCTCACGTAAATATTGAATAGAACCGAGCCTAAAATGCTGCCTTGTGGTACGCCTGCATTAGTAGGTTTGATGTCTGATTTAAAGCCTTCTGTGGTGACTCTACATGTCCTGTTGGCCAAGTATGATGTAATTAACTTGATGTAACAGTCAGGGAAGCCTGTTTCATACATTTTATAGATTAGGCCTGCGTGAAAAACTCGACGAAGGCTTTTTCTATGTCCAGGAATGTAGCTACTACATAATCCCGCACATTAAATGCGCTAGTTATTTCTTCCGTTAGGCGGACTAGCTGTTGTACAGTTGAGTGTGCACTACGGAAACCAAATTGCTCATGGGGGAGAATGTTGTTTTCTCGTATGTGTGTTTTAAGTCGGTTTAAAGTATACATTCTGCTACTTTAGAGAGTGTATTTAGTAAGCTAATTGGCCTGTAATTTTTCGGTAAGGATTTATCTTTCCCTGGCTTGTGAAATACTATAACATTTGCCTCTTTACATTGTGTCGGAAAGTAGTGTAGTGTTAGCATTGCATTTATGCATGCAGCTAAGTATTCGAGTGTTTCGTCGGGAAGTTGTTTTAGGACGATAGCCTGTATATTATCATTCCCCGGGGCTTTCCTAGAACGCATGCGTTTAATTACTCGCTTGACCTCTTGCGCGAGTGTAGGGACTGGTTCTGCCACTAGAGGTTGTTGTAGTTTTAGGCGCAGTTCCCTGTAAATGTGGGCTGTAAATTGCCTGTCGCACGGCTGATTGTGTGGCTGAAACGCAGTTTCAAGTGTGTTCGCAAAGGCCTCAGCCTTATCACAGGGTTGTAAGGCAATACCAGTGTCTGTTTGTAGTGGTGGTATTTTATTTGTTTAATTTAGGAGACGTCTGGTCATAGTCCAGGCGCTATTGTCCTGGATTTTGAGCCTATATATTTTTGCGTCCCATGTGCTTGCTCGCCAAAGGGCAATTTCGCCTGATATTACTATTCGTAATTCATTTATTCGGCACTTGGTTTGGGCCGTTCTACATCGTGTGTATTCGCGGCGCAGTCGACTTTTTTGTGTGATTAATTGGCCTTTGTATGCTGGCAGCTCGTCATGCATTAACCTAATCACCTTTTCTGGAATGCACCTGGTTATTCCGGTTTGAATTTTGTTGTTAATTCAGTGATTGCTGCCTCTAAATTTTCACTGTCTGTTATATTTATTTCGGCCGCGTCGGGTAGATTATTTCGGAGATAATTTTGAAAACCCCCCCAGTCGGCTTCTTTATAATCTTTGATTTTACGAGGCGTGTTTGACTCTGTTTTTGCGTCATCAAATACAATGTGTACCAGGAAGTGATCGGAAGACATTTCATGTACAACTTCAAGTTAAAATCCGGTAGTTACTCTTATATTAAGCGCAAGATCTAAAATGTCGGGTCGTGTGTTTTGTCTACCAAAATCATGCGTGGGCTCTGAAGGAGCATATACATGATAGTTTCTATTTAATTGGTGCATGTAGAGTAGCCTACCATTCGCTGTTTGGTACCTACAGTTCCACTCTATATGTTTTGCATTTATATCGCCGATAGCTAAAAACGAAGGACCTACATCAAATAATAAATCTAGGTCTGCTACTTCTAGTGATCTGCCCGGTCGCGCGTGAATAGAAATTAATTTAATTTGCTGCCTGTTTATTACCAGATTTATTCCTACTGCTTCAAAAATTTGGAAAGGGAGCAAGCTGGCATTCTGAGTGTTTTATACTCTTATGCACCACTAAGGCCACGCCTCCTCCTCTATTATTTTGCCTATCGCATCTGTATGTGATGTAATTTAAAATTGTGAACCGATCGGATTGTTGCAAGTGTGTTTCATTTATTGCCGTAATATTTTTTTTATATTTGTCGAGGTGAAGAATAAATTCGTTCATTTTATTTTTAATTCCATTTGCATTCCAGAAAAGGATTTTGTGTAAGTAAGTATTATTGGTCGATTGTGTTGTGTCGTGTACCTGATTATTTGCTGCCATTATGGCTAGCAATGATTACTTGCACGAAGCCCATAGTGGCTCTGATTTTTTCCTTGAGCTCTGTGCCTGGGTTGCACCATATGGCCATGAGTTGGCACATGGGCACAATGGTCGCGGCCAAAACGGGATCAGCCTTAAAGGTCTCTGACTGTTCCAGGACCTGGAGGAACTGGGCCATGTCTGATGCAGGTGCAGGTTCGCTGTGTGGCGCTGCCTGGGGCTCGGTCGCTGGGCCAGTGGCCGTGTCTACTGCCATTGTTTCGGCAGGTGTTGGGGCGGGGGGAGCTTGTGTCTTGACCCGCGGAGTCGGTTTTGGTGAGAGGGTAGGTGCCGCGGGTGTGGCCGGCTGCCTGTCTCGCTCTGGGTGTTTCGCGTGGTAAGCACCACTGCCATTTTTGTAGCCACTGTGGTGCTTCTTGAAGTGCGGCTTCGGTTGTCCCTGGTACTGTTTGCGTGGTCTGTAGTCGTTCGCGATGGCCGGGTAATCGAGCTCATTGTAAGTAGGCCCCTGCATAAGTGGAGCATACCGGTTTTGCAATGCCGGAGCCAGGTATTGGCCAAAGAACTGCGGCTCCGGGTACCTGGGCGGGCCCCATGGGTTGGGTCTCGGTGGCCCCTGTTGGCCTGATGGGCCTGGGTGCTGGCCAGAGGGGCCTGGGTGTTGGGGCTGCGCCTGTGAGGCAGCCGCAGCTCGCCGATTCTCTCGCATGGCCAGTTTGGTCTGGCGTTCGCGTTCCTTCCTCTGCTGAGGGGGGAGGTGTCTGCGAGTCTCGGCCTTGTACACCCAGCAGCCTCGGTAGTTGGCCGCGTGTGGTCCGCCACAGTTCGCACACTTCACGTGGTCACGGTTGCCTCCATGGGGGCAGCCGGGAGCGCGGTGGGGCCCGCTGCACCAGCGGCATACTGGTTTGGTGCTGCAGCCTCTGCCAACATGCGTGAAGCGCTGACAGTTGCTGCACTGTGAAGGACCCGTGGGGTGACAGTAGTCCTCAACTCGGATCCTCATCCCCGTGAATTCGTTAATCGCGAGGATTGTGTCTGTGTCGCAGGTCTGAGGCACCTCGACAACCAGTTTGTCGCATTTCTGTCGTGTTTGGCGGTTTTACAGGAACCAGAAGGACTGGACTGGAAGCTGCATGTCAGTGAAGACTTCTGTCAGGAATTCGACCGGGGTTTCTCGGTGTACGCCACGGAACACGAATTTTTTCGGTATTTCGTCCTTCTGGAGAAGGACAGAGTACTGGGCGCCGATCACCTTGAGGGCCCTGATCGCAGTGTGCTATTCAGCGATTGATGCCGTTTGCACCTGGAGTTGGTCGCGGCCGCGGTTGTATACCGACGAAATCTCCTGAAGGGAATTCTTCAGGGCGCTGTAAATGGTCGGGTAGTTGTGCCCTTTGTCCAGGAAGACAAAGAGCAGCTTGATTTGTTGTTTTCGGCTGGGCGCTGCCTGTTGCTGCTGTGCAGGCGCTGCATGCGCGCCGGGCGCTGAGGGCGCTGCGGAGGGCGCGGAGGGTGAGGGGCCCCTGGCCGCACCTATCATGGCATCGTGGTTGCGTTTTGGTCGCTTGCCCTGGATTGTTTGCCATGGGCCGTCGCTCGTCGTCGTCGGAGTGCTTGTGAGTCATCTCCGAAGTGTCCATCGCGGTGTTCTACTGTCACAGTCAGTCGCTGCCTTTCGCACCGAATCACCCACTGACCGCAAGCGGCTAGGCCAATGAGGACTTAATCCCGGGTGTAATCAGTGTTGCTGGGCTGTTGAGTCCTAGTCAGTCGCTAATCAGCAGCTTTAACCTTTCCCCCTGTGCGCACTGGGCGCACAGGAACTGTTTCGGTGGCTGTGTAGCACTAATAAGTGCTAGCACAACTTGTCGAATCACTTCGCTCTTCACTCCAGGGCAGCTTCTTGAAGTTCTGGATGGTCTGGCAGAGCAGCTCCGTCAGACGACCTCTCTCCTCGGCAGCGCAGCTCGGAATCCCCTTTTTCTTTTCGTGGTGTTGTCCTGAGGTGTCCCACCAATTTAGGCGGGTGGGCGCACCTGGTTGGCCGAGGGGCTCGGCTAATCAGAGCGCCCCCTCCCCATCCTCCTTCGGCGCGCGGGCGGTTCTCGCTCTCCTCCCCTCCTCTTGTTCGCGAGGGAGGCGAGCGAGCCTCCGAGGAGGCCCCCCCTCCCAGGCCCCATGGCTGCCTGCCTGTTGTTTTCTCGAACTTCTTTCTTCTCTTCTTCTCTCTTCCCTTCACTTTCCGTCCTCTCGATTGCTGCTGCTGCTCCTCTCGTTGCTGCTGCTGCTCGTCGAGTCGAGTCGAGTCAGTGAGTCGTGACGATGTGCTGCTCCCGCTCGCTAATTTATAGGCAAATTCCCCCCGTGAGGGGGGAAAATCGAGAGGAAAAAAGGAAGGGATTTGCGTGCTATGGTTAGAACGATTTGCAATTTACAGGGGTTAACCGAGGGGGAAATATTGGGAGAGATGTAGGGGAAATCAGGAGGGAGGCTGACAATCCCCGCCAAGTGTCGAATGCACGGTGGGGATATTCACTAGCCAATCGGAATCAATCAGCTCCTGGCAGCTGGATGATTCACCACAATATTCACTTCGCTCCAAACGAAAATAATTATTCACTTATTGAAAAAAGTATATAAATTACATTAATTTATTTAATATGTATATTTTTTAACACCAACACATTTAAATAACTGACTGTAAAATATTATAATTTATTTATTTTTTTAAATTTATTTACTGATTTGAAAAAGAAAATTTTTCCTTCCACTAAATAATAGTTTTAATAAAATTGTTTTTTTTTTTTTTATGATTACGTTTTCAACCATCTGTCCATTGAATGTTCATAAGCGAAAAGATTATTTCAGTATTACCATTATGGGCAGGGATCGCAAACACATGCTGGCATATCGTCAAAAATTCAGAGTGTAGTTCTGGCCTGGTATGCGTTTTAAAAAAACAAACCCATTTTTCGTGACACTGAGGTGGTTTTTGATCTTCATCAGTCCATTCTTTAATTTGTTTCACTTACAAGATCCACTGCCAGTTGATCAAATAGCAAAGTATCATTTATGTCAATGCTTTTTTACATTGAAGTAAGAAATAGTTTCTTAAATTTGTTCCTAAATGGGGATCTCTTTCAAAAGCATCCATTTAAACTTTGAGAAAGTAGAGAATGGTACACCCACTTTTCCAAGATACTGTATGCAGGTTTCATAAAAGTCATTAACTTCAGTTCTGAAGTTAATTTCCTTTTGTTCTTGTTGTATAATACTGCCACGCTTAAGAATGGATTTTACATTAAATGATAAGATCCTTTCCTCTTTTCTTCTGGTCAAAGCTGTGAGAGTAGATTCCAATACATCATTAACTTCCATAACACTTCTTATACTTCCTTCAATCTTTTTAATTCCTTGCTGAGAAATATTGAATTGGCTATGGACAAACCATAGGTATGCCTCACTTAAAGGATTATTTAAAAAATGTTAACAAAATGTTGGGAACTTTTTTCTTTTTTAAAAAGAAATCCTTTAGAGCATCAAACAATTTTTAAAATTCGTTCTATTGCAGGCATCAAAGACAGCCAACGAGTTTTTGAATGTGCTAAATTAGTACCATATTCGACGTCGACCATTTCACAAAAATATTTTAACCTCTCTGTTCGCACCGTGTGTATAGAAAAATAAGAGAAAAATTTGACAATAATACCTTCGATGTCACAGCTTAATCTATCTGCTGCTGTACATATGGAGTTATGTAATATATGTGCAGGGCAACTCACACCTTCAATACCACCATGTAAAGTAGTTTTTAATTTTTTAAATACTTTGTTTTGTCCCTCTCTGTTCAAACCACCAAAATTTGTATTTGTATTATCACCACAAAATGCAATGCAACTGTTTTTATTTAACTTGAACTCATCAATGCAATTCAAGCAGAAACTAGATATACCATCTAATGTTTGACATGGCAAAGAAGCAACTTTTAATAACTTTGACTGTATCCCTTTATTTATGTCAAAAAACTGAACCACAAAAGGAAAGATTTTTACAGCCTTGTGATTATTTGCATCAGTTGAAATGCCATAAAAAGGGGACTTATTCATCTGTTCAATACTAATTTTCAAGCTGAATGGAGCTAAAACACCAGCTATCAGAGCTGACTGTTTTGTTCTGGCAGAGCTATACTTAGATGCAATTGCAGAGTCACTAAACATAACGCTGTTTAACTTACTGATACAGTCATTTGACCTGAAGCTGTTGTGGTTATTGATAGTATGAAAGGCGTGAGTTAATTCAGCAGCTCTAACTTTAGTTTCTGCAATTGAATCGTGTTTTATAAAATAATTTTCAAGAGACTTACTGCTACTTGGGGCACTCAGTCTGTTCGTATGTTTCACTGATGCGATGTGTTGTTTTACATCTGAACGTCCACCATAAGCAATACTAAAAACAGTATTGTAAACTGTGCACTCTGCTTCATTGTCATAGTGTCCCTTTTTAATGTAATTCCATTCTTTAGAGTACTCCTCCTTAAACTTGCACTGACGCATGGGCATAATTTGTAATTAATAACAATATGAGATGCATCAAACAAACACTTGTAACAAGACAAACACCCACACCCACAGCCACACTGACTTGTCTGACTTCGGTTGGATAGCCGCCTGCAGAATGGAAGAGTTCAACTGTCATGGAGAGGGGAAGACGGCAATGGGCGAGTTCAACTGTCGCGGAGAAGGGAAGATGGCCCGAGGAGAGGCGCGACAAAAGTGTATCATCAACCCAACGTAAATACGGGACATTTAGGCGTCCCGGGAGACTTTTTCGGGACCCCGTGTACGATCGTTAAAAAACGGGACAATCCCGTTTTTACGGGACGTTTGATCACCCTATCGTAGCTGCGTCCGAACGTCAACTGATTTATCTAGCCATTTGAGTCGCTATTTATACTAAAAAAAATCGTCTTTGCCAAATATTAAAAAAAATATATATTCCTTCTGCAGGTGCCATTTCTGCATTAGCTGCGAGTTTGTACAGGCACAGACACGTTCAAACTTGTCGCGTGGCTGTACGCCATATATTGTACTAAGCTTGCGTAGGGAAGGACAGTCGTAGTCGGTCTGTAGGTCTACAATTTCAACAGGTGCTTCATACCACTTGCTCAGCCATTTCTTCTGTTCAGGTCCGGCAACGTAAATTATTTCGTTTTGAACTATTAAATCTTCAATAGTATTTTTTTTTCCACTTGGTGGTATGGAATTTTACCTTCGTCCTACTCCAGGCCATGGTAGTATTTACATAGCCATTCATTAGTGCGTTTACTATTTTTCGTCTAAGAATTTCCAGGGATACGGAGGTCGGAACGTGCGTGTTCGAGTCTTGTCTCCGGAGGTTATGCTAATTTCCTTGAGCACGAATCCGTGTTGGCTCTGGAAACCTTGCAGGTTGCAGTACATATTGTCGCTAGCAATGCTCGGTCATAACTAAATTAATATCGCAAACGAAACAGTATTTATGACAGAATTTTCACGATACCTGTAAACGAGTCGTCACTTGACTGTATCGTGGAGTATCAGGCAATATGCCGTCGTGTTTGGCGGTACATAAATTTTGTGGAAATTTCCAGCCTACAGTCGATCATGGCATTACGTATAGATTCGTCCTGTCTGTTCAAGTCAAACACAAGCAACGGTGCTATTGATTTATACATTTCTGGACTCAGGACCGGGTACGGCTCACGTCCATAGTACGAAGATTGGAACTGTGAGTACATGTGAAAAGGAAAATAAATGCCGCCGTTATCAAAATCCGTGTTCATGTCAACGTACGGATAACTTTCGCTGTTCAAAAACACTTTTACGTTTTCCAGGAAACAGTGGTCGAAAACCGATCTGTCAGTCTTGGGGTTCATTTGTCGGTCTGTCTGTAATAACAAAATTATGTATCTCGGTTTTTCCATACTGGAGGACGGTTTTACAACCCAATGATTCTGACGATTTTGGGCTAATACAGGACAATTCACAAGATTCGAAGTGCGGAATGCAATCTCTACCGGTTTTTCCTTCTTGACATAATTCAACAGTAGTACTCTTTCCTTCGTACTGACGGTTATGTGCGGTACGAACCATTCTATGCTCGTAATGGTGACTACCACGGGCTGAGGGTCATTTCCCGGTGCTCCAATGATGGCGTTAAGGTGTGAAGTCACGAGAATGAGCACGAGTTCTTGACGGGCGTGAATTAATATTTTCTTATAATCTTCTGCGAATCCGAGAAGCATGGACAGTGGTACACTAACATCGAATTTTCCGTCTTCGTAAATAGGGACCTTGAAATCGCTTTCCATACCAAAAACCGCAATTTTTGCCGCGCTGAGGTTATTTGGTGTTAGGGAAACTTAATTCTTAATAGTTTCTGTAACACCAGGGTCTCTCGTTTCATCGATAGAAATACCGTTAAGCTCGAACGTGACTCGATCGAATAAATGCAATATTCCATTTCGTACGAAAAAAGCAGTTGTAGGATGCGTTCCGTCTGGCTTTGTCAACGTGCCTCTAATACGTAGAAACGACTGCGATGGTATTGTGTAAGCATCTTCTCTCATTAGAGGAATTCTTATTTCTCTTCCGAGCGAATATGGTCCTTGGAGATATGGTGCGTAGCAGTGATATCGACCTTATTGATCGAGTCGCTAAACCCGACCTTTTCTCCTATGTTGAGAAATTCCACTATACTTGTGTACTGTGTAGCCTTAACTGCGGAGATACTTCACGCTAAGAGGTGTTAACGCACCGCGGCCTTGCAACAGACTGGTCCCGGGTTCGTGTTCTTTCTTTGCTTTATAAGTCTCGAAAATCAGGCCCATCGCTTCAAGTGTAGACACAATGTTATTTGTTCTTCGCGAAAATTTACAAGTTTATCACTCTCATTGACTATGGAGACGACTACTTCGTGTACTGTCTTGATGATTACGGGACAGTAAATGATACTTTGTGGTACTTGTATGAGCTTATATCCCGGCGGTTCGGTGGTGGAAAACTCGTAGATGCAACTACTTTTTTCACCATTTATGTTAACACCGTCTGCCAAATTACAGTTTAGTCTTATGACATTTGTCGACATAATATTTACAGGTCGCGTGGTGATGTGTAAATTGTTGGCCGCATATATTTTCGGTTCGAATCCGAGCATGGTACCTATGGTTCCGGATTTCGTATGTAAAGTCATTTTGTTCGCTACACATTATTTTGCACTGTAACGTATTGGAATTATCACGTAATTCAAACACGGTGTAATTTGTGATATCGCTCAGCTAGTATGCACCAACAGGTAACTGTATTTCATGAGCGGTCCCTTTCACTTTTCAGGAAGCAGATCTTGCAGTTTTCTTTGTCAATATTCGGTATGGCATTATACATTTTAAAATCTACGAGTCCTTTACACCATTCTCCTTCCATCTCCAGGGGCGGGAAATGGGCCGCGCGCAGCTCCTATCTGTGACCCGTCAGGATAAGTGTTATCGACATGACTAATAAATTTTCATATGTGTACAGTTATTTTATAAGCAAAAAAAGTTTTATTTTGGTAGCTAATTTTTTTTGGATAAAAAACGAAGACACAAGTGGTGTCTCGCATAAACACACCGCGGAAATTTGGAATTTTCAGTTTGCGTGCGTACTTGATTAAATCTATATTGGTGAGCGGACGTTTCGGCAAAGTACTTAGGATTTTTTCATTCGTTTCTTTCTCATGCCTCGACCTGATTTGTAAGGCTACAAGTAGAGTCCTGTGCCGTTTTTTTTTTACCCACGTCAATGGCTTCCATGCTGGCATTGTGTCGTTGTGCTTCATTTAACTGCTTGCGCTCATTCTTCGAAGTGTTGACTGCCTGCACTATACCATTCGTTGCACCGATGAGACCGCCCAGAGCACAAATGCAGGCAAAAGCAAAGGAAGAAATCCTCCTATAATCTTTTTGTATAGAGTCTGTAATTTTTGCTTGTCTTTTTGCATACCTACACCAGTTTTGCGTCTGGTCTTGCGTGAGTTAGTCTTTGACTCGATGGAGCTGCTTGACGTGCACCCAGTCCTAATTTGGTCTTTGCCTTCATGATTTTAGAAACACCCCAGGCCGCGATTTTCTCTCCTAGTCCCGCGTTCGACGATTTACTTATATCTTCGGCTTCCTGTGCCAATATCTCGTCGGCCCGGTGCCTGGATTCCAGATACTTGCTTAATGAATATGCAATATCGTGCTGCTTTTACTTTTCGTCGAGAGAATTAATGCCCACGTCACCGCGAGTTAACCTTTTCGCTAGTTTAGTGCCGGGGCCGCAGAATCTGTAGCCGGGAATGTGTAGCTCAAATGGCAGATTTTTTAACAGCGAGTTCAAGAGTCCTGCACCGATGTGTTTTTTGTTCTTACCTCTTGGAGTCATTGCGCACAACTGACCAGAAAGTATAAATATGTTTGATTTTATACAATTTCGTCAGTACAATGCATGTCGTCAAACAGTAAGTGTGTTTTCCCATGCGCATTACGCAAGAAGATTAAACTAGCAGTCGTGAATCACGACATGGCTTACTGTTGCCTTCTGCCATACTATGCATAATGGCAGGTCCGTCAAACTGCGGTAAAACGTGCGTTCTACTGAGTTTATTAGAGGAGCCAAACGGTCTTAGGTTCGAAAATGTTTACCTCTATTCCAAGTCGTTGCAACAGCCAAAGTACCAGCGCCTAGCAACTGTTCTACGCTCGGTGGATGGTCTGGAGTATTTTCCGTTTAGCGATAATACCGATGTGGTGTCAACCGACGAAGCAAAAGTCAATTCCGTGTTTGTTTTCGACGATGTAATGTGCGAGAAGCAAGGCATAATACAAGAGTACTTTTCCATGGGCAGGCACACTAAAGTAGACTGTGTTTACCTGTGACAGACGTACAATCGTATTCTAAACCACCTCCTACCAGACAACGCGAATGTCATAGTACGTTTTCGCATGGACGAACTTAATTTACGTCATGCCTATGACGACCACGTAAACACCGACATGACATTGCAGGAATTAAAAGACATGTGCTCCTTGTGTTGGAAAGACGAACACGGATTCCTAATTATAGTCAAAGACTGGCCTCTATATAAGGGCAGGTACAGACGAGGTTTCGATCAGTTTATCGTCAAACGTGAGTCATAGAATTTCAAAATTCGGTCGTAGCAGTTGAGACTTATGTAGGGGAGACTGGGGCTAGTTGTTACAGGGGCACGTTGATACAATGTAGTTCACGGGATACCCACAGTAAGCAGCACGTCCTTGTTTACGCCTGCTAACCAGCCTCCCGCACTCCACATCATGTGTGAGTAACAACGCTATCGGGCGCGTATTTCACGGATTACAGGCAAAAGTGGGTTTTTCCTTTGTCTTTAGGCAGGTTTTTTGTTTTTTCCATCGTCTGATACTTCAAGATAAATCCTGGTAAGTCATTTATTGCACATGTACTAAGACTCTGTAGATATTACCTTTCGATAGTAGCTCTCATTGCATTTTTACCCAATGTAGTATGTCTTGTCTAAACCGAAACATAAAATTGCTGCTCTTGGGGCTAGTTGTTACATTATTTTTGGGGCACGTTGTTACACTGTAACAACTTGCCCCTCACTGTAACAACATGATCCTATTCCAATAATGCATTTATATATTTCTGTACACGCTAGTTTTAGCTCTATAATAGGCCTAATGCGGTCTCTACACTTGTAACATTATTTAAGTAAAGGTGTATTACGTTCTTTTCACTACTATTTTATTATACAGCCTATTATGAGACAAAACATTTCATGATGAATATCAGCAAACTTCTGCCGCGCGCATTTAAACTGTTCTTATAGTTTCACACCTGTAACTTATGTATATTTCTGTGATAACACTTTACATGTTCATTTCAACATAATATATTTAGCAACATGTCTCTTCTGTTGCAAATTATTTTATACCATGAATTTATGGTGATGAGATGGGATGTGTATTATCAAATAGGCTTATTGACTGTCTGTGTACGTGTTCATCAGTTTGAGTTTCCTTAAATATAAATTGAGACTCAATCTTGCTGTGGTCGAGGCGTTAAGAGGAAGAGTCAGTCGTCATATTGGAATTATATAGGCCTCATTTTTGTTTTGTTTGAAATTACTTTCTGAACATTTAACTTCGTTGAAGCATAGAATATGCTTCATTAACAAATATTCTGTCATTATAAGTGTTTGTCTGCTATTAGCCCACTATTAGGTAGGTATGCCATGTGTGGCTGTCCTACGTAATCAATTATCTACCACGAAAGTTTCCACAAGGTAAATTAAAAATTAAATTAAAATATGCCTGAATGCTGTCAAAATTTTTATAATTAAACTCAAATTTAAAATACTGACTGACACTCCCTCTGCTTTATAACGATGTCGCAGAACAGAGCTTGGCTTGCAACACGCCCACACTTCGTCAATAGGCCTATTACTGTTTAATTTATCATGCAGGTCTAAGTTGTATAAAATAACGCCTACCAGCTTTTTAAGATTGAAGTAACTAGTTTAGGCTTTATCAATATTTTTTATTTACAGGAAAGATGGTTCGTACACGTCGTAAAAAGACAGAGAGAGGAAACACCAAGATAGAAGTCTTTGAAGCAGCTGCATTAGACGTTAAGACCCAAAACCTTTCTAACAGAAAAGCTGCAGCTTCACATGGAATAAATTTTATGACTCTTCAGCGATTTCTTCAAAAGCAAAAGAAGATGTGTGGTAAACCAGCGACGCAAATTCAAATGGGTTATACTAAACCGCGACAGATTTTCTCTGAAGAAACAGAAATTGAGTTAGTTGATTACATTACATATAGTTCTAAAATACTTTTCGGTTTTATTACCAAGGATGTTAGAGCCCTAGCATTTGAATGTGCTGTAGCAAACAACATATCTATCCCTCACAATTGGTCGGAGGTCGCCATGGCCTCTGTTGATTGGCTTCAAGGTTTCTTGAAAAGACATCAAGGATTGTCCATTCGCACACCACAGGCAACAAGTCTTGGGAGAGCAACAAGCTTCAATAGGCACACAGTGAACGAGTTCCAGAATAATTTAGCACATATTTTAGAAAAGTATAAATTAGAAGCAAAAGACGTGTGGAATGTTAATGAAACCGGCGTGACGACCGTTCAGCGTCCGCGCAAAATTATTGCTGTTAAAGGCAGTAAACAAGTTGGTGCCATTACTTCGGCAGAACGAGGACAGTTAGTAACAATGGTATTCACAGTCTGTGCAAATGGGAATTCAGTTCCTCCAATGTTTATATTCCCGAGAAAATTTTACAGAGACACTTGTAAGATAGCTGTAGCTAATGGTCCTGTTGGTTCTGTAGGCGAAAGCACAGACAGTGGATGGATTACAAAACAAGAGTTCTTGAAATTCGTTAAGCACTTTGTTAAGCACACACGTCGCACAACTGAACAACCCGTCTTACATTTACTAGACAACCGCATTGCACATCTTTCAGTGGAAGTTATTGACTTTTGTAAGTCTAACGGAGTTGTTATGCTTTCATTTCCTCCACATACAACCCACCGGCTACAGCCATTGGACAGGTCTGTCTATGGACCCTTCAAACGTTTCTACAATTCATTTTGTGACTCCTGGATGAAATCGAATCCAGCAAAAACGACGAGTATTTACAACATTCCAGCAATTGTGAAAGAAGCTTTGCCCTTAGCTGCTACACCAGGAAACATTCAAGCGGGGTTCCAGGCAACAGGAATTTGGCCTTTTAACAGGGAAATATTTGGTGACGACGAATTCCTTCCCTCTGTGGTAACTGACCGCCCATTACAAGCTGGAAATGACCTCACTTCACCTAATATTCCTGATCTAACTGGTTCAAATGATAACGACCAAGCATCCTTAAACACAACTTCCAGCATTGAAATGATGGCCTTAGGAATAATGCAATCATGCCTACCATATTCAACGGGAACAGGGACAAAGTTATCTTCTGAACTTAGCCTACCTGAAAATTCGTGGAACAAGCCCGGCCCTAGTCAACCAAAAGATACAAAAGAAAAGGAAGTGACAGAAAACAGAGCACACATCACACTTCAGGACATACGGCCTTATCCTAAAGCAGGCGACAGAAAGGGAAAAGTAAGAAATAGAAAAACGAGTAAGTCTTTGATCCTGACGTCAACTCCAGTCAAAGAAGCTCTTCATAACGAGGGATTTGAAAGAGAAGAGAGAAAAAGAAGGAAACTGGAGACTGCAAACAAGAAGACAGCCCTCAATGAATCTCGGAAGCCCGATTTGCTAGGCAGGAATATTAGGAAGACGAATAGAAAACTGAAAAAGAGACCTAGAAGATCCACATCGTCAGAAGAAGATAATGACTATTTTTGCATAGAATGCCAATGACCTTGGTCAGAGCGGAAGTCAGGAGAGGACTGGGTCCATTGTAAAAAGTGTCTTTTGTGGGCACACTTTAATTGTGCTAAACAGAACGCCTTCTACAAGTGCAGCAACTGCGAAGCTGATGAAGACATTGATTTCAGTGATTCAGATTAGAAGGTAAAAAATATTTAGCTTCAATTAAAAAGTGGTTTGTTATAACTCATTGAAAATATTTTAACGGTAGGCCTATCATTATCAAAGTTGGCAGTTTTTCGCTATTTTAAATTTTCTATATCTTATGTATGAAGAAATAATTGAAGAACAGGCGTTCATATTATCGTTTTTAAAATTATTACATTCAATGCATTAGTGAATACTTTTAATGTTAACTTCTTAAAAAAGTAACATGACATTTTGCACTTTCAGAATTTTTTTTGTTGGTGTAACAATGTGCCCCTTCTGTGTAACAACTAACCCCGCTCTGGGGAATGTTGTTACAAATTGCTTAAAAGGAAAAAAACCCGATTTTTTCCACTCAAAAACATATTGTATACCAATTTATACTATCAGGTTTAAAGAAGAGACATAAAGTTAATGTGTACACTAAATATCATAGTTATATCAGTATTTATTACTGATCAATTAATAAATATTCTAAAATTGTAACAACTAGCCCCAGTCTCCCCTACTGCTCTCAAGTCTCATGACGACGTTATCCGCAAATACATTTAGCTACTGGCTCAAAAAGTAGAAAGTGTGAAAAATGAATTACTAGAGTATCTCGTTGCCA
This sequence comes from Bacillus rossius redtenbacheri, assembly GCF_032445375.1. Lineage (NCBI taxonomy): Eukaryota > Metazoa > Arthropoda > Insecta > Phasmatodea > Bacillidae > Bacillus > Bacillus rossius. Next base: position 42,069,294 of record NC_086331.1, on the reverse strand, counting down.
TCGATTAGCGCATGGAAGCCTCGGATTCTAGCATTCGCGACATGATCGAAGTATCGAATGCACAAAGACGTGACGATTTGAGGACTTTTCAAAGTAGTCTGAAAGTATTACCAACTCACTTGTCAACAAATTGCCAAAAACAAGGAATATAATTCTACGAAGAATAAAAATGTATAAAAGGATGTCTTGCAATATGTTTTCAGTCGTTACAATGTCGGACCTGGCCAGGACCTTCATCGAGCTAGAGACTCTGTTCGTGAAAAATATCTTCTTGCTAGACGAACCAGACTTGCATGTGAGGTGGAAAATGAAGAGATATTATACCAATCACTAGTCGCCTCGACGAACTTAAACATAAGGAAGAACCAGCCATCAATGTGAAGACAGAAGTTAAAGATTAAATAGCAACTGTAAAGAAGAAAAAGTATGAACTAGATTGAGAATAAGAGTACACAGTCCATGCACCAGAAAAAAATATACCGAAAAAAGTGACACCAAGTTAGTGCAATGGTCCGGCCACACCTGATGTCGTTTACGAGTCGGAATAATGACACGACCTATGGGATGTACAAAAAACATAATAAGTGTTACCTCGGTGCTAAAGAAATAGACTTTCTACCAGGAAATATCGTGCGCGTAGAAGAGTTCAAAACGCGCAGGACCCCGGATATGTACGAACTTCTTTTTCAGAAGGGTGCCTAAAGGATATTCTCACAAAGACTTACAAGAGTACAAAAACTGCTAGAGCTAAACAATGCACAATTTCGCTGTAATGATCAAGATATTGGTGTATATAAAGATGAAGATCATGAAAAAATCGACATTCTCGCTAATCCCTTCAGTGAATTAACAATACGTGGTGAAGGTTTAAAAAAGCTAGAAAGTTGTCAGATATTTGACTATGTATATTGGGACGACCCCAATGAATTAGTTGATCTCCTTAGAATTCTACATGCTTCGCTTAGTGTATGAAACTATTCGCACATCAACGAAATAGTCTCCATACTTGAAGAACTGAGGAAAGCCGGCTACATACAATGAGTTGAACCGGAATCGCTCGCGAACTTCATGCTCCTGCTAGACGAAAATACATTCGTCGCAAAGTCATAGTTCGTGGAATTGATGATTTATTCCAAGCGGACCTTGTTGAGATGATACCTTATTCCCGATTGAATAAAGGTTAAAAGTACATGTTGACAGTCATCGATGTTTATAGCAAGTTCGCTTGGGCTAGACCTGTAAAATCAAAGACTTCAACTGAAGTACCCAAGGCCATGGACAATATTTTGCAGGATGTTCGTGTACCATCGAACCTGCAAACGGACCTCGGGAAAGAATTCTTCAATTCAACCTTCAAGGCTTTGATGAAGTATGGCATCAAACACTATTCTATATTTAGTAATGTCAAAGCCTCCGTTGTCAAAAGGTCTAACAGAACTTTGCGTTTCAAGATGTGGCGACAGTTTACAGCTAACGGAAATTCCAAGTGGCTTGACATCTTGCCTAAACTAATAAGCAAGTATAATTCCACAGTGCATTCTACCACCAAAATATACCCAAAGGACGTAAAGGACAATCCCCTGCTTTGTACAGTGTGTTTCAACACAAAGAAGAAAGATGCACGAAAGCTTAAAGCTAACGTGTGAGACATTGTGCGAATCTCCAAGCAGAAAGGTGTCTTCGAGAAAGGTTTCACTACGAACTGGATTCCTGAACTTTTCCGTGTGACACATGTACATGAATGAGAGCCTAGGACCTACTTCCTCGAAGATTTCGACCTCAAACCTATCCGTGGTGGCTTCTATGCCGAAGGGATTCAGCTGTTGTATCCCAATACGTACTTGGTGGAGAAGATTATAAAATGAAGAAATAGACGATCCTACATCAAGTGGTGGGGCTTTCCACCTCGCTTTAATTCGTGGGTGGCAGATTCAGATATCGAAAAATCCGCAAGACATTAGTAATTTTTCTGTTGTTTTTTTTTGTACTTGTAGCAGTGTAGAATTTATGTCATAAATTTTTTGTTTTTTAAAAGAACTTGCGGTGTTTTTATTTTCTCAAACCTGTCACTTATGTGGTATTTTATTAAATAAAAGATGTTTTGTATCGCCCAGGGATCGAACCAAGGGCAGGAATCGATCTAATCAATCAGTATATTGATTACAAATTTATTTAATGAATTTTGGAATTTTTTCCATTAAAATTGGATAATAAATAAAGATTTTCTAGATGGTGGTCGTAACGGAAATTGCAACAGTAACATCTTAATACATGATGGTTGTTCTGTCTCGAACAGGTGGTGCTATTATTATTTCAAATAAAAAAAATTACAAGTCCCAATATGCATTTTATTTTTATATATACCTTATTTAATTCTGAGTCTAGTAAATGTCGCGATTGCCGTGCGGTTAAAGGCGTTTGTTTTCTAACCTAGAGATCAGAGCTACGATGGTTCGAATCACAGCGCTTCCAATGTATTTTGCATAAAAAAATTAAATTTAACATGTCGATAAGGACCATAATAGCTATGGTAGGTAATGGAACATCGACTTTATGTGATGAGACAGAGTGACGCTGGCGCTCTCTAGGAACACACAGCAGAAAAAAAGTCGACGGTATCCAAGATGGCGGCCTACAGTGAAACAGAAATAAAATTAAGAGTAATGCTGGTGCTCTCTTGGAACAAACAGCAGAAACTAATTCCACGGTATCCAAGATGGCAGCCTCCAGCAGAACAGAAAAAAATCAATATGGTGACTATACGAAAATTTTATCAAGAGTGAGTGGGGCGCTCGATTTAAAGATAGCGGATCCAATATGGCGTACCAATAAGGCTTCCTAGGTCAAGGTCAAGTTCAATGGTCAAGGTCCAGGTCAAAGGTCAAGGTCACACTTATCCCAGATGGCCGCTGTGACGCACAATCCAAGATGATGGTTCAGCACCTGTTACCACCTCCTGAAGCCTGTCCCAGCTCCGGCCAAAACATACTACTTGCCTCCAAAATTAATTTCGTCCAACATTAATTGGCTCCAACAGTCACTGGCTTCAATAGTCATTAGCTCCAGCAGATATTAACTATAACAGTTATTGGCTCCACACATAGATTTGCTCAAAAAATCTTTTGGCGCAAATAGTCATTGGCTCCAACAGTCACTGTCTCCAATAGTATTTTGCTGCAAAAAGTCTTAGGTCTAGCTGCTATTAAGCTACTAGACTAGGAGGCTAAGAAGCTACGAGACTATACGACTACAAGACTTCATAGCTTCAGCTGGCAACGAGGCTGCAAATCTACAAGGCTAAGAGACTATATAGCTACAAGTCTACGACGCTACGAGTTTACGAGACTACATTGCTCATAACTGTCTTTGGCTCCATTCATGTTGTGTTGAGGTAAAAAATATTTAATTCTTTTATGTGCGATGTGGGATAATCACTAACGACCGCAAGAGAAGTCATGGCTTCGCTAGACACTAAGGAGAAGAAGTTCGTCTTGCATGCTAGTGCTTCTCATTTGTCTCAAAGCATATTATTTGACTGAGTAATGGATATTTATTTTTTGAATTCCAACTGATAAAAATATTTTTGGATAGGTAATTTGGTAGCAGAAATTCATAATTTAAATGTAACTCAAAAGTTAAATTACATGCCTCATTAAGTAAAACATTTTAAATACCGAGATCGATTTCTCAGAAACCACAGGAATAATCAGGAGCACATGGAGATATACATCAAAATATTGTGTAAAACAACGAGGAGCACACAGAGTAAACTAAAGCACTTTTTCCTTAATATCAGAAAATCATAGATTAAATAAATTAAAACAAAAAATTGAATAAATATTACAAAAACAGATTCTGCCAGCTTGTGAACTTCTCCGTTGTTGAGCAAGGATAGAGTTCTATAACAAGCCAGACATTTTTGTAATTTTTTATTAATTTTTTGTTTTAATTTTATTAGTTGTAGAATTTTTTAAATGTATTTTGGAATTTTTCCCGAATTTCTGGGTTAAAAAATATAAATTTACAAATTGGTGACTTATAGCAGTCGCCATAGCACTCTAGCAGACAAAAAATAAATTAACATGGTAGCGCACTCCAGCAGACGGAAAACACGATGGTGGCCTCCAGCAGACGAAAACAAGATGACAGACATGATGTCATACTAGCTGTCGATATAATATATACCTTGGCATAAGTAATGGGAGGTCAGTCTGCCGGTGGTTTCCATGATGGAAGGATCTGTCGTTTTTTATTTTTTTTTCTCTTGCCGGGTTTGTACCGTGGACTCCATGACATAAATCCGTTTTTTTAAATAATATTTTATTAATATTTGATTAATTATATTTTATATCAATTTTTTAATTTTTTTCCAAATTTCTAGCATAAATAAATACTGATTTTAAAGTTGGTGGCCGTAACAAAAAGTGCAACAGTGTTTTGAATTATTTATTATTAAAATTTGAATTTTTTAATGTTTTATAATTTTTTTACCATTAAAATCGGATAATAAATATTTTTCAAGATGGCGGCCATAACGGAAATTGGAACGGTCACATAATAATTTAAAATGGAGTAATCCAAAATGGCGGAGAGTTTGAGAAAACAAAATGGCGTATCCTAGATGGCGGATACAAAAATTTGGCCGGAGTAATGGTCGAGGTTAAAGGTTAAGGTCATACAAGATGGCCGCCATGACATCAGAATCCAAAATGGCGGATCGGCTGAGAGCTCCACACCCTGAACCCTGGTGCCGGAGCCCCATTTATATACTACTCCTGTTACTGAGCTTAAATCCTGGAGGGACATTCAGTGAAAGCTCGTGTATGGTGCTGTTTGGTTTTCCTTTAAGGAAACTGTGGCCAATGGTATTTTCTGTGTTTCGAATCACATTTACCGATATCACATTCATGTGCTGGGACGACTCGTGAACTTCATTTGCCTCATAAATTTTCGGTTCAAAACATAGCATTGGGGCAATTGAGTGGTCGCCACTGAAGTCAGTTTGTGCATTGATTTGCAAAACATACTGTAGAGTGTTTGAAATACATTTACAGTTAAGTGATTTTTAATATACATTTGAATGTCTAAAACGTTATAAGAACCTATAGGCAAAATAATCTCTCGTGGATACTTTTCATTCTTCAAAATGTATCTAAATATTTGGTTGCTTGTATCCACGTTTGGGATAGAATTGTAAACCGTAAAGTATACAAGAGCAAGCTGCCATTACCCATTGCTTACATCAATCGGACGAAAATGTGTTGAACACAGTTCTGAAGTGTTGCCACCTAGTATTACCGAGTTTCCAACAAAATGTATAATTCAGGGGGGTTTTGAAGCACAATGGAATTTTCTTTTCACTTTGATGGTAGTGAGATCTCGACTGCATGGCCTTCGCTATGGTTTGTGTTTCTTATATACAGAAATGAGAAACTTTATGCATAAGTGACCACAGTTAAATGAATTTAACTTTTGCTGCCTATCATTATTATATTATCAGGGAACCACTTAAATACTGCGGAAATTCTAAAGGAGGTGGCGGGTCTCCAAATCCATCGTAATACTGAGCTGTTCGACCGAACTTGGCGTATGCTACCCAGTGCGTTCTATGTCCTTTAGATTTATCTACATTAATAATACCACTCTCATTATGGTATGGTTTTCTGGGTACTTCACCCTTCATAAAATGTTTCTAAAATGTGGAATTTTTAATTTTATAAATACTAATTTTAAATCAGTTGAGGTAAGATGTTGCTTAAGCAGCTTTTTCAGTATCTTCGTTTTCGTTTTCCACCCCTCTTCCTTCTTCTCCGCTTGGTCCCTCCCCCAGTTTTGGGATAAGGACGCAGGAACAGACCTGAGCCATTTTTTGTAACGGCCTGCATTTTACTATTATGGTGTGCATTCTGACTTAGCAATCTAGCCTAATTTTTAGCTTTATTCACAGACTTGGCTATACCTGCAGCTCCACCAATCAAATGTCTAGTGCGGCCTGCTCTGAAGGGTAGTAGTCCACCTTTTTTCGCATGGTTTTTCATTGTTGATTTAGATCTAAAACTGGAACTGACATTACCTATTACTATCATTATTTTATTGACACCCCAAGGTGCAACTTTTCCCCCGAATTTAGTTTTGGGATTCTTAGCTATTTGTGCCGCTTTGTTTGCTAATATACCATCGGCTAAGTGTCTGTCACTTAGACTATTGCTTGGAGAAAAGCTAATATCGTGGAGACGACATGCATAATCAAGGGAATTAACGCCAGTATCTCCCCGTGCTAGCCATTTGGCAAGTTTCGTTCCCAGACCGCAATAATTATATCCTGGCCGGTGTAAATCTTCTGGCAGATTGTTAATGACATAATTTATTATTCATCCACCTCTTTGTAACTCCTTTCATGTATAACACAAAATAGCATTATGATTAGATTTGATATAAGTATGCTACTTATAGTTTTCTGATTATTTGTGCAATGGAAGTAGTGCCACAGCGCGAGTTGCTGCCTGTGAATTTTACACAGGCTGATGAAGCCTGTGCTAGTGAATCGCGACACAGGTTTTTAATACGTTCAAAAGTAAGCTGCTTGATTTTTGGCCCATAAAAATATGGTAAAACATGTGTTTTACTTAGGTTACTTGAGAAAAAAAATCTGTCTTTGGTTCCATAATATGAATCTGTATTCAAAGTCGCGGTAACAACCAATGTATGAACGATTGGCAATGGTTCGTAGAGCTGTGGAAGTTTTGGAATATTTCCAATTTACAGAAAATGCAGATATGGTACCTACTAGCTAAACCCGGACTAATTCGGTGATAATTTGCGATGACATTATTTGTGAAGAACAATGAATATTACATTAAAAAAATTTTTATTGGTTGACACATAAATGTTGGCAGTTTTTATCTGGGTCAAACATTTGGCAGAAAACCAGAACATTTGCATTGAGATAATTAAAATATTATCATACATTTCTGCTGGATATACTTAATTTGCATCATGCTTATGATGATCATCTCAACAGTGATATGGGATTTCAGACTATTTAAGATATGTGCTCCTTGTGCTGGAAAAATTAGCATGGTTTTCTCGTTATCGTAAAGGATTTTCCTTTACAAAAAGACAGGTACCATTGCGGATTTGATAATTTTATTGTGGTGAATCATTGAAGGATGAAGTACTGCATATCTAAATTCAGAGGTGGTCCTCTGAAACATCAGCGTGACTCGTGTATGTTTCGTGATTTTGATGTCAATTGTTAGTCAAGTGGATAACTTTTAAAACGATTGGACATGCCAAAGGATTCTGGGGATGGCGCAAATAAACATAATATTGACTCGGTCTCTGGAGTTATCACCCACACACTAAAAAATGAGCTGACGCATCGGTTTATGGAGCTGAATGCAACATTAATAATAATAAGAGACATACAGGTTAGAATTCTCGAGTTTTTATGGAACATGGAAGTGAGGGAACAGCGGTAGATGGATCAACTTATTGCTTTTCTGTCGTGTCTGCCAACAAAATTAGGTGATATGTATACATTTTTGTTGGTGATAAAACTCGAACATTTTGGGAATATGATTGTAGGGAAATCAAAAGATGCAATAAACTTTAACTTGGTGGAGCCGGTAATGAAATTAAAATCTAATAGCGCTGACATCGCACAAAGGGTTTCTCAATTGGCTCATACTGTTGGTGTTGTAAAGAGTGGAGTTGGTGTATTGATTTCTGTCAGTCTATCGACTGCGATGCCTAGTGCTAGGAGACCGACACCTCCAAAACAGTCACCTACAGCTCCCAAACCACCGACTTCTACTTCTAGACAATTCTAGTTCTCAACTATCAATATTCTCAACATCTGGATCCTAGGCATATTCAAGTACGTAGCTTCTGTGGTTCAAGGGTGTATATAAAAGGGCTTTATGCTATAAGGCAGCTTTCAGTCATATCTGCCGAGGCAAATGCATTAGATCATGCCATACGATACATAAGTGCTAAATATATTTTGGCCAAGCAAGCGCAAATGGAGAGAGACACAATTAATTCAGAAATATTCAAGTCTTTAAATTCAAGTCTCGATAAGTTTGGACCAGCTTCATTGCTCATGCAGCCTATCGCAAGCAGTGATGACCAAGATATTCTGAAACAAGAGCCTTCAGAAGCTGCTACTATGAAACAGCATCCAGAAATGAATGATAGTGAAGATTCGGACTCTGACTCTACTAAGCATCGTGGTGTTCTACATAAAGGTGATTCTTTAGACGAAGTGCAGACTTAATTACAGAGTTAGAGCCTTCGCTAGGTTGATGGAGCCTATTGCCTCTATAAGCGCATAAGGTCCCATCAACCGAGCGAAGGCAGACTTCTCTACAGAAGTATTTTTTTTCACAATAACAATATAAACCACATCAAATATTAGTTAATACAATCTGCTCCTTGCTTAGTCTAATCTCATATGCAAAAGTTGATATCATTAAGAGACTGTTTTCGAATATTAGCTCACAGCAGCGAGGTAGTGGATTGTTACAAAAACATTGGATTTGCAATACGCAAAACAATTTATTATTGGGATAATCCAAATGAGATGGTTGCTCAACTAAGATTACTTATGGCTTCGCAAGCTGCTGGCCATACTGGACACAGCAACGAAGTGATATCGATACTTGAAGTATTAAAGTAAGCAGGATATATACTGAAATGAGCAGCATGCGGTGCGGGATTCATAACGAACTGCATCTCAGTGTTCGTAAAATATTTCCTCATAGAAGAGTGTTGACATATGGTCTTCATGATTTATTATAGATTTATTTATTGGAAATGATACCCCACAGTAAAGTGAATAGTGGTTTCAATTTAATCATGACAGCTATAAATAAGTATAGCAAATGTGGCTGTGCAGTTACAGTAAAACAAAAGACCGGAGTGCTTGTCACTGTGGCCATGGAGCATATTTTAAAAGAGGCGGGACAATTAAAAAATATTCAAAGTGATAGAGAATCAGAATTGTACAATAATGCATTTCGAGCCCTAATGCATAAGTATGCAAATATTCATTACTCTAGTTATAGCGAGGTTAAGCCTCTGTTTGGGAACAATTTAATAAGTCATTAAAGTTTTGCTTTATCGTGAATTTTCAGCTCAAGGAAGTTGTAAATGGCTTAAATATTTGCCTAAAGTAACACATGTTTACAATAATAGGTTCCACCACACTATTGGTATTACTCCAAACAAAGTGAAGGATAACTCTTTCCTATAAACTGATTAAAACTATATTAAGAAAATAGTTTCTAGAATATCTAAGAGCTGCGTGGGATCCTATGTTCGTATTTCTAAACACAAGACAATTTTTGCAAAGAGGTTTACACCGAAGTGGTCTCACGAAGGTTTCAAAGTTACCAGCATTACATCCATTTTCCCACTTCTTTTAGATTTGAGTGATTTATATGGTAAAAAGATTAAAGGGGCATTTTATGGTCGGGAAATTCAAGTACCATCAAACCCTGACACTTATATAATGAATAAAATTCACAGAAAGCATGACAGATGTTTCTTAGAACCGTGGAAATGATATTCTGTTTCGGGTAAGATATAGATTAATTCCAGGGATTTTAATCAATGATTCCAGAATAGTGTTTGTGTCCGAAGCAGGCTGTAGACATTTCTATCCCAAGCGGCAATCAGGCGAGTTCTTTGTTGTGATACTATTGGAAGCAATCGTAAAATAACAAATTTAAAGTTGCAACATCCTGGCAGCAGACGCCGCTGCCAGCAGCAGCGTGCATGGTGAACGCACAGCCCGGCTGCAACAAGAGTGATACTATAAGTTTTCATGGCTGCTGATGCTTTGCGAGAACTGTCAACAAGCCGCCGAATCATTGTTGGGCTTTAAAACTATGAATTTAGCAGAATAAAACATAAAATATAAATGAAAGAGTTTTGACTACCTAATTTCACATACAAGTTGTCTACAAGATTACACTCCAGAGAGCCTTTCTTCAAATTCAAACAAAAAGAGATTGTATACACAATATTATAACATTCATTATTAATATTTCAGTACACTACCAACTTAAGAGAAATGTTGGAAATATGCATACTTGTAATTTTTTATTACTAAACACAAATACATTAAAAAAATTATAATTCTATGGACTCTTCTAAAGAGAGAGATTGCTAAACAAGTATTCCTATTATAAGAGAGCTAACACTATGTGATGTAACACTGTATAGTTTATTTATTTATGGATGGCTAATACTGTAGATGTCCTACGTATGACATATTCAAAATGATACACTGAGCATTACTTATTAAAACTGTTTTCATTATTAAATGTCAATAATATACAATACAAAAAACCAAACCATATAAGACTTTATGATAGATTCTATTTTACATTATATCTATATACATCTCTCGTCACATATTAATATATAGGTTTGCTTATATATTTATAATTATTTCTATCCCTATAGGCATATTGTAAAGATTTTACGAACAATATATCTTATGCATGTTTCTAATGCACATAAGGGAATGTAATTTTAGGTGTACTATGATTCTCCATCCAAAATGACATATTTTTAAATACAAGATGGCGAGAGATTATTGGTAAACTCTGTGCACATAAAATAATGAATCCCTTGTAGACGATAAGCAAATCCACGATGGCATTGGATATGGTGCATTGCTTGTGTACACTTTGCATGTAAAGGAATGAGTCCCAGCAGATGACATAACATCCAAGATGGCAGCAAAGATGACAGAGGATATTAAAGCTGTTTCTTTTTCTGTTTCCTTTTTCTTCCTCTAAATAATGTGGTGCTCTCTGTTAACTACTTTTTGAATTTTAAATGTAGTGACCTCTGGGAGCGAGAGGTGGAATATTACAGATGGCGCCCTCTATTTTTGAAATTTATATGTGGCATTCTCTGGAACCCTATGCTGGCACTAAGGATGGTGGTGCTCACAAAGGACTAAATTTTGAATATCAAATGTGGTGCCTCTGCGAGCACGAGTTGAAATGAAAGATAGCAGCTATTTTTAAATTTAAATGTAGCTACTACTTTTGCCTTAAAGACATAATTTGAATTAATTTCTTTATTATTCAACTGAACACATATCCTAGTGGCTATGGTCTCTTTTTCTAACTTTGATGTACTTATATCTCTCGGATAGAATCTCGGCCACTACAAGGTTTTTTGTACAAACCAGTGCCCCATGCCTTTAAGCTACGGAAATAAATTATGTCAACTAGATGGCGGCCACCAGCATAATGGCAGCAGGCGGATGTCTTGATTGAATACCCACATGCTATACATTTGTCAACAGCACTTTCCCCTCTCCTACCCTAACATTAAGGGTCTATATGTTCGAATGTTGATCATTACTCCTCTCTCCAAACATTATCCATAATCCTAGGACTCCCTCACTTCCCCTACTGACAAAGACGACCCTTTCAGACCCAACCAGATTCTGATGTTACTGCAGTTGCACCAATGCCCGGTGTCTCTTACACACATTGAGGTATAGTTGTTGCAGCATAAGCTTTATTTTCTGCCTTCAAGCACAACATTTGCATGTCTTCAAGTTCATTTTCATGTTATCTTTTCTGGCTCAATGCTTATGGCATTTCTCACAGCCAAACATTTAACGAGGATGAATCTTAGCAAATTCTTTCTTCTCGTATCGTCGAGCATTAATTTTGTTCGAGAATATCTTGTCACGGTAATGAAATCGATGCTTGATAGATGTTGACGAATCAACAGCAATTGAAGTCTCCATCGAGAGCGAAATGTCGTTTATCGTGGTTTCCTCTGCAGCCAGCACTGCCGACATTAAAAACTCTTCTGCTGGTGAAACAACAGCAGTTTGAGTCTCGTCTTTTGTTGTTAGTAAAGATAAAAACATTGCATCGAGATCTGCATCCTCGCTGACGAGATCTCCACAGTCTATGATACAGCTTCCATCAAGTTGTTTGTGGTTGTGGTCGATGATGACAATGGGATCTGCTTCACCGTCGTCGATGCTGCTGTCAGAGTTCCAGTAGACAATGGTAAAACTTTAATCAAGTTCTCATTTAAAGATTGTAATGATGCCATAAAGATCTCAAAAATATGTATTACATGTTCTATATATCAGATAAGTAAAATAAGGTGAAACAATGTAAACCTTTTAAAATAAAGATAAACTGGAAACAAAAAAATTATGCTCTTATTGTTACTGCTACGTTAATCAAACGAGGCTTTGTTGTTTAATCTTGTTACTCATAAGTGTATTTAGGTTACCAGGGCTTATAAGTTACAAGTGTGATTATATTGCCAGGTCTTGTTAGTTTTTAACACACAACTAAAAGATTTACTTTTTTTTATGACAACTTGAGTTATGTGAAATGACATTTACTAACTATTTGTGATAAGGAGTGTTGCATAGAAAATTTGTACCTCAGTGAAGAGGTTCGTCATGTTTGTGTGTGTGACACAGGCGGACGAGCTTAGAGAGTCAAGCCAGCTGGATGAAATGCTGCTGAACCGCGGACAGGGTGCAGGCCTTGCACTGCAGCGTGCCAAGCTGTGGTCCAAGTATGCTAAGAATGTGATGGTGTACGTCGAGACTCGCGCGAGGCTCGAGGCAGCACACTGTTGCGAAATGGGCAGCCTAGCAGCCAGCATGCGCGGCATCATCGACGAGGAGGTCGGTGTCACCACCCAAATATTTATCCCCGCCCAAGGAACTCTTTCCCACCCGAGGACTTCTTCCCTGACTGAGGACCTCATTTCCACCTGAGAACTTATTTACCCTAAATATCTTCCCTGCCAAAGAAATTCTTCTTTGCCTGAGGACCTCATATTCACTAAGGGATCTACTCCCCCCTGAGGAACTCATCCATGCTCAAGGACATCTTCAAAACCTGAGGACCTTTTCCATGGATGTAGACCTCTTCCCTGCTCAAAAAATCATTTCTGCTCAAGGACCTCATCGCTGCTCAAGACCTCATCCCTACCCAAGGATCTCATCCACACATGAGGAAGTTTAGTCCACCTGGGGACCTAATCCCCACATGAGGAAGTTTCGTCCATGTGAGGAACTCATCCTCACATAAGGAAGTTTCCTTTACCTGAGCACCTCATCCCCACATGTTGAAGTTTCTTCCACCTGTTTTTCTGGATATCATCCCCGTGTTACCATCTTTTCCTTAACCTTGGACCTATTCCTCACATAAAAACCTTTTACCCACCTGAAACATTTTGTTCCTGCTTAATTACCTCATTTACGCTCGAGGACCTCATCCCTTTCAAGGACCTTTTCCTTGCTTGAGGACCTCATCTTCGCTAAGGAACTCAATCCTGCCTGAAGACTTATACCCCATCTGAAGAAAATTTTTCCCGAAGACGCTCTTTCCCCTTTCGCGCCCAAGAATGTCTCACCCATCTAAGGACTTATTCTGTACCCGAAGACCTCTTCCCTGCCTGAGGACCTCTTTCCAATCTGAGGACTTCTTCCCCACCTGAGGACATCTGCAGCACTTGAGGACCTATTTCCCCCTGAGGTCATCTTTCTCGCCCGAGGACCTTTTCCCAGCCTGAGAAACTGAACTTCACCCGAGGACCTCATCTAGGTCTGAGGAACTCTTTCCTGCCCAAGGACCTCTTCCTATTCTGAGGACCTCATCTTATGCTAGTGACCTAAACCCTGCCTTAGGACCTCTCTGCCTGATAACCTCTTCTGCACTCGAAAAACTCATTTCCACTTGAAGTCAACTTCCCCGCTTGAGGACTTCTTACCCACTCTAGGACCTCTTCCATGCGGTGGTACCTTGTTTACTCCTGATGACCTCTTACCCACAATGGGAGTTCTTACCTTCTAGAGGAATTCTTCCCCACCCAATGACATATTTTCTACCTAAGGACCTCATCTTCTCCCCAGGAATATATCCCCGCCTGGAAACTTTTTTTCCCGCCTGATGAATTTTTTCATGCGCGAGATCTTTTCCCCTGTCTAAGGACCTTTTCCCCACCTGAGGACCTCATACCCTAATGGGGTCTTCCCCCTTGCCTGAGGCTGTTTTCCGCACCCGAGAACCTCGTCCCTGCCAAAGGATCACTTCCATGCTCGAAGACCTCTTCCTTGCTTGAGGACCTCATCTTCACCAGAGGACCTCATCCTAGTCTGACACTAGCTCACACCACACACTGCACAGCCTCTAACTACTTCTATCACACTTCAAGCTCTCTAATCCATAGAATCATGTTGCATTGAACCAATTTAATGTGATTCAAAGGATTACAGAGCCAGACTCAACAAAGTATTGGAACTGACATTTAAATAAGACGATTCATGTTTTACATAGGAGTTCAAGATTTGAGAAAGTAATGCAGTGAAAGCGTTTTAACCAGGCACATATGGAACCACGGAAATTCCGTATTAGAGAACATGATAGAGGATGAGCAAACTAAAAATTCCTGCAGCGCATTAATTCTGGAATCGCAATAGCGCTGCAGGCACGATGCGATGAATGTGATTATTTGTTATAACCAATCACTTTTGACATATATGTCAAGTCAGCACGAAAAACATAAAATAGACGACATATTTGACGATTAGAAGAACATTGTATGTCCATTGCATTGTGGACACGATGTTATTGAGAGCACCAGAATTTGGTTTTCGAAAGATGTTTCGACTGGTGCATTGGTGTCTTTGTGCATTGCGTTATTGTTCATGTGAATTTAATAGCTTTTTAAATCAATACATTTATGATATCTCTAACATATATTAACGCACACTGTTCTTACGAATTAAATGTTAAATTTGAACTAAACATACCCTATTTCTCTCAAACATTTTCACTTATGGCTGTACCGTTTTTTTGTGCGTTTTAAATTACCATGATTATAAAAATATATACTGATTTATTTATCATGCGGGCAAAACTCGCATTTTCAAAATAAGATGGGATTCTGCTGTCACATCACGTTTCACGTGGTGTCGCGTTATTGAGATTCCAGCATAATGCAGTCTGGCAGCCGAGATTAACAGTCGGAATAACGTCTCTATTGGTGCTGGAATACAAGATGTTCCGAACCAAAGAATTTGGAATTAAAAATTATTCACGTACCTTTCCCACTTACGATACGATTTACAAATTTTTTAAACCTAAAAAAGTCTGTAATAAACATGTTTCAATATTTGTAGCTTTCAAAATAATAAATACTTAAATAGATACTATAAAACTAAACTATCATAGGAAAGTTCAATGACTCTTAAAAGGCCCGCCTAGCCAGAAGTGTATTTGTTTTGGTGAAGCAGAATGATAAGTGCTTTGGTTGGTGGTGAATCAAGCTCGGTATCGCCTATAAACGCAAGGTTGTGAATTGGCGCGCAGGCTTTTCACCGTGCATAGGACAACTATACGATTTCAGCAGTGACTGTAATATAATTCGGAAAAATCAAGATATAATTGTAAGGCAAGTCCCTTGAATACTTTCAAAAAGCTCTACCAGGAGATCCATGCCTAATTTTTGTTCTTAAAACACGCGTTTTAGTCATTTTCACTCTTCTAAAAATACAGTTTAAAAAAGTAATACGGAGTCAGAACTACTCATTCATCCGCCGCGTATTCTTGAATGCTTTTCATAAACAGAACACACTGGGATATTTTCAGCAATTTTTAAATCGCGTGGTTTTGCCTGAAGCTCTGCACACCTTTTATGTGCCTAAGTAGGCGACGGCCTTAAATGTTTTTGTAATCATAAGCCTTCAGTAAATTTTGATCGGTTCCTAAACGTGTGTTAAAGGCGGGAGCTCCTCACATGTTTGGTGGCCCAGCCAGGTGGCTACCATAACCTATCGTCGACAACAAAGTCATTACAGACGGATCAATTCAATAAAAAATAAATTATTTGTAAATAGTGATCTTTGATTTATACAATATACAATCATAATATTTTTAGAAAATTTTAAAAATTTTTGCTTAAAATTTCAGAAGTTTAGTTCATTCAGCTTCTGTAGGTTTGCACTTTATAAATGGACTCTGGTCGATTAGAAATTGAAGAACTATTCATGACATTTTAAGAGAACATTTTGCACGAAAAAAGTATGTGTTTGAGAGCGAATGAAACATCTTAATATTTTTCAAATAATTTTCTTCAATGTTGGTGGAAAAAAAATTTAAAAGTGATGTTCCCTGTAACCAAGGTGACGACTTGTTTTCAGCCTCTGAGCCTGAAGCCTGCGCTACATCATATATATCTATTATTCTTTACCTGTTTTCGATGTATAATATTTTCAAACTATTCAGTTACTTAAAAATATTTTTTTAAATTATTTTCCGAAAAATGTATTACAATTTACAGTTTTTTTACTATTTACTTTAAATAATAAACTTTTTTTAATTTTAAGTATTATTTGTAATAAAGCGGTTTTAACTATTTAATTTTTAGTTTCTGTAATTTTATTTTATATTATTAAAAAAATAAAATATTTAAAAAAAATTCTGAAATTATATGTGATTTTTTTTCAGTTAGGGAATACTTTTACTTAAGGAAATTTATAACCGAGGTATTATATTTCACTGGAAGTGCCATAACAGTAAAATAATGCATAAGACAGTGTAATCGGGATTCCAAGAAGACATCTGTACAACCGGAATAATATTACACTATCGTATTTACTGGTACAGGGACCAGGTATAGGTGCCTGGTGCCTGGGCCCACCAACTTGGGTGACCTTAGCATTTGATCAAGACATTTGACCTTGATCTCGTTGACAATTTAGAAACACATCATCTCTAATTCCACCCTTTTTTCCTACCACTTTGTAATTGAGTGCCCCACTCCCAAATGCTGTACTTTCCTTACATGAATTACACCATCTTGGAATCGAGATCCCAACTCCTAAAAGTTGCACTTTTCTTTACAGTATAACTTTACATACATTTTAATTACACCATTTTTTTTCTAAAACTGTGAAGACCTTAATTTACTGGTCAATGGACAGTTTCATGCTGACGAGCATTTAAAGATGTAGTGAAAGATGTACCACAGTACTTGCATTGGCACATTGATCATGATAATTAATGACCATTGCACATTGAGGTTCTGAGGAATCTCACAACATTGGTGAAACTTTAACCGCGGAAGTCTCAAATGTCTTCTCTGTTGGTGAAATCACACAGGTGTCTTGAAGTGCTGGAACAGTTAGTGTAGCCACCACCAGGACTTTGATTTTAATAATTGGTGGCGCTGCTGCCATCGGGATCTCCACAGACATAGACGTTGCTGCCAGCAGGGTCTGCAGTGCTTATAGTAGGCCTTCCTCTAAGGTCAGTGATAATAATGTTAAAGACGCCAAAGAGTTCATAATAACAGGTGGTTGCGTGAGTTATGCACCTGACTGGTCAAACAAAAAAATCTCATTGCACTACAACTATAGCAGCACTGAGTATCCCATTCTCTTGGACCTCACTTATATATCCACAGTTGCTAGTATACTGAGTCTTGACAACAACCATTTTTGTTTAGCAAAATAGTTTGTGTTTGGTTAAATGCATGCAACTAAAAACTCTAGAAATAAAAACCACACAAAGTTAAAATTTTACGAATTGATTTTAAAAAAGACAGGATTTAATAATACATATTAGCAAAGACTTTAATGCTGCACGGTCTATCTCGTCACTACAACTACTGCCATGTCATCTACTCTGATTCCAACCAGTTCGCTGGCTTCGGACACAGGAACACATATTCGGCAATAGTCTCGGTCACCAAAACTTCGGTGATACATGGACGATAACGTCTGCAACCATGGATGTGACATGACTTTGAATAGGCGCTTTTTGGGACAGGGTCACTGTCAGAGAAACAACGATAAGTATCTGTCATTTGGGCGTCTAAATGGGTTCATTCCAGGTCGTAACAGGATGCTACAAGACTTGACCTGTAATTTTGGTGTTACACATGTGAAGTGACATACGAAGTGACTAATTCGTTGCTGCCTGGAAGGACCGTGTGCAGTCTCATGTTACAGACTGCAGAGTTTCTAGAATAGCTGCAATCTAGCAGATGCTATGATGGTTCGTAGGAAAGAAGGAAGCGTGGAAACAGACAGTTTTAAATTCCTCCATCAGAAGCTTCCTGGTAGCTGTACTAGAAACTGCTTAAGCTATGTTCACAAACACGTTGGAAGGCTGGAATGAAAATACATTTTTGCAGGTCGGACGACCACTGAAGACACAAACCATTGCACGCCTTTATATATGCAGGCTCTACTCACATTCGAAGAAACAATTCCGTATTAGTTGCAAATTTCCCCAGGCACCTACCCGTTCAAATGTTTTGCAAAGTTGTGGCCCCTCGCCATACATTGCAATAAGCTTGCGCACAGAAGGACAGCCCGTAGTCGGTTTGCAGGTCTACAATTTCAGCAACACAGTCGCAAAACTTGCTTAACCATTTTTTGGTAGGGTCTAGCGACCCTAAATGATACCATGATATAATTGCTAATCGTGAATAGTGTATTTCATTTGATCATTAGGAATTTAACATTCGTCCCACTCCAGGCCATAATCATATTTACATAACCATTCTTAATACATAAGAATTTTTCGTTAAGTATTTGCAAAGATTCGGAGGCCAAAAGGTGCAGGTTCGAGTCATGCCATCATCTTCGTAGGTGTCAACAATCTCCATGAGGACGAATCCATTTTGGCTCAGGAAACCTTGTAGGTTTCAATATCTTCATGCTAGCAATGCACAGTTATAACTAACTTCAACTCGCAACCGATCCTGTATTTATGAAAACATTTAAACAAGTTTGTCATGACAATTGTGCAATGCAAGTCGATCATAAAGTATAAAAAATAGGTGCGTAGGAAAATATTTAAATCTGTTGATATATAGATCATACAGCAGACGATGTTTACATTTATTTTGTCGTACGGCTTAGAAATCTCAAACACCATCAAGAGAGCCAGGTTTTTGAAACTGTAGGGACTCAATCGGTGGCCATCTACATCCATAGTAAACATGCTGTAACTTGGTTATTTTATATGAGAGAAGAAATCTTTCATTTTCAAAGTCCATGTTCATGTCGACATACGAATAGCTTTCGTTTATTAAAAATATGTTTACATTAATATTTGACAACTATCTAAGCTGGAGAAGCTCACACTTGAATTCAGTTGTCTTCTTGTCTGAAGCCCGATGACGATGTATATTGGTTATTTCGTAGCAAGTGCTGAACTTTACTCTTCAGGTAATAGGTTAGCTTCGAAGCAAGCCACGATAGGTTTCCATTATTCAGGATTGAAATAGTTCAACATGTTATTGCCATTTTCTACATTCTTCGGCATCTTGATACATTCCACCGTGCTCACTTGGATGTGTTACACCACCAACAAGATTTACTGGAGTTTTAACGAGTTATCCTGTGAATATTCTCCAGCAATAGCAATTGCTTTCATGTGCATTTTGGCTCGAAGCAGTACAAGCTCTTGTTTCAAATTAATGATTTTGTGCTTGTAGTCTGCTGCAAATCCAAGAAGCATGAAGAGAGGAATACAAACTTGAAACTTTTCTACGGCATAAACAGGTAGCTTGCATTCATCCTTGATGTCCTAGCTAGCCATATTTACAGCAGACATTTTAAGCATAAACAAATTAAATTTTTTTAAAGCAGATCTTATGGCCCATTTCTTAATTGGTCTACCTAAAAACCATTGAGTACATATGGAATGTGCTTCATTATGTGATCAATACCATTCCAGGATATTTTCGTTGTGGTTGAATAGTACTATCTGGCTTTGTCAGTTTGCCTCTTATACGTAGAAACGACTGCGAAGGCAAAGTAAAGACAGTAGCGTGTTTAGTCACAGCAAGAG
Source organism: Bacillus rossius redtenbacheri (assembly GCF_032445375.1). Taxonomy (NCBI): domain Eukaryota; kingdom Metazoa; phylum Arthropoda; class Insecta; order Phasmatodea; family Bacillidae; genus Bacillus; species Bacillus rossius. The sequence goes on along the minus strand of NC_086331.1, from coordinate 42,049,417 downwards.
GCGGTGGTACTTCTGCAGCTCCATTTCTGTAATGCTATCATAAAACATTACCGCGCCTTCCATGTTGCGATTTTTGTATTTCTGTTTTGTTTAGCACTTGTTCTATAGTAACAATACACATTACTCTTTCATTTGTTAATGCACCGACATCTGGTAGAGAACTAGTCTTCTGCATGCCAACACATTTTCTTTTATAACTGTTTGGTGTCACAAAAATATATGCCCATCGCTTTAGTACAGACAAGGTATAATTTACTTGTTTCGACAATGCACTAATGGTTTTCACTAGTCAATGACTCTGACGACGACTTCGTTCCCGACGACTATAACATAAATTATATTTTGCGGTAGTTCAAACAATTTATATACTGGCAAGACCATTGTTGAAAACACGTGTAGCATGTTGTTTTGTCTTCGATTGAAGATGAAACTACTTACACTTGCCATATTTCAGTTTATCCTTATAACATTTAGAGGCATTATGTTTACTGCGCATAGATTATCTTTTTACTGCGACTTTCGGTTCAAATCCTAGCATTGTAGCTATGGTCTCAGGTTAAAAAAAATATAAATTTTTTTCTGCATGTTAAAATGCTTTTTTGGGTGTTTGGATTTCTACGCATTTCGAAGTCTACATCTGGTGGTAATATTTCCTTGAAGTAATTTGCAATGTCGTTAGTTTTAAGAATTTTCAAGATGCAGATCTTACAGTAATTTTCTACGATATTAGATATGGCATTAAATGTTTATAAATCTACGAGTCCAATACTTCAGTCTCCACCTAACTCCAGAGATGGGAAATGGGCTCTCCATAGTGCTGACGTAAAACATGTCAAGCTAAGTGTTATGGAGAGGCTTGAGTATTTTCCGATATCGCATAAACCTTTTATATTATTTAGGTTGAAAAACACATGCACAAGTGACATTTTATTTGGTTAGGCAATTGTTCGGTTTACTATTTGTTTTATAATGTCCTCCCGCATAGTTCTCGCAGAGGTTTCAAATTACAGAAACTATTGTAGTAGTCTGCATTTTTTCCAGACTCTATGTATTCCACCTATTGCATATCATGACCTGTCGACATGGCTTGTTTAATAACTGTCTACTCACGAGTCTTTGGTTTGCATTAAAATTTCTCAGAAATTATTTATTTACAGTTTGCGACCATACCCATTTAAATCTATATTGGTGAGCAAGCATTTCATTAGAGAATTTAGTATTTGTTCTATCGTTTCTTTCTCATGCCTCTCCCCAGTTTATGAGGACATAAGTATAGTCGTGTGTTTTTTTTTTTTTTACCCATGGCAGTGGCTTCTAAGGTGCCATTGTGTATTTTGGCTTCCTCCAACTGCTTGTGCTTGTTCTTTGAACTGTTGACTGCAAGTAATATACCACTCGTAGAACTTATTATGACATTAAAGACATCCAATGCTGGTATAAGCAAAGGTAAAATATGCCAGTTATCTTCTTATTGAGAGCTTGTCTCTATATCTTGATCGTTGGTATGCCTGCACCAGTCTTCTGCAAATGGCTCTTGGTCTTGCTTGTTCTGGCTTGCCATTACTCATTCATAATTTAGTCTTGGCCTTCGTCACTTTAGATGAATCCAATGCTGCGATTTTTTCTCTAAGTCCTTTGCCCGCCGATTTACTAATAGCTTCGGCTTCCTGTGCCAATATCTCGCCATCCCGGTGCCTTAATTCCTGATCCTTTCTGAGAAAATATTCAAAATTCTGTTGCTTTAACTTAAAATCAATAGAATTCATGCCCATGTCCCCCAAGTTCTTATTTTGGCTTGTTTTATTCCTAGACCACAGAACCTGTAGCTAGGAAGGTGTAGCTCGAACGGCATATTATTTATCAGATAGTTTACAAGCTCCGCACCAATATGTTTATTTGTTCTTTCACCTTCGAGACATAATGCACACAATTTATGATTTAACATTATCATATATCAGTGACTGTTCACTGATGCTGACTATAAGAAAAAGAATATGTGGATTCTCAGATGTTAGCCTGCTGGAGAAATGTGTGGAATTCATTTCAATTGAAGATATAAGAGGATATTATCTAGTGGCTGAATTTAGTACTGGTGAAACTTGTCTATTCAAAAAACGACATGCCAAATTAAGGTCAAAAACTCATAAAATATGGCTTTTATAAACCAATGAAAAGCTGAATTTAAATCTGTAACAGCATAATCTCTATCTCTATCTGGTGGTTGACCTTTCAGTAACCCACGACTATCTTGTGACCATGACTTTGACATTTCGGCAACAAAATTGCAGTCCAACATACTTAGTATATGTTCATGTATGAATTACACCATTGTGCCTGATAGTTTCTAAGGACGACATCTGACTGAGGATTTATCCAAAAGTTTTATTTCATATTTCACTAAATGTGTGCGCCTTAGCTTTTTTGTCAAAACATCTGGAAAATTGTGACATAAATTTTCAACTTCTTTTTATTGTACTGGGTTGAGGTGGGTCAAGGACAACTCATTTACATCCTCACCTCCAGACTGAATTGCATAATCATTACTCTGATACTTTATTTCAGGATAAACAAAAAAAAAATATTTGTTTGTTATTTTTGAGTTTGAAATTTCTCGCCTGTAGATCAATTACCTAACCTGTTTCGGCTATGAAATATAATCAAAAAATGAGATAGGTTGCTAAGTCCTGCGATAATAGAAATGGAAAAGTCCAGGAAAACAAATCAATTTTAATTTTAATCAAGGCTACTGTATTCACTTTTATTGGTTGCTCTAATGTGGAAAAGCATTGCATGTGTATTGGTTAATTTTCTGAACTAACTTGTCTTGTTGTAAAACCTGAAGTAGAACTCCTGAAATAAAGCTGCAGACTGAGACAGTAACAATCAATCCCAGAATTTAGTGATAACCAAATTAAGTTGTTGGCATAGGGAAAATTGTGGGTAACTTTGCAAAAATATTGTGATAGGTCCTCTTCCCTGATATTTGAGGATTAATGCAAGATTTGCAACCTTTGTAGTAACTAGATAATTTTTTGCTTGCCAAGATTTGTACTTATTTTAAGATTTCGACCCTTAGAGGCCTTTTGGTTTTTTGTGAAATTTTTTTGGTTTTATTTTTTTTTATTTTCTGGCAAATTCCCTGGAGTCATATGCCTTCGCTTTGCAAAAAATTTGGTTCGAATTAGTGTACTTTTTATTATTTCATATGTAACATTAATGAGTAATTAGGTTGTGTGTTGGCATTAGTTATCCCAGAAAAAACTTTTCGGGGCCACCTACTCACTGGATTTTTGGTTGTGAATAGTTTTGTTTTGTTTTCATTTTTTACTCCAATACTTTTCCTGTGTATGACCTGATTTGTGACAGTAGGTATATACAATTAGTATTTTGCTCATGTTTGCAAGTAGACTTGGCGGGCTGGTAATGGTAAGGTCAATTTGGATGTTGTTGTTGAGTTTGGTTAGTCATATTTTATGTGCCTGCTTTAGGGGTCCTTTGAGCAGAGCGCATTGGTTACCAGTTTCACTGGAAATCCATGAACTCAAAATTGGCAGTGTAAATGCAGAGCTGGTCAAGTTATTCGAAATTTTGTGGTCTTGCGTGGAACACTGCACATGAGCACTCTGCCGGGCTTATGCCATAAAAAATTGTGAAAATCTATCTCTGTCTTGGATACATGGAGGCGGAGAACTTGAGCGGTTTCTTTTATATCTAAAATATAATATAGAAAGAACTCTTTTTTTGTTGCAGTCTGTTATATAAATCTAGCCTCAGGTTCGTAAGCATATGGGTTGAAATAAAAAACTCAATACATCAGCATGATACTGGTTGAAGATCAGATTATTCTCTATAGCAATGGAGGTTCGTTCAATCAGGGGTGATGTAAAATGGGAACCACACATAACTTAGAAAGTCACAACTTAGAATTGTCATAACTTATAAAACTTGGAAAAATCCATGTAACTTAGAAACACACAACTTAGAAATATCATAACATAGAAACACACAACGCAGAACCACACAACTTAGAAACGTCATAATGTAGAAAGTCACAACTTAGAACTATCACAACTTAGAACTGTCATAACTTAGAAACACGTAACTGAGAAACACGCAATGCAGAACCACACAAGTTAGAAACGTCGTAACGCAGAAAGTCGCAACTTAGAACTATCACAACTTAGAAACACACAACTTAGAACTGTCATTACTTAGAAACATTTAACTTAGAAACACGAAACGCAGAACCACACAACTTAAAAACGTCGTAACGTTGAAAGTCATAACTTAGAACTTTCACAACTTAGAAACACACAACTAAGAATTGTCATAACTTAGAAACAAGTAACTTAGAAACACACAACGCAGAACCACACAACTTAGAAACGTCGTAACGTAGAAAGTCATAACTTACAACTATCACAACTTAGAAACACACAACTTAGAACTGTCATAACTTAGAAACACGTAACTTAGAAACACATTACGCCGAAATACGTTACTTAGTATTTGAATGAGAAGGCGTAAATATTTTGAAAGGACTGTAGTGAGAAATATTTTTGTTTCCACTCCCTGCATTCAGAGCTGCACTCTTGTGGCTAAATAGTTACTTTCGCGTTCAGTTTGGTTCTCTCTGTATAGATGGCGCTGTTAGTTCCACACATAGCTAAATTGACTTCAGCTAATGGTTTGCTCGCCACATCTGAACGACACGTTTATTTTATACCTGTTTTCAATGATTAAGATTTAATTTGTGTTAGTAAAACAGTTGTTTTTTGTTTGTATAGCTATAATAAATTAAGTTGATTACATAATGAGCGGTGGGCTAAATTCACGTGTTTAAATAACTACATGTAAACCCAAGAAGAAAAAAAATTGAATTAATTTCCCCCGTTTCTATGACGTCGTTGTTGACGGAAATTTGAAACGAAATAAAAAAATACATATAAATTAAACTTATATTATCTCATTTACTTTCGTTTTAGCGTCATTAGGTATACTTCTCTCGAAGGTTACATTAATGACATTTATTTAATATAAAATTTTTACATTTTTTTAAATGTAGCGTTAAACATAATCTTGAGAATATAAATACAGAATGTATGTATAATAATCGTTAAAACTTTAATAAGTAAGAAATCACGTAATGTAGAGAAAGCAGAAATATTAATGTTCAGACGCAGGGTAGTTATTAAATATTTTTAAAACATTTTTAGATAAAAAGCGTTGCAAATTTAATATATGAGGAACATAAAAATTTAATTTTTCCATTTCATAAAATTTATATCAAGGTTCTATTTTCCTGTTAATTTCCGGGGCAATACTGCACAAGCAATGTTTACTGGGGATGCAGAAAACGTTTGGCCAGACAGCTGGTTCCAACATGACGGCTAGGTCATTGGAGAGGTGGTAAAAAATTAAGATTTATGAAATGATTTCGAACCTGAGCTTTTGCGTTTGCGCTACCTCGTTGTATTATACGTAGTGCATTTCCGAGTAACTCTCATTACTTGACGTGAGATAATGAAGTGATTTTACGGTAATTAGGTTTTAAATTTAAAAGTATATATTTTTTACAACTTTTTTCTTTGTTACTTTGATTAATTATTGTTTGTGTACCCTATTTTCATAGTTTTAAAATAAAATTCGATAACTATTTTCGTTTAATATTCCTTTTCATATCTTTGAATGAGTTCCTCATAGTTATTTATAACTATTTTTTAATAATATTATAAATATTTTGCAGGGGTATTTTCTGTTTATATATTCATCATAACTTTGAATTAATAACAGTTTAGGAAAAATTGCGGTTTCTTTTCTTCGGCTCGTAGAAGTTTCAATTGAGTTCAAATTCAGCGTGACTCATGTGACTGAAAATGCGGGTCGATCTGCTCGGTGTGACCTGCGTTATGCCCTACGTCTAAATCAGAAATGTTACTATCTCTCGCGGACTTTCTCTTCCATCACGTAAGATTGCAGCGTATTATGTATACAGACTTTTAAGTTTCCAATGTCTTAGTAAATAAGTTGCAATGTAGGTACGTACTACGGCAGTCCCCCCCCCCTACCTTTTTTTTATAGTTAAGTGTTAACAATATACGGTTATTCATCAATTAATAATTACATTATTTTTGATTTCGTATTTTGCACAATAAACTTAAAAATTTAATATTATGAATTTTAATGCTTCTATGAAAAAAAATCCCTTTTCTTATTTACTTTACTCTAAAGTAAGAACTGTGTAAGGTAATTTGGACGAAAATTTTAAGCTCTATTGCTTGCAACCAGATAACTATTTACTCGACTTTGAATTAACACTTTCACTAATTTTTTGCCAAGTGCGAGTAGGTGAGTGGAGAGGCATTATTCACAAATGAGTTAACTAATTATTTTCTTGAGAAAAATGCTGTGACACAATTACTAAATTGAATGTCTGTGGTTGGTTATGTTATGTGAAGACCTACATTATATTAGTCTGTGGCTTTTTGCCTCATAGATCTTCACTCCATTAACTAGTAATTTGAATGTATTCACTTGTGTTGTTTTGTAATATTTTGACTTATTTTTTTGCAGCTGAAATTAACAGTAGGTCCTTTCCCTTAAAACACACAAAACTCCTTTTGATATATTTTTAAAGAACTCATAACAAAAAAAAAGTATTTATAATGAATAAGAAGTTCACGCCAGTATGCATTCAAAATAAACTTTTTTCTATCATTCCGTATGAGAAGTGTATAAATGTATGTCCGGAAACTGAAGTCAGTGCTTGGTGTGTATGGAGTCCGCCATCTTGGATTGTGACATCACGGCGGCCATCTTGAATGACCTTGACTATGATCTCGCCGCCATATTGTAATCCACCATTTTGTTTCTGAAACTTTCTACCATCTTAAAATCGAATGCCCCAATCTCGAACGTTGCACTTTCGTTACGGCCGCATTCTGGTTTTTCCATCATCTTGTTTTTATCTGCCGGAAGTTGTCATCTTGCTTTTCTTTCTTCTACTGGAGATTGCCATCTTGGATTATGTAATGTCTACCATTTTTGTTTCTGCTATTTTTTCCTAGTGTGTGTCAACTACTCTCTGTCTCATGTAAATAAGTTCGATGTTCCGTTACCTACTAATGAGGCTATGACCCTTATCGCCATATTAAATTTAATTTTTTATACTATATACATTGGCAGTTAGGTGTTTCGAACCATGGCAGTTCGGAACTCTGGATTAGAAACATACGCCTTTTACCACATGACCATCGAGACATTTAACAGACTGAGAATTATATAAGGTATATATAAAAAATGTCACATATTCGGACTTGTAATTTTTTTCAATATGATGAAATAAAAATAGCAGAAATTGTTAGAGGGAACTGCCGCCATACTTGTTTTCAATTCACAATAATAGGAGCGCGAGTGTCACGTAGTACACCAACCATATGCTAGAGGGCTCTGCCACCATCTTTGTTTTCAGTTCTTGCTACCAGGCACATTTGTGTCCAGCGGTATGCTATAGAGCGCTACTGATATGTTGGCAAGAGTGCAGGAGTATTTATTGCAAGAATGTTGTAACTTCCGCCATCTTTTCAGACATCATAGCCGTCATATTGTAATTCTGTAATTATTAACCTATATATCGGGAAATGATTCCAAAAATTATAAAAATGGCCCGATTGATTTAAGTCTTTGGTTAAATACTTGACCAATACAAATAAAGTTTTATGTTTAAATTTTAATTTAATTTAATTAATTTCAAAATACAAAATAAATATTTACTTTCCTGATCTATTAGCTTCCAGTGAGCCGCAAATGTAGGTTTGGTCGTCATATTGAAATTATGTACTTATTAAATAAAAAATCGAGAAAAAATCGACAAAATATTAGAAAATTAGCCAAATTATATAACGATTGAATCAATCGATTTCAGTCATCGGTTCGATCCTTGGTCGATGCAAAAAAGGGGATTTTAGACTAAAAAATATATTTTTTATTTCTCTCTTTACCTTCTGACAATTGGATAGTTGGCCTTACAACGAAACGTCTCTTTGGACATGCCGTATGACAAGCGTCTCCACACCAAGAGGTTTGGAAACCCCTTCAGTTTACTCATGTACCATTTCAGGTAAGGTAAAAGCACCTATTATGAGACCTTTCCTAATATGAGACCCTAGACTTTCTCAGCCGGGAGCTCCTGAACTCTAGCGGACAATACACTAACTCGGTGCAGTGAACGTTTTCTTGCGTGTGTATTGTTTTCATTAGCGAGCGAATGTGTAGACAAGCGTGGTTACCGATTTTGTGTTTTACGAGCTATCGAGTTTTCCACCGAGATAACAGAAACGGCTTACATATAAATCAAGGTAAGGTTACTTGTTATAACATTCATACACGATGGTTGCTATATAGATGAGTGGTTATGTGCATGCTAGTGAGATTGTGTTTTGTGCACTTTTTGTATCCGCAACACAATGTCTTTTGTTGCATATTGATGGCTCCTATTATGAGACCTACAGAGTACCCTTTTATGGGATACTATCTCATATTAGGAACCGGGTCTCATATTAAGAGCTTCCTGCTAAATAAAGTGTTATGCATTTAAACATCAGAATATCATTTAACTATCGCCTTGTTACAATACAATGATTATTTATTATGTTATAATGTAATTAAATTGCTTCATATCTAGTATATAGTAATATAATTCTCGTTATTAACAAACTGTAATGACATATATCATAAGTAATGCTGGTCTTAGAATATAAATTCATAGTCATAAATTAACAGTTTTCTTTGCCTAAAATGACATTGATTTTAACTTTATTATTACCTTTCATATTAATGTTTTTCTTTTAGATGGATCCTAGCCGAAATCCGAAAAGGAAGAAATGGGACAAGGAGCAGATGATCCTAGCTGTCAAAGCTGTACAAACAGGTACTATGGGTTACAAGTCAGCAGCGAAACATTTTGGGGTACCAAAAAGCACAGTGGAAAGGTATGTGAAAAATACTGAATTGCGTTCTGATGATTTGGTAAATGTGCCATTAGGAAGAAGGCCTACATTAAGCTGTAAACTAGAAAATGAACTTGTAACGTACTGCATTGAGATGGATAAAAGGTTTTATGGGTTGAGGAAATGTGATATTAAAAGGATGGCCTTCCAACTCGCCATTGCTAATGGTATCAAACATCCATTCTCAGAAAAAAATAAATCAGCTGGTAAGAAGTGGATGGGTTCTTTCTTAAAGCGTCATCCACAGTTGTCATTAAGAGTTCCCCAAGGCATTTCTCACGCCAGAGTAAAAGGTTTCAGTCCTGAAAATGTAAAAAAAATTTTTGAGCTCTATGTAACTGAATTTGACAAAATTAAAGGCCGTCCTCACAGGTTGTACAATGTTGATGAGACTGGGGTAACTGTGGTACAGCACAGAGCTGAGAAGGTAATATCCCTGAAAGGAAAACGAGAAGTAGCTGCACTGACATCAGCTGAGAGAGGGTCACTCATAACAGTCGTTACTTGCATGAATGCAGTTGGTTCTTTTGTCCCTCCATTGATAGTGTGGCCAAGGAAGAATATGAAAATAGAACTCATGGATGGGGCACCAGCTGGTTCTATTTGGGGATGCCACCCTTCTGGATGGATTCAGGGGGATTTGTTCACAAAGTGGTTTGATCATTTTATTGAATATACAAAGCCATCACTTGAAGACCCTGTTCTTCTTGTTCTCGATGGCCACTACTCACACACCAGAAATGTTGATGTGATACGATTGGCTAGAGAGAACCACGTATCAATCATTTGTATCCCTCCTCACAGTTCACACAAAATGCAGCCACTGGATGTAGGCTTCATGAAGCCACTGAAAACCTATTATGCCTCAGAAATACAGTCTTTTTTAAGAAACAACCCTAACCGTATTGTAACACCACTCTTGGTTGCAAAGTTGTTCAGTGCAGCATATCAACGAGCTGCAACAATGGAAATAGCTGTCAATGCATTCCGCAAAACAGGATTGTACCCATTCAACAGTGATGTGTTTCGTGAATGTGACTTTGTAATTCACAGTTGTCAAGAAATTCTTGATAGAGATGTTCATACCAGTGCAACTATCATCGCCACTTCGAATGACACATCAACTGGTGCAGGACCATCTAATTCTCACCCTGTTCTACCTATGGATCGCCCACATTTTTCTGGCACAGGGCCTTCTGATGCTAGTCCTGCTCAAACTATGGACATCACACCTATCTCTCCTAAAGATATTAAGCCACTTCCTAGTCTTTCAGCAAATTTACAAAGCCGAAGATGTGGCAAAGCATCTGTAATAACCTCATCGCCTTACAAATCTGATCTCCTGAAGAGTTTGGAAAGAGATACAACAGCAAAAATTAAAAAAGAAGCTGCATGGAAATGTCATAAAACCCTGACGAAAAAACCTTCTGCCAACACACAAAAGACAAGATCACGAAGTTGTACAAGAAGATTAATGGAACAATCCAGCAGCGACGAGTCGGATGATGATTTCGACATCTTATCAGATAGCTCTGGTGAAGAAGACAACGATGCTGAGTGCCTCTTCTGTGGATGCATATTTTCAGATGACAAACATGGCGAACAGTGGATATAGTGTATTGTCTGCTGTCGTTGGGCTCATGAACATTGTGGTGCCACTGACAGTCACTTTGTGTGTCCTCAGTGCCAAAAGAGGATAAAGAAATAATGTGTCCCATATTAGGAAACCTTTTTTTTCCTTTGGAAAAGTGCAGTGTCTTCCTTTTTTTGCATAGGACGTAAATTTATTAGTTTAAAACAATATGTATATATTGCATTTTATAGTTAAACATATCAAGTGATTTATTAGACGTCAAATGTTAATTTATGTTCACTTAATAAAAATATATGAATTTTATTTAAAAGGGGTCCCATAAGTATCCCGAACCAAATTATATATTAATAATCTATTCTCAGCATATTGTTCGAACAGATCATTTACAATGTCAGCCTTGTAGGCCAAGCGTATCCGAATCACGATGTATTCGTTTTCGATACTTGTTATGTTTTTACTGCTGATAAAGTCACTGAACCCATTAAAGTCTCCCCTAGTATGTAAACGGCGATGGTAGACCTCCCACAATGATCTCTACTGACGATAGTCAGCATTACTGTTGTTGTAGGTGATAGGTCAGACTGAACTGAAGAACCTCCAATTGCTGATGGTACATACGTCATCAAGGTCTTCGTCGTTGTTGCGACTGCTACTGTCCAGTCCGAGTAAAAATTAAAATCAACAACTCCAAATTGCTCTGGCTTCCACAGCTCCAACTGTCTACGACGGCTACAATGGCTACAGCAGCTCCAACTGGCAACAACGGCTACCATGGCTCCAACTCTCTACAACAGCTACAACTGAATTTGGCTCCAATTGGTTTCAATCATATTTAGCCCGAAACTGTCTCGATTGCTGAGAAGGCTTTTTTGTTACTTATTATTTTGTTTGGTAACGATTTTTGCATATTTTAGTTAGAAATTGTAGTGTGAGAAAACAATCTAAGGTGATAAATTAAAATATTAGAGATAAAAACTTTTTCCAAAATACAAAATATAAATTATTTTTCAATAAAACACACTTGCAGGTAAAACAAGGCATAATTGTACTATCCCGTACATCTTAGTTCATGAAGTATCTTTAGTGATGGATATATTTTTAACATTTTGGGAAGCAAGTAGAAGTCTTAACCTATCGACCAATATTTTAGGATCTTTTCATGTTGTGTAATCAATCTCGTCTGCTGCTGCCTCCGTCTTCTTTGCGCTTTTACTGCCAATTTTCAGAGAAACACGACAGTCTTCTGTTTTAAAACCAGCCTCATAGTTATTATAATCATTATCGTCCCATTGATAATCACGTAAATGATCAGAATTGATAATTTTAACATGTCGCTTCCATAGTTTAGGTCTCAGTGCTTCATCACAATTGTCAATCTTGTAAGATTCAGGTGCTTTGTCTTGGTCTTCGATCTTGAAAGTTTCAAGTGCGTCATCACGTTATTCGAACTTGTCAGCTTCTGATGCTTTTATAATGTTTTCAGTTCTGCAAAGATGACTTGAATTTGCTATTGATATTTTTTTTTTCATTTCCATTAAAGATGCTACTTTCTTCGTTAGCATTTAATTTCAAATCATTAACGAAATATGGGATAGTGTTGTCTTTATTTCACTTTCTGGATGTTGAAGCACCGTTCTTTTTATCATCAGTTTGCTTGGTTGTACAGATCTTGTGATGTTTATTCAAGATATTTCTTCAAATAAATCATGCTGAGTGCAACTTATTAATTTTTGGTAATGACCCAAAATACACTCACTTCTCTCATGATGTTTAACATTTATTGCAAGGTAAATTTCTTGCTGCGATAACTACACTTCGATAACGGCTACAGACATCGCTACGGAATCCATACTAGCTTCTGTGAAAGTAAAATTAACTCTAGCTGTTGGTTTACTGAAATTCCTACTTAAATTTATGTTTTAGTTTGGAACACTCAGTATGTATGTAAGCTTTCGCTTGATTCGTTTTGAGGACGATTTTGACTTTACGCCAAAATCTATAGAATTGGTTGTAGGGAAAGTGGAAAATAAGTACATTTCATCGTAAACAATTTGAGTAATTTGGTTGCTCTTGTATTATGTACTAGCCAGGCCCCGATTTCAGGAGCCAGCGCTCTGGGAAAATAATTTTTAGCCGCCCAACCTTTCGTTCCAGTTCCCCGCAAAAATAATAAAACTTTTAAAAGTCAAGCTTATTTATAATAAGTTTAAAAAAACAGCATATTATGCAACTAAATACTAAGGTTTTTCAAAAACAAAGGCTGTGTGTATTTTTTTTTATTTAATAAATACTTGTAGCATTTTTATACGGCTGTTATAGGAACCGTAATAAAATATGAGTTACAGTATACTGTTAAACAAATTTTAAAACTTTTTCTAAATTATTTTGTTTTATAATTTATTTTTTTGGGCATTATTTCTCGTCCCTCAAAACTTTTTGTCCAATTTTTTTCGTACCTCGAATTATTTTGCCACTCAAAAACTGGAAAACTGTGTCAATTACCGGTTGACCCATATGTAAATTGGGCCTAGTAAAAGTACATTTTGTCGATCTATAGTGACGAAATTACTAGGATATGAAGCGTAATACGAAGTTAGGTCATGAAATGTAAACATATCAATGCCTGATTATTAACTAATAGCTGCCCGACCCGGCTTCGTACGGCTATACTAATGGAAAAAAATTAAGCCACATCTGCCATTTACCGTAATGGTAAATAAAAAAAATGTGAAAATTTATTACAACGCTGTATAATGTACCGGAGAGAAAATGAATAGCACCGATGGTTTCCCGACTCGTGCACGCAACGTACAACTGATGTACCCGTACTTCGCTACGGCAGTCTACAGGCAGATCTTTCTTGCGCCGCTCATTATACATGCCCCTCCTTGTGGGTACGCCACTGCCGCGCGATGCCCGTTGCCATGGAGACGCAGAAGGCATGAACAATGCGAAATCCTGTTCTCATGCAGACAAAGTACCCACTGTTGCCTGGTTTTAACAACCCATCGGATCTAATTTTCGGAAAATGTTATCCTGCGTAACATAAGGAACATTACTGTGAAGTTTCAAGTCTGTAAAATATATATACTTGAAAAAAAGGGCAATAAAAACAAATTAAACACAGAGAGAGGAAAAAAACAATAGTTTAGGTTTGAGATTTAAAGTGATAAAAAGTATTTAAATACTAATTGAACTCTTAAGAGGGTACTGATTGCTTCGTTGTTAATATCACACTGGTGTTTTTTTACTTGTATGGGAAAATTAAGAATGATAAGGCATCTAGTGCATGGCAAAAATGTTAATAGGCAATAGGAAATAAACTTCTAGCGCCTGCGGCATTGTCAACATACACTTCGTACATGTAGGACTGCATCTTGTATCTAACCCCCTCCAACGCATATGATTCTAAATTGGACTTTAGGTAAGGATCCCAAATGTTATTTATAATATAATATATCCTATAGCCTTCCTCGATAAATGTACTATCCAACACTAAAATAATTTTTCAAATCGGACAAGTGGTTCCTGAGATTAGCGCGTTCAAACAAACAAACTCTTCAGCTTTATAATATTAGTATAGATTAATGTATAATTGGTTTATAAACACATAACTTTTTCTATTATCATTGAGTTCTAAGGTAAAGCTGCCATGAAGTGAACGATTTTGATAAGAAATTGGAATTTTTTATTATTATTTTTAGTATCACTGATAGAATAATATCTTTGAATATGTGATTTTTTTTACATCTGGTCATTCATATATGCTAATCCTATATGTAACCTGTGGGTTGTTGTTTTTACACTGATTTTTTTGCCAGTTCTCGTAAAGCTAATGCAGTTGTGAATCATGGTAGTTGAAAGTGTAGACGTCCAATAGCGCTGGATTTCAGTAATTAATAAATAGAGTATGCGGTTGTTTTCAACGAGTTTATTTGAGAACTTTTAATATGTAGCTCGCTATTATAAGACATTTTCAATTTGACTCCAGAATCATTACTTTGTTTTTCAATTACACTTAATTATTTAATTATTTTAATATACATGTGTGTAGGCGTGTGTGTGTAGGCGTGTGTGTGTAAATCATGACCGTGGTTATTTAATCGTAACTCAACAAATTTTCAGTTAATTAATTTTTTTCGCAACCGTGAAATTCAATCAATTCATTACCATTTGTTAAGTTTTCACACACTGTGGAAGCAGCGAACGCATATTGAAACCTAAATTTCTTGAAGTTCCATTACACATTGTGGAGCGGGCTTGAGCGGTAGATACGTGGCACTTTTCACGTGGAAGACGTGTGAAATACATGACAAATTAACAATTGGATGTAACTGTAGTAAATCATGTTTAAGAAGTGACCACGGGCGTCTGAAATTAAATAAAATAAACAATTATAATTTGGCTACACCTTAAGGTGTTCACTAGTTGGCTACAAGGCTAATGTTATAAACTTCGCAAGAAAAGCAAACGCACAGGACGCTACATGCAACAAGTGCAATAAAACTGAGGCAATTTATAAGTAAAATACGCCAGACGCTAGACATCGCCGACCCTGCAACTTGAAACTATACAAATGTGGAAACAATTTACATTTGGCTTATTTATAAAAGTAATTTTTTATTTTTATGTCAAAGTAAGCAGTTCTTTGTAATTTCATTAAAAATTTTCATGTGCTTTCACTGTTTGGTAATTTCGTAAGTAAAAACGTGAAACACGTAATAAAAATAAAGTCGTTGGCTTCCATACAAATAACTTCAGTGTTTTCGGAACACGTTACATTAAATATGGAGGACAGAATTCCAAGATGTCGCGTTAAGGGGAGGGGAGGTGGTCGACGAAGTGTGACATTGTTTGACAAGGGGTAGGAGGCGTCATAAGCTTCGTGATGTCACATGTCGAATTATAAAATATTTAAATGCGAAACTTTAAATGTAAGCGAAAAACTTAGAAATATTACCAACATATCAATACGCCTATACGATTTAAGGTAATCAACTAATGAATGCGAAATTCAAAGAAGTTTTCGAGATTTGAAATTAAAGAGAATTATAGTATCAGCTGTGCAATATTTTAAAGATTTTGACTTGGATGCTATTTACATTGACACAAATGCTCCGGGAAGAAGTGCATTCAACATAGTTGAACCACAAAAATGGCCTCTGTGTTCCTGATATTAACAACCAAAATGAGAACGAAATGCCTGCTATGGCACTGATAAGCAAATAGAGGAGTGGGTTTAGAGTCAATGGACACAAGATGATTGAGTTTTGTATCTTTCATTGATATAATTATTAGTTTATCATTCTTTAAAAAGTTATCCATTTTAAGAAATGTTTGATTTAATGTTATTTTGTTTAAAACATATTTTTCATGAAAGTAAAAATAATTTTAAAACTGCTGTTTTAATTAATTAGTTCAATATATAAAGTTGGAAATTTTGTGACGTCACACCATCTTTGACAAGGCCCAGGGGGGATGGGCCAATATCATGATTCGTGTGACATAATTTATGGATGTCCCCTTGTAAGTGTACAAAGCTCGTTGTTGTACTATCTGAACGGGTGAAAAAATTTTATGTGCTAGATTACTTATGGAAAAAGTGAAAAACTGCAGATTTTTATAACATTATTTAATGTGAAGGTTTAATCTTGGAAGTAACTTGAAACACTTAAACTAAACAAAAATTTATTTCCCCGTAGAACTCAAAGAGTATGTATTGCGTTTTTTTTTAATATTTTGTGTTTGTGAATACTGTAACGCCCCTCGTGCCCGAAAATTATATTATTTTAAATTTATTAAAAACACCTTGGAAACAGCTGGGCAAAATATTAAGAAAATTAAAATTAATTACCAGAGGGGACACAAGGCGGTGAACAAGATAAAATTTACACTCCCTGCACACTAGTAACTTGGGAGTTCGTAGATCTTTATGTAGAAGAAGGTAGATGATAAATAAATACTCTATATAAATAATTTGGTTTATAGGTTTTCCTGGTTTATTTTTAAGAGGATTTGTTTTAGCATTATTTCGACATGATAATAAAAATCATAGTAATTAACAAAGATAAGGGGCGCCCCTAGATTATTTAAAACAATACACATTTCACCTTAACAAACAAATGATACCATTTACAAAATTTCTAGTATAGCACCAAAATTAGATTCTCCCAACGATTACATATATATGAGTTTCCTTGATTTTACATGTTCTGAGGATTGCGTTCTTAAAGCACTGCTCGCTGGTATCTTGTTAATTAATTTAGTTCCTTCTATGCAAGTCGGATATATACATAGCTCATATCAACCGGGTCTTCCCAGGATGACGTCGGACCGAGAGGAAAATTCTTCTAAAGGGGGAAATCAGCTGCAGGTCCCGAAGATCATGCGGGGAGCAATTTCTCTCCCCGGATACTTTGACCCGGTCTGAAACACATGTCCAATTCAAAATGAATTAGACCTGCGTCCAGACAGTCATACACAGTCGGCGCGAAAGGCCAACAAACGGGAATTTGGGGAAGAAAAAAAAGGCTGGATTACTCACCAAACAGAGTGTGAAATCAGGGTTTGCGAGGTGTTTTGCGCCGACATTAGGATGGCGCGTACCGAGAATTCGCGGATGAGTGGAAGAAACTAAATGTTTTAGGAAAGTAAAAAAATAATAAAATTTAACTAAACATGACTTCTTCTAAATACTACATCTGACTGGCTACTGTACCATTGGGATCACATCCCTAAAGCAAGCTGACTACATTCTTGTGCACACGAATTCGCCGTTGCCGCGAAAAGCCTCTTAGCACAGAGGACGCCGAGAAGATGTGGTCAGTATCCGAGGTCGGTGAACTAAGTCCCGGCGATGGCGGACAAGGCTCCTAATTAAATCGGGTGCTAAGGCCCCTAGGGTGAAGGAGGGGGAGGTTCGTCTCAGGGCCGAAAACATGCGGAGGTGCCCGAGGCGGGCGTGACAACAACACGACATGCGCGCTCTCCACCGGCGGTAACAGGTTCTACAAAGAATCGACTTCTACAGGCCGCTAGAAGGAAGCATAGGGCTTAAGGGCGCCGCGGCGCTGCTCTCTAGCGGCGTAAAGGGGAACTAACTGAGGCGGTGAGCTGACTTGCCACCAGGTGTCATGAGGGTGAGCTCTGCACGCTGGCGACCAGGCCCGCGGTTACTTTTTCTCCGCTAGATGTCGGGGACATCTCTGTAAGACCAGGAGAATGTCCTTGAATTAGGCCATCGTCATGGCTAAGTTCCCGTCAGGTCACTGCTCCTAGCTTGAATTCTCAGCACTAACCGTGGGGGGGGGGAGGGGAGGGTGGACAGAAAACACCACTCCGCTGGGAACACCGGGCCACTGGAGCCCCATTCGTGACGAGACTTGCAATTCTCAGCAGGCCTCTCAGAAGTAGCTGCTTGCAGCCCAGAAGCTTCTCTATGCAATTTTGGTCATGAAGAGAAATAAAATTACAAACTCGGGACGTGACTGCAGGCGAGAGAAAATCAACCGGGCTGCCCACGTCCACATTAGACAGCAAAATATCAGATTGGCCCCCTGAGAAAGGGCTTCGGTCCACTGGCACAATGTTTAAACACGTGGCATACACTGGCCTAACAAAGAGTAAATCACCCCCTTATCAACCAGATGAATTAAAAAAAAAATATGATTTCCAAAAAAATTTTAAAATTATAGAAAATTTAAAAAAGGTGACGAAATGCCTAATTTCCGGCACATACTCCCCCGCTTGAATGCGGAGCATATAGGGAAAATACAAAAAAACACATTGACACTCCTTAGTAAAACTAGTACCAGGTTCGCCTGTATCCTACTACTTATATTCTAACACCTTTGAGACGCGTCCGCCTCTCAGGCACAACATATCGATAAACCTTAAACAAACTTATTACTAAATGCTATTGACTAAGTGGCCACTTAAAACTAATACAACTTAATGCTAGCATTCTTATGTCTAGTACCATGGATTTTTTAAGATCTCGAGGTTTTTGGCATGCCTAATATTAGAGAGTTCCCTATGTTAGGGTAAGGAAAGTAAACACCTCTACTTTAAGTCAGCCTGTGTTTTCTTTAGGTGGGAGATGTGCGCTCTGGTCACGAATTCTCCCGAACTGGAGTCAGCTAGGCTTGCCGTAACTGGCATTAAAAATCGCTGTATTTGAAAGGGACCTCTCCAGTGGTACGCCAGGTTGGCGGAAAACTTATCCACTGCCTTGCTGAGTGGGTGTGCCTTACAGAGCACAAAATCGCCTACCCTGTAAAGGTTAGGAGATCGATTTTCGTTGTATTTTCTTTTTATGCTCTCATAAGCCAGATTAAGATTTTTACGAGCTCTTCTCCAAATTTCCCTGATGTCTCTCGGATCATCGGGCAATAGGTCATTCAAAGACCAAAGATTTGAAAGAGGGGTATTAGGTCGGTAAGTGAACATGAGTTCGAAAGGAGTAATTTTGTGTCCTTCGTGATGTGCATAATTAAAGGCCATTTGCAGCTACACCAAATTCGAATCCCATTTATCCTGCTCCTGCGCATGGTAAGCTATTAGAGCAGACCGGAGATTGCGGTTGAATCTCTCAGCATGCGAGGGGTGTGGATAATAAGGCTAGGTAGTGACGTGCAGGATGCCATGTGAAAAGCACATGTTCTTGAAAATCCTAGCCGTGAACTGGGTTGCATTGTCTGAAACTACTATAGACGGGACTCCCGACGTCTTGAAGATCTGATTACGTAGCGCAGAAACAGTGTTTTCTGCGGTAGCTTTTCGCATCGGGATGAGCCAGACAAATTTTGTGAAGGCGTCGATACACACCAGCAGCATAGTGTTTCCTGTCCTTGAGCGCGGGAAAGGCGCAACAAAGTCTATAAACATCTTTTGCATGGGGCGCTCGGCCACATCTGAGGTTAAATAACCGAAACGAGTGTTCTGCGCTGGCTTACTCAGCGCACAGATTTTGCATAGTTTCACATGCCCGGTGATGTCCTTGTGCATGCCGTCCCACACGAAATGACGTCGGATATACTGGATGGTCTTATATATACCAAGGTGTGAGCCCACCGGCGATGTGTGATAATAATGCAATATCATATTACGCAGATTTTGTGGGAGCATAATTTTGTATGTTTTTGATTGGGGGTGCGTTTTTGCAACAGCCCCTTAGATATCCTAAAGTATTTTGGCGCCGTTCCTGAATTAAAAAGGTTAATAATACTGGAAATGTGTGGGTCAGCTTCCTGCTGGCTCTGTAAATCCTGAAATGCCAACGGAAAATCTGTCAATAGGGCTTGACATAAGAGTGGTGTTCCTTCGGGCGGAGTCTGAGTTGGGTTTTCGAACATGCGAGACAGTGTGTCCGCTACTATGTTCTGTGTGCCACGAATGTGTTGGATTTTGAACTTTAAAGAGGAAATTATTGCAATCCATCGCCCGAGTTTCCCTAATTTTTTCGGGTGTGCCAAAAGCCAGGCTAATGCCTGATTATCTGTCTCTAACAGGAATTCCCTGTGTTCAATAAATTGTCGGAATTTGTCAATGCCAAATACCACCGCGAGGCATTCTAATTCGTAGATCGAGGAGGCTTTCCTCTCGGCGTGGGTAAGTGTCCGCGACGTAAACGCAATAGGCTGTCTGCAGCCTTCGACTTCCTGTGACAGTACTGCGCCAATAGCCACACTGGACGCATCAGTCTGTAAAATGAAAGTTTTGGTGAAGTCTGCCATGCGGAGTACAGGCGGGGAAGAAATCGCCTGTTTCAGGAAATCAAAAGTTTTTTCTTGTTCCGTACCCCATGTGAAAGGTGTGTTTTTCTTATGCAATGTATTTAGTGGTGTTGCGTGCTCAGCGAAATAGGGAATATATTTTGAGTAAAAATTGGCCATGCCAATAAAACGTGAAATACCCTTAGGGTTTGTAGGAGGCGGAAAATCACGAATAGCTTGTGTACGTGAAGGATCAATGGTGACTCCCTTGCTAGAAACCAGGTGTCCTAGAAAAGACAGTTCTTGGACTGCAAATTTAACCTTTTTTGTGTTGACTGTCAACCCTGCTTTACGAAATCTATTTAGGACTTCCTCTAAATGTTTGATGTGTTCTTTAAATGTTTCTGAATATACGACGTCATCGTCTAGATAGTTGTACACTGTTTTGAATTTTAGATCTCCTAGTATCTGATCTAGGAGTCGAGTTAGTACTTGGGCTCCCGTGGCCAGTCCGAAAGGTACTACTGTGTATTGGTACAAGTTCCAAGAGACACAGAAGGCTGTGATGGATTTTGAATCCGCAGTAAAGGGAATTTGGTGGTATGCAGAATTTAGATCAAACACACTAAAATATTTGGCCTTACTGAACCAATGAAAAGCAGTGTTTAGGTCTGGCAAAGGTATGTTTTGTATGACTATTTTCTCATTAACTTTTCTGTAATCAATTACACATCGTTGTTGATCCTTGCCCTTAGGCACCAGAAAAGCTGGGGAACTGTAGGCGGAGGTCGAGGGTTCGATTACCCCTTTGTCCAAATGTTCCTGAACATGATTGTGCATCGTCTGCATCATAGGGCCTAAAAATTGATAAGGGTGAGATCTCACTTGTATCTTATCCGCTAATCAATTTGGTACTCGATTAAATTCGTGCGACCTAGTTTACTAGTCAAGACGTCTGGAAAATGCTGCATAATTTATCAATGGCGGCCCGCTGCTGTGTATTAAGGTGCTCGTGTGAATTGGTGTTTCCCTGATCCAATATGGCTGCCGTTGGCTTGGCCGGAACTGAAAATATTTGCTTAGGGGTCCCACAAGGAATAGGGTTACCAATATTGAATTTGAAAACAAAATTCTTAGCCTGAAGATTAACGATTAGACCTGTATTGGCAAAGAAATCAGACCCGTAGATTAGGTCTGTGGAAAGTTGATCAGACACCAAAAATGGGAAATTCCATGAATATATATCAATCTTCACCTTGATCACAACTGCTAACTTAATATTTAATGGTTGCTCAGAAGCTGTGAAACATTGTAACTTAGTGGCCTCAGTTCTTAGAATTAATTTTCTCTGTTTTAACTTGTTAAACAACTGCCCAGAAATCAGACTGCGTGCTGATCCCGTATCAATTAGTGCCGGTACAGTGTGTTCGCCAATCGTTGTTACTGCATATGGCATTACTGTAGGAATATTGCCAAAAATTGGGTGGCCCTTTCTCTTACCCTTATTTGTAGGATTAACACACGTCCTACATGAGCACATGTGCGTTGAATTACCATTTCCCTTTTTTTTTTTGCTATTTCTCCTGCTATTGTGCTTCCTTTGTTTATGTTTGTGACCTCGCTTGTTACTTTTATAAATGGGCTCCTTGTTCTTATGGTTATTGTTTTGGTGTAATGATTTTTCCTGTGTACTGTCATTACTTGGCGCAAGTTAAACTTCCCAATTATAAGAAAAAAATTTAACACTTGAATTTTTTGGTGGCCCTACTTAAGGTTGTTCGGGCCACCGCGTTATGCGTTTTTTGGAGTGTCGTAATTTTGTTTGTGGTTTTTGTGGTAACACTGGTACAGGGAATGTCCGTCGCTTTTACAGAAATTACAATGTGCATTATGTTGATATCTACCTTGTGGCCTCGAAGAGAAAAATGTATTGCCCTGATGTTTCTGTGGTGCATTCTTATATTGTGAATTACTGCGCTCCGTTCCCGCGCTGCTACCTTGTTGACCAGCGAATGTGGCTTGTTTATTTCGCTGAAAATCAGCGTATTCTATGTTTGTGGCGTGTACGCAAAGTTTATCTAGCTCAGCATAATTTTGGGGGCGCGCCTGGAACACTGAGCGCGAGCGCTCCGCTGGGTTCAAACCATCTAGAATCGTACTCACGACCTCTCTCTCTCTGGAACCTTTTGCCTGAGTACCTGGTTGGCTTCGCGTATGTCAGCAACGTAATTCGGCAAGGCTTCATTATGCTGCTGCAAGCGGTAAAACCACTCCAACCGGATGTTTGTGAGTAGCCTACTCGGTATACAAAAATTTAACACATCTTCATGAAACTCGTCGAAAGTGAGGTCATTCTCAATGGCTGCCATGATTCGCTCACTTAAAGGAGCTTGGGTGTATGGATAAACAATTTCAAAAATTTGTTTGTCGGGAATCCCTCCCTTTTGCCGTAGCTTTAACAAGACTCGAAGAAAATCAATATGTTTGTGTGCGTCCAGACCCGACGCCTCTGGCAAATCCTTGAGTAACCTTTCTACCGGATGGGTGATTTTTCCGTAGAAACTGTAGCCAGTTTCTGGGGATGTCGTGCTCCTCAATACTGAGTCGTGGGGCTGAGACAAGGGTACTGCCGGCTGATGTGAAGTCTGATTTTGTGGCACCGGGTGCGACTGAGCCTGTTCCCAAGTCGCACCCGAGGGGCTGATTTGTGGTGGGGTGAGCTGGGGCGTTGTGAGTGGCGGCTGCAAAATACCAGCACTCGAAAGAGGGGTGGTTTGCCATGAAGAAAACTGTGGCTGAAATTGAGCATAAGAATTAAAATAGGCCTGAGCGGTCGGACACGGTTAAAACATGTTTGCTGGGTATGGTTGCGTCATTTCGTGTGCCAAGGTTGGTAATCCCTGTGAAAATATCACGCTAGTGACGGGGTGGGTTGTCACGTGACCCGTTGTAATGTTTGTCGCCACTGTCGTCAAATGCACAAGCGGCTCTGAAGGAGTGGTAGATTCGGGTGTCAGTTGATTTGGTAGCGACGTTAGTGGCTGAGAGTCAGGGGCTGCGTCAGGCGATCTGCTCGTTTCCCTCTCCTGTATGTTTTCCGTCGCACGTACTTCTGATTGTCGCTTGTCGGGTTGCTCTACCCCCAGGGGCAAGCTAGGAGAGTCCCCTTCCGGGAAGTCGGGACAATCGATGCCTAAAGCCTGTGCCTCAGCCACGTAATGCTGACTGCGTCGTGTGTCTTCCAAAAAGGCTGCTCTAGCCGCTAACTTTGTGTGAAAACCTGCCGTCTGTTGCAAACATCGTTCTATCTCTTTTATATAAATTCCATGGAGAAGGTCTGCCGAAAGCTGTTTCAGGTTTTGTAAGCGTTGGGTAACATGTTTTAGCCTGACTATATGTCGCTCGAAATTGGGTAAATTTTCCTCAACATCTAGGTAGCTTACAAAAGCCGAACTATATCATAAAACTTGGTGCAAGCAAGGTTGAATTCTTCAGTTACATCTAAATCCAAATTCGATATGCTAGTGGGCACGCCATCATGAGGGGCGGCCTCGGGTCTCTTCCTGAGGAATTGCACATTGCCACTGGAGGGCAAATTGCGTAGCTGTAACTCATAGGTCAGCTCATCTGACAGCAATAACTCCGGCTTAAACATACTGCTCGGATGTAACTTACTGCTAATTAAAACACAAATTTAACACACATGTACGATTCAAACGTACACTATAAACACTTCTCTCTTAACAACTATCTTAATTTTAATTACCTCATAAGTATAGACCGGAAAAGTTCGCGAATTCATTTCGCGATAGGCTAAAATACAAATAGTTATACCACAGTGCTGCCTCTGCTATTGGCTCACAACTCACCTGGATGACTCTGGGCCAATGAGAAACACCCAACCAAAGCTTTATACGAATCACAGGCTACTACGTTGGGACGTCTCACAAGACAGCGGCCAATGAGTGGGTGATATTTGACCGCGTGTACATAGAACTATGGAGTTCATCCTATAGGTCATTGAACCCGCGAATTTTTCTGGTCTCTACTCATAAGGCTTCCTATATTAACATGAAATACCAACTAGCCCCATTGCGTGGGGATTAAGCCACACTTTCAGGGTGGGGGGGGGGGTATGTGCCCAAACTTATTTGCGTATAATGTCGCCGTGCTACTCCAACAACTGCGCGTACTTCCACTGTCAGCTTGACTTGCACCACCTGTATACGTCAACAGGGGGATTGACCTGCTGCTCGCAAGGTCGCCTGCCACGACGGACAGTGGGAGAGGGGTGTGCGGGAGGAACAGGGCCATGTCGTCGCTCTCAAATTATGGAACATGTCGCTGGACAGAGCGGGAGAAGGGGGGGTGGAAGAGATAAGGCCCATGTAGACCAGCCGGCTTGCCGCACGTCTGGACGCTGCGAACTCTCGCTCCGTGCACAGACTAAGTCTGCACGGGACTTTAAAAATCAATATAAATTTTAAAATAGAAAAAGCACTTTAACTATAGGGTGTACCAGCGAACTGTTAACAATATTGTAATTACCAAACTAAATCCAAAAGAGTAATTAAATTTTTTTAAATATTTTTTTATTTTATTTTTAGGTATGCCTACTTGATTTAGGTATGCCTATAGACCAAACCATGCTCTGCTACCAATTGTAATGCCCCTCATTCCCAAAAATTATATTATTTTAAATTTATAAAAACACCTTGGAAACAGCTGGGCTTAATATTAAGAAAACAAAAATTAATTACCAGAGGGGACACGAGGTGGTGAACAAGATAAAATTTACACTCCCTGCACACTAGTAACTTGGGAGTTCGTGGATCGTTATGTAGAAGAAGGTAGATGATAAATAAATACACTTTATAAAAATTTGGTCTATAGGTTTTTCTGGTTTATTTTTAAGAGGTTTTGTTTTAGCACTATTTCGACATGATAATAAAAATCTAAGTAATTAACAAAGATAAGGGGCGCCCCTAGATTATTTAAAACAATACACATTACACCTTAACAAACAAATGATACCATTAACAAAATTTCTAGTATAGCACCAAAATTTGATTCTCCCAACGATTACTAATATATATGTTTCCTTGATTTCATATTGTTCTAAGGATTACGTTCTTAAAGCAATCCTCGCTGGTATCTTGTTAATTAATTTAGTTCCTTCTATGCAAGTCGGATATATACATAGCTCATATCAACCGGGTCTTCCTAGGATGACATCGGACCGAGAGAAAAATTCTTCTAAAGGGGGAAATCAGCTGCAGGTCCCGAAGATAATGTGGGGAGCAATTTCTCTCCCCGGATACTTTGACCCGGTCTGAAACACATGTCAAATTCAAAACAAATTAGACTTGCGTCCAGACAGTCATACACAGTCGGCGCGGAAGGCCAACAAACGGGAATTTGGGGAAGAAAAAAAAGGCTGGATTACTCACCAAACAGAGTGTGAAATCAGGGCTCGCGAGGTGTCTCGCGCCGACATCAGGATGGTGCGTACCAAGAATTCGCGGTTGCGCGGAAGGAACTAAAATTTTTAGGAAAGTAAAAAAATAATAAAATTTAACTAAACATGATTTCTTCTAAATACTACATCTGACTGGCTACTGTACCACTGGGATCACATCCCTAAAGCAAGCTGACTACATTCTTGTTCACACGAATTCGCCGTTGCCGCGAAAAGCCTCTTAACACAGAGGAAGCCGAGAAGATGTGATCAGTAGCCGAGGTCGGTGAACTAAGTCCCGGCGATGGCGGACAAGGCTTCTAATTAAATCGGGCGCTAAGGCCCCCAGGGTGAAGGAGGGGTAGGTTCGTCTCAGGGCCAAAAACATGCGGAGGTGCCCGAGGCGGGCGTGACAACAACACGACATGCGCGCTGTCCACCGGCGATAACAGGTTCTACAAAGAATCGACTTCTACAGGCCGCGAGAAGGAAGGATACTGCTTAAGGGCGCCGCGGCGCTGCTCTCTAGCGGCGTAAAGGGGAACTAACTGAGGCGGTGAGCTGACTTGCCACCAGGTGTCATGAGGGTGAGCTCTGCACGCTGGCGACCAGGCTCGCGGTTACTTTTTCTCCGCTAGATGTCGGGGACATCTCTGTAAGACCAGGAGAATGTCCTTGAATTAGGCCATCGTCTTGGCTAAGTTCCCGTCAGGTCACTGCTCCTTGCTTGATTTCTCAGAACTACACGGGGGGTGGGGGAGGGGTGGGTGGACAGAAAATGCCACTCCGCTGGGAACACCGGGCCACTGGAGCCCCATTCGTGACGAGACTTGCAATTCTCAGCAGGCCTCTCAGAAGTAGCAGCTTGCAGCCCAGAAGCTGCCCTTTGCAATTTTGGTCATGAAGAGAAATAAAATTACAAACTCGGGACGTGACTGCAGGCGAGAGAAAATCAACCGGGCTGCCCACGTCCACATTAGACAGCAAAATATCAGATTGGCCCCCTGAGAAAGGGCTTCGGTCCACTGGCACAAAGTTTAAACACGTGGCGTACACTGGCCTAATAAAGAGTATATCACCCCCTTATCAACCAGATAAATTAAAAAAAATAAGATTTCCAAAAAAAATTTAAAATTATGGAAAAATGAAAAAAGCTGACGAAATGCCTAATTTCCGGCACAATACTCGAAATACATTTAATACTAACCTGCACGTAAATCTGCTTAAGTTTTGTTTTGTACTTTGTCTTGAGAATCCGTTTGCCCATAAATTGTTCCCCCACTATTTGGTAACTTCTCTTCTCTTCCCCAGTGACGCACGGGTTTCCTGCCACACCACACCCCAGCACATTTCAGGTATTCTTCTCCAAAGACCCTACGACCTTGAGTCCGGGATCTCAGGCGCTCCGCTGAGGCATCACAATGACAAGCCATAGGTACAGTACAACCTGAAAAAATTTCCGTCGGCAACAAGCAGCTCTGCTCGTATACACAAGCATTAATATTAGTTCAACCTATTCATAAACAAAAATAAATTAACTTTTTTTATTTTAGTATCTGATTTCGGGAGGCACATATCTCATTTCATTGAAAGAAATGTCAATGACTTAACAAATATAGGTAAACGACTATGAAAAATAAACATAGGCCTGTTTTGTTAAATTAGCAGTTTTATTCCATCATCCAACTAATATTATAAATACGAATATGATTTTGATTGTTTTTTGTTACGCTTTCACGCCTTAACTACTCAACCAATCATCATTAAATTTTGCATACACGTTGTTAGGGGTACAGAAAAGGACATAGGATATATTTCATCAAAAAATAAATTATAGTTTAATAAACTAAAAGAATACCTTAACAGCAAATTTAAATAATATATCGTTGGGTGTAGTTATTTTTCGTTGCTATGACATGAGCAATCCAATTGCACGGAGAAAAGTTTTCATAACATAAATTGTATGTTTATCAAATTTAAAAATCTAAAAAAAAAAAAAAATGGTGAAAGGGTCTACGGAATTCAAAAAATTAATAACCTAGAACCACCTACGTGCGATCCCGCTTCAAATGGCGATGGTCCCATACTGGTACTAGTCGTTTTTACGTGATTGCACCTCAAAGCAGAAGAAATTTCATCATTTATATACAGTAGAGACCCGCTGATCCGAACCCCGCTTATCCGAAAATACGCCTAATCCAAACAGGGCTACGACAAAAATATTAATTTTTATAACATTTAAGAACTAGGAAAAGTAAAGAAAAAATTTTTTAAGAAATGTTGTACGTTTATTAATGTATACATAAGAAAATTATAATTTATATATATTTTACTGTCGAACCGAAAAGAGAAAAAAATAATATTACGTACATAGTAGGCTACTTAAATACATATGTACGTATTGGAAAATTTTTAATTTACTTACATACTTTATGTAGAATTCATGTTCTGTACAGGATTGACACAAAACAAAACGTAAAAAAGCAAACCATTATCTAAGAGATAAAGTCAGTAATCTTCCTTTGACGCAATGGACTAAATCGGCTTGAAGATGCAATATTTCGCCAACGTCGCATAAACATAACATCTGTTGGGGTTGCATCGGCATGTTGCTCGACTTAAAGCCAGATCAAGGGCACTGGCTGCGGCAGTGTAAGAAACAACATCAGTCGGCGCGTTCCCTTCCTCCTCACTGTTGCGTCGTCTGCATCGAGATCAGTTGACGTTCCCTGCACAGCTGCTACGATATCTTCATCTATGTATTCCTCGTGGCCACATTCGTCAATGGCCGTCCACTTTTCTACGCACTGTTCTGCATTTTCACAACCTGGTATACTTTGTTTCAGTAGCTGAAGAATTTCAAACTTTTCTTTGCCGGGGAGAAGACCGTTTGGACAAACTCTAAATCAGGCCAAAGATTTTTCCATGATTTCTGTAAAGATTCCTTTAATGTTTTCTCCCAATTTCATACTACCCAGTAAATGACATCTTTGATGGTGATTTTCTTGAGTTTATGCAAGATTGTCAGTTCTTCATTCTCTTCAAGCAGACTACGAAGTAGAATTTTTCTGTAATTCTGTTTCAAAGCCTGCAAAACAACTTGGTCCATTGGCTGCATAATAGAAGTGACGTTTGGTGGGAGAAAAATGGCTTTTATATCACCGCAAACAAGTTACATTTCTTCAGGATGTGACGGAGCATTGCCTATCTATACTAATATTATAAAGCTGAAGAGTTTGTTTGTTTGTTTGTTTGTTTGAACGCGCTAATCTCAGGAACCACTGGTCCGATTTGAAAATTTCTTTCAGTGTTGGATAGTACATTTATGGAGGAAGGCTATAGGCTATATTATATCATCAATAACATTAGGTATCCTTACTAAAAGTACAATTTAGAATCAAATGCTTTGGAAGGGGTTAGATACAACATGCAGTACACGTACAAAGTGTTTGTTGACAATGCCGCAGGCGCTAGAGGTTTATTAAGCGAAATGCCACTCACTGACTCACTCATCACGAGATCTCTAAAACTATACACCCGATTGACTTGAAATTTAGCATAGTTACCCATTTTGTGATGTAGACGCGCACTAAGAACGGATTCTGCGGAAATCTGATCCCAAGGGGAGTTTCGGGGGCGTAATATATAAAAATTTCCCGTTTTTGGTAGGAAATCACCATGGCAACGGCTGAAGCTTTGTTAATGCTTCATTCGTCTCTATGGCAACGACTATTTCATTGTTATTGCAGTCCTCATCACCGTTGAAATTTTGCGAGTACTTTAAATATCAAAAGTTTCCCTTTTTTTCAAGTATATATATTTTACAGACTTGAAAAATCACAGTATTGTTCCTTATGTTACGCAGAATGACATTTTCCGAAAATTAGATCCCATGGGTGTTTAAAACCAGGCAACAGTGGGTACTTTGTCTGCATGAGAACAGGGTTTTGCATTGTTCATGCCTTCTGCGTCTCCATGGCAACGGGCATCGTGCGGCAGTGGCGTACCCACAAGGAGGGGCATGTATAATGAGCGGCGCAAGAGTGATCTGCCTGTAGACTGCCGTAGCGAAGTACGGGTACATCAGTTGTACGTTGCGTGCACGAGTCGGGAAACTATCGGTGCTATTCATTTTCTCTCCGGTACATTATACAGCATTGTAATAAATTTCACTGAATTTTTTTTATTTACCATTAATGTAAATGGGAGATGTGGCTTAATTTTTTTCCATTAGTATAGCCGTGCGAAGCCGGGTCGGGCAGCTAGTGAGTAATAAACAGTAGGAGGCAATCCATTTTCTTTGTTAAAAGCCTTTACTTTTGGCACAAATTGTTTTTCAAACCAGTCTTAGAACAAGACACGTTCCATCCAAGCTTTATTTTGGTTACTGTAAAATACAGTGAGAGTGTTCATGTTCATGTTTTTAAAACAGCGTGGTTTTGCCGATTTGCCGATAACCATCAGTGTAAGCTTATTTGTGGCAGAAGCGTTGCAGCAGGCTAACACAGTTAGGCGTTGTTTATCCATTTTTAATCATGGTGCAGATTGTTTCTCTTGTGATGCAAGACATTTGGTAGGCAATGCTTTAAAGTTTAGTCCCGTCTCATCCGCGTTATAAACTTGCTGTGGCGAGTAGGAAGAAATGATGTCTTTGAACTCCTCAAGGTATTCAATAGCTTCTTCGTTGTTCGCTGACAGTTTCTCACCAGTTATTGTAAGCTGCCTGATTCCATGTCGTTTCTTCCATCGGTCTAAGAAACCGCAAGTAGCCGTAAATGATGCGTCACCATCCATGAGCTTGTTCAACTGAAGCTCTTTTTCTTGAATCAGAGGGCCAGTGGTAGGGATTCCTTTTTGTCTTTCTTGGCTAAACCATAAAAAAAGTGCTCCGTCCAATTTTTCGTAAGAAGACACTGTCGTTTTGCTACGTTTTTCAATATCTTTTTTTCACTTGTGGTAGTACAAAACTGCTCAATTTTACCTCTGTTCTATTTCCAATCGGAAATGGTTGCTTTGCCGACACCGAATTCTTTCGATAACAGACTGAGGAGTAGAATGAGTAAGCCTATGCGGGAAGGAGGATGCGGCCTTTGTTTACTCTGGTTGAAGGTCACTGCCCTTCCGCTAATACACACTCACGAACCACCCTTCATTTCGACCTAATGTTGTCACGTAATGTATGATGTTGGATTTGTTAAACTCGGAAAATTAAATTGCAGTTTAGGCTATGTGAGTAATTAAAAATATTATATGATACTAAATATGTACGCTAAATAATAAAGGTGTAATTTTTGTCTGACATTTCATACATATTTGACATATCAGACACTAAATACGCGTCAAAAATACAATATATGACATTATATGACAAAATTCTGCCTAATCCGAATTTTCGCTAATCCGAACAGTGTTCGGTCCCAATTAGTTCGGATTAGCGGGATTATACTGTATAATCCCGACCCGGCTTCGCACGGCTATACTACAGGGAAAAGAAGACCAAAATCACCCATTAACAGTAATAATAAATGAAATACCATGGCAATTAATTTATTACAATGTTTTTAATGCGTCGGAGAGAAAACGAATAGCACTGATGGTTTCCCGACTCTCGAGCACGCAACGTACAACTGGTGTACCCATACTTCGCTTCGGCAGTCTGCAGGCAGAACACTCTTGCGCCGCTCATTTTATATGCCCCTCCTTGTGGGTACACCACTGCAGTGCCTCGAATGGAAAAAGAAATCAAAGCGATGCCCGTTGCCATGGAGACGAAGTAACCACTGTTGCACGGGCTTAACCACCCTTGGGAGCTGATTTTCGGAAAACGTCATCCTGAGTAACATAATGAACATAACTGTCAAGTTTCAAGTCTGATGGATATATACTTGGGAAAAAAGATAAATTTTTTATATTTAAATTCCCCAAAAAATGTCAACGGTGATGAGGACTACACAAACAATGAAATAGTCGTTGCCATAGATACGAATGAAGCATCAACAATGCTACAGCCGTTGCCATGTTGATTGTCTACCAATTCATCACAACATACACCTGTAAACCTAAAAAATTATCAGTGTTTTTCTACAATATTATGCATGTTTTATACATATAAACCTTCCTCTTGAATCTATCTATCTATTAAAAAACAACCGCATCAAAATCTGTTATGTAGTTTTAAAGATCTAAGCATTCATAATAACAGTCAGACAGCGGGAAACGACTTTGTTTTATACTATGTAAGATATAGATTAAAAGCGGAGTTAATAAGGGATGTAAATTAACTATAGGTAAAATTTAATATGGAGTGGGATCTTAAATTCGCGACAAGGCAGAACCTATGACTTTACTAACACAAACTCCGCTATTTCTTTTCTTCTTCAACACTAACACTGATTGATATTGGGGAATTTTTTTTCTTTTGTAAATATTAAACCTTTACCCGTATTGAACAACAACCTGAATTAAAGGAGTAAATTATATTCTTAATTAATTTAATTTAATAGTTTTGCTTCCTGTGTCGACCGACAACCTGAATCGAATGACAAAATCTACTTAAACGGGAGCGAAGCCGTGGGATAAAGCTAGGAAGTAATAAATGTGATGGATATTATTTTTATTATTTTTAAGAAAATAATGTATTATGTATCATTTATTCATATTCTTGTTCTATAAACTGCTGAAAATGTTTTATATATAGACACATGTACATACAAACATAAACACTCACACATATTAGGTGTGTGTAAGGTAAGATGCCCATATATCGTCCCCCATTTGTTTTATTTTTGTTATAAAATCCAAAAAATTGGCTGTAAAATTGTAGAAAAATTATGAACTGGTAGCTTGGTTACCTACCCATTACATATGTAAGCAAAAAGCATTTTAAGTGAAAGTGTAATAAAAAATAAACAAAAATAGAAAAAAAATAAAAATGTTCATTTTCAACAATGGGGTCCTAATTTCGTCCCCCTATTTTTAAATGGTATAAACCTAAAATACTTTCGGAAGTCATCATCAAAACACTTATAAATGTTTTTTTACAAATAAGTGATATAATAAATGCATTTATAATTTTTATGCCATCAATATAACTTGCAAACCAAACATTGGAATTTATATACAAATGATCTATTTTACAATAATTTGAAAAATGTCGTAGCATAACATTTAAAAAAGGAAGGAAAATAGAAAACATTGTTAAGAAATGTATTAAAGCAACACACGTTATTGTATATTTGTATAAAATAGAAAAGTAATATTTTAACTGAATATTCAAAATATTAAAATCTGTAAAAAGAGAACTAAATCAATGAAAATTCGAGACAAGTGGTAAAAATGAATAAAAATTTGCAAGTTTTGACTTACTTCAAGAAATAATTAAAGAATTACATTTATCTGTCCAAGCAAAGATACAAATGAATTTTGCCTATTCAGAATGGGATGTACAAAGTTCATGGCAGCACTGAAAACATTTTGTACATTTTACCCACTTCACCACGATGGTCAGCAGAAAAAGTTTTGCAACAAAAAGGAAAGTTAACAACGTTCTCACTGTCTTCGTCATAAGTTGAAACAAGTGAAACACAATCACTATCACAACTAGAAGAGTCAAAGACAACTTGTTTCTTCTTTGATCGTTTAGCTGCTTTCGCTGTTTTCTTAGTCTTCTATTTGAGAGTGGATGTAGATGCCTGTACTACTTCAACTGAAGATTTTGATGAAAGCTTACCCTGTTGAGATGAGGGATCACATTAAGAATGATCCAAAGCAAGTCTCTTTCGCAATTTGTTTGGTTCCTTGTGTTGAGATGTCTTTCTTGCATTTCGTTTCTTTTGCTGAGCTTCTTGTACGTTACCCTTATGTGAAGTTCCTGTCACCATAATTGCTGTCCCAGGTCGGTTGGATGTAGATAGCTTGATTATTGGAACATCTCGCAAGTCTTTTGGACTGACCACTGGTTGTACTGGAGTTTCTTCTGCTCTCCTATTTTCAGTTACGACTTCTGGGTTTAGGGTTGGAAACTGGTCCTCGGTAAATATTTCTGGATTGAACGGAAAGATTCCTGTTTTCTTGAATCCATTTACTGCGGTTTGCAAGGTTGCAGCACGTTGGGAACCCTCTGCAAACAGTTTCGCGACCTGCAGCTTTCGCACAACCCTGTTTGGGTTGTTGGCTAACCAATTTTCAATGGCTTTGGCGTAGTACGACTTTAAGGGAAACATGAATGCAACATCGAGTGGCTGCAACCTATCTGTCGAGTGAGGAGGGGGACACATGATTGAGACATAATTTTCACGAGCTTCATCATTGACGTCTCTGTTCCGTGTGTGGGTATAATGCCCGTCGAGAACAAGTACCACTGGTTTCTCCTTCGATGGCCTAACAATTGAAATTAAATAGTGAAACCATTTTGAAAATAGGGCTGCAGTGATCCAGCCCGACTCACTGCACCCACCAATCGTCCCTGCAGGAGATCCATAAAGTAGTTCAATTTGCTAGTTTTTTTTTTTTTGGTGGGGGGGGGGGGGAATATAAGCAGTGGTAGAACATACTGCCCTGCAGCAGACATGCATGTCACAGCAGTTATTGTCGCTTCTCGTTCGGCTGAAGAAAGCTTATGCAATTGCTTCTTTCATTTTGCTGTTACAATTCTACTTGCCTTGTGCTGGACGATGGAAATACCTGTCTCGTCTACATTAAAAATTATTGTTCCATCAAAATCTATTTTTTCCAGCTCTTTTTTCAAATGCAGAAGAAAGTGTATACGTTTTCTTTTTTGAATCCTTGGATTCTTGCGATTGATAAATTCTGAGGTCGCCTTATTGTATGGCATGGGTTCCTTTTAATGAAAAGTCTCTTCCATTTCAACCCTGCGTACTTTGTCTCATTTCAAAAGGGATGTGGTAGATTATTCTTTAGTGCTAACTGATAAGCCTTTCTCCTTAGATCACTGACCGTCAATCCATAGTAGTTGTTTTAATCACCAAGCAGTATTGGACTAACAATTTTTCTATTGCCTCTGGTAGCACTGGGTGTCTTCCAACTTTATTTTGCCCACATTCCTCATATCAGCAGACAGCTCTGATTTGACATAATCTTTCAGCGTCGCTCTTGGAACATTAAAAAATTTATATGCCGTTTTATAGCCCATTGTCTTCTATTTTACAGCTTTCACTGCAGCGATCATAGAGTCTTTATTCCATGTTTTCCGTTTTCCCATCTGAAATGTATGAAATAGGCCACAAATCGTAATTCAAGCTGTGTAAGGACATGCAGTTAAGAGCAAATAAACAACCGTTAATATAAGAGATAATTTCGCCTTAATAATACATTGCTGCTGTCATTGTATAAGGCAAAATTATAATTATGTATGTAAAAACCTTATAGCTTGTAGTGAAATTCATATTGTTATATATAACAAATGCCTCTGTGCTGTTAAATAACATTAAAAAAAAGTTCCAAATTAATATTTCTTCAAAAGCGCATTAAATAATGTGTAATTCATAATTATTTATAAAACTTATGCTGGAACATAGGTATGTGTGATATATGGCACTGGATTTATTTTTTAACAGCCTTTGAAACACTGGTCTAAATTTTGTCCCCAGGACGAAATTAGGCACTGTACATGGGGACGGAAATTGGACAGGTCGAGTCTTTCAAAATGGCCGTGTGTCTCTCCCAACACAAACACGAACAGAACGAAATGGCACATGAATATGGAAAAAGAGGTTATAAGTAATACATTGCTATGTTGAAGCGAAAAAAATAACTTACCTTTCAATAGAAAATGTCCTTGAACAAAGTAGAATTAACAGGTTTTTCTCTTTGCTATAAAATACAAACTTAAATTACTACACAGCGCAGAAAGCGACCCGCTTGCGCGCCTTACTAGATGTCTACTGCGTTGTTCTCTCCGAGTTCCATCGACTGCCGCTAAAATGCGGCTCTTACTAGTCTGAAAACCATGGTGGACGATATTAGGTCAGGGGACGAACTTCGGGCATCTTACATATGTATGTAAGTATGTATATATTATTTCCTTGCGCGTTTGTAGTTGTTAGGCTAATATTACACTATGCTTTTCTGACGCTGCGGCTAAAACTTATAGTGAAATGGATTACTTTTGACACGAGTAACTAAGAAATTTACTTTATCTTAAGTGAAGTATAAACATACTGAATTCTTGTAAAACATTTATTTTATAAAATTAGTTGTATAATTTTTATTTAATTTTTTAGACCAGATTTTTCTAATAAAAAAAGGTGTGGGACTAAGTAAGTTGTATGGTTGGATCAGATTTAGCATGTTTTCTTTAAAGAAGCGGTACAAATAACTGATATCAAAATGAATGTAAAATTCGAACTATTTCTTATTTCTAGTTTTTAAATTCAACTTTATTTAATTATTGCTGTAGAAATGTGGTAATAATAACAGATGGACTGGGTTAACATTCAAAAGTGATGTTAACTTGTGAGAAATATAATATATCATATTTCAAAAGCACGTGTGCGCCACGTTCTGGTGCAACCATGCAGTAATAAAATAGTAAGTGAATCAATTATTTATTCCTGTTTTTTAACACATTTAATAGTCATAATTGATTCTACACAAAAATATTGCCAATAAAGTATTGAATTACATTTTATTTTATTCAGAACTTAAATCGAAACTTAAATGTCACATAATTGTACAAAAACAAACATATTAAAAATGTTAATCTACTTAAATATTTATTGTAAAGCTTTTTATTTAAAACGCAAAGGTCTGAATCGAGTAGGAATTTTTGAAAAATTAAAACTTTTTGGCAGTTTATAAAGAGCAATTTGTGCAATACACCAAGGGCCTTTCACGACTGCAGTGAAGAAAGCATCGACAATGCAATAGCTGCGGTCATTAGGAATAACACGGAATAGAGACTATACTAAGAATATGTCAAATTAAAAGTCATTCTACAAAATAAGTATGCTGTTGATAAAAACAAACCTATTAAGTGTTTTATAAGGAATTTTCGAATAGAAAAAAGTTCATATGAAGAAAAAAATACTAATATAATAAATATAAAGTAAACTTAATATATGCAGAAGAGGAATATAAGGGGAGTATGTTTAAAATAATGGTTTTACAATTTATGAAACACGGGATTTGTCGTGTTGTCGAGGTGTATATAATGGCGTAAAGATCGTTTTACATGAAACAAAGGAATCTTTATTAAATTCTGATAAGATTTATTTGAAGGGAAATTTGACACCCTTCCCTTTCCTCTCTTCCAGAAGAATCTATGTAAAAAATTAACGTCTCCGAACAACGCGAAAGACAGACCGAAAAACACTAATTTATTATTGTAATGAACAGAATTGATGGAAAATAAGCATAGCAAAGAAGGTTTAAAATATATGATTTGCTCTTAAAAGTAGAGAAACTTTAAAATATATTTATTGTAAAGAAAGATGGTTTGATTAGTTAGTAAAACGTAGTTAGGTACACACTGTTGGCTAGCGTCTCCCTACTGAGCTCCGTGTGCCTGGCTGACAGTAAATAAATACGAGACTACAATTGCATTACTTAATAAGGTACATGTAAATGAAAGACTGTAACGCTATAGGCGTAGCTTGACAGGTGCAAGGCACTGAGACTAGGGATTGCAATACAGCTAAGTGGAATCCCGCAATCCCGCGGTATCCAGAATCATCTGAAGGCCTGGGGGATCCCGCACTGGCTTGTGGATCCACATCGTGAATTTATTGACAAAAAGCGCAAAATTCAGTCAAATTTGCCGCTCTTTGAATCGCTTAGCGCGACGTTGCCGCTCCGTCGCTCTGCATCTAGCATGCACTCCGACATAGCCGGGCCGCCGCGCCGTCTCACTCGCCAGATGGCATTTGACTCGCGCAAAAAAACATGGGTGGTTTCGTCGTGTTAGTAAAGTATATTTTTGTTTACGTTCATTTAAATAATTTCTGCCTTTACCTTTCAAGATAATCCCATTGAATTGTGGTAGCATTTTAGAGCAATTTTATTATATATTCACGTAAGGTGTATTACATTAATTAATGTACAAAACCTAATATATTATTTTTAATTGCGGGTACTTGTAAAGTATGGCTTTTTCAAAACCACATCAAAAGAATTTTGGTGACAGTAATGTTAAAGTTTAATGGCATT
Organism: Bacillus rossius redtenbacheri; assembly: GCF_032445375.1. Lineage (NCBI taxonomy): Eukaryota > Metazoa > Arthropoda > Insecta > Phasmatodea > Bacillidae > Bacillus > Bacillus rossius. The sequence goes on along the minus strand of NC_086331.1, from coordinate 42,011,479 downwards.
AATTAAATACGTCTTAAGACATAATGTGTTCTCAATTTTTGAAAATCAGTCAACGTTATATCACTGGCTTAAGAACCCACTTAAAATTCAAAGCGATGCTTAGAAACAGGTCAGTTACGTCCATTTATTAATACAGATACCAAAGCATCCACGTTAAAAAATGAAGATACTGAAAAAGAATTACTCAAAAAGATAAGTAAAACTATCAGACAGATATTTGATAAAAGAAAATTCGATGTGGCTTCCTACTACAATATCAAAACATAAACACAATTTATTCATACAAATGTTTTCACAACAGAACATTACCGCAAACTGTTATTTTCAAAGCCTTGTTTTCGCCAAACAAAAACTAAGCATAGAGTGTCTTGCAACATTTAAAGTAATTTGCCCGCAAAGTAAAACAAATCGGAGGCTTCGAACGAGAAAGTTAAAATCACGTCAAGCGAAAGAGGAATTAATTTCTTACATATGTAAGGTTTAATTCAATACAATAAAAGAATAACTAAGCCTACTGTCTTTGTAAACATTAAGTGGCGCTCACCCGTCACGACGAATAAAACAAGTGTGAAATGGACGGCGTGTGCATTTTACGCCTTTAAATCTAATAAAATGCACGCACTTTTGTATTTTGTAAGTGAATCCAATTATGTGTACAAATAAGGCGTTTATAATTTATTGAATTGTATAAACAAAAAATTGCGTCTTCTTGGTTAGAACTTATGCAATTTTTTTTAATGATGTTACATTACATGACCTTGTGTTGCCTTCTTTAAGTAACAACTAAATCTGATTTTTTTGTTAAATTTATATTTCTCTATTCACTTAAATATAGGACAAGAAAACAATGACGTTAAAAAATTTTTGCTACCTTAAAATATTTAAAATTACTCATTATGTATATGCCATAGTTTGCCAAACATTTCTAAAAAATAATTATTTACATTAAAAGTTAGGAAAGAATTTCATCATATGAGAATAATTATCATTAATATTTTTTTTAATTGTATGAAGATTTACCAGCATTCTGTTTATTTTTATGTCATGTTCAGTGAGATTGAAAAGTTAAAGAATAGAAAGAGTATTTGAACATTAAGACTTCCTGCTTGCTGCGGAGGAGATCAGTCATATTATGGGATTGGATGTGTAAAGACAGCGGTGGATTTTTTGTTGTCTTCCCGAGGTTCAAATACCGTAATTGAATTAATTGACACTAATATTTTTTTTCATGTGACTGGTTTCAAATACGTCTTAATATAAGTTATATTTATAAATGGTTGTCTGAAGAAAAGAGAATGAAAAAGAATTAACAATTTTTGTAATTTATTTCAATTTTTTTATTTGAATCTTTCAGTTTCTAGGTAAAATTCGAATATAGGATTCAAATTTCACTCGAAGCATCAAATTCTACCTCAGTTATGGAACTTTATTAGATCTGTTATTTTTCTGTCAAAGTAATAGGTCAAATCGGGTAGAACCAAACTTTAACAACAATAACAACTCTAAATTATGTTTTTGACTCGCCAGACCTTACTACTTGCAAGAATTCAGAAATTTGTTAGTCCATGAAAATGTTATGTAATTTTGTTCTCTTTTAATGTTAAAATATTCAAGTTAACCAACATGAAAATATCTGTTAAAATGATACTTTCCTTATTCCTTTAATTTAAAGGAATATTGTAACTGGTAAAAATAACGACAAATGTTTGTGACTGCAGAAGTTACACTAATTATTTTGGCAACCAAACCCAAGTACACTTAAAAAATACAGCAGTATGAATCAGTCAACCGAAAATATCTTTAGGCAATATTTTGTATGGTTACGAAAAAAAAAAATTAAATTTTGTTTTCAGGCTAATTTTTAAGTATAAAATATAAAACAAAGTTTTTAATTTTTGATGAGTCTAGAGAAATCGTTTTAAAATAAAATTCTGAAGTAGGGGCCTATTAAGCGTTAACACAAATAAATTATGGATAGTAAAAGTAAGCTCAGGAACAGTATAATTAATGTAAGTTTTTAAAATTAGTTCTTAAAATAACGACTCTCTTAAACAATTAACCCTATTGAATTAAAATAAGATAGGATGGCTAGTCGCTACAGCAGTATCAAATATAATTTCGAAATACATTAAATAAACTTTTTACGTGTTCTTGGTATTGTTTTCTTGATAATTAAATACACGATCAAACTCTATTCGACAATCCGTTTGAGATGTACAAAACTATGTCTATGATTTTTTTTCTCATTTCCATTGGCCTACAACACAAGTAGGAGTAGCAGGCTGTTACTGTGACCGATGTAAACATAGAAATGTATACACTGGCCACAGTACCAGCCTGGGGGCCGCCATCTTGTCACGTGGGGGCCGCCATTGTTGTTGACATTGGCTACCAGGGCGCGCCACCGTCTGCTGGAGGCCGCCATCTTAGTTCAGCCTTTAGTTACCGGAGCGCGCCACCGTCGCTCCGAAGGCGGGAATAGTATACAAAAAATCCTGGGCACTGGGTGGATTCGATCCCGGGGACGCACCACCATCGTCGTTACGAGGCGTGCGCCCTGACCACTAGACCACGGGACCATATAAAGTATGGGGAATTATATAACGAACATATGCTTTAAAGAAGCTATGCCTAAAAGAAGCTATGTCTTTAAAAGCAATACTAGCTATGCCTAAAATGCGAAAAGCACCCACCATGTCTTAAAAAAAATATGCTCAAAGACCCCACCATACTAGCTATGCTTATAGACCACACCACTCCACAATCGCCGCCATGTTTAAAGTTCGAAAAATAAATATGTCTATAAACCCACACCCACCCCCACCCCAAGTATGCCTAAAAGAAACCACCGCCATACTAGCTATGCCTAAACCACTATGCTTAAAATACCTGCCATATTGTATGCTTAAACCGCCATGTTTAAATGTCAAAAAACATGCTTAAAAGCCCCGCCACTCCACAACCGCCGCCATGTTGTATGCTTAAAACCATTGACGTCATGATGTATGCTTAAAGCAAACCCCCCACCATTATGCTTAACCGCCATGTCTTTAAATTAAAAAAAAATGCTTAAAAGAAGCAACCGCCATGTTGTTAAATTTCGAAAAGCAAACCACACCCCAAGTATGCCTAACCACCATTATGCCTAACCGCCATGTATTTAAAAAAATGCTTAAAGACCCCGCCTTACTAGCTATGCCTATAGACCCCACCACTCCACAATCGCCGCCATGTTTAAATTTCGAAAAATATGTCTATAAACCCCCACCCCTCCACAACCGCCATATTTAAATATGCTTAACCCGCCATGTTGTATTCGAAAATAAACTTCTACAACCCCCCACAACAAGTATGCTTAATCGCGTAGTAGGGGGAGTAAGACATTACTGGGACCGATGTAAACATAGAAATGTAAACACAGCCGCCATCTTGTTTCATGGGGGCCGCCATCTTGTCACGTGGGGACCGCCATTGTTGTTGACAGTGGTTGCCAAGGCACGCCACCGTCTGCTGGAGGCCGCCATCTTAGTTCAGCCTTTAGTTACCGGAGCGCGCCACCGTCGCTCCGAAGGCGGGAATTGTATACAAAAAAACATGGGCGCTGGGTGGATGCGATCCCGGGGACGCACCAATGTCGTGGTTACGAGGCGGACACCTTGACCACTAGACCACGGGACCAGATGAAGTATGGGGTATTAAATAACGAACATATGCTTTAAAGAAGCCATGTCTTTAAATTCCGAAAAAATATGCTTAAATTTCGAAAAAAAGATATGTCTATAAACCCCACCCCAAGTATGTCTAAAAAACCCACCATACTAGCTATGCCTATAGACCCCACCCCTCCACAATCGCCGCCATGTTTAAATTTTGAAAAATATGAATATAAACCCCAACCACTCCACAACCACCATTATGCTTAACCACCATGTCTTTAAATTTAAAAAAAAAGCTTAAATAATACAATCATTTTAGCTATGTCTATAAAACCCCACCGCCATATTAGCTATGACTAAACCCCTCCAACCCACCACTACAAGTATGCCTAATCGCAATGATTAATTCTCAACAATCAAATTTAAAAATTTTTTTTAAATGATAGTCATTATAGCTATGTCTATATAAAATCCCACCACCATATTAGCTATGACTAAAACCCCTCCAACCCCACTACAAGTATGCTTAAAACACACACCCCCACACTAGTTATGCCCAAACAGTCATATATAAATTCCCAAGAGCCATAACTAAATTTCGAAAACAACCCACCATATTAGCTATGACTAAAGAAACATAACCTCAAAAATCCCACGCAGAGAGAGCGAGATGTTGTCCGCTGGAGCGTCACTCTTACACTGCGCAATTATGACCCCACACGTCATATTATAAGCATAATAATGTCTTAAAAAATGCTTTAAGTAATAAACATAATTAAATTCTATAATATTAGGATAGCATAGTTAGAACCACTGCAGTTAACACGTAGCATTAAGTAATTAGCTGCGGCACGATTGACATAAGTTACCGAGGTAATAAGAAAAAAGCAAATAAGCATACATAAAATAAAAACTCACCGGAATGCATCCCGCCCACCCCGGCGATATGTAATAAATAAAAACGCAGACGAAAAGATATACTAAAAAATAGTAACACCTATGTACGCCGTGTGGCCAACCGACAGCGTTTAACGATAAGTAAACCTATAAAATATATAACAAAGCAGGAGCGGCCCGCTCACGAATATGTTTTAGTGTTATAAGCATAGGTAAAACTTAAAAGTATGTAAAGAAAGTTAAGTATTAAGCATAGTTACTATTATTTTACGTCAAGTAAAAAATAAATATTATACAAACAATGTGTAGTAATCGGCTCTCGGCCAATGTGTTAAGCATTACTTTACGTCAAGTACAAACGCCGTGCTGAGAGCCCCGCTCGTGCGACCAGGAACACGAAGCGTTCAGTAATTAAAAAATAAAATGTAGCTGCGGCAATATCGTCAGAAACAAATTACGTATGTTACCGAGGTAATAAAAAAAATAAACTATAGGTGCCACCCCCACTCCTAGTATGCTTAAAACACCCACCCCCAAGTATGCCTAAAAGAAACCCCAACCATACTAGCTATGCCTAAATCATTTGCAGCCATGCTTAAAAAACCCCGCCATACTGGCTAAGACTAAATGGAGCGCCACATACACACACCGCCATCTTTAATGTCACAGAGGAGAGCGAGAAACGTAACGTAAAAAAAGCTTGAAGTAATAAGCATAGTTAAAGTTATAATATTGTAAATACATAAAAATAAGCATAATTAAAAAAAACGTAGATCACCATTTAATAGTACTTGACCAGATAACATATGCCATAGCGATAGCATGAATAAGCATAGTTACGACCCCTACAGTCAACACGTAGCGTTCAGTAATTAAAAAATAAAATGTAGCTGCGGCACGATCGGCACAAACAAATTACGTATGTTACCGAGGTAATAAAAAAAATAGCAAATAAGCATACATAAAAAACTCACCGGAACGTATCCCGCCCACCCCGGCGACTTGTAACAAATAAATATAAATAAACGTTGAACAAACGACCGTGTAGGGGAGCAGTAAGCCTGTTCGCGCACCGCAAATAAGCATACATAAAGGAAAAACTCACCGGAATGCACCCACTCCACCCCGGCGACGTGTAATTAAAAATAAAAACGCAGACGAAAAGATATATTTAAAATAGGAACACTATGTAAACCGTGTGGACAGCAACCCGCACAACCGACAGCGAATAACGATAAGTAAATTTATAAAATATATTACAAAGCGGGAGCGCACGTCTGTACTCCGTAGACGCACTCTGAAAACTGTTGACGAATTCCCGGTGCGACGAAAGCCAGCGAGAAGGGGGAAAGTTTTGTTTGTCGACCCTGGCCCGCTGTGTGCTATAGTAGCTTGCAGCAGATTTCACGGAACACGCCTAAGCGTGGAACACAATTAAAAAAAAACGTACAGCCCAGAGATACATGAAACCGCCGAATGCATGTGACAAAAAAATTACCATAAATAACAAAAAAACATTTAAAACATAACAAAAACAATCAAAATACACTCACAAACGCAATACAGCGCAATGCAGTGAAAACTCCCATGAAATAATAAAATCGCTTATTGAGACAGCATGATGCAAAGAGTAAAAATCCCTATACGTAAAATAAAACAAACGCGAAAACAAAGATATGACGTAATAAAATATACAATCGACAGCAAAAGCAAGAAAGGTTATAAAAATACTAATTCAGTTACACATTGAGGAAATAAATAAGGACGGACCCCCCAAATACCACTAGGCTAAACAAAACCCATAAGTAAATCACAATAAACCAAAACCAGTCTTTAAAAAATCTATCTACGAGAACAATATTATAAAACTACCACACTCTCCAACACACCAAATGACACGGCCCGATAAATAACAACACAAATAAATATCAATAACCATAAATACCTACATAATCAAAATATGTTATTAAGCAACCGAAAAATACACCACACCCCACATAAGGCCATGCGAACGAACGGCACAACATCAGAGACAAAACATGCTATTCCCATTTGTTAAAAAGACGCACATTCGAGTCTTTAGTGCTAGCCCAGCTAGTATACATTCATTAATAAATAAAATCGGTTATAGTATTATGTGTAGGCAATAAATAGGAAGTACAAAGCGATATAGCCACAAGACGTTATTAAATATAGTAATAAAGTGTATGTATAGCCAGTAAATAATATATATGTAAGTAAAACGTGTTATGCCCTAAAGTAAATATGTAAATGTTTTATTCCTTATAGTCATACTTTGTAGGAATATAAACATAAGTCGTTTGAACGGTCTGTGTAATACAAATGCTTATCATCAGCTCTGAGTAATTTATCCTTCATATAAGTAAACATAGCATGTTATTCTAATAAACTATGTATCATTATAAAATAGGTATACCATCGTTACAAAATAATCATACAAAAAATATTAAGTGTTATCCATCCTTCCCTTTCGCTCATGCCATAGTGTGTGGTGTTCTAAATATGGAGTGAAAGAATATTATATGAGTCATGTTGTAAATGCTTATAAGATAATTGTTAACTTTCCATCATGGCTAGATAAAAAACAATCTCTATATATGGTAGATGAATAAACAGAGACCAACTATAGACTTCATACTAGTAAATAATAATTAAGGACATATCGGGGTACATATAAGAACCTATATAACCACATCTCAATAAGCATAGGAAGCTCTAGCATTAATAACAAGACGTAAAATAAAAGGTTACTGGTTCAGTTAGGAATCTATATTCTACTAATACGCATTCCATTAAGCGTAGGAAGCACTATAATCCCATTTCAACGAAACCTGAATAGAACACACCAGTAATGTTCGTGAAAGAACAAACGAGGATATTCATATTAATAACCACTTAGCCAAAATTCGTTTACAGACATAGCAAACACCGCTTCGACGATGGTCAGTCGCCTCGGCGAACCACTAGTAACTTTCACTTGCCTGGAGGGCAGACGGTAAGAACAAACACGCAGCCACCCTCCAAAGACAAGCCTCCAGCAGGATAAAATAATATATTAAAATATGTAAAACAACAAGGACTCCTTGCAAACGAGTAATTATGCCACTCATGCCTTTAAAACATATATCGTGAACGACGAAGCCCGACAACGACTTTATTGTGACAAGGAGTAAAGAAGGAAATAATAATTACATGTGGTGCACGAACACTCATTTGCCCACCAACTATGTACTACCTACTAGTGCTAATCCAGTTATTGCCAGACATAAAATAACCATTTTTTTATATATAAATTGAACCCCCACATAGACATGTGCTTATATTCGTTAACCAAACAACGGATACACCCAAAACGCAAACCCAGACACTTCATAAACCCACAGAGATGGTCAGGAGAAAATACATTCCATATACTACAGATCCTGTACTAAAAAGACACATGTATACCAATGAGAACAGGTGTAACCGCCATAACTGAAAGTATTATATAAAAGAAACAATACATTAATACCACAGCCTCAAAAAAAACACAAGACAGGAGAATGAACCAAAAGAGCAATTTCAAAAGTCTAAACAGAAAATTGGGTAAATATTGACGTATACACATGAGAGTACAATTAAGTAGAAATATATATTTAAAAAAAGTACACTACCTTGCGTAAAAAAAACGCATTCAGAAAGACCAGACATCGCTTTCCCAACACAAAATGTTCGATGGTAATAGTCACAATCCCTAATAACATACATGTGAAATGGAAAGAGTTAAAGACACGGACTTTAAAAAGACAACCAATCGTTAAAGACGCGTAAAAGTTAATGGACTAAGCTAAATGAATATAATGAAGCGTGCGACGAAACACGTTTCCTATACTACATGTCACATCCCAAATAAATTTAATTCATCACATAAAAGAAAAAGGTTTTTGTTCACCTAAACGAAACCTAAGTTCAAAAACACATATGGAAGAGAGATTCCGCATTATAAATAAGTATATTGAAAGGAATTGCGAACTCTTGTTCGCACAAATCAATTTAATTGTGTATGTTCGCACACAAGTTGAGAAAAAATGGATTAGTATAAGAAATTTGATGTTTGCTCAAATGCTATGTAGTGACAAGAAACTATAAATATGGAATTATGTATATTTAGATACCAACCATACAATTATAACAATTTAAATACGAAACATATAAAAAAAATCCTCGGGTATGTCGTATATCTAGAACCATACTGTCACCACTAGTAGCCTGTACACATAATGAAGTAATAATAAAACATCCAGTGGTTACAAACAGAAATATTACAAAAATATGCACTTAACAATGACTTAGGTTATCCAGAAGCATATAGATATAAATAACCAATTAAAAAGCAAACCAAATTACCAATAATATGGAATCACTACAAAAAAAGTAAACAAAGTTCAGACGTTACAAACACAGAAAGGTGAAAAAAAACGCAAATAGATCAGTAAGATGAGAGACCAATTCCCTCGCGGATAAAGGATGATAATCATTGCAGTAGCACACATTGTCCCACATATGTATCGAAACACAAGGTGCAATCGTAACACACACACACACACACACACGTCTTCCAGGATGTTTCCACCATCATGTTTGGAACCTTAATACTTATTTTAAATCTAAATTTACATTGATTAACAACGAGAACTGTAATATGTAAACAACAGCACCGATAGTAGCTAAACACAAGCACACTTAATAGAATATTCTCCATCACTTTCACAAACTCATCCGTGAAATAAAAATGAAGCAGCCAAGAAAAAAAAATCGATATAAAGACCCTAAACTCTGCCAACCACCGCAGCTCAGCACATGTTGCCAGACGTGTCCTTCACAGACAGAAGGGGTTACCAGTGCGCAACCAATATGTAATTATTGTAAAAGACGCATCTAAAAAATCAAACATGTACGTTAAACCAGGCTAGCAGTCTCATAGTTTAAGTGAAAACAGGCCGGAACACAACATGGTAACATAATATTAGCTGTTCCTAAACCTTAAATTCATACAATGTAAGAAATCGCACTAGCCAACTTAACACTCATATTCCACAAAACATAAGTTCACCGAGATACAATGACACACGAATATATGCATGAATGATAGATAAATACTATACAAAACACAAAAATTCAAAACATATTTATCAAAGTACCCTTTCAATACTAACCCCAATGAAGCAGAAAATTCTATTACACCCCAAGCATTGTATATGAAAGTAAGCACATATCACAATTGAACTAGAAAAAAAATAAATATAAAAAAAACTAGCGAACACAGACCAATATTCATCATAGCACCATTGGGTGGAAAGAAGATAGTACCATCGATTTAATCTCTACAGCCACATGCATTAAGAAATATATATAAATATATAATTATACTTTTATTAACCACACAGGAATCTTTTAGTGTATAATCGTTGTGTAGCAAAATTAGGAGGATAAAATTACAATGTATTTAAAATAAAATAAATCTAATTACAACTATTAAAAAGTATGTGCGCTAACTCACAAGTGTAAAACCATTAATGAAAACATACAAAACCTCTCTCTTCATATCTCTCTTTGTCTCTCTTATTCGCTCTATATGCTGGTTGCGAAAATCCACGATTGATACAATTAACTTAGAGATAACCCCCACACCGATGCATTGTAACGTCAACTACATCCCGCTTTTGAGAGGGAAACGAGAGCAACTCGAGAACACTCGCAGGCTCACAGCAATGTCCGCCACATTTACACACAGAACTAACCACTCGTACCCACCGGATGGGATACGAACCCCGAGCAAAAGGCAAATACCTCCGCTTAAACACAATAACAAGTGATCTAAATATAGAACGATAGTGCTAACGCGAGCAAACACATTGGTTAAAAACTTTTTTAGAGTAATGGAAGCAATACGCTCTTCAATTCTGTGTGTCAACTTCGGCCGCAAATTTTTTTTTTTAGAATATTGTTATGGATTATTTTTTTTTATAATTAAATGTATGTTTATTTGTAAATTTATGTTTATTTGTCCGCAAATTTTTTTTTAAGAATATTGTTATGAATTAATTATTTTAAATAATTAAATTTAAGTTTATTTGTAAATTTATGTTTATTTGTTGAAAATTATCAAAAACTAATGGTTAAAAGCAGAGTCCTTTAATAATAAAAAAATTAATAGATTTTAAAAATTATTATTAACTATTTTTTTTAATTAATTGAAACCTATATGTTAATTTGTTAAAGGAAATAAATTTATTTTAAGAATTTACTATTACAACTTTTTAATTAATTTAAATCTATGTTAATTTGTTGATTTATTATCAAAAACTTATGGTTATACGTGGATTCATTTTATAGTAAACAAATTAATATATTTATTTAACATTATTTTAATGTTTTATCTCACATTATTTCACTACCATCGACCGACAAATACTACGTTTTTTGTTTTGTTTTCATCATTTACTTTGAGATTTTTTTTTTCTTTAGGGTTTTTTATAAAAGATGTTGTAAAAATTGCCGCCGCTACGTAATGATTTTCCAGAGTTGACACACAGAATTGAAGAGCGTATTGCTTCCATTACTCTAAAAAAGTTTTTAACCAATGTGTTTGCTCGCGTTAGCACTATCGTTCTATATTTAGATCACTTGTAATTGTGTTTAAGCGGAAGTATTTGCCTTTTGCTCGGGGTTCGTATTCCATCCGGTCGGTACGAGTGGTTAGTTCTGTGTGTAAATGTGGCGGACGTTGCTGTGAGCCTGCGAGTGTTCTCGAGTTGCTCTCGTTTCCCTCTCAAAAGCGGAATGTAGTTGACATTACAATGAATCGGTGTGGGGGTTATCTCTAAGTTAATTGTATCAATCGTGGATTTTCGCAACCAGCATATAGAGCGAATAAGAGAGACAAAGAGAGATATGAAGAGAGAGGTTTTGTATGTTTTCATTAATGGTTTTACACTTGTGAGTTAGCGCAGATACTTTTTAATAGTTGTAATTAGATTTATTTTATTTTAAATACATTGTAATTTTATCCTCCTAATTTTGCTACACAACGATTATACACTAAAAGATTCCTGTGTGGTTAATAAAAGTATAATTATATATATATATATATTTCTTAATGCATGTGGCTGTAGAGATTAAATCGATGGTACTATCTTCTTTCCACCCAATGGTGCTATGATGAATATTGGTCTGTGTTCGCTAGTTTATTTTATATTTATTTTTTTCTAGTTCAATTGTGATATGTGCTTACTTTCATATACAATGCTTGGGGTGTAATAGAATTTTCTGCTTCATTGGGGTTAGTATTGAAAGGGTACTTTGATAAATATGTTTTGAATTTTTGTGTTTTGTATAGTATTTATCTATCATTCATGCATATATTCGTGTGTCATTGTATCTCGGTGAACTTATGTTTTGTGGAATATGAGTGTTAAGTTGGCTACTGCGATTTCTTACATTGTATGAATTTAAGGTTTAGGAACAGGTAATATTATGTTACCATGTTGTGTTCCGGCCTGTTTTCACTTAAACTATGAGACTGCTAGCCTGGTTTAACGTACATGTTTGATTTTTTAGATGCGTCTTTTACAATAATTACATATTGGTTGCGCACTGGTAACCCCTTCTGTCTGTGAAGGACACGTCTGGCAACATGTGCTGAGCTGCGGTGGTTGGCAGAGTTTAGGGTCTTTATATCGATTTTTTTTTTCTTGGCTGCTTCATTTTTATTTCACGGATGAGTTTGTGAAAGTGATGGAGAATATTCTATTAAGTGTGCTTGTGTTTAGCTACTATCGGTGCTGTTGTTTACATATTACAGTTCTCATTGTTAATCAATGTAAATTTAGATTTAAAATAAGTATTAAGGTTCCAAACATGATGGTGGAAACATCCTGGAAGTCGTGTGTGTGTGTGTGTGTTACGATCTCACTTTGTGTTTCGATACATATGTGGGACAATGTGTGCTACTGCAATGATTATCATCCTTTATCCGCGAGGGAATTGGTCTCTCATCTTACTGATCTATTTGCGTTTTTTTCACCTTTCTGTGTTTGTAACGTCTGAACTTTGTTTACTTTTTTTGTAGTGATTCCATATTATTGGTAATTTGTTTTGCTTTTTAATTGGTTATTTATATCTATATGCTTCTGGATAACCTAAGTCATTGTTAAGTGCATATTTTTGTAATATTTATGTTTGTAACCACTGGATGTTTTATTATTACTTCATTATGTGTACAGGCAACTAGTGGTGACAGTATGGTTCTAGATATACGACATACCCGAGGATTTTTTTTATATGTTTCGTATTTAAATTGTTATAATTGTATGGTTGGTATCTAAATATACATAATTCCATATTTATCGTTTCTTGTCACTACATAGCATTTGAGCAAACATCAAATTTCTTATACTAATCCATTTTTTCTCAACTAAATAAATTGATTTGTGCGAACAAGAGTTCGCAATTCCTTGCAATATACTTATTTATAATGCGGAATCTCTCTTCCATATGTGTTTTTGAACTTAGGTTTGGTTTAGGTGAAAAAAACCTTTTTCTTTTAGATAATGAATTTAATTTATTTGGGATGTGACATGTAGTACAGGAAACGTGTTTCGTCGCACGCTTCATTATATTCATTTAGCTTAGTCCTTTAACTTTTACGCGTCTTTAACGATTGGTTGTCTTTTTAAAGTCCGTGTCTTTAACTCTTTCCATTTCACATGTATGTTATTAGGGATTTTGACTATTACCATCGAACATTTTGTGTTGGGTAAGCGATGTCTGGTCTTTCTGAATTCGTTTTTTTTACGCAAGGTAGTGTACTTTTTTAAAATATATATTTCTACTTAATTGTACTCTCATGTGTATACGTCAATATTTACCCAATTTTCTGTTTAGACTTTTGAAATTGCTCTTTTGGTTCATTCTCCTGTCTTGTGTTTTTTTTGAGGCTGTGGTATTAATGTATTGTTTCTTTTATATAATACTTTCAGTTATGGCGGTACACCTGGTCTCATTGGTATACATGTGTCTTTTTTGTACAGCATCTGTAGTATATGGAATGTATTTTCTCCTGACCATTTCTGTGGGTTTATGAAGTGTCTGGGTTTGCGTCTTGGGTGTATCCGTTGTTTGGTTAACGAATATAAGCACATGTCTATGTGGGGGTACAAATTCAAGGAATGTTTATGATGAGAAATATGCAGAAAACGCATCAGTTACTTCAATACTTATTCTTAGTATTATCCTGACACTATATTTAATTTAATGTAATGTTATTTTATATATAAAAAATGGTTATTTTATGTCTGGCAATAACTGGATTAGCACTAGTAGGTAGTACATAGTTGGTGGGCAAATGAGTGTTCGTGCACCACATGTAATTATTATTTCCTTCTTTACTCCTTGTCACTATAAAGTCGTTGTCGGGCTTCGTCGTTCACGATATATGTTTTAAAGGCATGAGTGGCGTAATTACACGTTTGCAAGGCGTCCTTGTTGTTTTACATATTTTAATATATTATTTTATCCTGCTGGAGGCTTGTGTTTGGAGGGCGGCTGCGTGTTTGTTCTTACCGTCTGCCCTCCAGGCAAGTGAAAGTTACTAGTGGTTCGCCGAGGCGACTGACCATCGTCGAAGCGGTGTTTGCTATGACTGTAAACGAATTTTGGCTAAGTGGTTATTAATATGAATATCCTCGTTTGTTCTTTCACGAACATTACTGGTGTGTTCTATTCAGGTTTCGTTGAAATGGGATTATAGTGCTTCCTACGCTTAATGGAATGCGTATTAGTAGAATATAGATTCCTAACTGAACCAGTAACCTTTTATTTTACGTCTTGTTATTAATGCTAGAGCTTCCTATGCTTATTGAGATGTGGTTATATAGGTTCTTATATGTACCCCGATATGTCCTTAATTATTATTTACTAGTATGAAGTCTATAGTTGGTCTCTGTTTATTCATCTACCATATATAGAGATTGTTTTTTATCTAGCCTTGATGGAAAGTTAACAATTATCTTATAAGCATTTACAACATGTCATATATAATATTCTTTAACTCCATATTTAGAACACCACACACTATGGCATGAGCGAAAGGGAAGGATGGATAACACTTAATATTTTTTTGTATGATTATTTTGTGACGATGGTATACCTATTTTATAATGATACATAGTTTATTAGAATAACATGCTATGTTTACTTATATGAAGGATAAATTACTCAGAGCTGATGATAAGCATTTGTTTACACAGACCGTTCAAACGACTTATGTTTATATTCCTACAAAGTATGACTATAAGGAATAAAACATTAACATATTTAGTTTAGGGCATAACACATTTTACTTACATATATATTATTTACTGGCTAAACATACACTTTATTACTATATTTTATAACGTCTTGTGGCTATATCGCTTTGTACTTCCTATTTATTGCCTACACATAATACTATAACCGATTTTATTTATTAATGAATGTATACTAGCTGGGCTAGCACTAAAGACTCGTATGTGCGTCTTTTTAACAAATGGGAATAGCATGTTTTGTCTCTGGTGGTGTTGTGCTGTTCGTTCGCGAGGCCTTATGTGGGGTGTGGTGTATTTTTCGGTTGCTTAATAACATATTTTGATTATGTAGGTATTTATGGTTATTGACATTTATTTGTGTTGTCATTTATCGGGCCGTGTCATTTGGTGTGTTGGAGAGTGTGGTAGTTTTATAATATTGTTCTCGTAGATAGATTTTTTAAAGACTGGTTTTGGTTTATTGTGATTTACATATGGGTTGTGTTTAGCCTAGTGGTATTTGGGGGGTCCGTCCTTATTTATTTCCTCAATGTGTAACTGAATTAGTATTTTTATAACCTTTCTTGCTTTTGCTGTCATTTGTTTATTTTATTACGTCATATCTTTGTTTTCGCGTTTGTTTTATTTTACGTATTGGGATTTTTACTCTTTGCATCATGCTGTCTCAATAAGCGATTTTATTATTTCATGGGAGTTTTCACTGCATTGCGCTGTATTGCGTTTGTGAGTGTATTTTGATTGTTTTTGTTATGTTTTAAATGTTTTTTTTGTTATTTATGGTAATTTTTTTGTCACGTGCATTCGGCGGTTTCATGTATCTCTGGGCTGTACGTTTTTTTTAATTGTGTTCCACGCTTAGGCGTGTTCCGTGAAATCTGCTGCAAGCTACTATAGCACACAGCGGGCCAGGGTCGACAAATAAAACTTTCCCCCTTCTCGCTGGCATTCGTCGCACCGGGAATTCGTCAACAGTTTTCAGAGTGCGTCTACGGAGTACAGAATTGCGCTCCTGCTTTGTAATATATTTTATAAATTTACTTATCGATATTCGCTGTCGGTTGTGCGGGTTACTGTCCACACCGTTTACATAGTGTTCCTATTTTAAATATATCTTTTCGTCTGCGTTTTTATTTTTAATTACACGTCGCCGGGGTAGAGTGGGTGCATTCCGGTGAGTTTTTCCTTTATGTATGCTTATTTGCGGTGCGCGAACAGGCTTACAGCTCCCCTTCACGGTCGTTTGTTCAACGTTTATTTATATTTATTTGTTACAATTCGCCGGGGTGGGCGGGATGCGTTCCGGTGAGTTTTTTTATGTATGCTTATTTGCTATTTTTTTTATTACCTCGGTAACATACGTAATTTGTTTCTGCCGATCGTGCCGCAGCTACATTTTATTTTTTAATTACTGAACGCTACGTGTTGACTGTAGGGGTCGTAACTATGCTTATTCATGCTATCGCTATGGCATATGTTATCTGGTCAAGTACTATTAAATGGTTATCTACGTTTTTTTTTACTATGCTTATTTTTATGTATTTACAATATTATAACTTTAACTATGCTTATTACTTCAAGCTTTTTTTACGTTACGTTTCTCGCTCTCCTCTGTGACATTAAAGATGGCGGTGTGTGTATGTGGCGCACCATTTAGTCTTAGCCAGTATGGCGGTGTTTTTTAAGCATGGCTGCAAATGTTTTAGGCATAGCTTCTATGGTTGGGGTTTCTTTTAGGCATACTTGGGGGTGGGTGTTTTAAGCATACTAGGAGTGGGGGTGGCACCTATAGTTTATTTTTTTTATTACCTCGGTAACATACGTAATATGTTTCTGACGATATTGCTGCAGCTACATTTTATTTTTTAATTACTGAACGCTTCGTGTTAACTGCAGTGGTCCCTTAATACATTCCTGGTCGCACGAGTGGGGCTCTCAGCAAGGCGTTTGTACTCGACGTAAAGTAATGCTTAACACATTGGCCGAGAGCCGATTACTACACATTGTTTGTATAATATTTTTTTTTTACTTGACGTAAAATAATAGTAACTATGCTTAATACTTAACTTTCTTTACATACTTTTAAGTTTTACCTATGCTTATAACACTAAAACATATTCGTGAGCGGGCCGCTCCCGCTTTGTAATATATTTTATAGGTTTACTTATCGTTAAACGCTGTCGGTTGGCCACACGGCGTACATAGGTGTTACTATTTTTTAGTATTTCTTTTCGTCTCCGTTTTTCTTTGTTACATATCGCCGGGGTGGGCGGGATGCATTCCGGTGAGTTTTTATTTTACGTATGCTTTATTGCTTTATTTTTATTACCTCGGTAACTTATGTCAATCGTGCCGCAGCTAATTACTTAACGCTACGTGTTAACTGCAGGGGTCCTAACTATGCTATCCTAATATTATATAATTTAATTATGTTTATTACTTAAAGCATTTTTTTAAAGACTTTATTATGCTTATAACATGATGTGTGGGGTTATAATTGCGCAGTGTAAGAGTGACGCTCCAGCGGACAACATCTCGCTCTCTCTGCGTGGGATTTTTGAGGTTATGTTTCTTTAGTCATAGCTAATATGGCGGGTTGTTTTCGAAATTTAATTATGGCTGTTGGGAATTTATATATGACTGTTTGGGCATAACTAGTGTGGGAGTGTGTGTTTAAAGAGTACTTGTAGTGGGGTTGGAGGGGTTTTAGTCATAGCAAATATGGTGGTGGGGTTTTATATAGACATAGCTATAATGACTATCATTTAAAAAATTTTTTTAAATTTGATGGTTTGGAATTCATCATTGCGATTAAGCATACTTGTTGTGGTGGGTTGGAAGGGTTTAGTCATAGCTAATATGGCGGTGGGGTTTTATATACATAGCTAAAATGATTGTATTATTTAAGCTTTTTTTTTAAATTTAAAGACATGGTGGTTAAGCATAATGCCGGTTGTGGAGTGGTTGGAGTTTATAGACATATTTTTCGAAATTTAAACATGGCGGCGATTGTGGAGTGGTGGGGTCTATAGGCATAGCTAGTATGGCGGGTTTTTTAGACATACTTGGGGTGGGGTTTATAGACATATCTTTTTTTCGAAATTTAAGCATATTTTTTCGGAATTTAAAGACATAGCTTCTTTAAAGCATATGTTCGTTATTTAATTCCCCATACTTCATCTGGTCCCGTGGTCTAGTGGTCAAGGCGTCCGCCTCGTAACCACGACGTTAGTGCGTCCCCGGGATCGCATCCACCCAGCGCCCATGTTTTTTTGTATACAATTCCCGCCTTCGGAGCGACGGTGGCGCGCTCCGGTAACTAAAGGCTGAACTAAGATGGCGGCCTCCAGCAGACGGTGGCGCGCCCTGGCAACCACTGTCAACAACAATGACGGTCCCCACGTGACAAGATGGCGGCCCCCATGAAACAAGATGGTGGCTGTGTTTACATTTCTAAGTTTACATCGGTCCCAGTAATGTCTTACTCCCCCTACTACGTGATTAAGCATACTTGTTGTGGGGGTTGTAGACGTTTATTTTCGAATACAACATGGCGGGTTAAGCATATTTAAATATGGCGGTTGTGGAGTGGTGGGGGTTTATAGACAATTTTTCGAAATTATACATGGCGGCGATTGTGGAGTGGTGGGGTTTATAGGCATAGCTAGTAAGGCGGGGTCTTTAAGCATTTTTTTTAAAGACATGGCGGTTAGGCATAATGGCGGTTAGGCATACTTGGGGTGGGGTTTGCTTTTCGAAATTTAACAACATGGCGGTTGCTTCTTTTATGCATTTTTTTTTTAATTTAAAGACATGGCAGTTAAGCATAATGGTGGGTGGTTTGCTTTAAGCATATATCATGACATCAATTGTTTTAAGCATACAACATGGCGGCGGTTGTGGAGTGGCGGGGCTTTTAAGCATGTTTTTTGACATTTAAACATGGCGGTTTAAGCATACAATATGGCAGGTATTTTAAGCATAGTGGTTTAGGCATAGCTAGTATGGCGGGGGTTTCTTTTAGGCATACTTGGGGTGGGGGTGGGTGTGGGTTTATAGACATATTTATTTTTCTAACTTTAAACATTGCGGCGATTGTGGAGTGGTGTTGTCTATAGGCATAGCTAGTATGGTGGGGTCTTTAAGCATATTATTTTTAAGACATGGTGGGTGCTTTTCGCATTTTAGGCATAGCTAGTATTGCTTTTAAAGACATAGATTCTTTTAGGCATAGCTTCTTTAAAGCATATGTTCGTTATTTAATTCCCCATACTTCATATGGTCCCGTGGTCTAGTGGTCAAGGCGCACGCCTCGTAACGACGATGTTGGTGCGTCCCCGGGATCGAATCCACCCAGTGCCCAGGATTTTTTGTATACAATTCCCGCCTTCGGAGCGACGTTGGCGCGCTCCGGTAACTAAAGGCTGAACTAAGATGGCGGCCTCCAGCAGACGGTGGCGCGCCCTGGTAGCCAATGTCAACAACAATGGCGGCCCCCACGTGACAAGATGGCGGCCCCCAGGCTGGTACTGTGGCCAGTGTTTACATTTCTATGTTTACATCGGTCACAGTAACAGCCTTCTACTCCTACTAAAACAAACTCTAGATGATTTACTTACAAATAACAAATGGTTAAAGTAATATCATGTAACATGTAATGAAACCATTGAACTATCAGGTATATATTTTAAATTTGCATGATTATTAAGCCCTGCAGTAAATAATAAAATTTACATATACAAAAAAAAGCATATGAAATATGTTGATTTCAAACTTTTGTCAAAAGATAGACCCGTAAGTCTGCTAAGTATGTATTTATTAAACCAATGTTTAAAATAAAATAATACTATTTAACTGTAAATTGCACATAACAAAAACTTAAAAAAATGTTTCACTGTGAATTTACTGACTAACTTTCTATGTTGTATGGGATGATTATGCATTTTCTATAATACGTCGACTAGCCGTAGTCATTAATGCATTTTATTACACGTAATACTTCAGCGAACAAACGTTGTTATTGAACATTGGACTGTGAATTAATTTTTCTGTTTCACAAATGACCGATAAAGCGGAGTTTTATCAATTAAACGAAATAACATATAATTTAAAATATTTGTTTTAATTACGCAGTTTAAAAACAACGAATAGTTATTTGGTGTTCACTATTACAAAGAAAAAACCAATCGTATTGTTCCGAGTTTTAAAACCATGCAATCAAAACTAACTATAAAGTTTTAGACATTACTAGCTAATTTAAATGGCCGTTATTTCCATAATATTGGTAATTGGTTGTTAACTTTTTTTTGTAATTCAGTTGGAGTAATTTTTTGTTGGATTGCGCTTCAAATAATTTAGGCTAATTTATATATCATAGTTTAACTTTGTGTTTCAATTGGGAATAAGCTCATTATTTACTTTTCTACAATTAATTATAAGTTTTTTTGTTAAATGTACGTACTGTGAGGAAATTCCATAGTTAATAAAAAAAGTTTATAACAATGTAGTATTTAAAGTAACCAATAGAAAGCACTCGTGGTAAAGATGGTTAGGTATTCATCTCCATCTAGCGGGCAAAGTGAGAACTATGTAGGGACTGCATGAAAGACCGTATGAAAACCTTCGCCACAAACACACAACCGAATGTTAACAATTCAAGATCCACACAACTTAGTAACGTCATAACGTAGAAAGTCATAACTACGAACTATCACAACTTAGAAACACACAACGTAGAACTGCCATAACTTAGAAACACGTAGGCCTAACTTAGAAACATGAAACACAGAACCACACAAATTAGAAACGTCATAATGTAGAAACTCACAACTTAGAACTATCACAACGTAGAAACACATAACTTAGAACTGTCATAACTTATAAACACGTAACTTAGAAACACGCAACGCAGAACCACACAAGTTAGAAACGTCGTAACATAGAAAGTCATAACTAAGAACAATCACAACTTAGAAACAAACAATTTAGAACGATCATAACTTAGAAACAGGTAACTTATAAACACGCAACGCAGAACCACACAACTTAGAAACGTCATAACGTAGAAAGTCATAACTTATAACTGTCATAACTTAGAAAATTCTAAGTTTTATGTTTCTAAATTGTGTGTTTCTAAGTTTTGTGTTTCTAAGTTATGACAGCACCCCATGTAATATCTCAATCAGTTTTTTTGTTCTAAGCCATTGGTCACGGGAAAACCTATTAATAACATTTCCACTAGGTGGTTAATTTTTCCATAGACCTGATATTCGTATTCTTGGGCGGCAGGGGTTGGGAAATGGTTTGCACAGGGGTGGGATCAACATTCTGTTGCTGTGAGGGATGGAGGTTGTTTGGTGGGAGGTAGACCGCAGGTGCCAATGGGAGGTAGGTGGTTGAAAGACTGACCTGTGGCAGCTGCATATCTGACATAGAAATAGGTGATATGGTCACTGGCTGTGGCACAGTGTCGGTCAAGATGGATGGAAAGGCCTGGGGAAGGGGTAAGCCTTGAGTTACAAAGGCCAAGGGGGACGTGCTCTTTAGGGGTGGTTTGGGTTTATGAGAAGACCAACAGAAATTGATGGCAGGAGTTGTAGGTGGCTTCTGAGGTGAGAGGATGGTTCAATGGTTGAGGGGGTGGAAGGGGTTTGAGATCTGCTCGGAAATGAGACGAGTGTAGTTACCTTTAATGACTGGGTAGGATACTGGCACCATGACAGATGCAGAGGGGAAAAACATATGTGAGGATGGGTATGTGAGAGTAGAGAATGACAGGGTAATCGGGAATTGGATAGAGGGAAGGTAAATTGGTAGGGGTGATGAAGGATTAAGTGGTGGTGATAACAAGTGACGGCCTTTTGTGAAGTCAGTAAA
Source organism: Bacillus rossius redtenbacheri (assembly GCF_032445375.1). NCBI lineage: Eukaryota > Metazoa > Arthropoda > Insecta > Phasmatodea > Bacillidae > Bacillus > Bacillus rossius. The sequence goes on along the minus strand of NC_086331.1, from coordinate 41,989,686 downwards.
ATCATCTGCGGCTCTTCATATGAGACAGTGCATGAGTGGGAGAAGCCAAAAGGAGAGGATGGAGAGAAGTAAGATCATGCGATAAGGCATGTCGCGTGCTGGTGTGAGCAGAAATGCATGCTGCAAGGACAGGGCAGCCAACAGCAGTAATCAAGTTGGTACCACTGATCCCAAAATACCAGCACCCTGTGGGCAAGGAGGTGAGTGTGTGAACACTTACACACACATATAATATGGAAATTATCCACCAATGCGAAGCACAATTCTGTCCGAAAAAAAAGTTTATTCCCAACTATGGTAGTAGAAAAATTGTTAAAAGATATAACTCTACTAGCTGCAGTACCCGGCTTTGCCCGGGCTGAACACCGGGTGATATATTGTCCGCGAGTTACAGCAAAATGGATAGCGATATGTCCAGTGTGGTGGACATTAAGAAATGACACATAATTACTGTTTGTATATCTGTGACCTATGGTTTTCTGTTTACCCATGGCGATCGGTTAAAAGGTTTAGAAGTTGATGCGCTACAGCGCCATCTAGCGGCGAGTTACAAAAAAAAATGGTTCGTATAAATATCTTCTCCATGATAAAAACACGTCGATCTGCCAACTTTCATGGCGATCGGTCAAACGGTGAAAGAGTTTATCGACGTCATACATGCCAACATCCAATTATATATATTCTTATATTTCGAAATTTTGGGGCTTTCACTTTTGCGGAAAGTGGATGTTCAGGACCTCGAATGGTTTGGAACACTCCATCTCGAAAGAATAGATATTTGAAATTCCTGAAATTGTCGAAATTTTGGGGGTTTGTTCCCAGAGGGGGGCGGGGGGTTCGAGGACCCTGAATGGCTCGAAAACACTTAAAATCGAAAGAGATAGATTTTTAAAAATTTTTAAACTTTCGAAATTTTGGGGCCTTAACCACCTGGGGGTGGGGGGGGGTTATGTTGAGGACCCCGAATGGCTCGGAAACACTCCAAATCGAAAGAGATATAAAGGAATATAAGAATGTAGGCATTGACTGTACTCCTATCTACCATAATAACAATATTGACAAATAGAAAGCTTATTACCTACCTATGAATAATTATCTAAATAAATTAATAAATAACTGTATGTTTAAGAATTTACGTACAAACATAATATTAAACTTCAAACTATACACACCAAAAAAAACTAAGGATGTTTGTGAAACTATTTTTTATTTGTCATAATGTTTAAAACATTTGTAGGATTTGTTTATATGTAAAACTGTGGTGGCAATATTCCGCTTATCCAAAGGAGTATAGAAATTAATAGAGATATCACTCCCTGTACACACCACAAATCTTTGAATTAAGTAAAAAAAAAAGACATAGTCCAAAATAAAACAAAAAGTATAAATAACAATTAATTTGACAAAAAAATTTATACAACTGGAATGACAATGTTAACTTCCGCCTGAAATTTAATAGAAGTAGGTAGGTAAGAATATATATTTAAGAAATTAAATGAAATTAAAACATACATAAATAAAATTATCTCACACTCAACCAAACATAATGTTTAATATGAAATAAAGGAAAATGGCAATTACACGCAACTATTCTAATTAATAAAAAAATCAACTTTCCTGAAATAGTAAAATTCAAATTTTTCAACAATATATTACATAACTGATAAATATTTCTGGTCTTCTGTCTCAGCAGCCCTAAGACTCTTGACGCTCAGCAGATAAATTATAAACACTAAACCAAACTCCTTGCAAATAAGTAGGTACTGTAAAATAAATAACAATATTGACAAATAGAATGAATAAATTTCGAAGAAATTTATAAGTTTAAGAATTTATGTACCTACATAACATTAAACTCGAAACTATCCACACAATAAAAACCGAAGAATGTTAGTGAAACTAATTTTTTTTTGTCATAATACCTAAAATACGTATGTTTCCAAAATGAAACAAAGTATAAATAGTGACCAATTTGACAAAAAAAAATTGTACAACTCGAATGACATTGAAACATACACGTGAAATTTAAAAGAATTATGAGTGCCCTAGGTAGGGAGAAAAAATATATATAGAAGAAATTAAATTTAAAAAATGGGTGCGCATGAGAAGTTATACTTCTTTGGCATCATTAAAAAATAGTTTTTAATTGCATGCAAAAATATTGCGTCGAGTCCCTCCGCGTGGAAGAAGTGAAACTTCGTAATGTGGAAATGAAAATAGGAATGGGTAGAAATTGAATTTAGTGAAATCATATTTTATCAAATCAAACGAAAAAAAAATAAAGGAAATAAATTTTGTAACGATTCATAGATTGATCTTCAGAGATAGCGAGACACCTATTTAATGTCTATAAAACTAACTTTTTTGTGAGAGCAGATTTTCATGAAATAAATCATGAAATCATTCAACGATAAAAGCTGTTTATTTAAGGAAGCGGACGGGTTCGCCCCAAGGAGAAAATTGACGCTGTGAGACCTCGTGGACATAGAGAAATGACACACACTCACAATCTATGTGTCTATGAAATTTATTTTTTTTCTGCAATTTAAATTTTAATATACAAAAACGGTATTGAAAATTTAAACAAATATGGTGACACTACAAACTGTCAAGATCTTTATTTTTTTCTTACTTTCTACTTAGTTCCTTACAATAGCAAAACGTAACGTAAGGCTGGGTTCACAATTGAAAAAATAACAGTAACAGTAACAGTAGGTCGTGTGCATAGGATATGAACGCCATGTTTCCTATCCTAACGATTCACAATAGCAGAAAGTTGGTCGTGTGCATGGGAGCGAGGTCGTGCGCATAGGAGTGAAATGAATATATTTTATTTCGGTCGCGTACGCATGGCACAACAGCCAATGAGAGAAGAGCAGTGTGTTTTTTTGGCGGGACTAGAAATATTTTTATATTTATTAACCATATTGTGGTAAGAAAATGTCGAGATAATAATAGTATTATCGTTATTTTGAAAGTATATATGTTTATTTACTAACACTGCTAACAGATGTCGCATATTTCGCGAAATTTCATTGGCTGAAATTAACAGTAAGAATTCAATTGTGAAACGATTTCGCAGTTCGTATAGGTCGTGTGCACAGGTAGTGTGCATGGCTTTCTATGCACTCGCTTAATTTTTTTAATTGTGAACCCAGCCTAATGGCTTGAAAGCTATTGCTCGGCAGACATAGAGGAATGACACTAACAGTTTGTATATCTATGACACACATTACATAAACATAAGATATATTTTTTTAACCCGTTTAAAATTTATTTTTTTAAACAAAAGATAGCCTATATCCATCCCCAGGATAAAATCTATCTCCTTGCCAAATTTCATTACGATCCGTTCAGCCGTTCAGTCGGGAAAAGGTAACAAACAAACAGACAAACAGACAGACAGACAGAGTTACTTTCGCATTTATAATATTAGTAAGGATGTCGCGAGATGACACTATTATGCACCAGTTTGCAGTAAACAGCCTTTTACATACAGAGTTTACTTAATTTTTATCATGCAAATAACATTTAAAAAATGTTTTGTTCAATTCCTATGGGAACTAAAGTAGTAATATAACACCACAGTATGCTTATAAACAAGCTATGCTCTGAAACTATTTGTATTGCCCCTTGTATTTTCTTAAGTACATCATTAAATAGTTAATGAAAAGCTCAGAAAGCTGCATGAGTCAAGGGGGACTAATAGTAAACCCAAGGCGAACAAGATGGTGAAAATTAAATAAATTTAATTACTCTCAAAAAGAATAAACTGTGGATCGAGTGGTGATTCAGTTAAAAAAAAGGTTTGTTTATTTCAAAGCTTACCGTATTCATTTGTCATCATAGTTTTCATTTATTTCTTTAGATAATGGTTTGGTTATTGTTTATTTGTCTGCCTAACAGTGTTAGTTACATAATATAGCAAACAAAAATTTATATTTTAACAGTATTTGAGGAATAATGACTGATTAAATAATAATTTGAACCTTGTTAGTTTCAAAAATTACAAAATTAAAAAATTTAATTTACTGAGGCCCTGGCCATCAGAACTTAATTGACCCTGAAATACAAATACAACATTTTTCTTTGACCAACTAAGACATCTCATAATCAAGATTTCACAAGTATTGTGTAATAGGGGCTACTGGCACAGGCGTCAGGCGGTGGTGCCTGGTGTCGAGCCACCATCTTGGAATGCAACGTCACGGTGGCCATTTTTGACTCAAAAATACCTCACAATTCCTCAAAAATGGCTCAAAATGACTCAAAAATTCCAGTTTTGAGGAAAAAGTTCCCGTTTTAGTCCATAAAAATACCACAGGCTGAAAAAGTCTATATAGAGGCTTAAGCATCCGTTTCTAAAGCCTCCGATAAGCCTCCGACGTCATCATGGATTATGACGTCACCGTTGCAATTTCCGTTACGCCCGCCATCTTTAACTTTTTTTTCATCCTATTTAAAAAAAAATTTAAAATTTGTAAAAAAAATTAATTAATAAAATAAAAATCATAAAATTTAATAAACATACATTTACGGCACGGAGCTAGGAGTTCTCGTTTCGAATCCGGTGAGGGCAAAAATAAATAAAAATGCGACCAATCCTTCCCTCACTGCGGCTGCAGGCAGACTGACCCCCACCACTTTTAACCATGCATATAAATTATCAGGTAGTATGACATCATGTCCGCAACCTTGAAATTTATTCGCCATCTTGGAAATCTTTATTTGTTATCCGATTTTAATGTAAAAAATTCCAAACTTCTTCAAAAAATTAACTTATTAGAATTCTGTTTGATAAGATCGATTTCCGTCCTTGGTTCGAATCCGCTAAGACCAAAAAAAATCCATCAGATCCTTCCTCCACAGAAGCAACCTACAGACTGACCAACCACCAATACCAAGGTATATATGGTCAGCTGGTATGACGTCATGTCAGCCATCTTATCTTCGTCCGCTGGAGACCGTCAGATTGTTTTCGTCTGCTAGAATGTGCTGGCGACATGTTAGTATAATTTTCTGTTCACCATACCTTTAACCTCGTATGTTGGCATTGAACTTTGGTATTGAACTTGAACTTTGACCTTGACCTTGAACTTTGACCCTGACCTTGACTTTTAACTTTGACCTTGACCTTGAAAGTAGTATAGTTTGGCCGGAACTGGCACTGGGTTCTGGGTGTGGATTGTGATTGTCGGTCCGCCATATTGGATTGTGACATCACGGCGGCCATCTTGGAGGAGTGTAACGGGACACAGCGTAACGGGACAAGTTTGACCTTGACCTTTGACCCTCAAAATTCGCCAAAATTGGGCAAAAATAGCCCAAAATTCCTCAAAATTCGCCAAAATTTACATTTCTGTGGAAACAAATTCCGCCAAAAAATTCTCAAAAAATTCCACAATTCAAAAATCAGGATTTCGAAAATCCTCAAAAGTCGTTTTGCCCTAGAAAGAACCCAAATTCCTAAAAGCGGCTTAAAACTCCTAAGAACTAGCCGCTTTAAGCCGCAGAGGTCATAACCTTGAAAATTAGGATGCCATGACAGCCATTTTGAGTTATGACGTCACCGTTGCAATTTTCGTTACGGCCGCCATCTTTAAAATCTTCATTTACTATCCGATTTCAATCAAAAATTTTTTAAAATTTATTAAAAAAATCCATTTAATAAAATTTTAATAAAAAATATTTAAAAAAATATACTTTTACGACACGGAGTTCGGAAACCGCGGTTCGAACCCGGTGAGGGCAAAAAAAAAAATTAAAAATGGCGACCGATCCTTCCCCTCGTGGTGACTTTTGGCAGACTGACTCCCACCACTTTTTTTCATAGCAAATATATATCGTCACCTAGTATGACGTCATGTCCGCCATCTTGTCTTCGTTGCTGGAGACCACCATCTTGTTTTCGTTGGCGAGAGTGCGCTGATAACATGTTAGTTTAATTTTTACCCGCTAGAGTGCAGTAATCATTTATTACTGTGACACCCGCCATCTTGAAATTTGGCCGCCATCTTGAAATCATGTAATAATGTAGCTAGAAAAGCGGGATAAAATCCAAAATTCATCAAAAAAATCACTCATTAACTTACATATCGATTCGACCCGCTCCTGTTCTTGGTTCGATACCCGAACGATGCAATAATGTTTAATTTTATGTAAAAAATAATAATTGCAATAAACCATGTTCAACATATTTAAAGAGACTCTAAATCCTCTACTACCATCATCCTATCAGACAAAAAGACCACCATATTGGAAATTCGTAATTTTAATGCTAGAGATTCGGGAAAAAGTTCAAAATTCATTAAATAAATTTGTAATCTATATACTGATTGATTAGATCGAATAAGGTCCTTGGTTCGATCCCTGGCCGATACAAAACAACTTTAATTTTAAAAAATACCACAAAAGCGACAGGTTTGAGAAAATAAAAACACCACAAGTTCTTTTAAAAAAATTTATTACATAAATTCAATACACTACTGCAAGTACAAAAAAAACACTGACAAATTACCAAAGCCTTGTGGATTCCTCGTTTCAAACAGTCTTTTTATTGTACAGACTAAGCCTTTTACATGACTTTAAATGTCTATCCGATCCGTTCATCACCGCAGCCAGAGACGGACTGAAGTTCATATCACCAGGGTCCCACTTATATATTCTCATTTGCTGGTACAACACACGAGTCAAATCAAGAACCATGTACAATAATACTAGAGTCAAATCTACAAATTAAAAAAGAGGATCATTTGATCGAAAAAAAAATTCGATCTCTCCAATATACGCCATGCTCCAAGAGCTACAATTCACGTCATCAGATCCATCTACATTTTGCTCCTATGCTTCAATTGACCATTAGCTGCAAGTGCTCCAACAGCTCCATCAGCTCCAACACGTAATGTACGCAATGTACGCGCAATACATGCAATTTACACGCAATAAATATAATGATTACACAGTACACACAGGAAACTGAACGTACACACAGTACACAGAGGAAACTGAACGTACACACAGTACACACAGGAAACGGAACGTACAAACAGTACACACAGGAAACGGAACGTACACACAGTACACACAGGAAACTAAACGTACACACAGTACACACAGGAAACTAAACGTACACACAGTACACACAGGAAATGGAACGTACACACAGTACACACAGGAAACTGAACGTACACACAGTACACACAGGAAACGGAACGTACACACTGTACACACAGGCAACTGAACGTACACACAGTACACACAGGAAACGGAACGTACACACAGTACACACAGGAAACGGAACGTACACACAGTACACACAGGAAACGGAAAGTACACACAGTACACACAGGAAACGGAACGTACACACAGTACACATAGAAAACGGAACGTACACACAGTACACACAGGAAACTGAACGTACACGCAGTACACACAGGAAACGGAACGTACACACAGTACACACAGGAAACGGAACGTACACACAGTACACACAGGAAACGGAACGCACACACAGTACACACAGGAAACGGAACGTACACACAGTACACACAGAAAACGGAACGTACACACAGTACACACAGGAAACGGAACGTACACACAGAAAACGGAACGTACACACAGTACACACAGGAAACGGAACGTACACACAGTACACACACATGAAACGGAACGTACACACAGTACACACAGGAAACGTAATGATCACACATACAGTAGCGGAAACACACACAGGCTTAGTTGGAAATCAGAATACAAGAAATAAAAACATTAAATTTTTACTTTCAATATTTTATTACTTCTCAACATTACACAAATACAAGTAAAAGAAGCCATTATTGTATGTAGCCAGCTTTCCTCAGTTCTTTGAGTATGAAGGATATTTCTTTGATGCACGGATAGTTTCCTGCACAAAGCGAGCCATGTAGAAGTCTTAGCCGGTCAACCAATATGTTTGGATCTTTCCATGATGTGTAATCAATCTCTTTTACCACCATCTTACTTGCTTGTTTATTATAAATACTTTTAATATCACAATCATCCCAGTGATCATAATAAGCATTATCAGATTTATATATTATAACACGACGTTTCCATCGTTTCGGTCTCAGGACATCGCCACATTCTTCGATCTTGTCAGCTCTAGGTGCTTCATCACAGTCTATGCCTTTGTCAACAGCCTCAGAGTCACTGTAACAATCACTGTAGAAGACATCCTCTTCACCCAGATTACCGTATGAATTCGCTATCGATGATGTCGAAGTGTCTTCATCGTCTTCATGCTTCCTTTTTAGGAGTCCATCATTTTTACAAAGAATGGAGGATCTACTGAATATAGGCTTGAATGTATTCTCACTTTTCACGGTGTTGATACTTCCATTAGTTTCAGTCTTCCCGAAGCCATTAGCATCCTTCAATTTATGTTCTTCCTCACGATCGGGTGAGCTAATACCATCACGCTCAGGACAAGGAAAATTATTGTCATAATGCAGATCACTCTTTTTTAGTCTAGTGGATCCATCGGTGTCCTCTATGCCGTAAGTAGTCTTGACTTTACATGTTCTACCATGTCTTTTTAAGCTGTCAATTCGTGTTAACAACCTGCTACAACGATTACAGCTTAACATGTTGCGTAGTGGGTTTCTAGCACAATCATTCTTCTCATGACGTCTAGCATTCCTTCTCATGACAAAATCCTTGCCACAGTATCTACAGCGGCTTCCTTCCGATTCAGCTATAGATAACAAACCACGATCCATGGTAGCGTCTGTGACTAATGTTAGATACAAACTGTCAGTTTTCTCCAATTGGAACCATTTCTTAAATAGAGTTTTTGAAATATTTCATCAGCGAGAGTTAAGTTATCTAATGCAAAGCAAATTGATGCAAGTAGTTCCGGCTGTCGTCAACAGATGGCGCCACGTGTTGCTTGCAGGTAAATAATATATATATTTCATTAATGTGGGATGCGGAACGCTCACTATCGATCGCAAAGGGAGGTTGGCTTCGATAGTATCCAAGGAGAAAAAAGTTCGTCCTTCCTGCTAGTGCTTCTCAGATTTCTCACGGTCCGCAATCTTGGATTGTGACGTCACGGCGGCCATCTTGGCTGGTTGTGACCTTGACCTTTGACCTTGACCTTTGACCGAAACCGCAGGAATGATCGCAAGCAAACGGATTAACCATCAAAATATTAATAAGAATAATCAGGAGCACACAGAGAAAACCATCAAAATATTGATAAGAATAATCAGGAGCACACGGAGAAAACCGCCACAAGTTTTCTTTGATATCATTAAAATACAAAAAAATAAAAATTAGTAAAAAATAAAAAAAAAAAAAAAAAAATTCAAACATTCTGGCTTGTACCAGAACTCTATCTTTGCTCAACAATGAGAAGTTCACAAGCTAGCAGAATGTTTGAATTTTTTTTTTTTTTTTTTTTTATTTTTTTTTATTTTTTTTTGTATTTTAATGATATCAAAGAAAACTTGTGGCGGTTTTCTCCGTGTGCTCCTGATTATTCTTATCAATATTTTGATGGTTTTCTCTGTGTGCTCCTGATTATTCTTATTAATATTTTGATGGTTAATCCGTGTGCTTGCGATCATTCCTGCGGTTTCGGTCAAAGGTCAAGGTCAAAGGTCAAGGTCACAACCATCCAAGATGGCCGCCGTGACGTCACAATCCAAGATTGCGGACCGTGAGAAATCTGAGAAGCACTAGCAGGAAGGACGAACTTTTTTCTCCTTGGATACTATCGAAGCCAACATCCCTTTGCGATCGATAGTGAGCGTTCCGCATCCCACATTAATGAAATATATATATTATTTACCTGCAAGCAACACGTGGCGCCATCTGTTGACGACAGCCGGAACTACTTGCATCAATTTGCTTTGCATTAGATAACTTAACTCTCGCTGATGAAATATTTCAAAAACTCTATTTAAGAAATGGTTCCAATTGGAGAAAACTGACAGTTTGTATCTAACATTAGTCACAGAAGCTACCATGGATCGTGGTTTGTTATCTATAGCTGAATCGGAAGGAAGCCGCTGTAGATACTGTGGCAAGGATTTTGTCATGAGAAGGAATGCTAGACGTCATGAGAAGAATGATTGTGCTAGAAACCCACTACGCAACATGTTAAGCTGTAATCGTTGTAGCAGGTTGTTAACACGAATTGACAGTTTAAAAAGACATGGTAGAACATGTAAAGTCAAGACTACTTACGGCATAGAGGACAACGATGGATCCACTAGACTAAAAAAGAGTGATCTGCATTATGACAATAATTTTCCTTGTCCTGAGCGTGATGGTATTAGCTCACCCGATCGTGAGGAAGAACATAAATTGAAGGATGCTAATGGCTTCGGGAAGACTGAAACTAATGGAAGTATCAACACCGTGAAAAGTGAGAATACATTCAAGCCTATATTCAGTAGATCCTCCATTCTTTGTAAAAATGATGGACTCCTAAAAAGGAAGCATGAAGACGATGAAGACACTTCGACATCATCGATAGCGAATTCATACGGTAATCTGGGTGAAGAGGATGTCTTCTACAGTGATTGTTACAGTGACTCTGAGGCTGTTGACAAAGGCATAGACTGTGATGAAGCACCTAGAGCTGACAAGATCGAAGAATGTGGCGATGTCCTGAGACCGAAACGATGGAAACGTCGTGTTATAATATATAAATCTGATAATGCTTATTATGATCACTGGGATGATTGTGATATTAAAAGTATTTATAATAAACAAGCAAGTAAGATGGTGGTAAAAGAGATTGATTACACATCATGGAAAGATCCAAACATATTGGTTGACCGGCTAAGACTTCTACATGGCTCGCTTTGTGCAGGAAACTATCCGTGCATCAAAGAAATATCCTTCATACTCAAAGAACTGAGGAAAGCTGGCTACATACAATAATGGCTTCTTTTACTTGTATTTGTGTAATGTTGAGAAGTAATAAAATATTGAAAGTAAAAATTTAATGTTTTTATTTCTTGTATTCTGATTTCCAACTAAGCCTGTGTGTGTTTCCGCTACTGTATGTGTGATCATTACGTTTCCTGTGTGTACTGTGTGTATGTTCCGTTTCATGTGTGTGTACTGTGTGTACGTTCCGTTTCCTGTGTGTACTGTGTAAACGTTCCGTTTTTTGTGTGTACGTTCCGTTTCCTGTGTGTACTGTGTGTACGTTCCGTTTTATGTGTGTACTGTGTGTACGTTCCGTTTCCTGTGTGTACTGTGTGTGCGTTCCGTTTCCTGTGTGTACTGTGTGTACGTTCCGTTTCCTGTGTGTACTGTGTGTACGTTCCGTTTCCTGTGTGTACTGCGTGTACGTTCAGTTTCCTGTGTGTACTGTGTGTACGTTCCGTTTTCTGTGTGTACTGTGTGTACGTTCCGTTTCCTGTGTGTACTGTGTGTTCGTTCCGTTTCCTGTGTGTACTGTGTGTACGTTCCGTTTCCTGTGTGTACTGTGTGTACGTTCCGTTTCCTGTGTGTACTGTGTGTACGTTCAGTTGCCTGTGTGTACTGTGTGTACGTTCCGTTTCCTGTGTGTACTGTGTGTACGTTCAGTTTCCTGTGTGTACTGTGTGTACGTTCCATTTCCTGTGTGTACTGTGTGTACGTTTAGTTTCCTGTGTGTACTGTGTGTACGTTTAGTTTCCTGTGTGTACTGTGTGTACGTTCCGTTTCCTGTGTGTACTGTGTGTACGTTCCGTTTCCTGTGTGTACTGTGTGTACGTTCAGTTTCCTCTGTGTACTGTGTGTACGTTCAGTTTCCTGTGTGTACTGTGTAATCATTATATTTATTGCGTGTAAATTGCATGTATTGCGCGTACATTGCGTACATTACGTGTTGGAGCTGATGGAGCTGTTGGAGCACTTGCAGCTAATGGTCAATTGAAGCATAGGAGCAAAATGTAGATGGATCTGATGACGTGAATTGTAGCTCTTGGAGCCTGGCGTATATTGGAGAGATCGAATTTTTTTTTCGATCAAATGATCCTCTTTTTTAATTTGTAGATTTGACTCTAGTATTATTGTACATGGTTCTTGATTTGACTCGTGTGTTGTACCAGCAAATGAGAATATATAAGTGGGACCCTGGTGATATGAACTTCAGTCCGTCTCTGGCTGCGGTGATGAACGGATCGGATAGACATTTAAAGTCATGTAAAAGGCTTAGTCCGTACAATAAAAAGACTGTTTGAAACGAGGAATCCACAAGGCTTTGGTAATTTGTCAGTGTTTTTTTTGTACTTGCAGTAGTGTATTGAATTTATGTAATAAATTTTTTTAAAAGAACTTGTGGTGTTTTTATTTTCTCAAACCTGTCGCTTTTGTGGTATTTTTTAAAATTAAAGTTGTTTTGTATCGGCCAGGGATCGAACCAAGGACCTTATTCGATCTAATCAATCAGTATATAGATTACAAATTTATTTAATGAATTTTGAACTTTTCCCGAATCTCTAGCATTAAAATTACGAATTTCCAATATGGTGGTCTTGATGTCTGATAGGATGATGGTAGTAGAGGATTTAGAGTCTCTTTAAATATGTTGAACATGGTTTATTGCAATTATTATTTTTTACATAAAATTAAACATTATTGCATCGTTCGGGTATCGAACCAAGAACAGGAGCGGGTCGAATCGATATGTAAGTTAATGAGTGATTTTTTTGATGAATTTTGGATTTTATCCCGCTTTTCTAGCTACATTATTACATGATTTCAAGATGGGGGCCAAATTTCAAGATGGCGGGTGTCACAGTTATAAATGATTACTGCACTCTAGCGGGTAAGAATTAAACTAACATGTTATCAGCGCACTCTCGCCGACGAAAACAAGATGGTGGTCTCCAGCAACGAAGACAAGATGGCGGACATGACGTCATACCAGGTGACGATATATATTTGCTATGAAAAAAAGTGGTGGGAGTCAGTCTGCCAAAAGTCACCACGAGGGGAAATATCGGTCGCCATTTTTAATTTTTTTTTTGCCCTCACCGGGTTCGAACCGCGGACTCCGAACTCTGTGTCGTAAAAGTATATTTTTTAAATATTTTTTATTAAAATTTTATTAAATGGATTTTTTTAATAAATTTTAAAAATTTTTTCATTGAAATCGGATAGTAAATGAAGATTTTAAAAATGGCGGCCGTAACGAAAATTGCAACGGTGACGTCATCACTCAAAATGGCTGTCATGGCATCCTAATTTTCAAGGTCATGACCTCTGCGGCTTAAAGCGGCTAGTTCTTAGGAGTTTTAAGCCGCTTTTAGGAATTTGGGTTCTTTCTAGGGCAAAACGACTTTTGAGGATTTTCGAAATCCTGATTTTTGAATTGTGGAATTTTTTGAGAATTTTTTGGCGGAATTTTTTTCCACAGAAATGTAAATTTTGGCGAATTTTGAGGAATTTTGGGCAATTTTTGCCCAATTTTGGCGAATTTTGAGGGTCAAAGGTCAAGGTCAAACTTGTCCCGTTACGCTGTGTCCCGTTACACTCCTCCAAGATGGCCGCCGTGACGTCACAATCCAATATGGCGGACCGACAATCACAATCCACACCCAGAACCCAGTGCCAGTTCCGGCCAAACTATACTACTCTTGAACTTTGACCTTGACCTTGAACTTTGACCTTGACCTTGAACTTTGATATTGACCTTGAACTTTGACATTGACCTTGAAATTTGATTTGACCTTGACGTCCATGATGGATATGACAATTTATGTTCAGTACATGCTACCAGGAGCTACCACCTGCTAGTGGTCATTGCCACCATCTTGTTTTCGTCTGCTGGAGGACACCATCTTGTGTGTACTCGTCTTACCATCATGATAGTTTTATTCTAACCTGCTACAGTGCAGTAATCATTTATTATTACTGAGGTGCCCGCCATCTGGAAATTTGGGCACCATCTTGAAATCATTTAAATATTAAGCTAAAGATTTGGGAAAAATTCCAAAAGTCACCATTAAATCAATTATTAACATACAAATTGAATCGATGGATTCCTGTCCTCGGTTCGATTCTTTACCAGTGACAGGTGTAACTAAATATTAAACATACTTAATATTTTGTTTTCCATTACCTTTCGCGGAGTTTATTAATCATTCACTCTACGAAAATCAACTCAATGTGACCAACGAATTAAATACATTGCCGCTATGCATTACTTACAAGTCTAGTTTTTTGATACTTAGATTAACCTTTAAAATGTTCACGTACAAAACCATCCATACAAATACACCAAGCGTCTTCGGAACGCAAGACAGGGTCATGAACAATGTCAGACATATAGGCCATGAACTCAGTACACACAGGAAAACGGAATTTACACACTGGAAAATGGAATTTACACACAGGAAAACGGAATTTACACACAGGAAAACGGAATGTACACACAGGAAAACGGAATTTACACACAGGAAAAAAAGGAATGTACACACAGGAAACGGGAATGATCACACAACAAGTAGTGGAAACACATACTTATTTGGAAATCAGAATACAAGAAATAAATAATACTTTTCTAAATATAAATAATTCATTTATGTTCAATAGTACACACATTACAGTTATACAAATGATTATTGTATGTAGCCAGCTTTCCGCAGTTCTTTAAGTATAGACGATACTTCCTCGATATGCAAGTAGTTTCCTATACGAACAGATGCCACCATCAGTCTTAGCCGGTCAACCAATATGTTTGGATCTTTCCATTATGTGTAATCAATCTCTTCCGCCACCATCTTCTTTGCACGTTTATAATAAATATTATTATCTCTGGTGTCTTCCGTTTTATCGTCAACCACAAGGTCACTTTCGGTATCGAGCCAGTGATTATCACAAGCTTGATCAGAATAATTTTTTTAATTATGTCGTTTCCATCGTATAAGTCTCAAGCCACCATCACATTTTTCGATCTTGCCTGCTTTAGCTGCTTCGACACAGTCTTCGATCACGTCACCAGCTTCAGAGTTACAGTTACAATCACCGTAGAAGGCATCGTCTTCACCAGATTACCTTAAGTATTGGTTATCGTTGATGTGGAAGTGTCTTCAGTTCTTCATGTATCCTTTTTATAAGTCCATCATTTTTACAAAGTATGGTGGATGTACTGAATATCGGCTTGAAATTATTCTCACTTTTCACGGTGTTGTTACTTCCATTAGTTTCAGTCATCACGAAGCCATCAACATCCTTCAATTTATGTTCTTCGTCACGATCGGGTGAGCTAACACCATCACGCTCAGATCAAGAAAATTATTGTCTTAATGCAGATCACTCTTATTTAGTCTAGTGCATCCATCGATGTTCTCCATGCTATTAGTAGGCTTGGCTTTACATGTTCTACCATGTCTTTTTAAGCTGTCAATTCGTGTTAACAACCTGATACACCGATAACAGCTTAACATTTTGCGTAGTGGGTTTTTAACACAATCATTCTTCTCATGCCGTTTAGCATTCTTTCTCAAGGTAAACACATTGCTACAGTATCTACAGTGATGTCGTTTTGATACAGTTACAGACATCAAAATCTCCAAAAGGCTCCAATTGCTGCAACAGCCTTTTGTTTCAACAGCGCCAATGATATTTGGCTAGAATGCTACGAGTCTAAGAGACTATGATGCCACAAGTCTACGAGTCTAAAAGGATCTAGCTGGTTACGAGTTATACATGGCTGCAAGACTGCATAGCTTAAAGACCGCATGGCTACGAAACTACATGTCTATGAAGCTACAGGGATACAAGTCTATTCGGCTCCAAATGACTGCAAGACGACATGGCTACAAGACCACTTGGATACAAAGCTTCAATTCTTCGAGTGTATAAAACTCCAACTGCTCCAACAGCATTATGTTTTAAGATTACAAGGCTACTTGCTTACGTAGCTTCAAGTCTGTGAAGCTCCAATACATCATGACTACCAGACTACGTGACTACGAATCTTCAAGTTTACGAGACTGCGAGGCTACAGAGCTACGAAGCTTCTAGAAAAACTAGACTTGTAAGTAATGCATAGCGGCAATGTATTTAATTCGTTGGTCACATTGAGTTGATTTTCGTAGAGTGAATGATTAATAAACTCCGCGAAAGGTAATGGAAAACAAAATATTAAGTATGTTTAATATTTAGTTACACCTGTCGCTGGTAAAGAATCGAACCGAGGACAGGAATCCATCGATTCAATTTGTATGTTAATAATTGATTTAATGGTGACTTTTGGAATTTTTCCCAAATCTTTAGCTTAATATTTAAATGATTTCAAGATGGTGCCCAAATTTCTAGATGGCGGGCACCTCAGTAATAATAAATGATTACTGCACTGTAGCAGGTTAGAATAAAACTATCATGATGGTAAGACGAGTACACACAAGATGGTGTCCTCCAGCAGACGAAAACAAGATGGTGGCAATGACCACTAGCAGGTGGTAGCTCCTGGTAGCATGTACTAAACATAAATTGTCGAATCCATGATGGACGTCAAGGTCAAATCAAATTTCAAGGTCAATGTCAAAGTTCAAGGTCAATGTCAAAGTTCAAGGTCAAGGTCAAAGTTCAAGGTCAATGTCAAAGTTCAAGGTCAAGGTCAAAGTTAAAAGTCAAGGTCAGGGTCAAAGTTCAAGGTCAAGGTCAAAGTTCAAGTTCAATGACAAAGTTCAATGCCAACATACGAGGTTAAAGGTATGGTGAACAGAAAATTATACTAACATGTCGCCAGCACATTCTAGCAGACGAAAACAATCTGACGGTCTCCAGCGGACGAAGATAAGATGGCTGACATGACGTCATACCAGCTGACCATATATACCTTGGTATTGGTGGTTGGTCAGTCTGTAGGTTGCTTCTGTGGAGGAAGGATCTGATGGATTTTTTTTGGTCTTAGCGGATTCGAACCAAGGACGGAAATCGATCTTATCAAACAGAATTCTAATAAGTTAATTTTCTGAAGAATTTTGGAATTTTTTACATTAAAATCGGATAATAAATAAAGATTTCCAAGATGGCGAATAAATTTCAAGGTTGCGGACATGATGTCATACTACCTGATAATTTATATGCATGGTTAAAAGTGGTGGGGGTCAGTCTGCCTGCAGCCGCAGTGAGGGAAGGATTGGTCGCATTTTTATTTATTTTTGCCCTCACCGGATTCGAAAAGAGAACTCCTAGCTCCGTGCCGTAAATGTATGTTTATTAAATTTTATGATTTTTATTTTATTAATTAATTTTTTTTACAAATTTTAAATTTTTTTTAAATAGGATGAAAAAAAAGTTAAAGATGGCGGGCGTAACGGAAATTGCAACGGTGACGTCATAATCCATGATGACGTCGGAGGCTTATCGGAGGCTTTAGAAACGGATGTTTAAGCCTCTATATAGACTTTTTCAGCCTGTGGTATTTTTATGGACTAAAACGGGAACTTTTCCTTCAAAACTGGAATTTTTGAGTCATTTTGAGCCATTTTTGAGGAATTGTGAGGAATTTTTGAGTCAAAAATGGCCACCGTGACGTTGCATTCCAAGATGGTGGCTCGACACCAGGCACCACCGCCTGACGCCTGTGCCAGTAGCCCCTATTACACAATACTTGTGAAATCTTGATTATGAGATGTCTTAGTTGGTCAAAGAAAAATGTTGTATTTGTATTTCAGGGTCAATTAAGTTCTGATGGCCAGGGCCCCAGTAAATTAAATTTTTTAATTTTGTAATTTTTGAAACTAACAAGGTTCAAATTATTATTTAATCAGTCATTATTCCTCAAATACTGTTAAAATATAAATTTTTGTTTGCTATATTATGTAACTAACACTGTAAGGCAGACAAATAAACATGAACCAAACCATTATCTAAAGAAAAAAATGAAAACTATGATGACAAATGAATACGGTAAGCTTTGAAATAAACAAACCTTTTTTTTAACTGAATCACCACTCGATCCACAGTTTATTCTTTTTGAGAGTAATTAAATTTATTTAATTTTCACCATCTTGTTCGCCTTGGGTTTACTATTAGTCCCCCTTGACTCATGCAGCTTTCTGAGCTTTTCATTAACTATTTAATGATGTACTTAAGAAAATACAAGGGGCAATACAAATAGTTTCAGAGCATAGTTTGTTTATAAGCATACTGTGGTGTTATATTACTACTTTAGTTCCTATAGGAATTGAACAAAATATTTTTTAAATTTTATTTGCATGATAAAAATTAAGTAAACTCTGTATGTAAAAGGCTGTTTACTGCAAACTGGTGCATAATAGTGTCATCTCGCGACATCCTTACTAATATTATAAATGCGAAAGTAACTCTGTCTGTCTGTCTGTTTGTCTGTTTGTTTGTTACCTTTTCCCGACTGAACGGCTGAACGGATCGTAATGAAATTTGGCAAGGAGATAGATTTTATCCTGGGGATGGATATAGGCTATCTTTTGTTTAAAAAAATAAATTTTAAACGGGTTAAAAAAATATATCTTATGTTTATGTAATGTGTGTCATAGATATACAAACTGTTAGTGTCATTCCTCTATGTCTGCCGAGCAATAGCTTTCAAGCCATTAGGCTGGGTTCACAATTAAAAAAATTAAGCGAGTGCATAGAAAGCCATGCACACTACCTGTGCACACGATCTATACGAACTGCGAAATCGTTTCACAATTGAATTCTTACTGTTAATTTCAGCCAATGAAATTTCGCGAAATATGCGACATCTGTTAGCAGTGTTAGTAAATAAACATATATACTTTCAAAATAACGATAATACTATTATTATCTCGACATTTTCTTACCACAATATGGTTAATAAATATAAAAATATTTCTAGTCCCGCCAAAAAAACACACTGCTCTTCTCTCATTGGCTGTTGTGCCATGCGTACGCGACCGAAATAAAATATATTCATTTCACTCCTATGCGCACGACCTCGCTCCCATGCACACGACCAACTTTCTGCTATTGTGAATCGTTAGGATAGGAAACATGGCGTTCATATCCTATGCACACGACCTACTGTTACTGTTACTGTTATTTTTTCAATTGTGAACCCAGCCTTACGTTACGTTTTGCTATTGTAAGGAACTAAGTAGAAAGTAAGAAAAAAATAAAGATCTTGACAGTTTGTAGTGTCACCATATTTGTTTCAATTTTCAATACCGTTTTTGTATATTAAAATTTAAATTGCAGAAAAAAAATAAATTTCATAGACACATAGATTGTGAGTGTGTGTCATTTCTCTATGTCCACGAGGTCTCACAGCGTCAATTTTCTCCTTGGGGCGAACCCGTCCGCTTACTTAAATAAACAGCTTTTATCGTTGAATGATTTCATGATTTATTTCATGAAAATCTGCTCTCATAAAAAAGTTAGTTTTATAGACATTAAATAGGTGTCTCGCTATCTCTGAAGATCAATCTATGAATCGTTACAAAATTTATTTCCTTTATTTTTTTTTCGTTTGATTTGATACAATATGATTTCACTAAAAATCAATTTCTACCCATTCCTATTTTCATTTCCACATTACGAAGTTTCACTTCTTCCACGCGGAGGGACTCGACGCAATATTTTTGCATGCAATTAAAAACTATTTTTTAATGATGCCAAAGAAGTATAACTTCTCATGCGCACCCATTTTTTAAATTTAATTTCTTCTATATATATTTTTTCTCCCTACCTAGGGCACTCATAATTCTTTTAAATTTCACGTGTATGTTTCAATGTCATTCGAGTTGTACAATTTTTTTTTGTCAAATTGGTCACTATTTATACTTTGTTTCATTTTGGAAACATACGTATTTTAGGTATTATGACAAAAAAAAATTAGTTTCACTAACATTCTTCGGTTTTTATTGTGTGGATAGTTTCGAGTTTAATGTTATGTAGGTACATAAATTCTTAAACTTATAAATTTCTTCGAAATTTATTCATTCTATTTGTCAATATTGTTATTTATTTTACAGTACCTACTTATTTGCAAGGAGTTTGGTTTAGTGTTTATAATTTATCTGCTGAGCGTCAAGAGTCTTAGGGCTGCTGAGACAGAAGACCAGAAATATTTATCAGTTATGTAATATATTGTTGAAAAATTTGAATTTTACTATTTCAGGAAAGTTGATTTTTTTTATTAATTAGAATAGTTGCGTGTAATTGCCATTTTCCTTTATTTCATATTAAACATTATGTTTGGTTGAGTGTGAGATAATTTTATTTATGTATGTTTTATTTCATTTAATTTCTTATATATATATATTCTTACCTACCTACTTCTATTAAATTTCAGGTGGATGTTAATATTGTCATTCCAGTTGTATAAATTTCAGGAAAGTTGATTTTTTTTTATTAATTAGAATAGTTACGTGTAATTGCCATCTTCCTTTATTTCATATTAAGCATTATGTTTGGTTGAGTGTGAGATAATTTTATTTATGTATGTTTTAATTTCATTTAATTTCTTAAATATATATTCTTACCTACCTACTTCTATTAAATTTCAGGCGGAAGTTAACATTGTCATTCCAGTTGTATAAATTTTTTTGTCAAATTAATTGTTATTTATACTTTTTGTTTTATTTTGGACTATGTCTTTTTTTTTTACTTAATTCAAAGATTTGTGGTGTGTACAGGGAGTGATATCTCTATTAATTTCTATACTCCTTTGGATAAGCGGAATATTGCCACCACAGTTTTACATATAAACAAATCCTACAAATGTTTTAAACATTATGACAAATAAAAAATAGTTTCACAAACATCCTTAGTTTTTTTTGGTGTGTATAGTTTGAAGTTTAATATTATGTTTGTACGTAAATTCTTAAACATACAGTTATTTATTAATTTATTTAGATAATTATTCATAGGTAGGTAATAAGCTTTCTATTTGTCAATATTGTTATTATGGTAGATAGGAGTACAGTCAATGCCTACATTCTTATATTCCTTTATATCTCTTTCGATTTGGAGTGTTTCCGAGCCATTCGGGGTCCTCAACATAACCCCCCCCCCCCCCCCCAGGTGGTTAAGGCCCCAAAATTTCGAAAGTTTAAAAATTTTTAAAAATCTATCTCTTTCGATTTTAAGTGTTTTCGAGCCATTCAGGGTCCTCGAACCCCCCGCCCCCCTCTGGGAACAAACCCCCAAAATTTCGACAATTTCAGGAATTTCAAATATCTATTCTTTCGAGATGGAGTGTTCCAAACCATTCGAGGTCCTGAACATCCACTTTCCGCAAAAGTGAAAGCCCCAAAATTTCGAAATATAAGAATATATATAATTGGATGTTGGCATGTATGACGTCGATAAACTCTTTCACCGTTTGACCGATCGCCATGAAAGTTGGCTAATCGACGTGTTTTTATCATGGAGAAGATATTTATACGAACCATTTTTTTTGTAACTCGCCGCTAGATGGCGCTGTAGCGCATCAACTTCTAAACCTTTTAACCAATCGCCATGGGTAAACAGAAAACCATAGGTCACAGATAATCAAACAGTAATTATGTGTCATTTCTTAATGTCCACCACACTGGACATATCGCTATCCATTTTGCTGTAACTCGCGGACAATATATCACCCGGTGTTCAGCCCGGGCAAAGCCGGGTACTGCAGCTAGTAGAGTTATATCTTTTAACAATTTTTCTACTACCATAGTTGGGAATAAACTTTTTTTTCGGACAGAATTGTGCTTCGCATTGGTGGATAATTTCCATATTATATGTGTGTGTAAGTGTTCACACACTCACCTCCTTGCCCACAGGGTGCTGGTATTTTGGGATCAGTGGTACCAACTTGATTACTGCTGTTGGCTGCCCTGTCCTTGCAGCATGCATTTCTGCTCACACCAGCACGCGACATGCCTTATCGCATGATCTTACTTCTCTCCATCCTCTCCTTTTGGCTTCTCCCACTCATGCACTGTCTCATATGAAGAGCCGCAGATGATTTTACTGACTTCACAAAAGGCCGTCACTTGTTATCGTGTCCATGCCGATGTGGGCGAGATGCCCACGCCTCATTCCTCTTTCTCTCCTGGTTATCGGATCTACAGAAATTCTCCCTTGCGCTCAGTGCAAGTTAAACGAGTCATGATTACTTCCCCCGCAGATTGGCTTGACTCAGTGTGCAACCAACGTCCTAAAATTGTGATATGATATTACTAGAATAATTTTAAGAGTGTTCTAGTGTATACTGATTAATCCTAAAGTTAAGTGTTAACCTTAATGCTCAGCAAATTCTGATAGCTCTATCAGTTAGTTGAGTTTAATTTTTGTTTTTAAATGTATATATCTACCATATTAAAATTACATCAGAGTATCTTTTGAAAAATGAGGCACTGTATGAGCTGCCTCTTCTTGAATAAGCCTCCTCAGGTGATGCTCAGATTCTGAGAAAATGACTCAGGGCTGCCTGTCATGAGCAGATCTGGCCAACACGGGCGAATTTGACTTCGGACCCTCTAGCAAAATTTAAACTTACTTGCGCTAAATTCCTAGATATTGTTAGCTATACTAAAAGCTTGGATAAAACTATTAATAAAACCCTTATATTGTGCATTCTTACATGAATTGCCCATTTTGCCACTAGTTTTACTAACCGCGTTGCATTATCTACCAACAAATTAAATGATATTTACAAGAAGGATATTAAAAAAATGTTACACCAAATTCCAGGCATCACTTAGAAGTTGAGAAACCAAGCTTGCCTCACCATATCAGCCACTTCTCAAGCCTACAGATCACTTTTGCAGTCATCGGGGGCAAACTTCTGCAACTAACATGTAATTGGCAGACAAATCAAGGGCACTACCCCCAAAGGTCTCAAAAACCGACCCACCGGAACTACCATCCAACACCACCCTTGCTTCTCCCTTAACAGTATCACCACCACTTAATCCTTCATCACCCCTACCAATTTACCTTCCCTCTATCCAATTCCCGATTACCCTGTCATTCTCTACTCTCACATACCCATCCTCACATATGTTTTTCCCCTCTGCATCTGTCATGGTGCCAGTATCCTACCCAGTCATTAAAGGTAACTACACTCGTCTCATTTCCGAGCAGATCTCAAACCCCTTCCACCCCCTCAACCATTGAACCATCCTCTCACCTCAGAAGCCACCTACCACTCCTGCCATCAATTTCTGTTGGTCTTCTCATAAACCCAAACCACCCCTAAAGAGCACGTCCCCCTTGGCCTTTGTAACTCAAGGCTTACCCCTTCCCCAGGCCTTTCCATCCATCTTGACCGACACTGTGCCACAGTCAGTGACCATATCACCTATTTCTTTGTCAGATATGCAGCTGCCACAGGTCAGTCTTTCAACCACCTACCTCCCATTGGCACCTGCGGTCTACCTCCCACCAAACAACCTCCATCCCTCACAGCAACAGAATGTTGATCCCACCCCTGTGCAACCCATTTCCCAACCCCTGCCGCCCAAGAATACGAATATCAGGTCTATGGAAAAATTAACCACCTAGTGGAAAGGTTATTAATAGGTTTTCCCGAGACCAATGGCTTAGAACAAAAAAACTGATTGAGATATTACATGGGGTGCTGTCATAACTTAGAAACACACAACTTAGAAACACACAATTTAGAAACATAAAACTTAGAATTTTCTAAGTTATGACAGTTCTAAGTTATGACTTTCTACGTTATGACGTTTCTAAGTTGTGTGGTTCTGCGTTGCGTGTTTCTAAGTTACGTGTTAATAAGTTATGACAGTTCTAAGTTATGTGTTTCTACGTTGTGATAGTTCTAAGTTGTGAGTTTCTACATTATGACGTTTCTAATTTGTGTGGTTCTGTGTTTCATACGTGTTTCTAAGTTATGGCAGTTCTACGTTGTGTGTTTCTAAGTTGTGATAGTTCTTAGTTATGACTTTCTACGTTATGACGTTACTAAGTTGTGTGGATCTTGAATTGTTAACATTCGGTTGTGTGTTTGTGGCGAAGGTTTTCATACGGTCTTTCATGCAGTCCCTACATAGTTCTCACTTTGCCCGCTAGATGGAGATGAATACCTAACCATCTTTACCACGAGTGCTTTCTATTGGTTACTTTAAATACTACATTGTTATAAACTTTTTTTATTAACTATGGAATTTCCTCACAGTACGTACATTTAACAAAAAAACTTATAATTAATTGTAGAAAAGTAAATAATGAGCTTATTCCCAATTGAAACACAAAGTTGAACTATGATATATAAAAATAGCCTAAATTATTTGAAGCACAATCCAACAAAAAATTACTCCAACTGAATTAAAAAATAAAGTTAACAACCAATTACCAATATTATGGAAATAACGGCCATTTAAATTAGCTAGTAATGTCTAAAACTTTATAGTTAGTTTTGATTGCATGGTTTTAAAACTCGGAACAATACGATTGGTTTTTTCTTTGTAATAGTGAACACCAAATAACTATTCGTTGTTTTTAAACTGCGTAATTAAAACAAATATTTTAAATTATATGTTATTTCGTTTAATTGATAAAACTCCGCTTTATCGGTCATTTGTGAAACAGAAAAATTAATTCACAGTCCAATGTTCAATAATAACGTTTGTTCGCTGAAGTATTACGTGTAATAAAATGCATTAATAACTACGGCTAGTCGACGTCTTATAAAAAATGCATAATCATCCCATACAACATAGAAAGTTAGCCAGTAAATTCACAGTGAAACATTTTTTTAAGTTTTTGTTATGTGCAATTCACAGTTAAATAGTATTATTTTATTTTAAACATTGGTTTAATAAATACATACTTAGCAGACTTACGGGTCTATCTTTTGACAAAAGTTTGAAATCAACATATTTCATATGCTTTTTTTTGTATATGTAAATTTTATTATTTACTGCAGGGCTTAATAATCATGCAAATTTAAAATATATACCTGATAGTTCAATGGTTTCATTACACGTTACATGATATTACTTCAACCATTTGTTATTTGTAAGTAAATCATCTAGAGTTTGTTTTAGTAGGATTATCAGGCTGTTACTGTAACCGATGTAAACATAGAAATGTAAACACTGGCCACAGTACCAGCTTGGGGGCCGCCATCTTGTCACATGGGGGCCGCCATTGTTGTTGACATTGGCTACCAGAGCGCGCCACCGTCTGCTGGAGGCCGCCATCTTAGTTCAGCCTTTAGTTACCGGAGCGCGCCACCGTCGCCCCGAAGGCGGGAATTGTATACAAAAAATCCTAGGCACTGGGTGGATTCGATCCCGGGGACGCATCAACATCGTCGTTACGAGGCGTGCGCCTTGACTACTAGACCACGGGACCATATATAGTATGGGGAATTATATAACGAACATATGCTTTAAAGAAGCTATGCCTAATGAATCTATGTCTTTAAAAGCAATACTAGCTATGCCTAAAATGCGAAAAGCACCCACCATGTCTTAAAAATAATATGCTTAAAGACCCCACCATACTAGCTTTGCCTATAGACAACACCACTCCACAATCGCCGCAATGTTTAAAGTTAGAAAATTAAATATGTCTATAAACCCACACCCACCCCCACCCCAAGTATGCCTAAAAGAAACCCCCGCCATACTAGCTATTCCTAAAACACTATGCTTAAAATACCTGCCATATTGTATGCTTAAACCGCCATGTTTAAATGTCAAAAAACATGCTTAAAAGCCCCGCCACTCCACAACCGCCGCCATGTTGTATGCTTAAAACCATTGACGTCATGATGTATGCTTAAAGCAAACCTACCACCATTATGCTTAACCGCCATGTCTTTAAATTAAAAAAAAATATGCATAAAAGAAGCAACCGCCATGTTGTTAAATTTCGTAAAGCAAACCCCACCCCAAGTATGCCTAACCGCCATTATGCCTAACCGCCATGTCTTTAAAAAAAATGCTTAAAGACCCCGCCTTACTAGCTATGCCTATAGACCCCACCACTCCACAATCGCCGCCATGTTTAAATTTCGAAAAATATGTCTATAAACCCCCACCACTCCACAACCGCCATATTTAAATATGCTTAACCCGCCATGTTGTATTCGAAAATAAACGTCTACAACCCCCCACAACAAGTATGCTTAATCGCGTAGTAGGGGGAGTAAGACATTACTGGGACCGATGTAAACATAGAAATGTAAACACAGCCGCCATCTTGTTTCATGGGGGCCGCCATCTTGTCACGTGGGGACCGCCATTGTTGTTGACAGTGGTTGCCAGGGCGCGCCACCGTCTGCTGGAGGCCGCCATCTTAGTTCAGCCTTTAGTTACCGGAGCGCACCACGGTCGCTCCGAAGGTGGGAATTGTATACAAAAAAACATGGGCGCTGGGTGGATGCGATCCCGGGGACACACCAACGTCGTGGTTACGAGGCGGACGCCTTGACCACTAGACCACGGGACCAGATGAAGTATGGGGAATTAAATAACGAACATATGCTTTAAAGAAGCTATGTCTTTAAATTCCGAAAAAATATGCTTAAATTTCGAAAAAAAGATATGTCTATAAACCCCACACCAAGTATGTCTAAAAAACCCGCCATACTAGCTATGCCTATAGACCCCACCACTTCACAATCGCCGCCATGTTTAAATTTCGAAAAATATGTCTATAAACACCAACCACTCCACAACCGCCATTATGCTTAACCACCATGTCTTTAAATTTAAAAAAAAGCTTAAAAAATACAATCATTTTAGCTATGTCTATAAAACCCCACCGCCATATTAGCTATGACTAAACACTTCCAACCCACCACTACAAGTATGCTTAATCGCAATGATTAATTCCCAACCATCAAATTTAAAAAAAAATTTAAATGATAGTCATTATAGCTATGTCTATATAAAACCCTACCACCATATTAGCTATGACTAAAACCCCTCCAACCCCACTACAAGTACGCTTAAAACACACACCCCCACACTAGTAATGCCCAAACAGTCATATATAAATTCCCAACAGCCATAATTAAAATTTCGAAAACAACCCGCCATATTAGCTATGACTAAAGAAACATAACCTCAAAAATCCCACGCAGAGAGAGCGAGATGTTGTCCGCTGGAGCGTCACTCTTACACTGCGCAATTATAACCCCACACATCATATTATAAGCATAATAAAATCTTTAAAAAAATGCTTTAAGTAATAAACATAATTAAATTATATAATATTAGGATAGCATAGTTAGGACCCCTGCAGTAACACGTAGCGTTAAGTAATTAGCTGCGGCACGATTGACATAAGTTACCGAGGTAATAAAAAAAAAGCAAATAAGCATACATAAAAAAAAAACTCACCGGAATGCATCCCGCCCACCCCGGCAATATGTAACAAATAAAAACGCAGACGAAAAGATATACTAAAAAATAGTAACACCTATGTACGCCGTGTGGCCAACCGACAGCGTTTAACGATAAGTAAACCTATAAAATATATAACAAAGCGGGAGCGGCCCGCTCACGAATATGTTTTAGTGTTATAAGCATAGGTAAAACTTAAAAGTATGTAAAGAAAGTTAAGTATAAAGCATAGTTACTATTATTTTACGTCAAGTAAAAAATAAATATTATACAAACAATGTGTAGTAATCGGCTCTCGGCCAATGTGTTAAGCATTACTTTACGTCGAGTACAAACGCCGTGCTGAGAGCCCCGCTCGTGCGACCAGAAATGTATTAAGGGACCACTGCAGTTAACACGAAGCGTTCAGTAATTAAAAAATAAAATGTAGCTGCAGCAATATCGTCAGAAACAAATTACGTATGTTACCGAGGTAATAAAAAAAATAAACTATAGGTGCCACCCCCACTTCTAGTATGCTTAAAACACCCACCCCCAAGTATGCCTAAAAGAAACCCCAACCATACTAGCTATGCCTAAATCATTTGCAGCCATGCTTAAAAAACCCCGCCATACTGGCTAAGACTAAATGGAGCGCCACATACACACACCGCCATCTTTAATGTCACAGAGGAGAGCGAGAAACGTAACGTAAAAAAATCTTGAAGTAATAAGCATAGTTAAAGTTATAATATTGTAAATATATAAAAATAAGCATAGTTAAAAAAAAACGTAGATAACCATTTAATAGTACTTGACCAGATAACATATGCCATAGCGATAGCATGAATAAGCATAGTTAGGACCCCTACAGTCAACACGTAGCGTTCAGTAATTAAAAAATAAAATGTAGCTGCGGCACGATCGGCAGAAACAAATTACGTATGTTACCGAGGTAATAAAAAAAATAGCAAATAAGCATACATAAAAAAACTCACCGGAACGCATCCCGCCCACCCCGGCGAATTGAAACAAATAAATATAAATAAACGTTGAACAAACGACCGTGAAGGGGAGCTGTAAGCCTGTTCGCGCACCGCAAATAAGCATACATAAAGGAAAAACTCACCGGAATGCACCCACTCCACCCCGGCGACGTGTAATTAAAAATAAAAACGCAGACGAAAAGATATATTTAAAATAGGAACACTATGTAAACCGTGTGGACAGCAACCCCCACAACCGACAGCGAATAACGATAAGTAAATTTATAAAATATATTACAAAGCGGGAGCGCACGTCTGTACTCCGTAGACGCACTCTGAAAACTGTTGACGAATTCCCGGTGCGACGAAAGCCAGCGAGAAGGGGGAAAAATTTATTTGTCGACCCTGGCCCGCTGTGTGCTATAGTAGCTTGCAGCAGATTTCACGGAACACACCTAAGCGTGGAACACAATTTAAAAAAACGTACAGCCCAGAGATACATGAAACCGCCGAATGCATGTGACAAAAAAATTACCATAAATAACAAAAAAAAACATTTAAAACATAACAAAAACAATCAAAATACACTCACAAACGCAATACAGCGCAATGCAGTGAAAACTCCCATGAAATAATAAAATCGCTTATTGAGACAGCATGATGCAAAGAGTAAAAATCCCAATACGTAAAATAAAACAAACGCGAAAACAATGATATGACGTAATAAAATAAACAATCGACAGCAAAAGCAAGAAAGGTTATAAAAATACTAATTCAGTTACACATTGAGGAAATAAATAAGGACGGACCCCCCAAATACCACTAGGCTAAACACAACCCATAAGTAAATCACAATAAACCAAAACCAGTCTTTAAAAAATCTATCTACGAGAACAATATTATAAAACTACCACACTCGCCAACACACCAAATGACACGGCCCGATAAATGACAACACAAATAAATGTCAATAACCATAAATACCTACATAATCAAAATATCTTATTAAGCAACCGAAAAATACAACACAGCCCACATAAGGCCTCGCGAACGAACAGCACAACACCAGAGACAAAACATGCTATTCCCATTTGTTAAAAAGACGCACATACGAGTCTTAAGTGCTAGCCCAGCTAGTATACATTCATTAATAAATAAAATCGGTTATAGTATTTTGTGTAGGCAATAAATAGGAAGTACAAAGCGATATAGCCACAAGACGTTATTAAATATAGTAATAAAGTGTATGTATAGCCAGTAAATAATATATATGTAAGTAAAACGTGTTATGCCCTAAACTAAATATGTTAATGTTTTATTCCTTATAGTCATACTTTGTAGGAATATAAACATAAGTCGTTTGAACGGTCTGTGTAATGCAAATGCTTATCATCAGCTCTGAGTAATTTATCCTTCATATAAGTAAACATAGCATGTTATTCTAATAAACTATGTATCATTATAAAATAGGTATACCATCGTTACAAAATAATCATACAAAAAAATATTAAGTGTTATCCATCCTTCCCTTTCGCTCATGCCATAGTGTGTGGTGTTCTAAATATGGAGTGAAAGAATATTATATGAGTCATGTTGTAAATGCTTATAAGATAATTATTAACTTTCCATCATGGCTAGATAAAAAACAATCTCTATATATGGTAGATGAATAAACAGAGACCAACTATAGACTTCATATTAGTAAATAATAATTAAGGACATATCGGGGTACATATAAGAACCTATATAACCACATCTAAATAAGCATAGGAAGCTCTAGCATTAATAACAAGACGTAAAATAAAAGGTTACTGGTTCAGTTAGGAATCTATATTCTACTACTACGCATTCCATTAAGCGTAGGAAGCACTATAATCCCATTTCAACGAAACCTGAATAGAATACACCAGTAATGTTCGTGAAAGAACAAACGAGGATATTCGTATTAATAACCACTTAGCCAAAATTCGTTTACAGACATAGCAAACACCGCTTCGACGATGGTCAGTCGCCTCGGCGAACCACTAGTAACTTTCACTTGCCTGGAGGGCAGACGGTAAGAACAAACACGCAGCCGCCCTCCAAACACAAGCCTCCAGCAGGATAAAATAATATATTAAAATATGTAAAACTACAAGGACGCCTTGCAAACGAGTAATTACGCCACTCATGCCTTTAAAACATATATCGTGAACGACGAAGCCCGACAACGACTTTATAGTGACAAGGAGTAAAGAAGGAAATAATAATTACATGTGGTGCACGAACACTCATTTGCCCACCAACTATGTACTACCTACTAGTGCTAATCCAGTTATTGCCAGACATAAAATAACCATTTTTTTATATATAAAATAACATTACATTAAATTAAATATAGTGTCAGGATAATACTAAGAATAAGTATTGAAGTAACTGAAGCATTTTCTGCATATTTCTCATCATAAACATTTCATGAATTTGTACCCCCACATAGACATGTGCTTATATTCGTTAACCAAACAACGGATACACCCAAGACGCAAACCCAGACACTTCATAAACCCACAGAGATGGTCAGGAGAAAATACATTCCATATACTACAGATGCTGTACTAAAAAGACACATGTATACCAATGAGAACAGGTGTAACCGCCATAACTGAAAGTATTATATAAAAGAAACAATACATTAATACCACAGCCTCAAAAAAAAACACAAGACAGGAGAATGAACCAAAAGAGCAATTTCAAAAGTCTAAACAGAAAATTGGGTAAATCTTGACGTATACACATGAGAGTACAATTAAGTAGAAATATATATTTAAAAAAAGTACACTACCTTGCGTAAAAAAAACGCATTCAGAAAGACCAGACATCGCTTCCCCAACACAAAATGTTCGATGGTAATAGTCACAATCCCTAATAACATACATGTGAAATGGAAAGAGTTAAAGACACGGACTTTAAAAAGACAACCAATCGTTAAAGACGCGTAAAAGTTAAAGGACTAAGCTAAATGAATATAATGAAGCGTGCGACGAAACACGTTTCCTGTACTACATGTCACATCCCAAATAAATTAAATTCATCATCTAAAAGAAAAAGGTTTTTGTTCACCTAAACGAAACCTAATTTTAAAAACACATATGGAAGAGAGATTCCGCATTATAAATAAGTATATTGAAAGGAATTGCGAACTCTTGTTCGCACAAATCAATTTAATTGTGTATGTTCGCACACAAGTTGAGAAAAAATGGATTAGTATAAGAAATTTGACGTTTGCTCAAATGCTATGTAGTGACAAGAAACGATAAATATGGAATTATGTATATTTAGATACCAACCATTCAATTATACCAATTTAAATACGAAACATATAAAAAAATCCTCGGGTATGTCGTATATCTAGAACCATACTGTCACCACTAGTTGCCTGTACACATATTTAAGTAATAATAAAACATCCAGTGGTTACAAACATAAATATTACAAAAATATGCACTTAACAATGACTTAGGTTATCCAGAAGCATATAGATATAAATAACCAATTAAAAAGCAAACCAAATTACCAATAATATGGAATCACTACAAAAAAATTAAACAAAGTTCAGACGTTACAAACACAGAAAGGTGAAAAAAACGCAAATAGATCAGTAAGATGAGAGACCAATTCCCTCGCGGATAAAGGATGATAATCATTGCAGTAGCACACATTGTCCCACATATGTATCGAAACACAAGGTGAGATCGTAACACACACACACACACACACACGACTTCCAGGATGTTTCCACCATCATGTTTGGAACCTTAATACTTATTTTAAATCTAAATTTACATTGATTAACAACGAGAACTGTAATATGTAAACAACAGCACCGATAGTAGCTAAACACAAGCACACTTAATAGAATATTCTCCATCACTTTCACAAACTCATCCGTGAAATAAAAATGAAGCAGCCAAGAAAAAAAAATCGATATAAAGACCCTAAACTCTGCCAACCACCGCAGCTCAGCACATGTTGCCAGACGTGTCCTTCACAGACAGAAGGGGTTACCAGTGCGCAACCAATATGTAATTATTGTAAAAGACGCATCTAAAAAATCAAACATGTACGTTAAACCAGGCTAGCAGTCTCATAGTTTAAGTGAAAACAGGCCGGAATAATCTACCACATCCCTTTTGAAATGAGACAAAGTACGCAGGGTTGAAATGGAAGAGACTTTTCATTAAAAGTAACCCATGCCATACAATAAGGCGACCTCAGAATTTATCAATCGCAAGAATCCAAGGATTCAAAAAAGAAAACGTATACACTTTCTTCTGCATTTGAAAAAAGAGCTGGAAAAAATAGATTTTGATGGAACAATAATTTTTAATGTAGACGAGACAGGTATTTCCATCGTCCAGCACAAGGCAAGTAGAATTGTAACAGCAAAATGAAAGAAGCAATTGCATAAGCTTTCTTCAGCCGAACGAGAAGCGACAATAACTGCTGTGACATGCATGTCTGCTGCAGGGCAGTATGTTCTACCACTGCTTATATTCCCCCCCCCCAAAAAAAAAAACTGGCAAATTGAACTACTTTATGGATCTCCTGCAGGGACGATTGGTGGGTGCAGTGAGTCGGGCTGGATCACTGCAGCCCTATTTTCAAAATGGTTTCACTATTTCATTTCAATTGTTAGGCCATCGAAGGAGAAACCAGTGGTACTTGTTCTCGACGGGCATTATACCTACACACGGAACAGAGACGTCAATGATGAAGCTCGTGAAAATTATGTCTCAATCATGTGTCCCCCTCCTCACTCGACAGATAGGTTGCAGCCACTCGATGTTGCATTCATGTTTCCCTTAAAGTCGTACTACGCCAAAGCCATTGAAAATTGGTTAGCCAACAACCCAAACAGGGTTTTGCGAAAGCTGCAGGTCGCGAAACTGTTTGCAGAGGGTTCCCAACGTGCTGCAACCTTGCAAACCGCAGTAAATGGATTCAAGAAAACAGGAATCTTTCCGTTCAATCCAGAAATATTTACCGAGGACCAGTTTCCAACCCTAAACCCAGAAGTCGTAACTGAAAATAGGAGAGCAGAAGAAACTCCAGTACAACCAGTGGTCAGTCCAAAAGACTTGCGAGATGTTCCAATAATCAAGCTATCTACATCCAACCGACCTGGGACAGCAATTATGGTGACAGGAACTTCACATAAGGGTAACGTACAAGAAGCTCAGCAAAAGAAACGAAATGCAAGAAAGACATCTCAACACAAGGAACCAAACAAATTGCGAAAGAGACTTGCTTTGGATCATTCTTAATGTGATCCCTCATCTCAACAGGGTAAGCTTACATCAAAATCTTCAGTTGAAGTAGTACAGGCATCTACATCCACTCTCAAATAGAAGACTAAGAAAACAGCGAAAGCAGCTAAACGATCAAAGAAGAAACAAGTTGTCTTTGACTCTTCTAGTTGTGATAGTGATTGTGTTTCACTTGTTTCAACTTATGACGAAGACAGTGAGAACGTTGTTAACTGTCCTTTTTGTTGCAAACCTTTTTCTGCTGACCATCGTGGTGAAGTGGGTAAAATGTACAAAATGTTTTCAGTGCTGCCATGAACTTTGTACATCCCATTCCGAATAGGCAAAATTCATTTGTATCTTTGCTTGGACAGATAAATGTAATTCTTTAATTATTTCTTGAAGTAAGTCAAAACTTGCAAATTTTTATTCATTTTTACCACTTGTCTCGAATTTTCATTGATTTAGTTCTTTTTTTACAGATTTTAATATTTTGAATATTCAGTTAAAATATTACTTTTCTATTTTATACAAATATACAATAACGTGTGTTGCTTTAATACATTTCTTAACAATGTTTTCTATTTTCCTTCCTTTTTTAAATGTTATGCTACGACATTTTTCAAATTATTGTAAAATAGATCATTTGTATATAAATTCCAATGTTTGGTTTGCAAGTTATATTGATGGCATAAAATTTATAAATGCATTTGTTATATCACTTATTTGTAAAAAAAACATTTATAAGTGTTTTGATGATGACTTCCGAAAGTATTTTAGGTTTATACCATTTAAAAATAGGGGGACGAAATTAGGACCCCATTGTTGAAAATGAACATTTTTATTTTTTTTCTATTTTTGTTTATTTTTTATTACACTTTCACTTAAAATGCTTTTTGCTTACATATGTAATGGGTAGGTAACCAAGCTACCAGTTCATAATTTTTCTACAATTTTACAGCCAATTTTTTGGATTTTATAACAAAAATAAAACAAATGGGGGACGATATATGGGCATCTTACCTTACACACACCTAATATGTGTGAGTGTTTATGTTTGTATATACATGTGTGTATATATAAAACATTTTCAGCAGTTTATAGAACAAGAATATGAATAAATGATACATAATACATTATTTTCTTAAAAATAATAAAAATAATATCCATCACATTTATTACTTCCTAGCTTTATCCCACGGCTTCGCTCCCGTTTAAGTAGATTTTGTCATTCGATTCAGGTTGTCGGTCGACACAGGAAGCAAAACTATTAAATTAAATTAATTAAGAATATAATTTACTCCTTTAATTCAGGTTGTTGTTCAATACGGGTAAAGGTTTAATATTTACAAAAGAAAAAAAATTCCCCAATATCAATCAGTGTTAAGTGTTGAAGAAGAAAAGAAATAGCGGAGTTTGTGTTAGTAAAGTCATAGGTTCTGCCTTGTTGCGAATTTAAGATCCCACTCCATATTAAATTTTACCTATAGTTAATTTACATCCCTTATTAACTCCGCTTTTAATCTATATCTTACATAGTATAAAACAAAGTCGCTTCCCGCTGTCTGACTGTTATTATGAATGCTTAGATCTTTAAAACTACATAACAGATTTTGATGCGGTTGTTTTTTAATAGATATATAGATTCAAGAGGAAGGTTTATATGTATAAAACATGCATAATATTGTAGAAAAACACTGATAATTTTTTAGGTTTACAGGTGTATGTTGTGATGAATTGGTAGACAATCAACATGGCAACGGCTGTAGCATTGTTGATGCTTCATTCGTATCTATGGCAACGACTATTTCATTGTTTGTGTAGTCCTCATCACCGTTGACATTTTTTGGGGAATTTAAATATAAAAAATTTATCTTTTTTCCCAAGTATATATCCATCAGACTTGAAACTTGACAGTTATGTTCATTATGTTACTCAGGATGACGTTTTCCGAAAATCAGCTCCCAAGGGTGGTTAAGCCCGTGCAACAGTGGTTACTTCGTCTCCATGGCAACGGGCATCGCTTTGATTTCTTTTTCCATTCGAGGCACTGCAGTGGTGTACCCACAAGGAGGGGCATATAAAATGAGCGGCGCAAGAGTGTTCTGCCTGCAGACTGCCGAAGCGAAGTATGGGTACACCAGTTGTACGTTGCGTGCTCGAGAGTCGGGAAACCATCAGTGCTATTCGTTTTCTCTCCGACGCATTAAAAACATTGTAATAAATTAATTGCCATGGTATTTCATTTATTATTACTGTTAATGGGTGATTTTGGTCTTCTTTTCCCTGTAGTATAGCCGTGCGAAGCCGGGTCGGGATTATACAGTATAATCCCGCTAATCCGAACTAATTGGGACCGAACACTGTTCGGATTAGCGAAAATTCGGATTAGGCAGAATTTTGTCATATAATGTCATATATTGTATTTTTGAGGCGTATTTAGTGTCTGATATGTCAAATATGTATGAAATGTCAGACAAAAATTACACCTTTATTATTTAGCGTACATATTTAGTATCATATAATATTTTTAATTACTCACATAGCCTAAACTGCAATTTAATTTTCCGAGTTTAACAAATCCAACATCATACATTACGTGACAACATTAGGTCGAAATGAAGGGTGGTTCGTGAGTGTGTATTAGCGGAAGGGCAGTGACCTTCAACCAGAGTAAACAAAGGCCGCATCCTCCTTCCCGCATAGGCTTACTCATTCTACTCCTCAGTCTGTTATCGAAAGAATTCGGTGTCGGCAAAACAACCATTTCCGATTGGAAATAGAACAGAGGTAAAATTGAGCAGTTTTGTACTACCACAAGTGAAAAAAAGATATTGAAAAACGTAGCAAAACGACAGTGTCTTCTTACGAAAAATTGGACGGAGCACTTTTTTTATGGTTTAGCCAAGAAAGACAAAAAGGAATCCCTACCACTGGCCCTCTGATTCAAGAAAAAGAGCTTCAGTTGAACAAGCTCATGGATGGTGACGCATCATTTACGGCTACTTGCGGTTTCTTAGACCGATGGAAGAAACGACATGGAATCAGGCAGCTTACAATAACTGGTGAGAAACTGTCAGCGAACAACGAAGAAGCTATTGAATACCTTGAGGAGTTCAAAGACATCATTTCTTCCTACTCGCCACAGCAAGTTTATAACGCGGATGAGACGGGACTAAACTTTAAAGCATTGCCTACCAAATGTCTTGCATCACAAGAGAAACAATCTGCACCATGATTAAAAATGGATAAACAACGCCTAACTGTGTTAGCCTGCTGCAACGCTTCTGCCACAAATAAGCTTACACTGATGGTTATCGGCAAATCGGCAAAACCACGCTGTTTTAAAAACATGAACATGAACACTCTCCCTGTATTTTACAGAAACCAAAATAAAGCTTGGATGGATCGTGTCTTGTTCCAAGACTGGTTTGAAAAACAATTTGTGCCAAAAGTAAAGGCTTTTAACAAAGAAAATGGATTGCCTCCTACTGTTTATTACTCACTAGCTGCCCGACCCGGCTTCGCACGGCTATACTAATGGAAAAAAATTAAGCCACATCTCCCATTTACAGTAATGGTAAATAAAAAAAATTCAGTGAAATTTATTACAATGCTGTATAATGTACCGGAGAGAAAATGAATAGCACCGATAGTTTCCCGACTCGTGCACGCAACGTACAACTGATGTACCCGTACTTCGCTACGGCAGTCTACAGGCAGATCACTCTTGCGCCGCTCATTATACATGCCCCTCCTTGTGGGTACGCCACTGCCGCACGATGCCCGTTGCCATGGAGACGCAGAAGGCATGAACAATGCAAAACCCTGTTCTCATGCAGACAAAGTACCCACTGTTGCCTGGTTTTAAACACCCATGGGATCTAATTTTCGGAAAATGTCATCATGCGTAACATAAGGAACAATACTGTGAATTTTCAAGTCTGTAAAATATATATACTTGAAAAAAAGGGAAATTTTTGATATTTAAAGTACTCGCAAAATTTCAACGGTGATGAGGACTGCAATAACAATGAAATAGTCGTTGCCATAGAGACGAATGAAGCATTAACAAAGCATCAGCCGTTGCCATGGTGATTTCCTACCAAAAACTGGAAATTTTTATATATTACGCCCCCGAAACTCCCCTTGGGATCAGATTTCCGCAGAATCCGTTCTTAGTGCGCGTCTACATCACAAAATGGGTAACTATGCTAAATTTCAAGTCAATCGGGTGTATAGTTTTAGAGATCTCGTGATGAGTGAGTCAGTGAGTGGCATTTCGCTTAATAAACCTCTAGCGCCTGCGGCATTGTCAACAAACACTTTGTACGTGTACTGCATGTTGTATCTAACCCCCTCCAAAGCATTTGATTCTAAATTGTACTTTTAGTAAGGATACCTAATGTTATTGATGATATAATATAGCCTATAGCCTTCCTCCATAAATGTACTATCCAACACTGAAAGAAATTTTCAAATCGGACCAGTGGTTCCTGAGATTAGCACGTTCAAACAAACAAACAAACAAACTCTTCAGCTTTATAATATTAGTATAGATAGGCAATGCTCCGTCACATCCTGAAGAAATGTAACTTGTTTGCGGTGATATCAAAGCCATTTTTCTCCCACCAAACGTCACTTCTATTATGCAGCCAATGGACCAAGGTGTTTTGCAGGCTTTGAAACAGAATTACAGAAAAATTCTACTTCGTAGTCTGCTTGAAGAGAATGAAGAACTGACAATCTTGCATAAACTTAAGAAAATCACCATCAAAGATGTCATTTACTGGGTAGTATGAAATTGGGAGAAAACATTAAAGGAATCTTTACAGAAATCATGGAAAAATCTTTGGCCTGATTTAGAGTTTGTCCAAACGGTCTTCTCCCCGGCAAAGAAAAGTTTGAAATTCTTCAGCTACTGAAACAAAGTATACCAGGTTGTGAAAATGCAGAACAGTGCGTAGAAAAGTGGACGGCCATTGACGAATGTGGCCACGAGGAATACATAGATGAAGATATCGTAGCAGCTGTGCAGGGAACGTCAACTGATCTCGATGCAGACGACGCAACAGTGAGGAGGAAGGGAACGCGCCGACTGATGTTGTTTCTTACACTGCCGCAGCCAGTGCCCTTGATCTGGCTTTAAGTCGAGCAACATGCCGATGCAACCCCAACAGATGTTATGTTTATGCGACGTTGGCGAAATATTGCATCTTCAAGCCGATTTAGTCCATTGCGTCAAAGGAATATTACTGACTTTATCTCTTAGATAATGGTTTGCTTTTTTACGTTTTGTTTTGTGTCAATCCTGTACAGAACACGAATTCTACATAAAGTATGTAAGTAAATTAAAAATTTTCCAATACGTACATATGTATTTAAGTAGCCTACTATGTACGTAATATTATTTTTTTCTCTTTTCAGTTAGACAGTAAAATATATATAAATTATAAGTTTCTTATGTATACATTAATAAACGTACAACATTTCTTAAAAAAATTTTTCTTTACTTTTCCTAGTTCTTAAATGTTATAAAAATTAATATTTTTGTCGTAGCCCTGTTTGTATTAGGCGTATTTTCGGATAAGCGGGGTTCGGATCAGCGGGTCTCTACTGTATATAAATGATGAAATTTCTTCTGCTTTGAGGTGCAATCACGTAAAAACGACTAGTACCAGTATGGGACCATCGCCATTTGAAGCGGGATCGCACGTAGGTGGTTCTAGGTTATTAATTTTTTGAATTCCGTAGACCCTTACACCATTTTTTTTTTTTTAGATTTTTAAATTTGATAAGATTTAACGCCATAAAAAATAAACATAAAATTTATGTTATGAAAACTTTTCTCCGTGCAATTGGATTGCTCATGTCATAGCAACAAAAAATAACTACACCCAACGATATATTATTTAGATTTGCTGTTAAGGTATTCTTTTAGTTTATTAAACTATAATTTATTTTTTGATGAAATATATCCTATGTCCTTTTCTGTACCCCTAACAACGTGTATGCAAAATTTAATGATGATTTGTTGAGTAGTTAAGGCGTGAAAGCGTAACAAAAAACAATCAAAATCATATTCGCATTTATAATATTAGTTGGATGAATGAATAAAACTGCTAATTTAACAAAACAGGCCTATGTTTATTTTTCATATTCGTTTACCTATATTTGTTAAGTCATTGACATTTCTTTCAATGAAATGAGATATGTGCCTCCCGAAATCAGATACTAAAATAAAAAAAGTTAATTTATTTTTGTTTATGAATAGGTTGAACTTATATTAATGCTTGTGTATACGAGCAGAGCTGCTTGTTGCCGACGGAAATATTTCAGGTTGTACTGTACCTATGGCTTGTCATTGTGATGCCTCAGCGGAGCGCCTGAGATCCCGGACTCAAGGTCGTAGGGTCTTTGGAGAAGAATACCTGAAATGTGCTGGGGTGTGGTGTGGCAGGAAACCCGTGCGTCACTGGGGAAGAGGAGAGAAGTTACCAAATGGTGGGGGAACAATTTATGGGCAAACGGATTCTCAAGACAAAGTACAAAACAAAACTTAAGCAGATTTACGTGCAGGTTAGTATTAAATGTATTTCGAGTATTGTGACGGAAATTAGGCATTTCGTCAGCTGTTTTCATTTTTCTATAATTTTAAATTTTTTTTGGAAATCTTATTTTTTTTAATTTATCTGGTTGATAAGGGGGTTATGTACTCTTTATTAGGCCAGTGTACGCCATGTGTTTAAACTTTGTGCCAGTGGACCGAAGCCCTTTCTCAGGGGGCCAATCTGATATTTTGCTGTCTAATGTGGACGTGGGCAGCCCGGTTGATTTTCTCTCGCCTGCAGTCACGTCCCGAGTTTGTAATTTTATTTCTCTTCATGACCAAAATTGCAAATGGCAGCTTCTGGGCTGCAAGCTGCTACTTCTGAGAGGCCTGCTGAGAATTGCAAGTCTCGTCACGAATGGGGCTCCAGTGGCCCGGTGTTCCCAGCGGAGTGGCATTTTCTGTCCACCCACCCCTCCCCCACCCCCCGTGTAGTTCTGAGAAATCAAGCAAGGAGCAGTGACCTGACGGGAACTTAGCCAAGACCTTGGCCTAATTCAAGGACATTCTCCTGGTCTTACAGAGTTGTCCCCGACATCTAGCGGAGAAAAAGTAACCGCGGGCCTGGTCGCCAGCGTGCAGAGCTCACCCTCATGACACCTGGTGGCAAGTCAGCTCACCGCCTCAGTTAGTTCCCCTTTACGTTGCTAGAGAGCAGCGCCGCGGCGCCCTTAAGCAGTATGCTTCCTTCTCGCGGCCTGTAGAAGTCGATTCTTTGTAGAACCTGTTATCGCCGGTGGAGAGCGCGCATGTCGTGTTGTTGTCACGCCCGCCTCGGGAACCTCCGCATGTTTTCGGCCTTGAGACGAACCTCCCCCTCCTTCACCCTGGGGGCCTTAGCGCCCGATTTTATTAGAAGCCTTGTCCGCCATCGCCGGGACTTAGTTCACCGACCTCGGCTACTGATCACATCTTCTCGGCGTCCTCTGTGTTAAGAGGCTTTTCGCGGCAACGGCGAATTCGTGTGAACAAGAATGTAGTCAGCTTGCTTTAGGGATGTGATCCCAGTGGTACAGTAGCCAGTCAGATGTAATATTTAGAAGAAATCATGTTTAGTTAAATTTTATTATTTTTTTACTTTCCTAAAAATTTTAGTTCCTTCCGCGCAACCGCGAATTCTTGGTACGCACCATCCTGATGTCGGCGCGAGACACCTCGCGAGCCCTGATTTCACACTCTGTTTGGTGAGTAATCCAGCCTTTTTTTTCTTCCCCAAATTCCCGTTTGTTGGCCTTCCGCGCCGACTGTGTATGACTGTCTGGATGCAAGTCTAATTTGTTTTGAATTTGACATGTGTTTCAGACCGGGTCAAAGTATCCGGGGAGAGAAATTGCTCCCCACATTATCTTCGGGACCTGCAGCTGATTTCCCCCTTTAGAAGAATTTTTCTCTCGGTCCGATGTCATCCTAGGAAGACCCGGTTGATATGAGCTATGTATATATCCGACTTGCATAGAAGGAACTAAATTAATTAACAAGATACCAGCGAGGATTGCTTTAAGAACGTAATCCTTAGAACAATATGAAATCAAGGAAACATATATATTAGTAATCGTTGGGAGAATCAAATTTTGGTGCTATACTAGAAATTTTGTTATTGGTATCATTTGTTTGTTTTAAATAATCTAGGGGCGCCCCTTATCTTTGTTAATTACTTAGATTTTTATTATCATGTCGAAATAGTGCTAAAACAAAACCTCTTAAAAATAAACCAGAAAAACCTATAGACCAAATTTTTATATAGTGTATTTATTTAGCATCTACCTTCTTCTACATAACGATCCACGAACTCCCAAGTTACTAGTGTGCAGGGAGTGTAAATTTTATCTTGTTCACCACCTCGTGTCCCCTCTGGTAATTAATTTTTGTTTTCTTAATATTATGCCCAGCTGTTTCCAAGGTGTTTTTATAAATTTAAAATAATATAATTTTTGGGAACGAGGGGCATTACAATTGGTAGCAGAGCATGGTTTGGTCTATAGGCATACCTAAATCAAGAAGGCATACCTAAAAATAAAATAAAAAAAATATTTAAAAAAATTTAATTACTCTTTTGGATTTAGTTTGGTAATTACAATATTGTTAACAGTTCGCTGGTACACCCTATAGTTATAGTGCTTTTTCTATTTTAAAATTTATATTGATTTTTAAAGTCCCATGCAGACTTAGTCTGTGCACGGAGCGAGAGTTCGCAGCGTCCAGACGTGCGGCAAGCCGGCTGGTCTACATGGGCCTTATCTCTTCCACCCCCCCTTCTCCCGCTCTGTCCAGCGACATGTTCCATAATCTGAGAGCGACGACATGGCCCTGTTCCTCCCGCACACCCCTCTCCCACTGTCCGTCGTGGCAGGCGACCTTGCGAGCAGCAGGTCAATCCCCCTGTTGACGTATACAGGTGGTGCAAGTCAAGCTGACAGTGGAAGTACGCGCAGTTGTTGGAGTAGCACGGCGACATTATACGCAAATAAGTTTGGGCACATACCTCCCCCCCCCATCCTGAAAATGTGGCTTAATCCCCACGCAATGGGGCTAGTTGGTATTTCATGTTAATATAGGAAGCCTTATGAGTAGGGACCGGAAAAATTCGCGGGTTCAATGACCTATAGGATGAACTCCATAGTTCTATGTACACGCGGTCAAATATCACCCACTCATTGGCCGCTGTCTTGTGAGACGTCCCAACGTAGTAGCCTGTGATTCGTATAAAGCTTTGGTTGGGTGTTTCTCATTGGCCCAGAGTCATCCAGGTGAGTTGTGAGCCAATAGCAGAGGCAGCACTGTGGTATAACTATTTGTATTTTAGCCTATCGCGAAATGAATTCGCGAACTTTTCCGGTCTATACTTATGAGGTAATTAAAATTAAGATAGTTGTTAAGAGAGAAGTGTTTATAGTGTACGTTTGAATCGTACATGTGTGTTAAAATTGTGTTTTAATTAGCAGTAAGTTACATCCGAGCAGTATGTTTAAGCCGGAGTTATTGCTGTCAGATGAGCTGACCTATGAGTTACAGCTACGCAATTTGCCCTCCAGTGGCAATGTGCAATTCCTCAGGAAGAGACCCAAGGCCGCCCCTCATGATGGCGTGCCCACTAGCATATCGAATTTGGATTTAGATGTAACTGAAGAATTCAACCTTGCTTGCACCAAGTTTTATGATATAGTTCGGCTTTTGTAAGCTACCTAGATGTTGAGGAAAATTTACCCAATGTCGAGCGACATATAGTCAGGCTAAAACATGTTACCCAACGCTTACAAATACTGAAACAGCTTTCGGCAGACCTTCTCCATGGCATTTATATAAAAGAGATAGAACGATGTTTGCAACAGACAGCAGGTTTTCACACAAAGTTAGCGGCTAGAGCAGCCTTTTTGGAAGACACACGATGCAGTCAGCATTACGTGGCTGAGGCACAGGCTTTAGGCATCGATTGTCCCGACTTCCCGGAAGGGGACTCTCCTAGCTTGCCCCTGGGGGTAGAGCAACCCGACAAGCGACAATCAGAAGTACGTGCGACGGAAAACATACAGGAGAGGGAAACGAGCAGATCGCCTGACGCAGCCCCTGACTCTCAGCCACTAACGTCGCTACCAAATCAACCGACACCCGAATCTACCACTCCTTCAGAGCCGCTTGTGCATTTGATGACAGTGGCGACAAACATTACAACGGGTCACGTGACAACCCACTTCGTCACTAGCGTGATATTTTCACAGGGATTACCAACCTTGGCACACGAAATGACGCAACCATACCCAGCAAATATGTTTTACCCGTGTCCGACCGCTCAGGCCTATTTTAATTCTTATGCTCAATTTCAGCCACAGTTTTCTTCATGGCAAACCACCCCTCTTTCGAGTGCTGGTATTTTGCAGCCGCCACTCACAACGCCCCAGCTCACCCCACCACAAATCAGCCCCTCGGGTGCGACTTGGGAACAGGCTCAGTCGCACCCGGTGCCACAAAATCAGACTTCACATCACGTAGTCATGATGCATTGGAGCCTCGTAGACTTGTAGCTACATAACCAAGTAGCCTTGTAATTTTATAACATAATGCTGTTTGAGCAGATGGAGCTAAAGAGAAAATTCAGCCGAAGACAGATGTCGCAATTGGAGCCATGTAGACTTGTAGCTTCGTGGTCAAGTACTCATGTAGACTTGTAGACATCGCAGTTTCATAAACTTGAAGACTCGTAGCCTTGTGGCCTCATAGTCTTTTAGACTCGTAGCATTCTGGTCGAATATCATTGGAGCTGTTGAAACAAAAGGCAGTTGGAGTCAATGACTATAGGAG
Source organism: Bacillus rossius redtenbacheri (assembly GCF_032445375.1). Taxonomy (NCBI): domain Eukaryota; kingdom Metazoa; phylum Arthropoda; class Insecta; order Phasmatodea; family Bacillidae; genus Bacillus; species Bacillus rossius. The sequence goes on along the minus strand of NC_086331.1, from coordinate 41,945,219 downwards.
TCAATGACTTTTGGAGCCAAAAGACTGTTCGAGTAAATGACTGATGAAACCTATGACTATTGGAGCCATTGACTAATGGAAATAAAAACTGATGGATTCATAGACTGATGGAGACATTATAACCTAACTTATCATTGACGATCGCATCCTACCGAGTTGAAGGAACGAGAGAGAATGCGCCTCCTTTTCATTAAATAAGCTTTTGGTTTATAGAATTTCCGGCCAAACGTGCTTCGTTTTCATTAAATCCTTTTCCTGCGCGAACGAAGCGTAGTCATTGTGTGTACATTGCGTATATTGCGTACATTGCGTGTACTGTGCGTCAATTGCGAGAATATTACGTGTTCGTTCCGTTTACTGCGTGTACTATATCTTCATTTCTTTTCATGTGTGTACTGTGTGTTCATTACATTTATTGCTTGTAAATTACGTGTATTGCGCGTACATTGCATGTTGGAGCTTTGGATCTGATTACGCGAATTGTAGCTATGGACGCATTTGGATCTGATGGCGTGAATTGTAGCTCTTGTAGCCTAGCGTATATTGGCGTTATCGAATTCCTGAGACGCGAACGTATAACACCTCATCGAATTTTTTCGATCATATATCCTCTTATTTAAATGTTATTTTGACTCTAGTATTATAGTAAATGGTTCTTGATTTGACTATCGTATTATTCCATCCGTTGCATGTATATAAGCGAGTACTAGACAGCAGGTCGCTCAGTTTGTAACTGACGACGACGGTGTAAGGATCACCTAGTTTGTTTCTTCTGGTGCATAAGTCGCGTAATTACCTGTTCTTGAGACCTCGATGGCATCATTACCGTCTTTAACAACGAACTCGATGGAGTTGTACCATCGACTACAGAAACCATGACTTCAGCGACGACAATGGTGGGGCAGATCCCGTTGGCAACGTCGACGTCAACACTGGAGGAGACTTCAACAGTTGAGATACCTCTAGCAGAAGAGACTTTAATGCCGGTAGTGCTGGCTGTGCAGGAAACCTCGATGAAGGATGTTTTGCCCTCGATGGAGACTTCAATGAATGGAGAATCGTCAACAATTAACGAACATCGGTGCCGTTACTGCGACAAAATTTTCTCAAACAATAGCAATGCTCGACGGCACGAATAGAGCGAATGTGCCAAGAACCTATATCGTAAAATGTTTGTTTGTGAGAAATTTCATAAGCAGTTTGCCAGAACAGATAATATAAAAACGCACATGAAGACATGCAAAGGATCAGCTGTGCGGCAGAAAGTAAAGGTTTCGGTGCAACAACGAATGATTGATGTGCATAAGAGTATGCCTGGAAATGGTAGAATTGCAGTAACAACGTCATCTGGTTCGGGTCTAGAAGGTTCGTATTCATCACCACGGTATCTTTGCAGCTACTGTGATATGTCGTTCGCATTTTCCCATGATGCACGAAGACATGAGCGGAGCAAATGCAAGAAAAATCTTTCTCGTATAAATTTTCGCTGCGATGAGTGTCATGAATGGTTTACTCGAATTGATAGTTTGCGACGACATTCGAAAAAATGCAACGGTAAAGTCCGTGCGCCTACTGCTGAACTACCTGCAGAAATTTCGACTCCTCGGTTTAGGTTGAAGGCTCGTGAACGTACAGGCAAAAAAACGGACGAGCAGCAACCGATTGGTATGGCGTCTGGACATGTAACTAAATCTAAGATTGTTATCGGTGCTCTACAGGTGAATGATAATGGCTTCTTCTTGGCGCATTCTGCATTTCGTGGAACATTGAAGGACTACTATTATCTAAATACGTTAGGTGAGTCGAAAGACATTTGTAATTTTCTTGATGATATCAGAGAGGACATAATCAATCAGCTTACTGATGACGTAGCAACTAACGGACCATTAAAATAAAACTTGTGGTTGGACTGTACATATGGAAAGCCATATCCATTAGATGAAAAAGTGAAGAAGTGTGCATTCAAGACTTCGGCTGCAGTAATTTACACTTGTGACGATGTGAAGCAAACTGTTAAACACGGTATCCAGAAACTCTGTCAATAAGAGGAGGACTATGTCAGTAAAGGTTCTGGTTGGACTCTTTCTAGTATAAACCGATTGGAGCTAAGAATTAGTCATTTCACACCGATGCGGAACTAATGATTATAAGATCGCTGGCTTTCGCAACTGATCCTGTAGTAGAATAGAAATTATGTAATAAATATTATGTTTGTAAAAGAACTTACAGTGTTTTATTTTCGAACCTGTAATTTTTTATGTAAATTTTAAATATATATTATTTTTTGTATCGGCCAGAGATCGAACCAAGGACATGAATCGTTCGAATCATTATGTTAATTAATGAGTGAATTATTTAATTAATTTTAAATTTTCTTTTCATTAAAATTGGATTATAAATACAAATATCCAAGATGACGGTCGTACTGGCTTAAAGGATGATGGTTGATTTGGAAACTTTGCTTCTTTTAGGACTTTGATCATTATTTATTAAAATTATTATTTTTTACATAAAATTAAATGTTTTGCATCGTCTAGGGATCGAACCAAGGACGGAATTGATCGAATCAATCAGTATATTTATTGCCAATTAATTTACTAAATTTTGAAATTTTTCCCGTTTTCCTAACATAAAAAATACGGATTTCCAAGATGGCGTCTAAATTTCAAGATGGCGACCATAACGATAATTGCAACATTAAAAGGATCCAATATGGCAGTCGTAACGTAAAGTGTAAGAATGACATGGTAGTCAACCAAGATGGCGGGTGTAACGAAATATGCAACATTTATATAATACAAGATGGCGACCGTAAATATAACTGCAACAGTGGTTTTTAATATTTTTATTTATTACGATTATTTAAATTTTTTAATAATTTTTAAAATTCGTCGCGATTTTTTAACATAAAAATTGCGGATTTTAATGATGACGGGGGTAACGAAAATTGCAACGGTAAAGGTCAAAGTCAAGGTCTAATTCCTGAAAGTGGCTTACGAATAGCTTGTCTTCAGGAATCTTAAGCCGCTTTCAGGAAGAGTCAAATTTTAATTTTTTTTTAAATTAAATCGGGAAATTTTCTGTCGAAAACGGGAAATTTTCCCTCGAAAACGGGAATTTTTCCCTCAAAACGGGAATTTTTGTGGAATTTCGAGGAATTTTTGCCGCCGTGACGTCACAAATCCAAGATGGCGGTCAGCTCCGTCACCTCCACACCCAGAACCCAGATCTCGGAACCCCTATTATATACTACTACTGAACTAGATCAAGATAATAATTTAAAATTTAAAACAAACGAAGGAAGTTGTACCACATTAGAAATGAAAATATATTTACTCCAATATCTAGTCGTCTCCATGAAAATGTGAAAGATGGAGAACCATCTGAAGCTTACAAGGTCGAAGACTTTCATGAATCATCTGAAGCTGGCATGATTGAAGATTGTGGTGACACATCTGAGGCTGACATGATTGAGTACTGTACTGAAGCACTTAAAGCAGGCAAGATCGAAGACTGTGATGGCGGTCTGAGAACAAAACGATGGAAACGACGTAATAAAATAAATATTCCTGATCAATTTTGTGATGCTGACATGATTGAAGACTGTGGTGACACATCAGAAGCTGGCATGAACGAAGACTGTGCAGACACATCTAAGGCTGACATGATTGAGTATTGTGCTGAAGCACTAAAAGCAAGCAAGAGCGAAGACTGTATGGTGGTTTGAGACCAAAACGATGGAAACGTCGTAATAAAATAAATTATCCTGATCAAGCTTGTGATAATCACTGGCACGATGACGAAAGTGACCTTGTGGTTGGTGTTAAAACGATAGACACCAGAGATAATAATATTTATTATAAACATGCAAGGATGATGAACGCAGCAGAAGAGATTGATTATACCTCATGGGAAGATCCTAAAATATTGGTTGACAGGCTACGACTACTACATGGATCACTTTGTGCAGGAAACTATTCGAACATTAAAAAAATATCCTTCATACTCAAAGAACTGAGGGAAGCTGGCTACATACAATAAAGGCTTCAATTAAATGTATGTGTATAAACTTGAAGATAAATTAATATATTTTCTTTCCAAATGGTATCTACCATTTATCGAAATCTGATTTCTAAATAAAACTTAACTTAAAAGTGCAAAATGCGTTACCACTGCCAGTCAAAATGAATACTAATAAAGACATGTTAGTAATCATGCCAAGTTTGATAAGAAAAGTAATTGGAATCAGTTGGAACCAATTGAAGATGGAGCTGTTGGAGCAATTGGAGCCTTTTGAAGCATTTGGAGCCTTTTGGAGCTGTTGGAGCCATTTGGAGCATTTGGAGCCTTTGGAGCATTTGGAGGCTGTTGTAGCATTTGGAGCCTTTTGGAGCATTTGGAGCTGTTGGAGCCATTTGTAGCATTTGGAGCTGTCTTAAGCATTTGGAGGCTGTTGGAGCATTTGGAGGCTGTTGGAGCATTTGGAGCCTTTTTGGAGCTGTTGGAGCTGTTGGAGCCATTTGGAGCATTTGGAGCTGCTGGAGACATTTGGAGCATTTGGAGCTGTTTGAGCCATTTGGAGCATTTGGAGCTGCTGGAGACATTTGGAGCTGTCAAGCATTTGGAGCCATTTGGAGCTGTGTTAAGAATTTGGAAACTGTTGGAGCTGTTGGAGCCATTTGGAGCATTTGGAGCTGTTGGAGCTAAGAAGTAGTCGTTGCACGTTTCCCTGCTGGGCTAAATGTTTATAAGATTGCTGGCTTTCGCAAGTGATTCTGTAGTAGGATAGAAATTGTGTAATAAATATTATGTTTGTAAATAACTTTGTGGTGTTTTATTTCTCGAACCTTACAGTTTTCTGGAACTTTTTTAAAATTAAAGTTGTTTTGTATCGGCCAGGGATCGAACCAAGGATCTTAGTCGATCTAATCAATCAGTATATAGATTGCAAATTTATTTAATGAATTTTGAACTTTTTCCCGAATCTGTAGCATTACAATTACGAATCTCCAATATGGTGGTCTTGATGTCTGATAGGATGTAGGAAGTAGAGGATTTAAAGTCTCTTTAAGAATGTTGAACGTGTGCTCCTGATAATTCTTGTCAATATTATGGTAGTTTTCTCAGGGTGCTCCTGAACATTCTTGTAAATATTATACTGGTTTCCTTCGTGTGCTCCTGATTATTATTGTCAATATTTTGATGGTTTTTTCCGTGTGCTTCCGATTATTCTTGACAATATTATGATGGTTTTCTCCGTGTGCTCCTGATTATTCTTGACAATATTTTGATGTTTTCTCTGGGTGCTTCTGATTATTCCTGACTAGACATCTGATGGTTTTCTTCGAGTGCTTCTGGTTACTGATGAGGAATTGATCTCTCCACGAAGGATATTTTTACTTAATGAGGCGTGTCATTTTTATTCAAGGTTGCATTTAATTAGTACTTAATCTAGTACTTAATCATCACTTGTAATATTTTTATCAGGTGGAAATTTAAAAAAATCATTACTCATTCGAATAATAATAATCTATGAGAAATCTAAGAAGCACTAACAGGAAGGACGAACTTCCTTCTCCTTGGAGTCTAGCGAAGCCAACCTTCCTTTGCGATCGATAGTGAGCATGCCGCATCCCGCATTAATGAAATATATATTATTTACCTGCAAGCAACACGTGGTGACATCTGTTGATGACAGCCGGAACTACATGTATCAATTTGCTTTGCATTAGATAACTTAACTCTCGCTGATGAAATAATTAAAAAATTATATTTAAGAAATGGTCCCAATTGGAGAAAACTGACAGTTTGTATCTAACATTAGTCACAGAAGCTACCATGGATCATGGTTTGTTATCTGCAGCTGAATCAGAAGATAAATAAATCTGATAATGCTTATTATAATCACTGGGACGATTGTGATATTAAAAGTATTTATAATAAACAAGCAAGTAAGATGGTGGTAGAAGAGATTGATTACACATAATGGAAAGATCCAAACATATTGGTTGACCGGCTAAGACTTCTACATGGCTCGCTTTGTGCAGGAAACTATTCGTGCATCAAAGAAATATCCTTCATACTCAAAGAACTGAGGAAAACTGTCTACATAATATAATGGCTTCTTTTACTTGTATTTGTGTAATTTTGAGAAGTAATTAAATATTGAAAGCAAAAATTTAATGTTTTTATTTTTTGTATTCTGATTTCCTACTCCGCCTGTGTGTTTCCGCTACTGTATGTGTGATCATTCCGTTTCCTGTGTGTTCGTTCCGTTTCCTGTGTGTACTGTGTGTACGTTCCATTTTCTGTGTGTACTGTGTGTACGTTCCGTTTCCTGTGTGTACTGTGTGTACGTTTTGTTTCGTGTGTGTACTGTGTGTACGTTCCGTTTCCTGTGTGTACTGTGTGTACGTTCCGTTTCCTGTGTTTACTATGTGTACGTTCCGTTTCCTGTGTGTACTGTGTGTACGTTCCGTTTCCAGTGTGTACTGTGTGTATGTTCAGTTTCCTGTGTGTACTGTGTGTACATTGCGTGTTGGAGCCGAGTAGACTTGTATCCATGTAGCTTCATATACATGTAGTTTCGTAGCCATGCGGTCTTTTAGTCATGCAGTCTCGCAGCCATGTATAACTCGGAACCAGCTCTTAGCCTTGTAGCCTCGTAGTCTCTTAGACTCGTAGCATTGTAGCCCAATATTATTGTAACTGTTGAAAGAAAAGGCAGTTGGAGCATTTGGAGCTGTTGCAGCTAAGAAGTAGTCGTTGAACGTATATGCAGGGCTAAATGTTTATAAGATTGCTGGCTTTCGCAAGTGATCCTGTAGTAGGATAGAAATTGTGTAATAAATATTATGTTTGTAAAAGACTTTGTGGTGTTTTATTTCTCGAACCTTAAATTTTTCTGGTATTAAAATTAAATTAATTTTAGCTTCGTCCAGGATCGTGCCAAGGACCTTAGTCGATCTAATCAATAAGTATATAGATTACAAATTTATTTAATGAATTTTGAACTTTTTCCCGAATTTCTAGGATAATTATTACGAATATTCCAAGATGTTGGTCTTGATGTCGGCTAGGGTGAATGCCGTGAAACGAACCGAGTACCGAAATCGATTAAGTAACTAAACAATTGAAGTAATCAATTTTTTTTATATTTTTAGAATTTTTTTTCGGAACTTTTGGTCAAAATTAAAGATTTCAAGTTTATGGTCAAGATCCAGGTCAAAGTGGCTTAGGGGCGGCTTGTCGTTCGGGAATTTTAGCCATCTTGGGGAATTTCTGTTCTTTGAAAGGCAAAATGTTTTTCGAGGTTTTTCGAAATCCAAATTTTTGATTTTTGAAGAATAAAACTGAAAATTGTTCTTCAAAACGGGAATTTTTTTTCCTTGAAATAGGAATATTTCTAGGAATTTTGAGTCATTTAGAGTCATTTTTGAGGAATTTTAAAGAAATTTTACAACAAAATTGGCCACCTTGACGTCACAATCCAAGATGGCGTCAACAATCAACAATCCACAGCCTGAAGCCTGGGCCAATATCCCAATTGGTATACTGCTGCCAAAATAGAACAATTAAAGAAAAAAATGGCTATATAATATCATCTAACACTTCAAACATTCAACAACATCAACAGATAAGATGGCTACAATCAGAGCCAAATATGCTTATGGAAAAATATAAAACCTATATTATCAGCAAACAAGACTAGGAAATCGACAGAGGCTCTTACACCATATGACCAACACAGCCAATAAGAAGTGGTCAAAAATATTTTTACCAAATTAGATGTCATTTGCAGGGAAATCCTCCACTGATTGGCTGTCACCTGAGCGAATAGGAAGAGGCATTTTGTTTTGGCCACCTAAAGAATACCCTGGGCTCTCTCTCTCTGTCTAAATATATATTTATATATATATAAACTTAGTCATGAAATCACACTCTACCTAATACGGTTAGATAATAAACATTTGAAAAAAAGACAAATATCTCCTCACCAAAGGAATATTTCGAAAGCATTGGCTCGTGTGCCGAATCTAATCCCACAGTACACTCACCCTGCCTGTTGATCCAGGTGATTTTATAAAAGTGTTGGGTGCATCCTGCAATAAAGTGATGAAAGAATGTTGGATCGGTATCTTTCTAACTCTCATTTGATTTCTTAATCCTGCTGAAATGAAAAGCGTTATGTTGATAAAATCAACTACTTCAAGTAGGCTCAGCCTGAAAGGTCAAATTGAGAAATATATTTTTAATGATTTCAGCGAAGTGATTTTTAACTAGAAGATTATACATAATTCATATAATTTTATTGTATTTTGTAAATAAAACATTGTTCAAAATTATATATATATTTTTTTAGGCTGAGAACACTGTTAAGCTTACAAAGAAAACGTAATTATAAATTTTACTTACATAACTTCCTTAACAATGAAAGCAACACCAATTTTAAAGCCTTATCTTAAACTAGTTGTTTGCATTTCAGATTCACCTTCCTGCTCAAGCCATCTACTGCAATGCCTTGGATAACGACATGGAGAAAAGCCATTCAATCCAAGTGACAAATAATTTGATCCTTGGAAGTAAGTTTATTGAGGTGAGTTTGAAACATTAAGAGAATAAAGTATTTTTTTTCTCAAATAGAGATATTAGCACCAAAATGTTGATTTTTTTTTAAAAATATTATTACTAACGATTAATTTTATTCCCATTTAAGTTTATCATCTAGAACTATTTATATTTCGCTTCAAAATTATCAATAAATAATCTACAGCAATATTTTTATCAGTTTTGTTTCTTATTACATGTTCTCTACCCAACTCATCTCGCTTTCAGCCAACAAGGGGGTAAATGCACGAGACATAAGAGATAGGTTAAAGCAAGAAGACTAGGGATATAAGTTAAGTTAGCTTTAATTTTCTTAGTCAATAAAGTAAGCAATCAAACAGTGGACCTGTTAATTATTTAACTTTTTAAAGAAATACATAAGCTCACTGGTGCAACATCATATTTTAATTCCTCAAATGTAAGGGGTATATGATACAACAGGATGCAAAAGCGTTGGGTTCAGGTTTGGGCCATCAGAAAAATATCAGCATGGAGTACTTCATTTTTACCGTAATATAAACTTATATACACAGCGAAATAATCTTCCAAACCATGTTAACAACCATCAGTTATATTTCTTAACCAATACTAAACTCTCCATGAACAAAATATATCTAAAAGTCATTAAATATGTATTTTTACATAAATAAATATATAAATACTAAATGGCGTATATGTTGTGGGATGATTATAAATATACAAATCTCAAAGAAGTATATAATGATTTGAAAATTATGAACCATATATTGACTGAGCTATCAGAATAATATATACAACATTTACATATCATTATCACTGCCACACCATTATATTGTTACAATTTAAAATGTTGCGAGAACTGGGTTCGGAAGGGATATCCCAATTAAGTTTTATTAATTATTATTACTTACATAAATAATATTAATTGTTCTTTAAAATGTCCCATTACAAATCACTGGCACTTAAAAATGTTTATTCTCAAGTCTCTCCTTGTCTGTTAAGTTCCGCAAATCACACTCCTCACTGGAGCTAGACTCAACAGTGGTTAGCCCCTTACCTCGCGTCTGTCCACACGCACAGTCTGACGCCACTCAGTCAACCACTCCCACGATCTAGTCGAACTCCGCGTCACGCCACTCTCAAGAGGGTCTCTCACCCTCTTCGCCAATGTGGCTATTTTCTTTACTCGCGGAACTCTCCGAACTCTTGGAACTCGCTTGAAACTGCCACGGAGGCAGGCGTCGCTGCTTAAGTAGGGGAAGTTCGTGTAATTTGGCGCACTTAACTTCATTTGCCAATAAAATAATATGGAAAATCATTGGGCGTTCAACTATACTGGGAAATTGAAAGACGGATTGGGATATCACCCATTGAAAACCAGAATGTTTTTAACGACAGTAGTTGCTTAGAAAAAATTTGTTATATCAAATTATCAGAGGCATGTATTTTGGACCGATGGCATGTAATTTGGCCCAGCATGGTGTGTAGTTTGGACTGTACCATAGATTTTACAAACTTTCACACTAAATTTTAAATTTATTTATTTAATATGAAAACAACATTTTTGACAGTAATGTTAAATATGTTAAAAATAATAAATGATAAAAATACCTTTTACAATCCAAATTAACGTAAAAAGTATGATTAAATTGTAGGCTATTAATGTTTGCTAATTTTTGCATTAAGATTTAAATTTTCCTTTCTTTACAGCACACATCACAAAAGTAATAAAGCTTGTCACTTATGTACACACAGTCTTCATGAGCCCATCTTGCATTCGTGACATTGGATACAGTCTTCATCATTTGAATCCCCACAAACGATACACGATACAGTATTTGTTGACTGGTGAGACACTGTTTCTTATTTTTGAAACACTTTTCGTTACCTCGGTTTGGTTATGGTGGGGGGTTGTTGCAACATGGTGTCCTTGTGGGGCGTACCTGTCAGAATCACACAGGAAGGAGAACGTCGCTTTGTTGTTCTCCTCTTCGAGCATTCTCCAGATGTCGATGGAATAGGACTTATCTGTTGAATTGGAATGTAGTTTTGTGTCACAGGTGTTGCTGTTCCCTTGGGATTTACAGTTGTTCCTTCTGGAGTAGGATATCTGCCCACCTGAACAGTAGGCCTATGCCTATCTGTTTCTGGTGTAAGCACTTTGTTCCTTGGAACAGTGGGGCCAACCCTTCTAGTTTCTTCATTTGGCGAAAGAACATTGTCCACATTAGCAGTAGGTTAAACAGTTTCATCTGGTGTAGGATCTTTGTTCACCTGAGCAATGGGCCCAGCTTGGTGATCAATGACTGATATTTTTTCTGATGGAAGCATTAATGGTGGCTGATCTGTAACTTCGGATGGAGCAAAGTCAGCATTTGAGAAGACATGTCAATCAACTGGCAATAATCCTGTGGTCCTGAATGCATTTACTGCAGTTGACATTGTTGCAGCCCTTGGAAATTCCACTCCAACCTGTGATGCGATGTGTTCTGTTGTCAAAGTCTTCCCTGGCTTCTCTCTCAGTTTTGCAGAAGTGGTTTTAAAAAGTCCACATCTAATGGTTGCATACGATGCGTGCAATAGTATGGCAGTGATAACATTATGACACAATTTTTTCCGTGCTCTTTCAATCGCAACTAGGCTTTGGGTGTGACGGCTGTGGCCATCTAGAATCAGTAACACCGTTTCTTCGAATGATGGTTTCACAGAGGAAATAAAATGTCTCATCCATTCACAAAATAAATCAGTATTCATCCAGCCCTTCTCTTGACAACAGAAAATTGTACCATTCGGTTCTCCAATTATAAGATTTTCCTTCATACGTTTCCTGCCATAGAACAGCATTGGTGGAAAATAAACCCCTTCTGAACTGAATGCATAAACGCCAGTTATGTTCTGTCCACGATCACAGCTTGTGACTGCCCCAACTTGGTGTTTGCCCCTCGTTGCAACAAATATTTTTGGACGTTGGACAACAGTGTGCAATGTTTCATCTATATTGAACACTTTGAATGCTGTGATGTTGTGTTCAACAACCAGATTTTTCAAAGTATCAAAAAACTTGTGAACAACAACTTTGTTAAATCCAGAAGCTCTTGCAAGAGAGGTCGCTTCAGGGCTTCTCAGACTGATTTCAGGGTGATGTTTCATGAAACCCGAGAACCATTCCTTTCCAGCTGTCTCTATTGTGTTCTTTCTAAGGCAAAACATATTTTGAGGTTTTTCGAAGTTCTCATTTTTTGAATTTTGGAAATTTTTGAGATTTTTTGACAAAACCTTTTTTCCAAAAAAAAATGGAAATTTTGGCGGTTTTGGGGGAAATTTTGGCAAAGTTTGAAGGTCAAAGGTCAAGGTCATCCAAGATGGCCGCCGTGACGTCAGAGCTGTTGGCAGGCTCCACGGCTCCCGCTCCACCGCCTGGCGCCTGCGCCCGGAGCCCCTTTTACATGCTACTAATATTATTTACACATAAAATATTTTACAAAAAATGAATGTTTCAAAATAAATTTTTAATGAATCCACGAATTAAACTCAGGTCCATGGAAGAGCTAGCTAATTAAAAAAAATTGTTTTAATATTTTAATAGTAGTTTTCTGTTGTTATTCTTGGTAAAACGTGTTTGAAATTTTCTTGCCGTTCTAGTCTTTTCAATAAAATATGTTATTGGGTACGTATTCATTATTTCACAATCACCAAATAATAAACCAGTACATTTTACCTTACAGGGCCTATGGAATATTCCTCGATATTTTTGTATGCCCACAACGTCGTCGACTTTGGCCTTCTTACTAGGATCCAGTCTCTTTGCATCAAAGTACATGGTTCGAATTAGACGATTATTTGTTACGTCCTTTGGCTTCATTTTCTTTGTAGAATGTTGTGTAGAATTCTACTAGCTTATTACATTTGGCACGATATCCAACCACTTGTAATTTCCGTTTGCTGTAAAATGTCTCTATATATTATTTTTGATCATACAAATGGCGCGCTCAGCTATCGACGCCTTCACGCCGCTAAACGCAGAGTAGTGATTGATGTCTTACTTTTTTATCAAAGTCTTGTTAATGCATTAAAATACGTTTTGTTTCAAAATATCCTCCATCGCATTCATAACATCAGCTCTGCAGTATTTCGTTTCAATGGCCTATTCCAAATAAAATAAGTATTAATATTTGATAACAAGCATTATTTCAGTCATTGACTTTTAAAATATTATATTTTAAAAATATAAAATATACATGTTTAATCGAATAATCAGATATGGAAATGTTTTAAATACTCCATGTCCACTGTAGGCACCACCAAGTTGAAAGTACGTTTGTAAGAATGATTTTTAACAAAAGTCACATTATATTGAATATTATTTCCAAACAATATTAATCAGATCAAAAAATGCTTTTTAATCGATAAACCCCGCACTTCCTGGCACATGTTTCATGAATGATGTATAAGTTTTTACCATTTTGCGAATCAAGTAGAAGTTTTAGCATATTCACAATTCTTTCAGATTGTCTCTCCATATACAATATGTCTCGTGTGTTACGGCTTCCATCATCTTTACATATATGTTATTTCTATTCTTAAAATCTCCGAGTCCATCTTACTATTCAGGGACTGGAAGTAACGCGCTACTAGTAACGACGTTATTTGTAACAGTTACTTTTTATGGTAACGATCGTGGTAACGCAATATATTAAGTTTTCAGTAACTGTAACTGTATAACGAACGCTGGGCTGCAGGTAAACACTCAACAATGAATAGTTAAATTAAGGCCTTGGAAGCGTCAGCCCAGAAAACAAAACAATAACAACAATAATCACAGAGGTGCCCAGACGTCGTATAAAAGAATTTTATTTATAACCTCCTAGCAACTCTAGTAGGCTATGTGGATCGGGGATGAATAATAATGAAATAACAAGACTGGTGGTTTGAATAATATAAGTGCCCTTTTTACTAAAATAATTTACTTTTGTTTTTTCTTTTAATTACATTGGTATTAAAACAAAATACATATAAAAGTAACACCCTAACACATCTTGAACTTAATAATGGTTTTAAGTTAGCTCGCAGGCTCAAAAGAAAGAAACAATTACATAGAAATTTAATTATATCCTGTGTCCTGGCACCGGAGGTTTCGGCAGATTAAAGTCCAGAAGAAATCATTTTGAGTAGAAACTTGGAGATAAACTCGGAGTTAAACTTGGAGTGGAGCTTGCATTTAATTTTGGAGCTAAACTTCGAAGCTAATTTTGGAGCTAATTTTGGGCCTCAACTTGGGCCTCAACTTAGACCTCAACTTGGACCTCAACTTGGACCCCGCCTGCAACCAAAGTCCCAAATTACTTAGACTGGTTAACAGGCGGCTAAGCCTGGGCAAGACTAAACCCAGTGAAAGGCAAAGAAAAGGGGGGGGGGGGGGGGGGTAGGGATGACGACCACTTACCCAAAACAGCAGGGTGAAGTTCATGTAGACTGCCTCCAGGAGCAGGGAATGCAGCTCGCGGCACGGAAGTTCTCGGTAATCATGATTAGAGATAATGAAAGAATTTAGATTAACAAAAAAAATACTATTGCGGGCAGCAAAATTTAAAAATTAGAAAATTGAGGCCTCTATGCCTAGACGTTGGCGACTACATGACGTAGTGTCGAGTCTAGGACGAACAACGGAGATCAACTCTCGCGGATCACGACGCATAGTCCGCACAGACCAGATGCTGCCCGCCGAATCTTCAAATAATGGCGTCGGGGCGCCTAATTAAAGGAAGCAACTGCCCCAAGCCAAAGTAGGGGGGGTGGTGATTGCCCGAAGGTGTCCGGGAACGCCCGAAGGGGCGAAGCAGAAGGCAAAATGTTCGCCGCGCTTTCACGCGAGTCGTAGGTGAACTAAAATCGCAATCGCACTGCGACTGCTGGCAAGGTCGATTGTGACAAGCTGTCTCTTATGGGAGGGATGAGTAGTGCACTCTGGCGGGCAAGACGAGAATCTGCCTGGAGGGTCACAGAAACATCCGCTAGAGTGCAGTGGGCGCGCTCGTGACCAGCGCTCAGAGCAAGGTTAGGGATTTTTCCCGCCGCTAGACTTCGCTGAGGGCTCTGTTTGACAAGGGCGAAAGTCCTTGAAGAGACAGTGTCTCCGCCTGGGTTCACTGGGGGGTCGTTGCTCCGGATTGGAGTTCTCGTGAAGCCACAGGTGTATGATGAGGGTAGGGGGGTGGAAATTTGCTAAGTCGCCTGGGAAAGGCGTGATGTGGACCGTCCAAAGGCGTCGCCGCTGGCTGTAACTTGGTCCAGAGGCATGCTGTCAAAACCCTTACGTATGCTTGCCTCCGAGAAATGAAAGTTGCTAGCAGTGGGCTTGGGGTAGCGTTCGCTAACACGAAAGCCATTCTGTACATGGGGAAAACGTGACACGAACCGCGGCCGAGATGCTGCGATCACAAATCGTCAGCAAACATTATCTAATTGAAGCCTGCGAACAAGCGCAGGTGCACTGGGTTGCACAAGCTTACGTCGGAGTGTACAGTAATGGAAACAAAATAAAATAAAATAAAAAATACAAATTTTTTATTTGGTTTCCTTCTTTAAAAATTAAATTTAAAATCGTACGTTTATACCTGAAAGTGGCACTGAAACGGCACAACTGTAACTGAATTACATTTTTCCGCCTTAAAGTAACGATAATTGTCGTTACTTCTTGCGTTGTAATTTTTAAATGTATTTCTTACTGAACGAACAACGATTTGTTGATTTTTTCAATTCCAGAACGAAAATCCCGACAAGCATATTATTTGCGATGGTATTTCTTGTACTTGTAAAACTGCTGTTGGCTAGCCTGCGCTCCTATTTTGATTGTCATTTATTTAATATTTGCGACATGGGGGTTTACTGCTGTTCTGTTTAATTAATTAACCTACCTGTGCACATGCGCGACAGCAATGACAGAATCTAATGAAGCGAGAAGCCGAGAAAGCAGTCCAGAACTTTCGTTGCCGTGGCCTTCATATTCTAATTATTTCGAAGTTCGGTCGAGTGATCAAAATAACCCTATTGTGAAGTGCTTGTTGTGTGGTGCTGCGAACAATAATATGATCCAAACGAACGAACATTTCATTATTTTGTAGTGTGAACTAATTACTCAATGTAATTTAAGACTCAATTAAAAAAATTTCAGTTTAAATAAACATATATCTTTACTAAACACAATATGTTTTATTAGCTTTTAATTATAACAATATTACATATCACATTTTTAGATTTTCACAAAGTAACTGTTAAAGTAACTTACAGTTACTTTTCTCAGAACTGTAACTGTAACTGGTTTATTTTCAGTAGTGTAACTTGTAGTTGTAACAGGGTTACATTTCCAATGGAGTACTTGTAACTGTAATTGAGTTACTTTTTTAAAGTAACTTTCCGGTCCCTGTT